>NC_069660.1:36962333-37579833 GCF_027244095.1 Hemicordylus capensis | reverse complement strand
TCATCTTTTTTCTAAACTCAAAAGCCCCAGGTGTTGTAGCCTTATGTCGTAAGGAAGGTGCTCTAGGCCCCTGATCATCTTGGTTGTCCTCTTCTGCACCTTCTCCAGATGTTTACAGATTTTCTACCCTATCTGCCTTGAACTGTCACTGTTTTTGTTTCACTGCTTGTTTCTCTCAAGCAATATTATGCACCTGATCAAAGAGGTGCATATGTTGCATGATTGGTTCTAAATGAATCTGACATAAGCCCCATTCAGATGTTACTTTTTTAAAAGGAGTAAGCTTATTGGAAGCTTATTGGAAATCCTGCCTAGTGCATCAATCATGCAGCTCCCTTGATACATCCTTCACACTTACAGTGTTCAGAAGTGAACAATTTAAGTGTGATGGCAGGCACTTCCATGATTGGGAAGCTCCAGTGCCGGATCTTCCCGATCGCAGAAGTGCTTGCCATCATGCTTGCAGCATTTGCTTCTTTAGACAAATGCTGTAAGCATGAGGGACATGTTGTAGGAGCTACATAATTGACGTGCTGGGTCGGACTTCCAGTGCATTTGTGGAGGGTGTGCCCATGATAATAATAATAAACATGTTATTGTTTAGATCTTCTGTGCCATAGATAATTACCTAGGTCTACGGTCCTATGCACACTTACTTGAGACCAGGCTTCAAGATTCTCACAGTGGAACGCCTTTGACTAACTGCAAAGCAATGGAGGGAGAACGGGATTTGAAGAAGAAAAACAGCAGGTGGGAGAGGATTTGTATCCAGAGAAGGCAGTTTCAGGTTAGGAGAAGAGTCAAACTGGATGGGGTTGCACCCTCCCTGCAGGACCAGTCTCACATGGGCAGCTTTTGGGCCTGGCTTTCGTCCTGGATAAGCAGACATTGGCTATAGCCAGGAAGTTGTTCACGCCCAGCTTTTAGATTGCTTCTCCTCCAGAATGGAGGGTGTGTGTTCACATTTTGGCCAGATTTACCCTGAAGCCCCTGTGAGCTATCAGGGAGCATTTCACATACAATTCGGGGTTTTCACTGTGCATTAGAGTATAGCCCATTTTATATACGGGGTTTTTTTAAAAATCCACTTTTTGTGTCGGTTTTTGGGGGCAGCTTCAAACTCGCATTAAAGCCTCACAGTAAACCCACAGTAAAGCCTGCTGTGGGAGCAAGAGGCTGTCAGTTTGAATCCCCACTGGTATGTTTCCCAGACTATGAGAAACACCTATATTAGGCAGCAGTGATACAGGAAGGTGCTGAAAGGCATCATCTCACACTGCACGGGAGGAGGCCGTAAACCCCTCCTGTATTCTACCAAGAAAACAACATGCCTCTGTGGTCACCAGGAGTCGACCCCGACTCGATGGCACAATCTTTCCTTTCTTTTTAACATGGTCTGTATGGGGCTGCCTTTGAAAGTGTACAGAAACTTCATCTAGTACAAAATACAACTGTGAGGATCCTGGTGAGGACTCAGGTAGAGGTGACTTCCATTTTATTCCATCTGCATGCATTGGTTCAGCATCTTAGGCCTTGTGTACCTTTGCCATTGAAAGTCTAATTAGCGAGGGCACATGGCAGAACCTTTACTGCAGTGGCCCTCCTGAGAACTCTCCATCTGCGAGTCCCACCTGGCTCCCTCATTGCTGCCATTTCGCCGATTGGTGGAAATATTGTTGTTTTACCGTGTGTTCAGCATTAGGAGATTTGTGTTTCTCTCTCCTCCTATATTTGTTTTTGTTAGCTATTCTAGTTAATTTATTGCTAGAGGTTGTTTGATTGATTTTGTTGCTTCAGTACATTTGGTTGCCTTTTTATTTTGAAATTTTAATTTTGTGAGTCCCCTTGGGGGCCCTTGTGAGTGCTGAAAGGTCATGTATCAATAACTAGATAAACAAATACATAATGGTTAACCCTTCTGCTGCTTTTCTCCTCGAATCAATTTCCCAAACAAATTTCCCTTGTAATGCAACAAACACAGGCCCAGAATCTTGGTGAGGGAAAAGTAAATAAGGAACCTTTTAAAAGTGGTGATTCTCTTTATTTAACGGGGGAGAGCAACTGTTCCTATCCATCCCCATCACAGCATCCCTCCAGGAGCTGTTGCTGCTGTCTGCCTTATGTTTCTTTATTTAGATTGTGAGCCCTTTCAGACAGGGAGCCATTTTGTTTGTTTTTATCTATGTAAACAACTTTGGGAACTTTTGTTGAAAAGCGGCATATAAATATTCTTCGTATTTGTAACTGGGAGGAGAGAGTGACCAAGAAAAAAGAGATGTGTGGCAATAAGCACCCCCTCTGCCTCCTGCTCCTTGGTGTTTTGAAGCAAAGGAGCAACTACTATGCAACAGTTTTGTGGAAGAATCCTATATCTGGGCATTAGGAGAAGATGGTATAGGGGCAATGAGTATTGTGGCCATGGAGGAGAGGGAAATGTAGCAGAGGGAACAGCAAGAAGACTATTCTGAGAAGGGCATCCAAACTACACATTCACCTCACAATCATAATTCCCTCCACATCCCCTGATGCTCCTCCAGCTTTTACATTGCTTGTTGCCCCCAAAATATCAAATTGTCCAATCATTCAGCCACATGGGCCAGTTCAGATTATACTTTGTCCAACTGGCCCACCCTGTGTGCCAATGCCATGAAAAAGCAGGTCTCCCCACCAGCATGCTTCCAAGTTGTCCCTCCACATGTGATAGAAATGCTGCTTTAAAGGATTATTTGGACCATGTATAGAGGCGTGATTCAGCAGAACTGAACCCCCATATTACTAAGGAACAATGCACTTGGGGGAGGCATGCGTTCTTACATTTTTATCACATGGGGTGGGCTGGTCAGAAAAAGCTTCATCCAAACCGGCCCTAGGATTCCTAATAGGAATGCAGTTCTTGCAAAATAAACGCTTCATGTACCCTATTGAACTGCGTTGTTTTTACTGGGTGAAAAGACTATGATTTCTAGGAGGAAGAGGGTTCCAGGTTAAAGCAGCCGCACCTATAGGTGTGTTACAAGTAGCAATAGCAATAGCAATAGCAATAGCACTTACATTTATATACCGCTCTATAGCCGGAGCTCTCTAAGCAGTTTACAATGATTTAGCATATTGCCCCCAACTTTCTGGGTTGGCATCTTTTGGGGATTCAGTTCCTCAGCCTGGCCGTAGAGAAATAAAAGGATGATGAATGTTGAATAGGGAAGCCTAATCCAGTGAAAGAGCCGAGTTATGAGAACGCTTCATTATTCTTTCCCTCTTTCTCACTCATTTCATTCCCTCCACAGGGGATCCTCCTGAAGTGCTACTTTAACTGCTCAAGTTGCCTTTTCCACTGTGATAGTCAGCAGATGAAGCTCTTCACATTTAAGCATAATAGTGCCAGAGAGACCGACTGCTTCTCAGAGTTATGACCTATAAATGTCGCTCCTGTGTCAGAGGGAGTCTGTGCCAAGATGCTGAAGTCTGCAGAGGGTTTCCTTGACTATTCACATAGGCCTAAAGTGACTCCTCCACCCCAGCCCACTCCACTACCACCACTCCTCCCCTCCCCTCCCCTTCCCCTTCCCTTCCATAGCCTTCACCCACCACCCTTTATGCCAAGATTATTTCTATTGCTTTGGCTGCAACCCAACTTATTTCACAAATTACAAGCACTGGATTTTCCAAACTTGTGCACTGCTACATGTATATAGCATAGGATAATGTATACAACATCTATGCAGGACCCCGGGCCAATAATTAAAGAATAACTGCATCCAAAACCTAGTGAGTGGGGGAAAGACAGAAGTTCATCTCCCTGCTGTTGAACCTGGGCTGAGGCTGTGTGTGTTCCACTGCCCCTTGGAGGCATGGCAGCAGGCTTTTGAGCCTCCATGACAAGCCCTGGGATCAACTAGTGACTTCCCTTACATCAGGGAGGATATAAGTAGCATCCTGTCTGAAGCAAGCCTTACCAAAGTTTCAAGGTCTGGTGTGCCATTGCTCTGGCTTGAGTACTTGGCTCCTCTGATTTTTGGCTCTGGTTTTGGTTTGTCCATCTGGCTCAACGTTTGGCTCTGCCCTTGACCTAGAAGTTGCTGCATGATCCCCTGCTAACTGGGCAAAGAGGCACCTTTTAACGTGGTGATTCTCTTTATTTAGCAGGGGGAGAGTAACTGGCCTTATCCACCCCCAGCACAGTACTTCCAGTGACTGCTGGTGGTGTCTATCTTATATTTATTTACAGATTGTGAGCCCTTTAGGGACAGGGATCCATCTTATTTATATGTTATTTCTCTGTGCAAACCACTCTGAGCCATTTTTGGAAGGGAGGTATAGAAATTGAATGAATGAATGAATGATCCTGGTGAACCCACCCGGTTCCCAACTCCTGACTTTGACTCTGACTCTTGCCCCTAGTCTGCCAGACTCTCTAGGTCCTGACCTCGGTCCCTGTGCAGTGGTGCCTCAATGCCTTTCACTGCTTGAGGTGGCCCCAAGCGTACGCTCTGCCTTCTTTAGGAAACCACCTGTTCAGCAGCAGAGTGGTTCATCTGCACATGTGCAGATGCCATGCAAATGGCCTCCACATATCCGCGGAGACTGGAACCACTCCACCACCACGCGGGTGGTTTCCTAAAGAAGGCACTTGAATCACTCAAATCAATTTGAGTGTTTTGGGGTTGATTCATCGAAACAGCTGGCTTTGGGGATTTATTTGTTTCAAACTCAAAATGAATTGCAAAATCCATTTTGTGCACTTCCCTAACCCAGACTCCAGAAGCCAGGAACTTCCTTTCCAAGTGTTCTCCTTTCCCCACAGAATCCATACTCCCCTGGTGTCTTGCTGACTGTTTCCCTCCGCCACTGTTGTCACTCACACGGTTCTCAGCATTATGTCGGTATAGCGGGCCATTTATCATAAAGATGCATCTTGGCAGGGGACATTACCTCTTACATCTCAGTTCCAGTGCTTTGATGCCAGGACCCATTTCCACAGAGGCTGCCGCGCCCCGCCCCCCGCCCCCCACATGCAGACAGCCATCTGACCAGAACTCTGCAATCACATGACCAAGAAAGGGCTTGAGGTCATTCCTTGTAGGCAGCACTTGGCTCAGGAGGACACAGTCCATTGTTCAAACCTTTGACTGGGGGAAGTGGTTGTGTGGAGGCCTGCCGTTCTGTTTGCAATGGCCACCCAGGATAGCCAGCACTCCTCCTAATGTACGCTGAACAGCTAAATCATACATTATTGATTTGTCAGACGTATTTGCATATAAATAAGCATGATCATTCATACAAACAGTAATGTTCTTGTTCTCCCTTTAGTGTTGTGATCACAGATGAATAGCTCCAGTTAAACACAATGCAAGGCTGCCGTGTACCAATTGCGACACAGTAAGCCGCTGATTTAAAACTACATTTATTGGCGAATGTAAGTGTGACAGCCTACTGGTGAATTCAGGGATAATTAGTCTAAAAGACAAGATAAATGATTCCTGAAAGTGGTATTGTGATGAAGAAATGATCCCCTCCATGCTAGTAAAGCTTTGATGCCAGATATCCTGTAAATGATAATTAACTGGAACACACGGAGGAATTATGTTTCAAATGTACTTTCAAGAGGACTTAAAATTTTACACACACACAAATGGAATCACTTCTTTAAATAATTTGCCTCCCCTGCACTTCAGAAATTATGAAAGATTATCTAATTTACAACATGAACTGTGAAGTGTGTGTGACAAATTTCTTGCTTCCCTTTAAATATCTTCTTTGTACATTTCACCTTCAAGGCAAATATCTGCTTATTGTTTTAAAGCTAAACTGAGACAGGTATTTTTTCAATTAGCTGTTCCCAGGGCCTAATCTAGACAGATCTGCAGGCCAGCACAGTACACTGACCCATGAAAATTATCTCTGCTGTATTAATTCCTTAAACTCCCCAGATCATGCTGTAAGATCTCTTCCCGAGCATCAGCAGTATAGAGCGAGTAAATCTCTAAGCTCCAGCTTCCTCTCTGTGTGTATCATTGGAGTGGTGGGGGGAAATGTTATAGCCTGTGCAATGCAGGGGAAATATTGCTCACTAACACTTCATTTTAATTGTCCCAAATTAGAGCTGAAGACTTACAGAAGTGTGTGTGACAGGCAATGAATACCAAATGAATTCATTAGGATCCGTGCAGTTAAAATGAATAACTAACAAATCGGTAACAATGGGGACTCAGCACCTTTCCCTTTGTGCTGGAGTGCTAAACACTAGTCGGAAGTGAGATGGCCCTTTCTTCAAAGGATACTAATGGGGTATTCCTCCATGTTATTTAAAAATACTTTTAAAGAATGCCAAAAAGAAGGGCATCTTCCAAGAATTGTACTATGGACTGACCCTGTGCAAAGGTGCAGTGATATAAAATGGTCCCAGGGATAGTTCATGTGGTGCAAAAATCCTGGTTATGAGTTTTAGTAGGTCTGGTGCAGCCAAGAGATTTGAGGGGAGGTCACAAATATAAGGCTAATAATAGGCACTTCATTACATAACATAAAACAAAAAACGCGGGGCAGGGGGAGGCAAAGCGAAGGCTATTTTAAGGAAACGGGAGCAAGCAACCAGAGGAAATAACAAGAAACATCTCAGTGAAGAAGTACTTCCTGTTACTGGCACATCCAGTTACCCCTGCTAACTGAGCAAAGAGACACCATCAAAAGTGACGATTCTCTGATATTTAGCACGGGGAGAGCAGCTGGCCTTATCCAACCCCAGCACGGCATCCCTCCAGTGGTTGTTGCTGGTATCTGCCTTATGTTTCTTTTTAGATTGTGAGGGACAGGTGACCATCTTATTTATGTATTATTCATTTTTCTATGTAAACCACTTTGAGAATTTTGGTTGAAGAACGCTATTCGTTGTTGTCGTCATTGTAGTAGTAGTAATAGTTACCATTTTTCTTTTGAATCCCATAAAGGGGTGGTCCAAGACATTGCAGTGCCAAAGGCAAAGTACTGAATGCTGCTTTGTCCCATGATCCTGGTGGGGGCCAACTCCCTTTCAAAACCGAGCTGTGCAGGCTGTGAAAGTGCCACGGGGGGCAGGGTGAAGAGAAAGTTGCCAGCAGCCTCCTTTTTTCTTCTCAGGCTTCTTGCAAGCTTTGCAGAGAGGCTCTCCTTGCAAAGCTTGAAAGGTCACATTGGCCCTAAAGAGCTGCTCCAATGGCAGCAGGTCATCTTGCCACCCTGCTAGCAATCTGCCAGCTGAGGCAACCACCTCACCTTGCCTCATGAAAGGGCCGCCCCCTGCTGCTCCCATGTAGAGTTATCATGTTGGAGATTCAAGATGTGGGGCCTGGTGCTGACTGCTGAATGATGAAAAAAATCTGGCACTTAGCTGGAAATCTATGGTAAAGGGGTGGAGTCATGAGGTTTGAAGGTAGGGAAACTGTTGGAGGGATGGAGGAGGCATTACCCAATATGGGACAGGGAATTTTTCCAATGGAAAAATGGTAAGATTCCCCCCCCCCAGAATGAGTAAAACACTTTTTAAAATGGTGTCTGAAGTAAGTTAATTACAATGTTAGCATTGCTGTGGTATTTGTCTAGATTACCAAACCCTCCAGCATTTCACAGATGAAGATAGGGACATGCTTGTAACATCCTTCATGCAATACCAAGTGTTACTGGCTGAACTTCCTAGGGAACTGCCTTCAAAAATAGGGACAGCTGGAGCACATGCTTTAAAGCAACACAGTTAAGACTTAATGTTGGGAAAGAAGCACAGTACAGAGGACCTTCAGATATTTGGTCCAAAACTAGGACTCTGCTTAGCGTATTGTTTCTGCTGTCTAACAAGCAAAAGGACCCTCTAGAACAGGCCTGCTTAACTTATGCCCCCAGCTGTTTTTGAACTACAACTCCCATAATCCCCAGCTACAGTGGCCAATAGCCAGGGATTATGGGAATTGTAGGCCAACATCTGCAGGAGGGCCAAAGTTTAGCAGCCTTGCTCTAGAATCTGATTATCAGGCTGAAAACCCATCTGGCAACCCTACTCCCATACCAATGCTACGTATCCATCTGGAGAAGAAGCTATTATAACGGGAGTTCTACCACCACCACCTTCTTCACAAATCCATTATTCTGGAGACACTCTCAGAATTCATTCTCCAGATTTAATCACGGAAAGTTAATGCCACTGAAGAGGTATTAACTTTTCATAATTTCCCATAAAATGTCTGGATAGATGTCTTGGGAGGCATTAAGCTCTACGTTTCAAGGTGCAAACATATCTTGTATCAAGGGAAAACTCTATTCTGCAGAGCAACTCTGGATTCCCCCAAATTCTAAAATTCATTCGCAGGAGAAAAAGACTAAAAGTTGTGGTCCATCAGGGCCAGTTCATACGGATACTGCTGTCTGCTTATCTACCTTCATTTTCCTACATACTTACTCAGGTGGTATGAAAACTTTCCTGTTTCCCTTTGCTCTGATCAGCTTGCTACTCATTATTCAGGCCTTGTGTTTTTAGCTTTTTTAAATATTGTTTTGAAATATTTAAGAACAATAGAGTGTGAGCTGCCATGGACGTTTTTTGGTGAGTGGAAAGAAAGGAGACATTTTTGAAATGTCAATAAATAAAATAATACTGGAGAGTCATGAGAGCACTGGGGAGTCACGTACAAATATCCAAGTGATGGGTCTCCCTTGAGACCTTTGGAGATTTCAAACCTGGACCTGGTGACTGGTATCTAAATTGCTGAGGAGCAGCAACTGCCATTGTGTTTGTCCGTCTGCCGTTTTAGCTTCTTCTTTCCACCAGGAGCTTTTTCAGACGGCCAGAGGCGTAACTAGGGAAATCGGCGCCCGGGGCAAGCACTGAAATGGCGCCCCCCGCACCCCCCCTGCCCCCCCACATACTACATTATACTTAGGTTTTTCCTCACAAGTGCCCGCCGCTGCTGCCAAGCCAGGCCACTGACTGGCCGCCAGGCGCCAGCAAAGCAATGCGGGGGGGGGGCGCAGGCGGCACAGAAGGGACCGCTCGTGGGGAAGGGGGCACCGACGCGCTCCCTTGACTGCTGCAGCACTGCTGCACTGAGCAGGAAACATTTGTATTAACATTTTAAAAAAAATTAAAAAATTTGGTCATGGCGGCGCCCCCCACGTGACCAGAAAAGATGGCGCCCGGGGCACGTGCCCCCCCTGCCCCCCCTATAGTTACGCCTCTGCAGACGGCAACTTTGCCGTGACTTTACTTTGGGAGGGTGGGTGTGCATTCACATATTGGCCAGATTTACTCCAAAGTCAGTGCGATATTTTAGAGAGCACTTCACACACCATTCGGGTTTTCCCTTCCCTATTGGAACCTAGCCTGATTTATGTCTGGGGTAAAAAAAAAAAATCCTCTTTTGGGGTCGGAGTATCAAACTCTGAAGTAAAGCCTTTTGGTAAACCCATAGTAAAGCCTGCTATCTGAGAAGCCTCCAGGTGGAAGAGAGGTGGGAGGGAGGGAGAGCAGCACCTTGCATAAATAAAACCTCTTCCTGTATATGGGACATGTGAGAGAGGAAGAAGCCATGGCCTGAAATACCATTTTAAATGTTTAAATACCTGACCATGAAGTTACATTAGGGCCAAACTAAACACAAAGCAAGGGGTCTCTGTGCTGGATCCTTTTGTTTATTTATGAAAGAGAAGCATATAGGTACAAGGTTAAACCTCACTTCATCAGCACCACAGCTCTAACTCAAATTTCCCCGACCCTACAGTTGCATTTTTGAAAAATAAAAATACATCAGGAAATCCAATTATGTGTCTCCATATTATGGGTCTGTAGTGAAATATGATCTTTCCTAGGGGAGGGTCCAAAGGCCTTATAAGGAGTGGGAGTGTTGAGCAAGCTGTGTGTAAATGCGCTCTTGTGCTGGAGACCTTCTGCTACTCAGGCAGAGTTAAAACAATAAAGAAGCTGTTCCTGTTTCAACTGAGTTCCCACATCATTACTTTTATTATTTCTATCAAGAACAGTGTTTGGTGGTTTGACCTTAAGGTTTCTGTATCACATGCATTATCATTGGGAGGGTTCGAATGACTTGTGGAAAGTAAGTAGGAAGGAACAAGATGTCCCCAACAAGCATATGCTCCTGGTACGAGCTGAAAGTTGTGTGTATTTCATGTCATCCGAACGTGCCAAAGTTGGGTGGATAATGCTCTGCTGCCCAACATTCTCCACCCAACCAACTCCTAGTTACAGATGTCAGATGAATGTCAGGTGGTGGAGGAAACCCGACATTTCCACCCAACTTTGACAGGTTTGGATGACACAAAACAAACACAACTTCCAGCTCACTGGAAACCTCCAGTTCCCTCCTACTTGTTTTCTTTGGATTGACTGAACCCACCCACGATTACTTATGAACACCAGGTCATAACCCTCAATTATTATGCATCACTTTGCATCTCATCTGGATACAGAATGCTAACAATTTGCAGTATGAGAGAATAGAAACTGGGGCCACTGAGCAAGCACTGCTCATCTCAGCTCCTTCCGTTGCCTTCTTTCTGCTTCAGGAAGAGTGCAGCTCTCCCTTGTAATACCAGCATTAGCAAAATCATTTGAGTGGCTGTTGTTTCCCTTAACGATCTGCTTTTGAGAAACTGATACCATCCTGGAAAGGTCAAGTAAAACACACTCAGTGTGAAGATCATGTTTAGCGGGCACCCTCTGCATCCACTAGGCCTGTTTGCAAACTCTCTGCACTGCACATCATCATGTAATTGAAATAATGCCTATTGACAGAGACTTGAAAACAACTGCTCAATTTTCCTCAAAATTCAATTAAACTTCGTTTATTCTGCGGATCGATCCAATTAAAAGGGGGGAAATTTCAACCAGTCCAGGCCATACTATCCATCTTAACACACTGTGTCTATCACTGTGATGCAATCATTTCTCCAATCAATGCTTTAAAAGCATTTAGCAGTCTTGATAATGAACTTTTGTCAAAATAGCCTTACAAAGCAATAAATGAGCAGATTAATATGTAGTCATAAAGCTATGAATGGTTTAACACTTTTGAAAGGGTAGCTCTGTAAATTACATAGGGCTTTTTTTAAAAAAAGTGTTATTTATTATGATAATTTTGCTTCCTGGTTATTTGGTTATTTGCTCTCCAGGTATTGAAGAAGTAAATGTTTTGGACTTCTACGACTATTTATTAATATAGACTCAACAAAGTACAGACTCTACTTAGGGGTTTGCATGAAACCGGTATGCCCAGTTTGGTTCAAGTCCAAATTTGACTAAAAACAGAACTGGGCATGTTTAGTTCTCACCCAACAAAAAATTTGAGCTGATTCGGGGGTTCTAACAGAAAAATATTTAACAACTCAGAGCCTATGGGGGGCGCTGCCATGGCCACAGGGGGTCTCCAGTGGTTCTCTTCCCCCTGCCGTCCTCCCCCATATATCCCAGATTGGGCCATTTTAATCCACATTTGGCTTATTCTGGGCTTCTTTGTGCTGGCAGTGGCCATTTTGGAGGCTGCTGCACATGTGCACTGGCCACCATGCATGACCCAGGCCACTCAGATGGCCAGTGTGCATGTGCAGGACCTAGACCACACAGATGGCCAGTGTGCATGCGTGACAGCCTCCAAAATGGCCACCGCCAGCACAAAGAGGCCTAGAACGGGCCAAACATGGACTAAAATGACCCAAACTGGGCAGATTAGAGACTAGGGGGAGGCTGGTAGGGGGAGGGGGAACTGCTGGAGACACACACACACTCCGTGGCTGCAGCAGTGCTCCCCACCTGGAGGCAGTTCTTAGAAATTGTTGTTGTTAGAACCCCCAGAGTGGCCAGGCTTGAGTTCAAACGGAACCACGTCTGGTTCTGCTTGGGGGTGAGTGGGGGCAAGCTCTCAAGCAGGCCAAGTTTGATGTCAGACCGGCTCAAACTCAAGCCAATTTGCACTTCCCTACTCTAATGAACACACACACACACAAATACCCCGCAATCACATACCTGTAGATTTAACCAGCAATGAAGCAGTTATATTTGTTGAGCTATGATAGGGGAGGGATGAATGACTACACTCTAGTTTTCCCAAATTACCTACCCTGAAGCCAGATAATTTTCCAGTGGCATAAGAACATTTATTTATTTATTTATTTATTTATTTATTTATTTATTTATTTAACATATTTCTATACCGCCCAAAACTTGCATCTCTGGGCAGTTTACAGAAGCATAACAGTCATACTAGAACAGCAGATGTTGGCCTACAACTCCCATAATCCCTGGCTATTGGCCACTGTGGCTGGGGATTATGGGAGTTGTAGTCCAAAAACAGCTGGAGGGCCACAGTTGAGCAGGCCTGTTCTAAGACATGCATAGAGGTTGGCAATAACAGATGGAGAGAGACCTGGAACTCAAAAGTAAATTTGCCCAACATCTGCAACCAACAATTGAAGTTGCCTTGACAGTGTCAGGCAGAAGAGGATTCTAGACATTATCTACCCAACATTTCCAGGTTCTGATAACATGGAAGCAGCAGCAGTGCAGAAGTGTATGCCTGGCAGGAACCAGCGGTTCACCCGTACTGAATTGCTGCTCTGTCATTGGAACCCAGCACAGGATGGACAGACTCCTTCTTACTGTTTATGCCTCCAGTGTGATCCAGAGACAGAAGGGCTGTTCTCATGACCATAATGGCTGGGTTGAGAAAAAAAACCCTCAGCTTTTTTGGTTGACTGTGCCCATGGGAACCCACCTCACCCAGCTGTTCCAATCCTGGGTAATGCAGTTCCTCTACCCAGCTCCAGTCCAATGTAGGACAGTAATTGCAGCTGGCCTACATTGGTCCTTGGTTATCTGCATGCAATCTAGGGTTTATACAACTCCCAGCAGCTCAATGATAAAGATGGCCACAAATGGACCCAGCTTTGTTTTCCCTTTCCAGAGTGCCAGGATCATCTGTGGGGTGAGTTGCCAGAGACACAAGGAGCCTCTGCTTGTGTGTTGGGATTGGGGTAGTCGAACTTTCCTCCCACAAATCACCCCGGACAATCGTGTCTATGACCTCAGAGAGTTTCTAATACAAGTTTTGTTTTTGTTCCTTTGCTTGATACATGGGAGGCTATTTTTGAGGTAATCCATCTCTTTTGTTGTTTTGTTCTATATTTTTTTGTCTCCTCGGCTGTCCTTTTGAAATAAAAGAGTGCTCATCCAGACAAGAAAAAAAGAAGTATTAAGGAATCCTGTCTAAATCCTGATAAATACATTTTAAAATACATTACCGTTGGAACGATTACAGATGAATATTAGACTCATTCCTTTTGCACATCACATATGCACCAAAATTGCTATTACATTTCCTGACTTCCTTAGTTGTGCCCACTGCCCCTAAAAAGACATGTTTTATGCTAAAGGTATTGCTGCAGCTTTAAGGAACTGGCACATCAAACATCATTGGGAACCTTTCAAAGGGTTGTTTCAACAGTATCACTTTCTGCCAGTTCCCCTCCTTTCCCCCCCTTCCTTTCCTGATGAAGTTTTCAGTCGCTCCTGAAGCCAACCCTTGTGTTCTTAGCTATCAAAGAGCAATGCAACATCAGCGTCAGAGTTAAACTTAAGAAAAAAAGGATCCCTTTTACTTTGGACATCAGAAAGTCAAATAAAAAGGATGCTGATTTGTGGCATAAAGGGGTGGGATTCCCTGCTGAGACGATAGGAATCTTCTAACTTAACTGAGTTACAATTTGAATACGTTTGGCCCAGATGGGGGTGGGAGGGAAGAAAAATCCATTACTTTTTTAGAAAAGCTTCATACAGTTTCAAAAGAAAATATGTTAATACGTCCAAAAAAATAAAAAATAAAAACCTCCACACCACATTTCTATGTGCATTTCAGAGGCCAGTTGTTAAATCAGCAGCCAGAAGCAAATCAAGAAATTAAATTATACAACGATGCCGTCTAATTTTGTGTGGCCACTGAGATGTGCTCTGGCAAAGCTAAAATTCTTGCAGTAGCTATGCCAGATGGAGCAGTGCGGATGTTCTTAGTTGAAAACGTATATCTACAACCCAGGCACGAAGGAAGCTTTAAGGACAGGGTAATTATAGACTAGTAGAGTTCACTGGCTAAAACATCCCTGATTTAATTCTAAAACTGAGGTTTGCACAGCCTGTGACCAATACAGGCAAACCCAGTCCCTAGCTATACATGTTGGCCAATGGGGGACTCAAGAAACCTTCTATTGCTGCTGCCCTATTGGAACTATAACATCTGGGATGGAGTTGTCAAGAACCCCAAGGTGCAACAAATGGTCCTGCAAAAAATGGCCAGTGGGCTGTTTGGAGATGGGGCCGTAGCTCACTGGTAGAGCATCTGCTCGGCATGCAAAGGGTTCCAGGTTCAATTCCTGGCTTCTCCATGTAGGGCTGGGAGAGACCCCTGCCTGGAACCTTGGAGACCCAATGGCAGTCAGTGTAGACAATACTGTGTTAGATGGACCAATAGTCTGATTTGGTATAAAGCAGCTTCCTACACTCCTGGGTTCAGCTGGGTAGGTCACAAAGCATTTTGGATTTAGTGGGTTGGATCCAGAAAAGCCTGAATAGAAAGATGCTACTTAAGGAGACTTGGGTTACCCCCACCTCCCAGTGCAGTGCCCTGTGCTACTCCACTCCAGAATCATTCCTGAGCCTGTAGCTGTAGAAGGAAGGGAGAACTAGCCAAAACAGGACAACAAAACCAGGCAGAAGCATCTTGCACAAGAAGTACTCAAGCAACCAATTTTGACTTATTCCCTCCTCCCACATTGTCTCCATGCCACATCTCACGTTTTGCCAGAGGACCCATAGCCCTCAGGAATGGCTTTTCAGGTGCTGCTGTTGATAGGGAGAGGAAAGCATGGTTCTTTGCAGCAAGCTCCCATCTGTGCTTCTCTTGACCCAACCCACAGAATTCAATTATCCCTGTTCAAAGGATGCAAGACTATTATTCTGCTGGCAACAAGACTGCAAATTCTGGCAAATTCTTCTCATGTAGGAGGGAATGCCTCTTTTAATATGTTGCTTGCTATCTGCAGTCTATATAAGTAATAATCAATGAGGCTATTCTCACAATGGGGGGAAACCGGGCTAAAGGAGTCCAGCCTGGTTTCCCCTCATTGTGGGAAATGTGGGTAAGCCCGCTCTCCCCGCAAAATCCTCCCAGGCTCACACACAAATCGTGTGTAGAGCCTCAATTTTTTTCAAAAAATCTGCTGCCTGATGAATCAGGAGCGGTCCTTTCATGAGGCAAGATGAGACAGATGCCTCCGGTGGTGAATTATTGGACTGACAGCAGGGTGGCACTATGTCCGCTGTCATTGCCAGTGGAGCAGCTCTTTGGGACTGATCTGAGCCTTGTAAGCTTTGCAAGAGCACCCCTCCTCACACTCCTTGAAAAGCTTGCAAGAAGCACAAGGAGAGAAGAAAAGGCTACTGGCAACCTTCCCTCTTCCCTCCACTCCCCTTTCAAAGCTTGCAAGGGTCAGTTCTGAAGCACCACCACCCCATCCCGCCATGGATATGAGGCAAGGCAGCATTAGATGCCATACCTCAGGTGCTGAAATATCTTAGGCCACTCCCGAGGGGTACATTTTTAGCAGATTGGAAGGGGTATTAATCAACTGATTCATTGATTCAATAGTGCACTGTTACTATGGAGCAGCCATGGAGGGCCCTCCCACACGCCACTTTACCAAAGTAAATCACACACACACACGCACACACAGACACACACACCACACACACACACACACCTAATGTTAATCATGGGGGAATGGAATATTGAGCCTGTTGGTTTCCCCCCCGCTGCAGGACTAATAGCAGCTTCAGAGGGCAACTAATTTAGATCAAGAACACAGCATGAAAGGGAACCACTAAAAAAACCTCCTCCCACAGCACCACCACTCCAATCAATCAAAACAGAATTCCCCCATCCCATGAGGCTCCTCTGAAAAATCAAGAATATATTGGGAAATGGAATCACAGATTTTTCACATTTGTTTTGGTGCTCAGTGCGGATGGTGAACTTAGATCTCCTCCAGCAAAATCAAACAAGAGAACCATCTCAGCATAAGAATAAACTTCATCTGATTCTAAAGACAGATAGGAGTAATAAAACCTGGACCACACAATGAAAGAATGAATGAATGAATGAATGAAGATAACAGAAGGATCCTCCAGCTTATCAAGACCACATCAAAGGCAGAAATGAACAAGTAATTTGCAATCTAATTCAGTATGGAAGCTCTCTTTAGAGATGGGGGACAGGCATTTGAAACTAGAATTAGTTTTCTTTCAGACTTACACATTGGCTTCTTGACTGTATGCTCCCAGGGCAGGGGTTCTTAAACTTGGCCAAAGCCTTTGGAAACAGGATTAATTGGAGTTGTAGTCCAACAACATCTGGGGACCCAAATTAGAGAACCCCTGTCCTAGGGAATATCAGCATGCTTCCACAGGATCTTTGAGAGTCATGCAGACTTGTTCACAACTGGGAGATTCATACAATGGATCTTTCATGCATTTTAATAGCTCTGTGCCTGGGCTGCTCAGCTTCGGCCTTCCTGCAGATGTTTGTTTGTTTGTTTGTTTGTTTATTCAATTTTTAGACTGCCCTTACAAAATAGCTCAGGGTGGTTCACAAACATCAAAGACCCTTTAAAACAATTTAAGAGCACTGGAAGGCCAGGCTGAACAGGTAGGTCTTTAGGGCTCTCCTAAATTCCAATAAAGAATTCAAATTACGTATGTCTGCAAGGAGCGCATTCCACAGTCCAGGAGCGGCTAGAGAGATGGCCTGCCTCTGGGTCGCCACCAGATGAGCTGGTGGCAACTGGAGCCGGACCTCCTCAAATGATCTTAGCGTGCGGTGGGGATCAGACCGAAGAAGGCGCTCTCTAAGGTAACCTGTAGATGTTGGCCTACAACTCCCATAATCCCTGGCTATTGGCCACTGTGGCTGGTGATTATGGGAGTTGTAGTCCAAAAACAACTGGGGGGGCAAAGTTGAGCAGTCCTGCTCTATGTACTCTTGATGTTCCAAAGCACTCTAATTACCTCGGAATTCAGGAACAGTTCCAAAATTGTAATGACTTACAGAACATTAGACATGGGAGCTGAAGAGAAGTTGTGAGCAGAGACAGCCCTTCCATGAGGCAGGGTAAGGCAGTCTCCTGAGGCATGGGTGTGACGAGGGGCACAAGTGTGGCAAGTGCTGCCCCTCCTGCCATGATGGGTGTGCCTACCTGCAGAGATGGAGGGCATCATATTATAGGGATGTGCATGGAACCGGTTCTGTGCATTCCCGGGAGTGTGGGGGATTGCTTTAAGAGGCAGGGAAGGCACTGCCTACCTGCCAGCCCCTGCTCTGCTGCTTCCCCCCACTGGAACTCTTCCAAAAAGCAGGCACACAGGGCTGCAGCGTGCCTCCTTGCTGCCAGGATCAGCGTCACCACGCAAATGGCCAGCGCACTCGCGTTGGCCATTTGCATGGTGACACTGATCCTGGCTGCAAGGAGGCATGCTGCAGCCACACGGGTCCCCAGAAGCTGTTGGACTACACCTCCCATCATCCTTGGCAATAAAAGGCCATTGTGGCTAGGGATGATGGGAGTTGTAGCCAGCAACATCTGGGGATCCAAATCTGAGAGTCCCAAAAACCTCTGTTGAAATACCTTCAGTCCAGTGTCATTACTGATCGCAACTAGCTGAGTCCATTTAAAATGTTTTGCCATAGATATAGATATAGATATAGATATAGATATAGATATAGATATAGATATAGATAGATATAGATATAGATATAGATATAGATATAGATAGCTATCCTGTTGTCTACCACTGAGATGCAGCTACCTCTTCATGGAAAGAAGGCTGGGAGCCTTTTAGAAGTACATCGTGATACCACATAGGATTAGAGACTGGAATGTGAAGAACACAAGAATATCCAGCTGAGATCTCAGAGGCAATAACCGAATTAATTTCCCAAGTGGGCATTTGGCCAGGGCAGGAGAGCTAATGTCCCCCTAATCCTACACACACACACACACACACACACACACACACACACACACACACACACACACAAAAGCACCAGGGGCTCCTAAACAACTGCAAGCCTTCATGAAATTGTGTATTTTAATGTTTCCTTTAAACACTTCATTCCTTTTTTCTGCCATTATCTCATTGGGTTCCCCCCACCCCAAATCCATAATATGGAGATGCTGGTGTGGTGTAGTGGAAAGTGTGTTGGACGTGGTCCAGGGACAAAGTCAAATCTTCACACAGCTATGAAATTCCCTGGGTAGACTTGGGCCTGTCACTGTCTATCACCCTAGCCTATCTTCCGAGGCTGTTGTAAGAGTAAAATGAGGAACATGGCTGAAATACAAAGCAAGAATGCAGCAAGAGATCAGTCTAACAGAACCTCCTAATGAACTGCCCTGGTGCAGCAAGGAAGTGGCAATTATTAACACCTTCTCCTTACCTTGGATGCACTGTCAGCCACCTGAAAACATGTCTCTGAGGGCTGTGCAGCCCTCAGGGACATATTTTAGGGTGACAGGGTTCCTAGAGAGTTCAAAAATTGCAGCTTCCTCACAGTACTGATATAGTTGGTTGGGAAATTCTGTTAGGGTGCTCTCTCACTGCACTGGTGCATCCTTGTTCTGTATATCAGCCCATGTTCACCAGCCTGACATTCGTTGGATAAAGGGCTGGACAAAAATTCAATGAATAGCTTTGCAAAATACAGGTGGCCATCATTATCCACGGTTTCAACAACCATGGTTTCAAGTATCCATACATGGGTCTTAGAGACCTAATTTATTTATCCATGGTATAAAAAATAGGCAAAATCCACCTTTTTGCAGTTTTGAGTGGTCGGAAATGACCCAGAAATGACTTCCCATGTCATTTACGGCCGTCATTTTACAGTGCAGAGCCATATGGTGGCTCTTTTTAAAAAAATTCCCTGTGATGTTTCACAAAAATCAGCGGAATTGAGGGCTTGGCGGGGGCATTACTGGAGAGCGAGAGACCTGGAGAGCAAGGGACAGTATTTTATTTTATTATTATTATTTCTGCCCTGTCCTGCTTTTTTCACTCTTTTTGTGCATGTAGAAACCTAACCCCGTTGATTTCCATGGAAGTAACATTTCTTTATTCGAGGTTTCCATATTCACGCCTATAGGTGAGAACGGAACCCCCACAAATAATGAGGGCCACCTGTACGTCAAGAAATATATCTGTATATCCATTAGCCATCAGTGGCAGCATGAGGTAAAAAAAAAAATAGGGCAATGGTGCAGGCTGCCTGTTGGCTGACATATTAGAGGTTTTGCTGTAGCTGCGTACCAAAATGCAGGGTCATCAAAGGAGCAGAACAGCATTAAATCCTTTTGATTGTCCTCCTGCTGAGAGAAGAGATGATATCTCATCATTAATAGACTTGAATTAATATTAATTAGTCGTGCATCTCCTCACTACCTCTATTCAGGCAGAGAAAAGGGGGAGGGGTGCTAAGGAGGTTAAAGAAGCCATCCTTTTCACCTCATATTCACTTCTTCCAGTGGTAAAGGGGCTGTTGGTTTCATGACCTGCAGTATTTTTCTGAAAACAAGGAATTGTGGTTTCCACCATGCCCCCGCCCCCCAAAAAATATTCTGTGACATTCCAATAATAAGGCCTAGTTTACACATTTATTTTAGAAACGGCAGAATCTATCACCTCATTTTTGTATTATATATTTTGCTTGTGTGGAATAGGCCCTTATGTGAAAAACTAAACATTACTAAATCAGAGAAAGCAATAGTCTTCAAATGTTTTATCTGACATTTTAAACTTTTTTTCTGGCAGGTGGCGGGGTAACCATATGGCCTTCCAAACAATAGTAGTTTAATGCTATGAATGTGCTATGGTTACTAAGTTATTATGAGGAATCCAGATGATGATTTGGTAAAAATAGTACTTCTGTAGCAGTAAAATCATATTTTTCTCAGCAAAAAAAAAAAAAGCATACTATTGAATAAGTTGCTCAGGAAGCACAATTTTCTTTTTCAGCAATTGCACTTTTATGTCAGTCATGAATGTAGGAGGGGTGGTGGCTGAGAAACCATCACTCCCAGGAACCTACTGCCTAGTACCCAAAACATCACTTGTAACGAACTCTATAAATGGCTTCCATCCTCCACACCATCTAAGCAACCATTTCTATTTTCCCTTTTGTTAAAAAAAAACACCTCCCACACTGGCAATCTTGACTAAAGTTGCACATTTGTAGCAAAGGCTGCACACTCACAGCAACTGCTTCCCCGCTTCTGAAGTGCAGCTATTCAGGGGGGAATTTCTGCCAATTGCCCCTTTCCCCAGAAGTGCTCTGAGCAATACAGAGTTATGTCCCTGAGGACTCTGCAACCCTCAGGGACATAACTGCATGTTGCTCAGAGAGCTTCCAGGAGAAGTGAAGAGGGACAAAAATAACCCTCCCCCCACTGCATGCCCACCCACATTTCAGAAGCAGGGATGCTAGTGCTGTGGGTGTACATTATTTGGCGGTATGCACACAGCTTTAGTCAGGATGCTGCCCACTGTGTGCTGCCTCTCTCTGGTGCTGGTGCACACACATATCAAAACCATATAAGAACATAGGAAGAGCCCTACTGGATTCAGGGCAAAGGCCTAAGTCAGGCATCCCCAAACTGCAGCCCTCCAGATGTTGCTGAACTACAACTTCCAGCATACCCAGCCACAAAAAATGGTGTCTAGGGATGCTGAGAGTTGTAGTTCAGCAATATCTGCAGGGCCACAGTTTGGGGATGCCTGGCCTAAGTAGTCCAACATCCTGTTTCTCACAGTGGCCAACGAAAGGTCTTATGAGAAGCCCACAAGCAGAAGATTTAGCAACACCCCTCTCCCACTGTTGCTCCCATGCAACTGGTATTCAGAGGCATCCTGCTGCTGAACCTGAAGATAGCAGCTAGCCATCAAGGCCACTATTCATCACTTATAGATTTGTCCTCCATGAATTTGTCTGTTTTCCTTTTAAAGCCATGTAGACCAGTGAATGTCACCACACCTTATAGCAGTGAATTCCATATATTAATTAAGCACTATGTGAAAAACTACTTCCTTTTGTTGGTCCAAACTGTGCACAGCTGAATTATTGATCCTGGCCATTCGTATAGCACTAAACCAAAACATACCTTTTGTTGTTTTCTGGAAAAGCCCAAGATCATATAGGTACTTTAGCACTTCAAAAAGAAATGTGTGACTCTGATCTACAACATTCCACATCAGAATCCACAAGATGGTGAAGTGCTCCATAGAGAGTAAAGATGCTTAGGATTATTAGAACCCCTTGGAGGTCCTGTTAGAGTAGCAAATCCATTCTGTGATTAAAAATTATAGTCAATGTTACAGAATGAAGAAACCCTTTCTAGAAGGGCAGTTTGAGCTCCTTTTCATCTCCTTCTCTTTGTTCCTGACTTTTCTTTTCTTCTTCTATTTGATCTGCATGGATTGCTTTGTTCTTCCCCTGCTATCCTCAAACTCATCTCTATTCTGCAGAAAGGGAGAGAGAAAAGTATATTTGTCATGTTCTTGTTTCAAGATTTTGAATTCCCAAAAGCGCAAGATTTGAGTTAACCAAAATGAATATTTGGTTTCAAATAGGCCATGAAATAATGATGGCACAAAATGTCTTCCAAAACAAAACATATACTTATTTACATTTGTAGTCTGTCATTTCCTGAAGGCCTGGAGTGTGTAGCAATACATTTAAAATGTATGGAATAACTATTAAATGTCTTTAAAGCATAGGTAGTAACATGACCAGAGTTAAATATCAGAATGTTCTATTGTGGGTTAGAGTTAGACTCCATCCCTCCATCTAGGCACCCATCTGCATCAGCATGAGCTGCAAGTACCTCGCACTGACACACGATCCCAATGGCCAGGTTACAGAGGCGTATCTAGGGGAAATAGCGCCTAGGGCAAGCACTGAAATTGTGCTACCTGTCCAAACATCTGACACCCATCTTTCAGATAACTTTACCATAATATCAGCTCAAAAATACAAGTCAAGCTCATTATTCTTTTAATATTTCAAAAACTATTTAGCAGTGGATGTAGCCAGACCAAAAAATGCTGGGAAACTACAAATTTCAGTATGTTGGGGCTCATGAAATACCCAAATACTATGTGGAAGTGTACTTGGGAAACTAAACAGAAGTGCCTGTCTAATTCTCTACTCTGCATTGTAGCATCACCATTACATAAGTTTTAAAAATCAATGGAGAGTTGGACTTTTCCCAGATACTCTGAAAATAATTAAAGGATATGCAGAGTAAACTGTGTCACCACTTGGAATATATTCTAGTATTTCAGAAAGACAGTTAAAATGAGAGAAAGAGAGCAAGAAATTCAGTGGGCCTTATACTAAGGATTTCACACTGATTCAAAGACAAACTCACCATTCCCCCTCCCCCCGCTGGCCTTTTAATTCACCACCACAGCCCGTCCCGGGCTGATTTTCAGGCCTGTTCGGGCCTGCAAAGATCGGCTTGGTGGCCATTTTTGGAAGCTGCAATGCATGCTCAAATGGCCTCTGTGAGGCCTGGCAAGGCCTAGGGCCTCACAGGGACCATTTGAGCACATGCAGTGGCCATTTAATTTTTTTTAATGGCCTCAGAAAACAAAATGGCCACTGCACATGCTCAAATGGCCTCTGTGAGGCCTGGCATGGCCTAGGGCCTCTTAGAAGCCATTTGAGCATGCATGGTGGCCATTTTGTTTTGGGCAGCCATTTTTTAAATTTTAAGAAATGGAGACCCCCCTTCAAGTGGCGCCCGGGGCACGTGCCCTACCTGACCCACCCTAGATATGCCCCTGCCAGGTTAAGGGTGCCTTTGTACCCTTAATCTCAGCTAAGCTCCAGGCTTTAGTGCTGGGATTTGGCACCATGGGGCCCCCAGGATCAGCATGGATCATCCTCACGGTTCTCATGGACAGCCAAGCCCAGGCTTGGCTGCCTGCACCTAGGCTTGGTTGCTCATAAGAATAGCCTCAGTGTGTGTTTGCCCAGGAATAAAGAAGCATTTTAGCTTGACTACAAATAAAAGTGAGTGAGAAGTTAAGCCTTCTGGAATATGAACCCTGATACAAAAACAGGTCTATCTCCTTCTTTCTGATTTAGGCACAGACACTTAGAGCAAACCAAGTAAATGGACCTTCCAGCACATCACAAATATTTTTGGAGTTGCTCCACGTATTACAAGAGATGGATGGCCACAGTGTGTCAAACACATATTTTCTGTAACATTTGAAGAACATACATGTGTCTAAAAACACATTTAAAATGTCCACAAGGATCTGGGAGCCAGAGCAAGTGCAGCTCAATGGGGCTGTGTTCTCCTCTTGTGTTCCCTCATTCATAGTTGTGAATGTTCTTTGAACTGTAGAAAAGAGATGCTGACAACCACAGTGGAAACATGGGCACCTGTCTTTGCTGTGACATCTGAAGCAACTCTCAAAGCTAGTTCATACACAATTGAAAACATGGACAGAAGAACCACAAGTAACCCTGGTTTCTATCTTCCCCACTTTTGTTGAGGGTAAATTTCCTCATAAGAACAGCCCTGCTGGATCAGGCCCAAGGCCCATCTAGTCCAGCATCCTGTTTCGCACAGTGGCCCACCAGATGCCATTGGGAGCCTACAGTCAGGAGTTGAGGGCATGCCCTCTCACCTGCCATTACTCCCCTGCAACTGGGAAAACGTCTGAGGAATTTCATGAGCTATCAAAGGATTTTGATTAAGATTTGCAAAATGTCTCTGGGTGGTTTTGTGCATCCCTAGTATAAACAATAAATGTTTTCTCGCTATTGAGCTGCAGAATGATGGAAATCACTCTGTTGAAGATACATGAGTGTTGGAGACAAGGGAGCTGTGTTTGTTTTTTAAATTCAATCAAACGAGTTTCTGTTCTTTTTTTCATGTGGTCCTTACACAATTGCTGAACCTGTGGCACTAATCAAAAGCTACACATAACAGTCTGGTTATAAATTTACAGAATGTTTGGCACTTAGGAGCAGGAGGCAGGTGGAGAGGAATGGAGGGAGGGAAGGAGAGAAAGATTAGTGAAGAAATTGACCATTTTCTGTTTCAGCCCTCTCATTTTATTCTTGTTCTTTTTGCTTGGTGCCATTTCCTGTTTCTTCTGCTCTTTTCCTTACAAGTTCTGAATGGGTCATCTAGTCAGCGCTGCTGCTGCTGCTAAATAGGCCTGCCTTTGCATTGCCTCCCACATATGCATACCTCCCCTATATTCTACAGAAGAATCATCATTAACAATGGCCAGGTTCACACACATTGTGAAACCTGCGGTTTCCCCAGTAAACCTCATGCAGGCAACTTAACGGTGGCACTGTAGATGGTCATATATCTCAGAAGTAGCCGAGCTGAGCCAGAGGTAAGCCCCTTGATGGTGCCTGGATGCTGTCCCAGCCTGTCTTGAACTGTCTCACAACCATTGGTTCTGATATAGCAAAAGAGGTGGACTCACCTGGAGCAAACCAGGGGTTCATAAAGAGGGAGGGTTCAGACACAACTTGCACCTCAGTGGGAGCAGCATTTGGTGTGGCAAGCCAATTGCAAATCTTGGTTACCTATCTTGGTTTGAGGCCCTGAGTGAACCTCAGGTTCCTGCCTTGCTGTGGGTTCAGACAGTCACAGATCAGCCAATTACTGACTTTACAAGTGGTTCCAAGGTATGTGTGATCCCACCCAATATCTATCCATGGCTTGAGCTTAGTATATCCAAGAGTCTTCCTTCCCCCATGTCAATCAGAATCAGAACCATGTCGATCAGAATAAATGAGTGCCTTTTTCACAAGTATCTGTGCATCCAATCCTTTTTCATGAGACTATCTGTGCATTAGTGATATAGAGAGAGTTGCTGAGAGCTTCATAAATGAAAAACTCCTTTCTGCTGGAGGAACACTAAAGTCTGAGCCTCTTTGAGAAGTATTGTGGCTCTTGATCAGTGGGAGAAGCCTGCAGGATAGAGGTGGGTTTACGACTATGACTTAGAGTATTTTATGCATGTGTCACAGTGAATATTGACTTTCACATGTGAATGCTAACAATCCCAAATAATCTGACAGAAAACAAATATTTTCTTCATGCACCCATACAACTTGACAATCACATTTGGTGTCTCTCAACATTCTGTGGTGTCTACAGCATTCAAAAAAATGGCATCTAGAATGACCAACATATATAAATGCGAATGTTGGCAGTCATCAAATTTCAGACATTCACTACAACATATGAACACATGATGAAGCCAGTTTGCACTGAATCAGGACATTTAGGTCCAATGGGGATGGGGCCATAGCTCTGTGGGAAAGCATCTGCTTTGCATGCAGAAGGTCCTGGGTTTGATCTCCGGCATCTCCAGGTAGGGTTGGGAAAGACTCCTATCCAAAACCTTGAAGAAGGTACTGCCAGTCAATGTAGACAATACTGAGCTTGATGGACCAATGGTCTGACTTGGTACAAGGCAGCTTCCTATGCTCCCATATAGGTCAGTATTGCCTACACGTACTTGCAGTGGCTCTCCAAAGTCTCAGACAGAGATCTTTCCCAATCCCACCTGGAGATGCCTGAGATTGAATCTGGACCTTCTGCTTGTAAAGTAAGCGATCTACCACTTTGGCTCCATCCCCAAAATGTATGTTTTAACCCTCTTGCCTCCTGCCTTCAGCATTTGAGATGGGTGGGCTAGCAATATAAAGAAATAAATGCACACTAGTAAATATTAGGGAGATGAACCAGTTCCTTGTTGTGTCTTTCCCTCCCAATAGACTGTTCCATAGGCAAGACTTCCTTTCTGTTGACCCCACCTCCCAAGCACTATCAACTACCTTCTCATGCAGGGTTTCATGCACAGGAAGCAAGGGACTTGCTCCAGACCCTCATTCTCCCTGGAACTGTTTTGAATGTAAACTTAGTGGATTCTGCCAAATCTTACACTTTTCAAGTAATCAAATGCCAAAGTGGCACATGCAGATATCCCAGTAGCAACTGAAAGGCAGCATTCAAGCACAATCCTGAACCTATTTCTGCTGTTGACATTTACTCCCTTGCTATCAAAAACTCTCTCTGAGCAATCCAAATATCATGAAAACGGGTGTATTAGTGGAATTTCACATGGTTGAAGAAGGGGGTCTCACTTTAAAATTGGAATGCAGTCTACTGAACAGGGCAGGCGAAGGGGGAGATGGTGCATTTGTAATGTTTCTGTCAAAGCAAATGAGGTCATTAACAGATGAGTTCAATGATGGAATTGTCTCTCATCGTATTTATTATATGGTCCTTTCCTTGACACCTCCCACTGAGAGAATATTAAATATTTAATGCAAACCAAGGCTCTGCTCATTTTTCATCCCCACTTCAGCCGTTCCAGTCGGCTCCAATCTGCTGCTAGCTACAAAGTCGACTGGACAATGGACCGTAATGAATTAACCCTTTGATGGCCACACTAGCATTTGCAGCATTGCAGAAAGTCCCAGTGCTCTTTCACATCTGACTCTGGAACTCCATTCATCCAAAGGCAGGGGAAAAGAACAAGTTGAAGGGCAATATATTTGGCAAAACCAAAAAGCAGGGAGGAACGAAAATATTAATTTGACAAGGTGTTGTTTTTCATTATTTCCAAGACCTCTAGGTTTCTAAACATTAGAATTGTTTCTTGGCAGAGTATCAGCAGTATTTAAAACCCAAACAATAATGGAGAGAGAATTTGGACCTTTGGCCACTGTCGGTACAATTTGGCCAAAGTTAAACACTTTTAATTTCTCTTTTAATTCCCTTAAGTTCCATGGGAGAGAATTAAGCATATGCTTAATTCTATCACTGAAATCAATGGGATGGAAATATGCTTAACTTAGGCTGCATTATACTCCAAGTTCATTAACATGAGCTCTAATGGCAGAGGAATTTGGCTTGTCTTTCCCAGGGCTGGATCAAAAATTAGTTTTGAGCTGATTTTTAGACAACAGTGGAAATCAAACTTTCAACTTTTAATTCACCAAATCAAATGCAACACACACGAGCCATGAACTTTGGTCTGCCAGGTGGTTGACAAGTCCATTGGTGTTTACAATACCGGTTGTGCAACACAAACAGGATACACCCCAGGTGGGCTATCTGGCTTGATGATTCATACATTGTACAGGTCCTTATTTGACAAATAATCATTGGCTGACATCCTGACCAATGAAGCAAGGACACCACAGGAGGCTGTTCTTAATGCAGCCAAAGCCTTCCCCATGCCTACTGGACCCTACTGGAGCCTACTAGAATGTGTGGGGGCAGAGAGCAATTTTCACTGGTCTTCTCTGCCTCTGAATGCTGTATCTTCCAAAGATATGTCATCAATGGCTGCTGTTAATAGATCTGCTCCAAAATGCTGGCTAAACACTCTAATGGTACTTCTGGATTCACATGGGGAAATTAGCTTGACCATAGGGGAGTAGTCTATCCCAGTATTAATTTGTGCAGAGTTTTGGTCTGGAAATAATGAGGACATGTAGATGCAGTTTAAAGATGTAGTTAGGGATAAAATTGTGGTACTGGAAGTGAAAGTTGGTTAGGCAAAGCAATAAATTTTTGACTATCAATAATGACAAAAACCTCACATAGAGGCGTTTTAGCTTAAGGTCTGAATTGTCAATGAATGTATCAGTTAAAGGCTTGCTGAAGAAAGGAATAAAATGCAGGCTTAAAGGAGGAAAGAGAATGGGGAGAGGAGCTTTAAAGGAATAGGAAGTTAGTATTACAGGTTCTGATCCATTGGTGTGTTTGCTGCACTTGCAGGGAAATACCTGGGCAGGCCTCCTCGCAGGGGTAGAGCAGAAATGCAGGAAAAATAAGGAAAAGTGATGCAGCGTGACCACTCACAGGCTGAAGAACCAGCACCGTATAGGTCTGTGGAAGTGTAAAAGCAGAGTCCACTTGGAAAATAATGACCGCACATTTTGCTCCATAACTCCACTTCTACAAGGGCTAGAGCTTAGTTTTGGGGGGGATCCGTGTTAGGGTTAGGATAACTCCACTTTGAATCTCCATTGTTTCCTATCGAGGAAAGTTCAAAATCAGTAAAAACTAAAATAAAATCATTAAAAATTGACCAAGTGTCCCACTGCCTTGAAATCTGGGAGGTAGGTGGCACCCATGGTGATCTACACACCACCAAAATTTTGTGCCCCTAATACCTTGTTAAGTGGTCCAAATCAGTCTAAATCCAAATCAAAGCAAAGCAAATACAAATCAAATCTGGGGTGATTTGTGAGTGGGGGGTAGATTTGGATACAAAACAAATCAGGGGCGATTTGTTTGGGCACAGATCGAATTAAAAAAATTGATTTGTACACATCCCTAATAACTGCTCCTCATCATCATAAGAACACAGCCTGAATTTGATTTTTTAAATACTCCTGTAGAGACTTTTCTTCAAGACATTTTGGTATCTCCCTCAATGAAACGCACAAACATGTATTTGGCTGTAGTGCCCAGGTGTTTCCATATGAAAGGTTTTGGGATTAAGGATGTACATGATTGGGGATTAGGGATGTGTCGGCATGGTGTTGCTGACCATGCAAATGGCATCCATGCATGCGAAGAGGCCATCTGCATGCTGGTACCACATACAGGTTGTTGGGGGGAGCACTGTTGCAGCAGGAAGCTGCATGGGGTGGGGGAGAGCAGGTAAGAACCTGCTGTACTCTCTTTTAAAGGTCCCGCTTGCCAGTCCCTCCCCTCCCCGGCAGCTCCCAACTGGTTTGGCCCTTGCCCAACCGGTTCAGCACCAAACCTGTGCATGCATCCTAGTTTGTGCACATTTCCCTGTTTTTTATAAGTAGCATCTTTGGTTTCATTTTAAAATAAACTCAAATACAGAAAAGTATGTCTGGTTAAACAGAAAATCTTTCTGTAAGCTGATTTCCCTAAGGCTCTGCCATACTTAACCCTGGCACATTCCAGATGCTCCTGTCATCTTGCATAGATTCCTGTGCTCCCTTTTCGAGTGTTTAAATATTCTGGGCACATATTGATCACAGCCCTCAAACTATTTTCACAGAGCCACCTGCCAGCTAGTACTTGTGAAACCTTACCTTTACATTACTACATCTAGGAAACTAAGTGGGCCTTAATCTCTCCAAGTGGGTGGACGGATGGATGCATGGATGCATGTATCATATCTCTAGTGCATCTGCATGGATGCATAACACTAAAGCACTATATAGTGCACATCATATAGCAGGTGGAATCTACTCTTTAGTGATGTGTAATAATGGGTGAGAGAGTTGGGCAGGAATCCTTGGTATGGGAATTGGTTGTTACAAATGTATTTCTATTTCCATCTGCAAAATTTTGGTGGATATGTGCTTGGCTCATCTGCCATAGTAATCTGCAATCATACTCTGCATGCCTGCTTTCTATTTGTACCATGTTTCTAGTCTGAAGCCTACTCTGAGAAGAGCAGAAGCAGATTCGGGGAGGTAAGCAAGCTTTTCTATACAAAACAACAAGTCTTTTTCCTTCAAACAAACTAACAGGAGGAGGGGAGTCTTGAGGGGCTGGTTTCTATTTAAGGGAGAGGTCACAGTGTGTGTGCCTGTGCTTGTTTCTTGCCAGGGCTTGCTTTGGGGGCTCTGTGTTATTGTTCCTCTCTGCCTGGAGGGGGACAGAGGGAGGAGTCGGCTAGGGCTGTAGTGAGTCACACCTGTTGGGAGGGGGCACATTGTTGTGAGCCACATTCCTGGCTCAGTTTGAAGACTACTTTCTATATAGGAGGTGATGGCCTGAGAACTTAGTGAACAAGGATCGCAAACAGGGCATTGAGGTTTTGCATGGCGTTTAGCGGGGAAGTGTGTGGGGGAGCCTAAAATGAGCCCCATTGATCACAAGGAGACAAGTGGGAAGAGAAGGTAAGTACTACTTCATGTTCTTGAGAAAGGAAGTTCGAACAATTAGATAACTGGCCAATACAGCTAAGACCTAACTTTCTAATAAACAATACAAATACTCTACACAGCCAACAAATCCAGTTATGAAGATAGAAGACCAGCAGGGGAAGGGGCACTTCCCAGTGTATTTGTTAAATAAATAAAATAAATATTTCACAGAGTGTCACATGTATGACTATTTGCTCCCTGGGCAGAAGGCATGGGTGTGTGCTGGGTGCAAGGAGCTCCTAGTTCTCATGGAATACGTTTGTTCCCTCAAGACCAAGATGGCAGATCTGGAGAAGCTCAAAGCGACAGAGAAGCATTCAGACAAGATCTTCAGGGATGTGGTAGAGGCATCGCACTCCAAGGCTAAGAGCTCCTCTGCTGTCAGGGAGAATGAAGGTCTTGGGGAACGCGGACAATGGACATCAGTCTGAGGGAAATGCTCATTTAGAAGGGACACCTTCTGTGGATGATGAGCCCATATCCTTTCACACAGGGGATACTCCTCCAGGGGGTGGGGGCCTCCTTGTAGTGGATTATTCAATCATTAGCGGTATAGAGAGATGGGTCTGTGACCTGCGTGTAGACCACACGGTGACTTGCCTGCCTAGTGCGAAGATTTTGGATATCACATGGCATCTAGATAGGCTGTTAGGCAATGCTGGGGAGGAGCCAGCTGTCATGATGCATGTCGGCACCAACAATGTTGGGAAATGTAGTCAGGAGGTCCTTGAAGCCAAATCTAGGCTGATCGGTAGCATATTGAAATCCAGAACCTCCAAGGTAGCATTCCCAGAAATGTTACCTGTTCCACATGCAGGGTCAACAAGACAGGCAGAGCTCAGTTGTCTCAATGTGTGGGTGAGACGTTGGTGCCAGGAGGAGTAGTTTAGGAAGTTTAACACAGAAACTTTGAATTTCAGAAGAGGAAACATCTCTAAAATGTGAAGTTTGATTAAAAGAAAACTGAAAAGGGAAATCAGGAGAGGCACTTCCCTCCAAAATGCATGGAGTTTATTTAAAACCACAATACTAGAAGCCCAGTTAGAATGTATACCAAAAAGGAGGAAAGGTACCACCAAGAACAGGAAGATACCAGCATGGCTAACAGGTAAAATCAAGGAAGCTATAAAAGGAAATAAGACTTCCTTCAGAAATTGAAAGGCCTGCCCAAATGAAGAGAACAGAAAGGAACACAAAATCTGGCAAAATAAATGCAAGGTTTACAATGATAGAGGTGAAAAGAGAGTTTGAAGAACATTTAGCTAAAAGCAAATGGGGAATAACAAAAACTTCTTTAAATACATCAGAAGCAGGAAACCTGCCAGGGAGGCAGTTGGACCATTAGACAATGAGGGAGTGAAAGGGATTATTAAGGAGGATATGGCGATTGTAGAGAAGCTAAATGAGTTCTTTACATCTGTCTTCACGGCAGAGGATACAGAGTGTGTACCTGTTCCTAAACCAAGCTTCTCAGGGATGGAGTCAGATAGAGGTCACAAGAGATGATGTTCTAAACTTTCTGGATAAATTAAAAACTAGCAAATCAGCAGGGCCAGATGACATCCATCCAAGAGTCCTTAAAGAACTAAAATTGTAATTTATCCCTACAATCAGGCTCTGTACCAGAGGACTGGAAAGTAGCAAATGGTACACCAATTTTCGAAAAGGGATCCAGGAGCAATCCGGGAAATTACAGGTGGGTGAGCTTAACATCTGTTCCAGGCAAATTGATGGAAAGCATTCTCAAGGATAAAATTGTTAAGCACATAGAACAGGCCCTTCTCGGGGAGAACCAGCATGGCTTCTGCAGAAATAAATCTTGCCTCACAAACCTTTTGGAGTTCTTTGAGAGTGTCAACAGGTGTATGGATAAATGTGATCTGGTAGACATAGCATACTTGGACTTCCAATGTGTGGCAGCTGTGAAAAAGGCCAATTCCATGCTAGAGATCATTAGGAAGGGGATTGAAAATAAAACTGTTAATATTTTAATTCCCTTATACAAAACTATAGTGAGGCCACTCTTGGAGTACTGCATACAATTCTGGTCACCACACTTAAAGAAGGACATTGCAGAACTAGAAAAGGTGCAGAAGAGGGCAACCAAGGTGATCAGGGGCCTAGAGCACTTTCCTTATGAAGCAAGGCTACAACATCTGGGGCTTTTTAGTTTAGAAAAAAAGACGACTGCGGGGAGACATGATAGAGGTCTATAAAATCATTCATAGTGTTGAGAAAGTGGATAGAGAGAATTTTTTCTCCCTCTCACATTTGAACTAGTGGTCATCCCATAAAATTGGTTGCCAAGAAATTTAGGACCAACAAAGGGAAGTACTTTTTTACACAACACATAATCAACTTGTGGAATTCTCTGCCACAAGATATGGTGACAGCCAACAACCTTGATGGCTTTAAGAGGGGTTTGAATAACTTCATGGAGGGGAGGTGTATCAACGGATACTAGTCAGAGGGCGATAGGCCACCGCCGGCCTCAGGGGCAGGATAGCTCTGAATACCAGTTGCAGGGGAGTAACATCAGGAGAGAGCCCTCTTGTCTGTGGGCTTCTAGCAGCATCTGGTGGGCCACTGTGAGAAACAGGTTGCTGGACTAGATGGGCCTTGGGCCTGATCCAGCAGGGCTGTTCTTATGCTCTAGTCAGAACCATACACCATGCCTCCCAGGTTAGTTGGCCACACCCCCTACACATTGTCCAGCATTCCTCCTAGTTTGCTTGGTGTCCCTTCCACATACACAGGCATGTTCCTATTTTCATCAGTGAAATTTTGGCGGGGTATGTCCAGTGGGGAAGCAGTTTTCCAAGGGAGCAAGAGGCTGTTCAAATCCCTGCTGCTGTGCTTCCCAGACTGTGCCTAGTAAATATATATTTGTAGTCACCTATATTGGCCAACAGCGATATAGGAAGGTGCTGGAGGTGGATGCTCACTTCAGTGACAACGGCAAAGGCATCATCTCATACTGTGCAGGAGAAAGGCAGTGGTAAACCACTCCTGTATTCTACCAAGAAAACCTCATGGCTCTGTGGTCGGCAGGAATCGACACCGACTCAACAATCTTTTCTTTTCTTTTCTTTCCATGTCCATCTAACTCACTGGCTGAATTCACATGTAATGTGCAACCAAGGGTCCAATGGACCCGCAGTTCTGCCCCACCCTACCCCCTGCCCCCTGCCCCCCTGCCCCACCACCAGTCTCCTGTCTGAATTTGAACATTCAGGAGAGCTGTCTCTCTGCAGTCAGCAAGACTGCAGAGACGTGGGGGAGCTGACTTTGTGGGCTTCCTTCTTGACAGAAGGACAGTCAGCACAGCCACTCGAGCAGGAGTTAGGGAGGAGCTTCCTCCCTCAACTCTGGTTCCATGAAACCAAAACTGCAATGCCAGCATTAGGATGGAATGCTGGTGCCACAGAACCAGAGTTAAAGGCAACGAAACTCCACTCTGACCAAAGGTTCAGAGTGGAGTTCAGGGAGGGAAACCGTGGGCCCCTTTTCACCTTTAACTCTGGTTTCCTGAATTCAGAAATGTGGCTATAGAAACCACAGGTACCTCCAGTTTCCTACTATGTCCAAATTTAGCCCCTATTATCTACACTAACTGGCAGTGGCTCTTTCCCAGCCCCCCCTGAAGATGTATTGATTCCCAATCTGTTCAAAGTGCTGGCCTTAAACAGTCTAGGGATGAGATATTTGTCCAGTTCCGTATGAACCTGCCAGGCATTAAGATCTGGTGGAGAGGCTCTTCTCTGCATCCCACCAGGATCCAATGTGCATTTAGTTTGGCCATGGAAGAGAGTCTTCTCTGCGGCTTTGGCCAGGTTCTGGAATTCCCTCCCTAGGGAGGCACATTTTGGAAACTTTTCATCTGCAGGTCAAGACCTTCTTGTTCATTAGGCTTTTAGCATCCCTACTGTCTGGCTGATTTTTACCCTGGTAGTGCTGAAGTGTTGTTTTATCTGCCTTTTTACTGGCTGCTCTTTGATACTGCCAACTTTGTGGCTTATCTGCCAATATTGTGGTGTATTTACTTAATTATTCTTACGTGTCCTAGTTATTTATTTTATTTTATTATTTTATTGTATTGCTGTTAGCAACTTGAGTATATCTATGTACAATGGAAAGGTGGAGTATAAATTGAACCTGGAACATTATTTATTTGTTTTATTTATTCGATTTATTTATTTGATGCATGTAAAGTGTGCATTCTACCACTGAGCTAGAGAGCCACATCTCCAAGGAACTCAGGATGGCACACCTGGTCCCTCCATGTCATCTTCACAACAGGTAAGTTGGGCTGAGATATAGCGATTGGCCCAAGGTCATCTAGTCAGCTTCATGCTTGAGTAAGGATTTGAACCTGGAATTCACTATTATAAATGTAGAGAGCTGGTCTGGGGAAGAGAGCTGATTTGTTATAGCAAACATGAATTGTTCCCTTTGGTAAGCAGGGTCTATCTTGACTTGTATTTGGACTACATGTGAGCTCTTTAAGATATTCCCCTTAGGGGATGGGACCATAGTCCAGTAGTAGAGTATCTGCTTTGCATGCAGAAGGTCCCAGGTTCACTCGCTGGCATCTCCAGGTCGGACTAGAAGATACACCTGCTGAAATCTTGGAGAGCTGCTGCCAGTCAGTGCAAACAATACTGAGCAAGATAGACCAATGGTTTGACTCAGTATAAGGCAGCTTCCTATATCCGTATGCTCACTCTACCACACTGGTTCTTATCACCCTGGAATAAGTGCTGTACATTCACATTTTGACCTCTGAAGTTGTCAGCTGAGTTCTTCAACTGGTCAGATGGATCTGCTCAGTGTGGCCTCCTGAGAGGTCAGATATGGCCCAGGGGCCTGTAAGTAAGTAAGGAAGGAAAACTTTATTTCAGTCATAGACCAGCAATACAACAATATAAAACAAATAAGAAAATAATAATAATATAAAATCAGACTACATTTATATGCATTTGGCATATAATATAACAATATTTGGCCACAATACGAATAATGTCCGAATTAGGACTGGTGAGTAAATAGTTTAAATAAAAATCATCTCCACGACCCGGAATATTAATCAAAAGTGGGGCAATTAGTTGGTGTCTTATGTCTCTGTAATAATCACAATACAGAAGAACATGCACCGTTGTTTCAGTGTTACCAGATCCACAAGGGCATACTCTTGATGCATATGGTATACCCTGGACTCTCCCATGGAGCACAGCTGTTGGGAGAGCATTTACACGGGCAAATGTTAGAACTCATCTAAACTTTGGAATTAGGATGCTACTTAAATATGTAGCAGGCTTCAGCTCGATGCTCTGACTTCCTATGTAAATGTTACTCGATAACTTTGCATGTTCCATCTGCAGCTCCACGTCATAGATATGTTGCACAGTTGTTCTTCTAGCCTGATTGAAACCCAATCTAATAAGATCTTCTTGAGAGAATCCATATAATAGTAATTCTACTTCCAAGCAGGAGACCGGGCCACATCTCAGGGGGTATATGCCTCAACATTCACCATTATGGCATCATTTTGTCTGTACCTCTCATAAAAATGATGTTCCCGCAGAGGCCTGTAGTTGCTAACCCCTAGCATGCTGTAGATATATTAGAATTCGGGCTTGATTTTTGGATATCTAGTTGTGAAATCTCAGAGAGCAGGCTGGGGAGAATTCCTGAACACCTGCATTTGAATGACAGTACTAGACTAAGTGGATTAATTGATAATAACCCAGTGCAGAAGAGCTTCTATTCTGGCATAGCCAGAAGATGATTTAACACAATGAAAGACTGAGGTGGGGGGAGACATATAGTGTATTCTCTACAATCACATGCCTGAAAATGAAAAGTGGTCATCATGTGCTGATCTTTAGAGGGCTTCTCAATGTCAGGGTTTTGTTTGACCGTGTGCCAGATTCCAGCAAGCCATTCTCAACAGTTGCTAATTCAAACATATTGGTGGTCTTTTGGCAGAAAAAAATGGTTTACAAATATTAATAAATTGAATATTAGAAGAATCACTGTAGGGTAGGGAGGGAACAGGGCAACAATTGCAGTTCAGAACTAACAAGAGGAACATCAACTACTATGACAACAGACAACCTATGACAACAGACAACCTCTTCCATCTTCATTCTGGATGTGTGGCTTCTGTCACAATGGGGAATGCAATCTGGATTTGTCCCTTGCACCAATTCCAACATGACATTTCCCTCTCACATCCTAACTTTTCAAGATGACCCCTTCACTGCATACATAGGAACAAGGCATGTTGAAATGAATCATGTAGTAGTAGGTCAGATGTTGGAATGAGTGGGAGAGACCATGTGCAGCATTGAATGATACTGAATGATGAAAGAGCCACTGATAGATGCAAACAACAAACCAAAAAGAACTCGGCATTTTAGCACTTTGGGCAACCAGAAGCAAAGGAAAATGGGAATTCTATCCTTTCAGACAGGGGTTCTCAAACAAGGGTTCTCAGACATTGGAATAAAACTCCCAAAGGTCATTGAGGCTGGGGATGATGGGAGTTGTACTCCAACAACATCTGGGAACCCATGTTTGAGAATCTCTGCTTTTAAGAGTTGGATAAGGACATAAGAACAGCCCTGCTGGATCAGGCACAAGGCCTGTCTAGTCCAGCATACTGATTCACACAGTGGCCCACTATAGATGCCTCAGAGAAGCCCACAGGCAAGAGGTGAAGGCATGCCCTCTCTCCTGATGTTGCTCCCCTGCAACTGGTTTTTATAGGTGTCTTGCCTATGAGACTGCAGGTGGCCTATAGCCACCAGACTAGTAGCCACTGATAGACCTGTCCTCCATGAATTTGTCAAAGCCCCTTTGAAAGTCATGCAACTAGTGGCCATCACCACATCCCATGGCAGAGAATTCCATAGATTAATTATGTGCTGTGTGGAAAAAGTACTTCCTTTTGTTGCTCCTAAATTTCCTGGGATTCAATTTCATGGGATGATCCCTAATTCTAGCATTGTAAGAGAGGAAGAGAGAGAAAAATCTCTTTCTACTTTATTGACAGAAGAGGGAATTTTGATACTAACAATTTGCCACACATGGGTGAGGAAACCTACATATTCTGAAATTCCTACCCCTGACCCTCTGTTTATTACAGAAGAGAGCCCTGCCTTCCTTTGCACCTCTTCACCCTGTGTAACCCTAAAGCACTGTATCATGAAAAAGCAAGGAAGACTCTTTTTTTAAAATAGCAAGATGTAAACCCCACATAATCCTAGGGACTGAAGGGGTCACAGTTCATTACTCTGGTCTTTACTCTTTGTGTAAAGATCCTGATGAAATGGAACATGCCACTGAGGAGCATTTTTCAGCTATGGAGTAGTTCCTGCTGTGACAATGGCCGGGGCTTAATGCTGGATTTGAGGCCAACAATGCAACTCCTGCTTCCACCACTCACCAGAGGAAGCAGTTGCTAGATGTTTGCTCTGTTCTTTGTGATCCCTGCAGCAACCCCATTTGTTTTTACTTCCCATCAGCAAACCCGTCTCTGCAGATTGATCCCTCCCTGCCGCAGGAAGCCAGTAGACAGAGCAGCAGCAGCTACTGCAGCAGTTGGCATTTTCAAATATTTATCTTTTCCCAAGTTTTGTTTTCCTCCCTGTCCCCGAGCTTTAGTCCTCTCAAACGGAGACAATTAAGGCAGTTAAGAGGATGACCGCCCATTCGGTTTTTGCAGCTTTTACCCAAAGTAAAATCAGTTTCATTTAATTATTTATCCGTTTATAGGGGTATATGCCTTGGTGGCATCCTGTTTGGATTACTGCAATGCACTTTATGTGGCACTGCCTTTTAAAAGTGTTTGGAAACTGCAGCTTCCCTTTCAGAGCACTGTAGCCAAACTGCAGGATATGGGGATAATGTGACTCCCCATCCCCTGTGAGAACTGCCTTGACTCCCTGTTCTAGGCTCAATTCAGGGTGCTGATTTTTACTGGGGGCTTAGGTGGCTTAGGACTGGGATGGCCTTCTCTTGTATGAAGCTGCCCAAATGTTAAGATTGAGTGGGGGAGAACTTTTTCTTCCTCCCACCAAGGTGGTGCTGGTAGTGATAAATATGTACATACTGCTTTTCAATGAAACAAAAAAAGTTTAACAAAGCAGTTTACATAGCAAAACAAAACAGAAGATGGTTCCCCCAAAATGTCACAATGTTTAAAAGACACAAAGGAGACATCTGCAACAGCCACTGGATGGACACTATGCTGGGATAAAGAGGGACAGTTGCTCGCCCCCACTAAATACAAAAGAAACACCACTTCAGAGGTGCCTCTTTGTCCACTTATCAGGGGCTCTAAGGCTTGCCTAGGTAGTTTTATTGGCCCTATTCACATTGTATTCAGCACATGGATAATAATCTGTGTGCAGGGCTTATATTCGGCACAACCAGCTGCACATCCAAGGGGGTGCAGTTGGACTTGCTGATTCTGCACCACATACCAGCCTGTGCAGACTCCTACCAATGGCGTGGGATGCTCCATGCATCCTAAGCACTGCATCAGAGCAGCTGTGACCTGCTCCCATTGGGAATGCTATGAGCTTCCCCTGCAGTTGGTAACAGTATCCACAGACTGGTAAATGGTGCTGAGCCAGTGAGCCCACATCTCTCCTGGGTGTGTGGCTGGCTGTGCAGATCATAAGCCAGCGTATGCACATACAGATCTGTGATCCACACATTGTGTTCAGTGCACGTACAGTAATACAATTCCTATCTGTCCCCAACATCTGAAGAGGCCTGCAGTCAGATTCTTGGCAGGTGGACAAGAAAATGACCAGCCTGCTTTAAGCACGGGGAAGAGGTGAACAAGAGTGGTAATCAGCATTCAGTTTGGAGGTTCTACATGTGTTGTTCAAGGAGCAAAACTGGTGGGTGGGGGACCTTGCCCTGCAGCAGATAAACCTTCAGCTCCTTCTATGAAGAATACTTGTATGCAGCCTTAGTTGCAAGCAGAGTTCTTTCCCAGTTTTACTCCTGGAGATCCCTTTCAGTGGAGAACCAGCTGAAACCCAAGATCTTTTGCATGTACAGCTTGTGGTCTACCACTGAACCACAGCCTCTTGCATCATGAATAGCTTGGATGGACACCATAGTCACTCTTACCAGCCATGTGAGCATACAGATAGCCAGTATGGGCTGAGGTCTGCAACATATGCAGGCAATGGGGACCAGTATCCTTCATTCAGTGCCTCCAGTCTTAAATCAAATTCTGTGTGAACTACTCAAGGCAGTCTACTGCCTTGCCTTGAACTCTCCAGCTCATTCAATGCTGACCAATAATTTTGCCCCTAAAATGATGTCTTGAAGCAAGTGGGCAACTGACCAGGGCTTGTTCAGATCATTCTTTCACTCTGACTCTGTTGAGCACTGATGCAAGACTTTCAAGCAACATCAACCCTGCCTGGTGTAAGCCCACTTGATTTACTGCCATCTGGAGGGTATCCTCGGTCTACATCAGCTCTGAGGAGAAGATTAGATAATGTGAAGCCTTTATATTGCCTTCCCTGAAATATCTCAAGTTAAAGCTAAAGGTCATGCAGGACTCAGGATACTTGAGGAACGGAGAGAGAGAGAAAATTTAAAAGCTGCCCATGAATAAAATAATGCCTGTATCAGTGTATAGCAATGCTTCTATGTAATTGAACATGTGCCCTTTTTAAAAAAACAGATTGGGGGATTGAAAGAGTACTTGTGAAGCATTGCTTCCTTTGAGGAATGGCAGAGTCAGTGGAGTTCTCCACACAGCAGGCTTTACCGCGAGTTTTCTGAGAGGCTTTACTGCAAACTCAATGCTATCCAAAAAAACCCGATGCAAAAAGTGGATTTTTTTAAACCCCAGATATAAATCTGGTTGCACTCTAATGAGCAGTGAAAAACCCAAATTGTCTGTGAAGTGCTCCCCGATAGCTCGCAGGGACTTCGGGGTAAATCTGCCCAATATGGGAACATGCCCGCTCCATTCCAGAGGAGATGCAGGCTAAAAGCCGGGTGTGGAAAACTTCAGTGTGACTCTGCCATTCAGTGTGACTCTAGCTCAGGGGTAGGCAAACTTGGCCCTCCAGCTGTTGTTACAACTCCCCTCTTCCCCAGCTACAGTTTATGATGGGATCTGTAGTTCAACAATGGCTGGAGGGCCAAGTTGGTCCACCCTTGCCTAGCTTCCCTGATCCCATTTCTCAACAGGTGTCGCCACTCCACATCAGACCCTCCAAGCCTATTTATTTGGACTTCAGTCACGACTCCATCCATCATCATTGCCTCCATTTCTTTCTCGGCTGCTTACATTGGATGCTGGTACCCCAGACCCATAGACAGGTGCATGTGCAGATTCATAAGAAACTGTGGTGCATGGAATTGGGACAGCATTCTTATTGCAATGTAAAGTGCCTTGAAAACATTATATTGTGTAGCAGGATGGTGGTGGTGGTGGTGGTGGTGGTGGTGGTGACGATCACTACAAAGAACAGATGCTCAGGACAGGTGATAGAGCTGCAAGGCAATGGGTATGCCTGTTCGCCCACATAACTTGACATTTCCCATAAATTGTTAACACATATTCAGATTTCCCCAACAACAAAAAAGAGTATTAATCGGCTTTATTTAAAAAAAAGAAAAGGAAACATGGATTTTCAAAATGCAATAGCTGCTTCTAGAGTCTGCATTTTTAGCCATAATTTTTCTGTGTTATTAGTATGATGTGACCCCTCTATTCCTACCTTCTTGCCCAAGACTGATAAGGTGGTGGGTACCCAATGAAGAGATGTTGAGGAGCCCTGAAGTTGAGGGAAACAATTCATCCAATTTGCTTCTCTCCAAAACAACCACTATAGACAAAATTTGTGCTCATGGAGGTTCTGGACTACTTGTGTGCTTGCTTCTGTGCTTTGTTCAACCTATAAACCTGTAAACGTGTGTGTGTGTGTGTGTGTGTGTGTGTGTGTGTGTGTGTGTGTGTGTGTGTATTCTCCTGGGTGTGCCTTTGAATGTGCGTCCCAGTGCCCAGCTGATTGGCTGGGCAGCGGAAGGGCCTGATTGGCTGAGGTGCACCCAGGAGGATTGGTCGTCGCAGCAGCGGCAGGCCTGGCCACAGAGGCCAGAGGCAGCAGCAGGCCCAGCCCAGCCACAGAGGCAAGGCCCCGGGTTGTGGGGGGAGAAAGTGGGGGGGCAGAAGTGGCGGTGGGGAGGAGAGGTGGCTGGGCCTGGAAGTGGAGACTGGGGCAGAAGGTGGGGGGGGAGAGGTAACCACCGGCCCCAAAGAATGCACAGATGCTCTGTGCAGGGTCGGCTAGCTAACATTATTAACGAAGACAATGCACTCTTTTCAGATTTACTGTTAAGGCTTCCCTGAATATTCCATCACTTGGAGGCTTTTCAGACAGCATAAATAGTGCAAGGTTCCAATATGGAGGGGAAAACCCAACTTGTGTGTGAAGTGCTCTCTGAAATATCGCATGGACTTCAGGGTAAATCTGGCCAATATGTGAACGTCCCACCCTCCCAAAGTAAAGTCACAGTAAAATCGCCATCTGGAAAAACTCTTAGAAAAAGAGAGTGCACAGACCCTTATATTATTGTTTAAATATTAGAAGTATTGTGTTTGCTTTTTTATTATTCAGAATCATCCAATGATGCTGACAAACATGCATCTGACTCCAAGATGTTCTTGAACAAAATATGCCTGCCAGACAAATTTCGAACAGAACACCACTTATTATAGCAGCTGCCTCTACTATGCTGAAAGAAATCCTGACACTATTTATTGTGGCCATCCAGACCAATCCTCTGTCTGTGCAATTAAAGTCCTTTGGGAGCTTTGAAGCATTTAATAAAACTTTGAAAATATCCTTAAGGAATCACTTTTCATGTAGTCCATTAATTTGTCCTAATGTTCTCCGATTCATGTATTTTATAGTTTATTTTTGATTGCCTTTGTTCCTAATTGTTCTCTCTCTCTCTCTCTCTCTCTCTCTCTCTCTCTCCCTGACCTGAGTTCTCTCTGTGTTACTTCTGCAGCTGCACAGTTGGAATCTGTGACTATTGGCCATTGGCTTCATAAATAGAAAGGATCTTTACCTAGTTGAATATGAGTAGAGTTTGATGTGTAGAGCATCTTCTTCACTGTCATGGTATCCCTATGAACAACATACATGATGCTGAAGAGAAATTTAGGGCTAAACTCAACGTGATATGGGCGATCGTCAGAGTGGCTCTTACAGGAAGCAAGATGAGGCAGTTGCCTCAAGCAGCACGTTATTGGAGTGCCAGTGAGGCAGCAAGATGCTCTCCTGCCCATTTCAAAAAAATGGAAATGGGGAGGAGCGGGGGGCGTGCAAGGGGTTGTATTTGGCCCCATGCCTGAGGCGCACAGAATTCTTCAGCTGCGGTTGTGATCAATTGTGACAATTGTGATCAGATATTCCAACATCTTTTTCTTTGGATAAACCAGCCACAGGAATTGGGGCTGTGGCACTGGGGAGCAAGGTGAACCTATTCCCTGCACGCTGTGCCTAATATTAATCTTCCCATATCCAAGCTGCAATTAGTCTCAGAGAGGGGAAAGAAGACTGGCACAATTCTTGTCCTTCTTCCTCCACCCTAGAGAGAGAGGGTGAGTGGTTGTTGCTTGCCACTACCAATCACTGGCATGAGTGGGTGGGAAGTGAGAGCAGATGCCAGGAGCAGCAGCTGCTGCCACCCTCAAGAAGAAGCAGGCAAGCAAGTGAACAGAGGCATCTGCTCCTAGCAGCCAAGGCCATTTCCTTGCCTACCCAGCTGAACAAGCAAGTGAGAATGGCAGCTAGGAGCAGCAGCCCCCACTTGCTCACCTGCCCTGCTTCTCTGAGGAGTAGCAGTTTGCTGCACCTACTAACCACCACTGGTTCCTCCAGTGGGCCACTGAATAGTAGCAGCAGGAAGCTTTCCTTGCCTGGCAGGGGAAGGAGAGAAAGAGTTCCCCTTGCTGCAACACTGGCACAAGTGCTGATGGAGGAAGGAGCATGCATGTTTGTTTGTTTGACATATTTGTCAGACGTTTGTTTTTTGTTTTTGTTTTTTTGACATATTTGTTTGACATATTTGTCAAAGATTTACATCTTTGGGCGAGGACAGTATGGATCCCTGTGGTGCCCCAAAGGCCAAAGGCCAAGGGGTAGAGCAGGCGCCCTACAGCACCACCTTCTGAGTATAACCCTCCAGATACCAGCAGAGCCACTGTATAACTGTGCCCCCAAGTCCCAACCCAGAGAGATGACCCAGAAGGATACCATGGTCAAGGAAGCTGAGGAGAGGATGCCAGCGAGGTGAGCATCCTTGCTCGCCCCCCCCCCACTTCCCTCTCTCTCCTTGGCTCATGCCATGGCATTACAGAGGCTATACCACCTCCTATAACCCCATCTAGTCCCCCATCTCTGTGAGTGCCAGCAGAGAGGTCACAAGTGTACACAGGCAAATGTACACAGGCTGTAATGTCTTTGTTACTAGACATTTTTCCCCTCCCTCCACATCTTGGAAACATTGGCTTCTAACCTGAGCAAGGTTGAGTGGAACCCCCATGCATAGACAGGCACTTAACATTAGGAAGGGGAGCAATCCCCTACAAGGGTCAAACTGCCGTGTCAGGCAAAATCTGAGCACCCAGTCTGAAATTCCTTGCAAATTAAGGCAGTCAAAATCCCAAACAAAGCTAAGTAGGGGTCTCAAACAAAAGATCATTCCTGAGAACTGGAGGAGTCCCTTCTGACCCTGCAATCAAGATGGATACTGAGGCTGCTAATTAGATTTGGCACCAAGGGTCCCTTTTATTCTGGAGTCCATCTAAATAACAGCCATCTCATTCACAAAGTTCTTCTAGATCTTGTGCTTGAGCCCTTCCCTGTGTCTCCTTACTGTTGGAAAAACCCTCTAAAAGGCCTTTGCTCTCAAATCTCAGTGTTATAGTTTTCAGAACTATAACACTATAAACTATATAAACCTCAAGTGAGATTGTCATGGAAGATTGATAGCAAAAGCGACCTTCTACTGCCAGAAGCCTGCCTGGCTAAGCATCCATGGTGCACTCAAACCCTTTCCTCTACATTGAATCACTGAACTGAATCCATGCTGAGTCCATAAGTTCAAACACTGGGACAGAGGGTCTAGAACCATTGAACCAAGCTGAAATCACTGGCTTCAAGTGTTCCTTGTTTGGGCTTCTTGTGGGGAGACCTGCACAACACTGCCTCCTGGAACCGCTCTCTGAGATGGCTTAGTGTGCTGTCGAGTCGGTGTCAACTCCTGGCGACCACAGAGCCCTGTGGTTGTCTTTACATGAGGAGTTTACCATTGCCTCCTCCCACACCGTGAGATGATGCCTTTCAGCTTCTTTCTATATTGCTGCTGCTCGATATAGGTGTTTCTCATAGTCTGGGAAACATAACAGCGGGAATTGAACTGGCAACCTCTGGCTTGATAATCATGTCATTTCCCCACTGCACCATTAGGTGGCTATCTGTGTGGGCTTGCTACAGCTTAATCTCTGTTCCTGACTGCCTGAGAACCCCCTGGATTCCTGAATGAAATCTTTGTTCCTTGAAGCAAAACCACTGAGGCTGGGACATGACCTGTGAGGGCTTGCTGTGGACTGTGCCTGACCCCTGTGCCTGACTCCAGCGCTGTCCCTTGGGGCGTGCGGGGCTTGGGGCGAAGGGGCCCGCCCTCTGCATCTGACATCAGCAGCGTCTAACGTCAGACGCAGCCGGCGGCGTGGCCTCACTCTGAAACGGGGCCGCGGAGCAGAGCAAATAAAGGCCAGCGCTGCGTATGCAGGATGGCTGGGAACTGTGCTACCTGCCAGGAGAGAGCTCTGCCAGTATTTGCTCTGAAACAGAGTGTGCGGCCCTGTTTCAAAGCAAAGCCACACCCCCTGTGTCAGGCATAGGGGGTACAGAGCAGCGGCCGCTGCATGCACCACTGCCAGGAGCCAAGCGTGCAGGCAGTCTGCGAGGCTGCCCGCCGCTTGCTGGCACAGCAGGGTCCCTTCAAACGCGGGGCCCAGGGCTACCACCCCGGTCACCCCACCCTAAGGTCAGTCCTGTCTGACTGCCTTGGAAAATCCAGTATTCTCCTTGCTAGCTGTGGGCATGCAGAATGCCATAGTCGTTGGAATCTGGTTCTTAGCCAGCATCCCACTGTACTTCCTTGCCTGCCACTTTGGCAGTGTTGGAGTTGTGACTCCTTAAGAGATGTGACTCTTAACCCCAATAATTCATATTGTCTACTAGGAACATTAGGAATAGAGGCAGAGAGTATAGGACTGCCCCCCTTGTTCTCTCTTTACTCTTCAGTCTCTGCTCTACATCTTTTCTGATTGGTTGATACTCTTAGGAAACTCCCTTCTTTTTCTCTCTGTTCTTTCTTCTTCCACCATGAACTAGCTAGCACAGGGAGCAGGCTTTTCTATCTAAGTTAGTAGCTTCTTAAAATAAATCTTTACTTGTTTTAGCACTTAAGCAATTGTCTCTGGATCTTATCTGTGAGCGTTCTTCTCAACAAAATGAGTGTGGTGTTTTTAGTTAGCCCATTCCCTAATCCAGGCCAGCTTTTGAATGGTGCTTTAGTTACTTTTAGTCCAGATCTGGAGGCGGGGCTAAAACACAACCAGCAGCAAGATCATTGAAAGCAGTCTGCAGTTGGTAGGTTGGTTGATTGCTTGCTTGCTTGATTGATTGAGTCCCATCAAGTAGGTGTTGACTCTTAGTGAAACGCATAGATAGAGCCTCTCCAGGATGATCTGTCTTTAACTTGGCCTTCAAGGTCTCTCAGTGGTGCATTCATTGCTGTCATAATTGAGTCCATCCACCTTGCTGCTGGTCATCCTCTTTTGCTCTTTCCTTCAACTTTCCCAGCATTATGGACTTCTCAAGGGAGCTGGGTTTTCGCACAATGTATCCAAAGTATGATAGTTTGAACCTGGTCATTTGTGCCTCGAGTGAAAATTCTGGATTGATTTGTTCCATGATCCATTTGTTTGTTTTCCTGGCTGTCCATGGTATCCTCAAAAGTCTTCTCCAGCACCAAAGTTCAGAAGCATTAATGCCAGGGGTGTAGCATCCATTGGACAAGCAGGGACAAATGTCCCTGGGCCCAATGGGTCAGAGGGCCCCCAAGGAGCCCACCCCACCACCTCCCCTGTTCTGTCCTGCCCCGCCACCACTCCCCCCACTACTGCTGCCCCACCCCCACTTCTTATCTTGGCCTCTGGCTCCAGAGGTGGGTGATCAAGCGGGACAGGTGACAGGCGCGGCAGTGGTGGGTCTCTCCATTCTGGTCAAACTGCATGCCTGTGCAATTCAACTATGGACGTGGCATGCCCGTGACATCCATATCCATAGTCCATGGGCATGCAACATCCATATCCATAGTCGAACTGTGCATGTGCACAGTTTGGCCAGAGAGGAGAAGCCATCTGTGCCCGCCACCTGTCCCACTTGGATCACCCCCACCCACCGAACCTGGAGCAGAAGGCCAAGAGTGGTGGTGGGGCAGGAGTGGTAGTGGGGCAGGGCAGGGGTGGCAGTGGGGAGATATGGGTTGCCCCGCCCCTTGAGTCTGATGTCAGATGCAGGGGGCATGGCTGAGGGCACGGCTGGGGGCACTGGGGCACACATGCTATGCATGCACAATGGGGGTCCCCAACCCAGGTTTTGTCCCATGGCCCCTGGGGATCTTTCTATGCCCCTGGTCAATGCTTTTTCTATCTTGCTTCTTCAAAGTCCAGCTTTCGCATCCATAGAGTGTCACAGGAAAAACCATTGTCTGAACAATTCTAATCTTTGTAGGTAGTGACACATTACGGCAATGTTCTTTTCAAGGCCTTCATTGCAACCCTACCAAGTGCTAGTCTGCGGCGTATATCTTAACTGCTGGATCCTTTACTGTTGATGGTCGATCCAAAAAGGCTACACTTGCCTCTCTATAAATAATATCTATTTCATTGAACCATTAATATTCCTGATTCTACTCCACTGCCTGATCCCTGCAGGCTATAACTCTTTCCTCTGGATTCTACACTGGGTTCCTCTGCTAAATGGGGAGGGGGGATTGGTTCAAATTCTCCTCTACAGACAAACATTTTGCAGCTGGGGTTCCTGAATCTCCCCAGGTGGGAGTTACCCCTTAGGGTATCATACACAAAATTGCAGATTAAAGCTGCTCGAGTCCTCCTTTATTCTATCTCTTTCTCTCTTTGGCTTCCTCCCACCTTCTTCCACCCTCATTCCAACACTCGCCAACCACCAGCCATCTTCCTTCCTTCTTTCCTCCCTCTCTCTCACTCTCATGTGTACACACACACACACACACACTCCCCTCATCATTTCCAGGAAGTTGCCTTAACTCCCTGCACAACTCCCTGGGTTGCTAACCAAGTTTGTATATGCCTCTGCCATTTACAAAATAAAGTTTGATGCTTGTTTTCAAAGCCTTGTGCCTGAGTCTACTACTCCCCTGGGATATCTTAATCTTGCCTCTATCTAGAGTGCAGTCCATTTGTTACTGTGCTCTGCAAATTTGGTTTTGAGTAAACTCCCCCAAGGTAGTCCAAAAGCATAGATATGCACATTAGTAGTGTAGTTTTAGCAAGCATGGTCATACCTTGGCATACCTCCTGTATAGATACTTGTGTACATAGTGGCCAAGTGTGTGCCAGGGGTGGGGGGAGGGTGGAGAAGAGACTGGAATCTGTTGGGAGTAATTTGATTTATGGGTGCTGAAAAGATAGAAGAAGGATCAACCTTGTGATCTTTGGTTTATCTGGCTGTGATTCACAAGGAGGATTGGAGGAGTATAGCAGGGATGAGAGAAAATGGAGGGCAGCACCAAAGACAAAACTGAATAAAAAGGAGATCAAAAGGACAATTGGTACAAAAAATAGTGCAGAAGAGTGACTGCTGGCATTAAATTAATATTTATTGAATGGACCCAACACATTTCGAGCTATGGCTGTTCATCAAGGACTACATTAAAAACATATATATGATGAATATACTGAAGGTAAAAAAGAATCATTCAAAATCAAAGTATTAATAAAATACATTTTCTCTGCTGAGGTATGATAGCCATTGTCCCAGATATATCAGACATAACCTCCTTTATGGTAAATGCCTTAGATTTAAAATCCTTTTTCTTTGGTATATGTCAGGGGCCTACCACTTCCAGCTCTCACATGTTCCACATCTCAACAGGCCAGACTGGAAGCACACAAAGCCAGAATCAGCAATACAGTGCTTCTAGTGCACAATATTCCTCTAAAACAGCATGACTTTGCGGTTCAGACTCAAAGGCTAATTTTCATAGTATGATCATGTTTGCATTTTAAATGTCTATTAGCCCAAGTAACCAGACAGCTTTTTCCAGCTGAAGAAAGTAGCACAAAGCAGAATATGCCACATAGCGAGCATGATATCAAAGAGTGATCAAGAGAAGCTCGTTAGCCGTTGGAAAGAAATATTTCCATATGAAATCTTTTTAAAATATCTTGCTTCTATTTCAAGTCCAGCTATCTTGGCTGAACTTGAGTCACCTACTTAATAAAAATTCCATGTTCTGTCTGCAGAGATGCTTCCAGCACAATTAGATCAATTTCCTCTAAGTAGCAATAAATGTGTTTTCCTTTAAAAGGCCAACACAAGCACATTATCACAGCTCATAATCCCCATTCTCTCTATTAGCTCAAAGTACATCCTAAAGGCCAAGGGTCACAGCTAAAGACTAATCAGTCTCATTAGCCTGTCTAATTTATCTTAACTAGGGGGACACAAACACACTAAAATGGTTAGGGAGACTTTTTGATCAGAATATGAGAACCATTTGTCAGAAGCTCACAGCCTCTAGAAACAGGAAGGAAGATATGATCTTCCAAAGCTTCTTCAATGGGTCTTGCCCAGTTTGTGATGCACCATTACTAGTCCAGAGGGCCAGCAATGGAAAAGAACAATTCCTGAAACAACGTGACATCAACAATGAAGGGGCCATCATCAACAGCAAAAATGCCAGGTCTAGAGAAGACTGGTCCTCTCAGCACATCTTTTCCCAATGGTTTTCACCAACACACCCGCAGACACATCCCAGCCAGATTGATCAGCCTTCCATATTCTGGCTTCAGGCTCAACTATAACTTGTTAAATTTTAACTAATACACAGGATGTGTCCACCATGGGGGCCTGTAACACAACACAGTGACTTTCCAAATATGTCCCTCTTTGCAGATGCATCAACCTAAATGTCAATCCTTCTCATCCATGTCTTTTTTTTCTGCTGTGTCAGTGGGAAGTACTCCATCAGGAAGCTGTGACTGCTTCAAGCGACAATGAAGGTAATGTTACCACCCGTTCTGATTTTCTTTTATTTGTACATGAAAGGGACTGGGACTGGGATTGTCAACAAGAGGCATTGCACAGTGATTACCTGGAACAGAATGTTTCCATCCATCTGTAAATCCATCCAGTTCTTTAGCAAGAAGATGGCACAGGAACAAAGACAGAGACCCAATCCAACAGTAGCTTGTATTATTCCAAAGATATGCACATTCCTTGATCCCTTGCTCTGACTACACACAGCAATACTAATTCTGAAATCTCTGATTCAAACAAACATTGTTCTTCCAGGTGTCAGGTAACTGGAAAGAACAAACTAATTACGCTGTTACAAATGCTCAGAGACCAACCACCACGATTCTGAGATTCTTTTTCTCTTCTGGGGGTAGATATGTTCCAGCTGCCATCAAGATTTTTTAAGACAGGGTTATTCCCCAGCTTCTTTATGGCTTTCTGATCTGTATATACAGTGATTTCCATCCACTTGAGAGGGACCAGTCTAAATTCCTTAGGGCCATCTTTTCAGCCCCCTGCTGTGTGTCAGATGTGTGCACTACACCACCACTGGCTCTGGGCCACCCCAGAACCCCCTAAGTGCACTTATGGGGCTGATGAAAGCTCCATTATAACTTATGAGGAAAAACCTTAAAGACGTGAAAACTTCAACAATTAACCAAAAATCAGCCCTCTGCCCAAATCCTTTGAAAAAATTCAGGTAGCTTCCTTGCCCCAACCCGGCACTACCACCAACCCCACCCCACTCTAGGACACCCCTTTCCCCCCGACGTGAAGCGATACACCCTTCACGGGGAAAACCTTAAAGACACGTAAACTTCAGAAATTCACCAAAAATCAGCCCTCTGCCCAATCACTGGTGGTAGCCTCCACCCATTAGGCACTACCACCCCACCCCACCCTTTTGGCACAGATCCCACGTTATACCCCTATCTGCCCCAAAGACACTAAAACTTCAGAAATTCACCAAAAATCAGCGCTTTGCCCAATCCCTCTGCAATTGGGGTGGTAACCTCCACCCATTAGGACCTACCACCCCACCCCACTATTTTGCCCCTAGCACCCGAAATTTGACCAGACATCACATCCAACCTTTTTGCATTGAAGTCAATGGGATGCAAAAAGGCGGGAAATTCAAATAGACGTCATGGCTCAAAACGGAGGGGGGGGAAGAAGGCAAAAAAAATGGAGGTCCGAATCACCCGAATTTTCAGGCCTGAAATTCGGGTGATTCGGCTCGTGCCCGAAATTTCTCGGATCTTTTCGTGGGTGATTCGGTTCAGCCCCAAATCACCCGAAATCCGCTGTTTCGGGCACAGATCGTTCTGTGCCCGAAATGTTTTGCACATCCCTACTAAGCTGCATTTGGAAGTGGGCTTGTCAAGCTTGGAGTCCTGTGCCTGGACTTATATCTTCAACTTTTGGTAGAAATTAATTTATTCCTCTTTTGGTCTAGTTCCCCTAATTTTTAAGGATGGACATCCCTCTGATTGGATGCATCTAATTACTGAAAAGCAAAATCATATGGGCTGCCAATGGAATATCTTCTCCCTCTGGGCTATGATAATGCTATGGTGAGCCTTAAGAGGTATATTATTGATATGGAACACCAGACAGATTTAAGCCAGGCTCCAAGCCCTCACAAAAACCAGCTAAATACCTGCATGACCTGATATATCCAGCACACAGAAGAGCCCTGTGCTGCCCTCTGCAGTACTAGAGGGTAGATAAAGAAGAGTTCCTTATTTGGCAAGACTGTGCCCTTGTGGAAGTGGGAATATTGAGATGGTTAGCCATATCCTTCTGTATAGTTCTTTCTGTTGTGAGCTGCATTCCAAATATATTGCTCCTCTCATTCTTAGATACCCTGACAATGTTGGGAATTCTTTCTGGTAAGAGATACCTTTCTATTACAGCAGAGTACACAGAGGCAAAAAAACACAGTAGAGTCTGCCCAGGCATGTGTGTTTGCTGAGAGTAAAAGAAACTTGGAGCCAGTTCATAGTTTCTAATCAATATAAGGAGTCTTTATTAGAGAACTCCATTCTAGATAGGAAAGTGGAGAGATAGACTCTCTAATCTAGCTAGCTAGCTGGATGCAGAGAGATGCTGTCTGCATCTCTGCACACATGGTGCAGAGAGAGACGTGAGCATGTGTGTAGGAGAGAAGAAGGGAAGAGGGGAAGGGAGGCAGGAAGTCAGTCAGTCCCTGAGAGTAGCAATCTACATATCAAACGGATAGGGTCAGAGCAGTAAAGAGGAGGAATGACCAATGTCTTGACCCCTCTAGCCCCTCTGACTCACTAATCTGTCCCCCTCTGTCATTGAGGCATGAAGCAGCGCAGAGTCTTTCACTTCCAACAGGCAATTTGGATGAATTTTATATAAACTTATTTCTTTCTGATAAACACACTTATGTCTCACACTCAGTAGCCAAATTCTGTACAGCTGTGATTAAAATTCACTCATGGTGCATCAGAAATGGTCAGTTTTAATCATCCCTCCTTTTCCTTTTTAATTTTGTTTTATCCTATATATATTTTTTATCTCAATCTTCTATGTAACTGATTTTTATATGTATATGCATGTATGTGTTTATATTGATATCTATCCTCAGGGTAGATTTATTTGATCTGGATTATGTATTTGATCAAAGATTGCAATAAACTGAACTGAACTGAAAAACAAACATTGTTGTTTAGTAGTTAAAGGGTTGAAGTTGGAAAACACCATACATTTTGTATTTTGGTATAATTGTGACAGATCTCAGGATTACAGGCAATTGTGCCTGGACCAAGAATTGAGAAGCAACACATGAGATGTTAAATTTAAAGGTAGGCACAACTTGACAGAATAACAATAGGATCTTCAGCAATAATACTGTTATTATGAAAATGCCATCCAACCCAGCTCTAGTACCCAGCACTTTAATAAGGTAGGAAGAAGCACCATCCTACCCAGCTTCTCTCTCACACATGATCACTGCCCCCTCCTCCTACCTAGTGGTTTGCTTGCACATGATCAAAAATTGGGAGCACACACAGCTCCCAAGCTGGGTAGAACACTTGTCCTACCTAGTTTTCAGTCATGTGAACAGCCCTAATAAGTAACCAAAATGCGAGTATTAAACTTTGGGGCTGTGAGGTGGTGAGTTACCATTCTCTAGAATCCCCAAACAGACAATCCTGTCCTGACTCCAGGCCCTGGAGCAGATATTTGTTTAGTTCCTGGGTCCTCATAGCCTACACATCAAAGGTATGTTATCAGAGTTATCTCTTGGACAGCCCCAAATGGGTGAGGCAGGCAAGTCTTGCAGGTTCCTGTTCCCAGCACCCCTTAACCAAACAACCCCAAGGAGCAGTCTGGGGAAAACACCTATTTTCCCCTCAAAGTGATGCCTCAGTGTGCTCACCAATGCTGAGCAATCCACTCAGTGTGCTCACCAATGCTGAGCAATCCACTTCTAACCTACACTTACCCTGCTCATGTCACTTATGAAATATTAGCAAGCTTATAATAACCCTTGAATACCCAGCTCATGCATACAGTATAGAGTAGACAACAATTCTAAAGACCAATTTAGGTTGAAAGCGGGGGAAGTACTACTCTGTCCCAATAGGCAACCAACTTGTCCCACACTGCTATGCAAGGATGTGAGGTGGTTATCACAACAAGCAGTGAGAGGGTGAGTGGGGTGAGCTTCCTTGCTTAAATAGCCCCAACCTGGCTGTTCCCTGATTGGCAGAAACTTCACAGGTGCAATAGAGCCAATGTATATTCAGTACCATCATCTTTCCATGATGGTCAGCCACAAAATTTCCTCCTCCAGCACCTCTCCATGAGATGGAGGCCAGAAATTGACATGTCCCTAACAATACATGCATTGTGCTTGCATCTCACCATTCAACAGCAGCCAGTATGGGAAGAGCAGGGGGGAGCAGGAAGGATGGTAAACAAGTACAGGTGAGGCTTGTTCGCTCTCACCTCTCCCCACCCCCAGCTGCCTTGTTCTGACTCACCTCCCCCACTATTGAGTTAACCCCAGGTGTGTGGGATGCTCAGTTCTATTTTAGAATAGCAGACCATTTTCTGTTAAGACAGGAGATACGAATAAGACTTGAATGGGGAAAGCCTGGCTATTGTAAATCAAAATGGTGAAATGTCTCTTAACTCCCTGCTGGGTGAATGGAAAAGGTTAGCATGTGAGTTCCATTTTGCCCATTTCCAGAAGGGAATCATTCAGAAGGCCTGCAGTTTCTTAGTAATGGCAGCAGTAGAAAGCAAACATTTCTGTTCACAGAAAGTCTGCAAAGGAAGTCACATGGCCATTTGTCACATGGCAAATCTGTATAAAATTAACATATGAAGGTCAGTCTGAGATTGTGCCTCCATGTGTTGATCAGGATTTGCTATTCTCCCAAGGAGTGAGTTCAAGAATGACACAAGTTGGGCACTTTTAACCTAAGCTATATTATCTTCTAGACTTTGGGGTGGGGGTAATGTATGGTCCTGGAGGATTTACAGGCAGGGCTTCCACCACCCCCACCCCCAAATCCACTCCTGACTGGAGTGTGCCAGTCCACATATTTGCTAGATTTAACTTGATCTCCCTGCAGGTTATCAGGGACCAGGACCAACAGGGCTTTGTTTTTCTCCGAAGGGAGGCTGCGGATTCTGGCTTAGCTTGAATTATGTCCAGGGTAAAAAAATCCTCTATTTCCAGCACCTTTTGAAAAAAGCTCTGGGGTTTCTGCTTTCTCCAAGGGTGTTAATGGAGGTGCTGATGGCTATGCGAAGGAGATGCTGATGTCTATGCGAATGGTCCATCTAATCCCTCAGATTAAAATGCCTCGAATCCGCTGCAAAGCAGATTCACTCTTCAGATATCCTGAGGCATAGAGCCATGTGTGAAAAACCTCCTGGTGGGGCAGGAATGTAGCTGCCTCACTAGGACCTGCCACAACATAACAGGTTCTTGGGAGCCCGCCTAGGGTATAGAGTATAGGCATGACCAGTTTTGCCACTGAGTTGGGCTCAGAGCCCCAAGACAAGCAATCTTCTCCATTTTACTGCATCCAACACTGGGGACCTATTTTGAACACTAAGGACAACGTCCCAACATCAATAGTATTCCTGGGGCAGAATATGAGCTTTAGTACACAATGAAGTCTAGTAAACACTTTAAAAGACTAACCAAAATGACATTACATCTTGAGCAGCATGCTTTCAAGTTCTTAGGAACCCTTTGTCAACCTAGATGTTTGTATTTTCTAAGCACGGGGGTACAGCCATTATTGACTCTTCTTCATCACAGAAAGTTCTGGGTGCTGCCTGAGATCATGATTAGCACCTACTGAGACTGATTATCATGGGTCCGCACATTTCCTCCTAGCATGATCTTAATCTCTATACACATGTCAAGCAGGGAACTTGTGTGATTGGCACCTGCTGGCCAGCTCTTGCATCTTTGAAGAACCCACTTTTTTCTCAATTTACCACAAAAGTAGTAAATAACCATGTAGGTTCTTATTGCTGGCCAGCAATAGCTGGCCAGCACTGAGAAAATAGAGGTCCTTACTCGACATGTGTAAAGAGGGTAGGAATTAGCAAGGAAGCCTGTGGTAGCGCTCTAGGAAGCAGCAAGGATGGCTTCAGCAGCATGTGTACAGGGAATAAGATTGTACTTGGAACTTGTGTGAAAACTTTGACTATCCCACAATTTATTGCCATATGGAAGTGGCCTGACTCATTTTCTCCATTTACAATCTAATCTGATCACACAACTTTTGGTCATCTTACCCTTTCAGAATATCAAGGTCATGTGAGATAAACGATGTCTAGTCTCCAGTAATGACAGATACTTATAACTGCCCCTCCTTTTAAGGAAACCTCCCGCCATAATTCTCCTTCAGGTTCAAATAAAAGATGTTATCTGCTGATATAGTTTTAGTGTGTATCATTGTCTTCTACAATCTCATTCATGTTCACATCATTCAGAATTCAAGAGGTGCTCATATTGCCTGCGTGAAAAAAAGAAACATCAGTGTGGGTGAAAAAAATAATTTGCTGGGATAAAAAATTAATAGCGATAAAAAAATTGCTTGACAGTGTCCATTTAAATCTTAATTCTGCATTACCCCAGTTGAAGGGGTGCGTTGCTTAGCACCTGTTCCTACATATTACCATCTTATTTCAAATTTTCATATAACCTTGAAATAAAATAATGTCAATGAATGCACATGGAAGTTTTTAAATGAATAGCAGCATAATGGAAATGAGCTTTTTGAGAGATCCAAGGATCTCTCTTTGCTTGGGATTGAAGTCCAAGTCCCTTTATTGCAGTAAGGAGATGGAATGTTTACCATTCAGAGACTATGTAGTACTTTTCACAGAGCTTGCTTGCCTGCAATAGAAAATGTGTGTCACAAGAAAAGGAATGACTATTCTGGTTATGCAGCATTTCTACAGTCTTCAAATGGCATTTACCTCCCATGACAACCCCATGATCTAGATATTATTTTTTATTCCCACTCTGCCATTGGGGAACTAAGGGCCCAACTAGACTCATGCAAAATAGGATGTCTAGGGCCCCAATTCAGACTGGGACCACAGTGGAGGGAGGGAGCTTTTCCCCTGAGGCAGTCAGCAGCTGCAGGTGGGCCAGATCCAGATCAGGACCATGGCAGAGGCCAAAGATTAAAGCCTCCCTCCTCCCCAACATGGTTCGTTACAAGTGTGGCAACACTCTTGTGTCTTGTTGAGGAGTCTTTGGAAAGGGATAGATGCAGGAGTGATAGAAATGAGAGAGACAGGCTTTCATTGCAAAACATTTAACATTTATGAGAAAGCAACTGAAATATACAATCTGATCAGGGAAAGAGAAAAATACACCATTTACGTGGAGAATTTGGAAGAGCAAACTCGCTTGCAAGAAACCTTTGCTCAGAAAAACTATACATTCAAACAGTACAATTGAAATTAATGGAGTAACCATAGAGTTTTAAAAGATATGACTCCTAGAGGGTCTCCTTGGTGTGAAAACTAGCTGCTAGCTTGGCAATGCTATGTGGGAGTTAATTGATACAAGGAACAGCAAATCAGAGGAATAGGCAGGTTAGGGAAAAAAACCAGCCTCAGTTACCCCTGCTAACTGAGCAAAGAGACACCTTTTTAAAGTGGTGATTCTCTTATATTTATCAGCGGGAGAGCAACTGGCCCTATCCAACTCCAGCACAGCATCCTTCCAGTGGCTGTTGCTGGTGTCTATCTTATGTCTATTTTTAGATTGTAAGACCTTTGGGGACAGGGGACCATCTTATTTATGTATTTTTCTATGTAAACTGCTTTGAGAGTTTTGTTGAAGAGAGATATATAAATATTCATCATCATCATCAAAGAAAAAGGGGAGATAAGCAAGATGAGTTAATGCAATGCAGCTGCTTTGGAGGTAGACCAGGTGGCTTAAATAGGTAGTAACTGCATGAGGGAAGAGGCTATCTACCTATCTTGTAGCTTTGCCTAGGCTGAAATGATGAGGTTAACTACATGTCCTATCATCTCCAGCCACAGTGACCAATAGTCAAGGATGATGGGAATTGTATTTCAGCAACAGCAGGAGGACCAATGCTGTGCAGCCCAGCTGTAAGCTATACAAATCTATATAGTATATTCCTCAGCAAAGCTGAGGAACTGACTGTAGTTGAAAAAGTGCCCCTTTGTGAAGAGCTGTTTCCCTGTAATGGTTTCCTTTAAATTTTCTCACAATTCTCAACATAACTGTTTCTTTATCACAGCTTTAACCACTCACTTTGCTGTCATTGGCAACCTGGAATTTATGTTGAGGTGAGTGGTGTTGGAGGGGTTAATTCAGTTTTTTGTTGCACATCTGTGGGCAGTGGCAGCTTCAGCAATGCTTGAAGCACTGAGGATATGCAGCTGGACACCATATTTTCTTCTAGAATGCACTGAGAAGCAACCATGCAACATGATGTAGGGTCTCATTCCTGACACTTTCTACAGAAAAAAAATGGCAGCCAGCATAAACTAGCCACCATGTTATCATCACTACTTCAGCTGCTGCTGAAGCCACCTCTGCCCACAGAAGTGCAATGAAAAAAGAACTTGAAAAAAGAATTAACCCCTTCCAATTCCCCTAATGCAGGTAAGTAAAAGAAAAAGTTGTGCTGGTGAGGACATCTGCAAGCTTAATTGCAAGGCTGTTTTATCACATCCTAAGGGAGCAGTGGCCTTAGGCTGCAGTATAAATGAAATGAAATACATATATTATTGCATGAATTAATAATATTGCCAGTTGTGAACATTTCAATTATTAGGAGATATTTGTTACCTTGAACACAATGAGGAGTAGAATGACCATCCACATTATCTAGCTGTTAAGAAAGCAATGGGCAGAGAAATGGAAGCACAATCGGAGCTATGATTGCATCCTGTATCTTCAGCTTCAACTAATCAGACATCACAAGGGGTCAACCTGAGGTAAGTTTGTGTCAGGCATCATGAAAAAACTGACAAAAACTCTCCTCAGGCTGACCCCTTGTGATGTCTGATTAGTTGAAGCCACAGATACAGGACACAATCGTGGCTCCGATTCCTACTCCCAGCCTCCAGATGAACCCTTGGTATTAAGTAAGATTCACTTACCAGAGTGAATCCAGAGGCTGGAGTGTTTCATCAGGTTTGGGCAACTCAACAAAAGAGTTGCGGGATTAAGCTCCACCCCCCACTGCTTAAATTTCATTGGCTGGTATGGCCTTCCTTCCTGAGTCCAAGAAACCCCACACAGCCAGTTTCTGCCCCACCTTCCAGGCTTGGCGAGCACAGCTCCAGCTCATCTCGGAGTGCATCGGGGGATGGAGAAGAGAACCACATGGTTCACTGAACCCAAGATTCATAACTACTGTAGGTCTGAACGAGCCCTGTTTCTGGTTAAGTGGACTTGTGTGAGTTCTAGGTGGCTGATGAATTGTGTGTCTGGAGAGGCTAAAAGGCCTTTTTAAGGGTTCAACAAGCATTTGTTGTGAGATATACTTCCTCAGGCCAGAATGGGGAAGGGGAAGGAAGGGGCTCCATTAGATTATGCATTGGTTTCCTTTCCATGTTATCTCTGTATTACTCCACAGGGTTCTGTCTTATATAGTTCAGTCTGACAAAAGTTGCTCATGACCAAGTCCTCTCAGAGTCCTCTGAGAGTGACCAAATTCTCTCAGGTCACTTGTAATTCTCAGTTGCCTACCCCATATGCTGACTGGCACCTCTGTTACATCAGAGCAGTTAAGCCAATGACAGCCAAAGTGGTTGGGCCCTTCTGCCTGCCCAGCCCTGCTGTGATATCAGAACCAATCAGTCTCCAGTTGTGAATGATAGTCAACAGCACACCTCTTTGGAACATGCTGCTATTATTCTAAACAACTTTGTACCAATGTATTCCATCCAATATCCTGTCTCTACTTGTGACAGTCTCACTCATGACACCCCAGAGAGAGGAACCCATCCAAAGGAGAGGAAATACCTTTCTAATCCTAACAGATATCTACTGAACAGTTTCATTCATGATAATCATACAGCACACTAATATCTCATTAGTGTGTCCATTCAGTTTTAAAAGTTAAAAGAACTCTTATTGTTTAATTACCAGAATTTTAGAAAAATGGGAGGAAATCCCAACCCCATTCTTCCAGCTCCCAAGAACAAAGATGTTTTACAGCACTTAGCTTCCATGACAGGTATTGATGACTTCATTTTGCCTCCTCTCTCTTCTCCCTAATACCTCCCATTCCCTTTTTTTTTTCTCCCGTCAGACAGAATGAGATGCAGCATAAATGCATTTGCTTGGTTGAAGAACATGTAAACTCCATAAAGCTGTCCGGGAGTTTTGCAATGCAGCCGGCATTAACTTGCATCATTTTCTGAGGAAAATAGAACTAAATAGTATGCATTCTAACTAAAGTCTCTGTCTGTGATACTTTATGTTAATTTTCCACTGCCCAAAATCCTCTGTATTAAAGAAGTAAGAAGTATCCTTCCATTTCAGATATTTTATCCAACATGCTTTTGCTGACAGTATAACCTTCACTAACCTGAAATTCCTGAGTAGTCCCAGGAGGTCAATACATCTTGGAATAAAATTTTTGTAATGTCATTTAAGGCTACCCCTAATCCAGAATTATTGAGGAGGCCTGGGTCATGGGAATTGAGTTTGACACTTGACAAATACTTGGCTTTGTGTAAATGGACAGGGCACTGAAATAACTGCCTCTGGATGTCACATGAAGAGAAATTAATTCTTTATTAACTTCCGCAATGATAATCTAATCAACTCATTTGGTCTACTAGTTTCAGCACTTAAAAATGCTCAGTGGATCAGATGCAAATAGATTTTTTTTTTTTTACTCCCTCTGGAATTTTGTAGCTGGGAAGAGAGACAGGCCCAGGTTCCAGATTTTGGGAGGCCACAACAAGCCTTTTCTGATATACATGGCAAAAAGATAATAGCAAACTAAAGAGAACTTGCAACTAAGAGACAGCAAAAGGACCATTTTCACTGATATCAGGTTTAGATAGTGAAAAAAGTTGATATCCATCACCAAAGAAGTGGAAATGGAGGATGCTTTCCACCCAAAAAGTTTCCACTTTGCATAAAATTTGCATATGTTTGTTGGTATTATATATGCATATTTTACTAAAAATTAGATAATTTGAGAATAAATACAGCTCACCACTGTGAAGCTGTTGACCAGGTGAGCTGTGTTCTCTAGGTGCAGAGTTCTCAAACCCCCTGCTACTTAACCACAAATTCATCTCTTTGTTATGTTTACTACACACAGTCCTCTGTCCTCCTCCCCATGGGTCACCCAGCCTGCTCTTCCCAGCTAGGATAGCAACTTCGCCTCTTGGCTCAAGGCAGGTTTGCCAGCTAGCTACCAAGCCAGCCTCTTTGCATGCTGGTGGAATTCTCTGCCACAAGATGTGGTGACAGCCAACAACCTGGATGGCTTTAAGAGGGGTTTGGATAACTTCATGGAGGAGAGGTCTATCAACGGCTACTAGTTGGAGAGCCACCTCCAGCCTCAAAGGCAGAATACATCTGGTGGGCCTTTGTGTGAAACAGGATGCTGGACTAGATGGGCCTTGGGCCTGATCCAGCAGGGCTGTTCTTATGTTCTTACATACCGCTTTTCAACAGAAGGTTTCACAGTTGTTTTCAAAGAAAAATAAATAATAAGATGCTCCCCTGTCCCCAAAGGGCTCACAATGCAAGATAACACCAGCATCAGCCATTGAAGAAATGCTGTGCTGGGGTTGGATAGGGCCAGTTGCTGGTCGAGGAGAGCTAGCCTTGTGGTAGCAAGCATGACTTGTCCCCTTAGCTAAGCAGGGTCCACCCTGGTTTGCATCGGAATGGGAGATTATATGTGAACACTGTAAGATATTCTCCTTAAAGGATAGGGCCGCTCTGGGCAGAGCAGAAGGATCCAAGTTCCCTCCCTGGCATCTCCAAGATAGGGCTGAGAGAGATTCCTGCATGCAAACTTGGAGAAGACACAGACAGATGGATCAATGGTCTGACTCAGTATAAGGCAGCTTCCTATGTACCTGTGTTCCTCTCCCCATGCTAAATAGAAGAGATTCACTACTTTAATAGGTGCCTTTTTACTCTGTTAGCAGGGGTAAATGCTAACTGAATAAAGTTAGTTAGCTAACTATTAACTTCCCACTGCCACTTCATGAAGGCAGCAAGCTGCACTTGCTGGGCCCACTGATCTATGCTCCTGCATCATGTGTGTCTGCAAGCTGTTGCTGACGCAGAACCTCCACACTGGCTTCCCCACTGGACAGATGGTCAGTAGGATGCTGGCAGGGGGAGGGGACAAAGGCTCTCATGAGAGCAAAGTGCTCTGAGAGAACAAAATGCTACAGCTGCTCCCAGAATTTTCATACACACAACAAATGCAAAAGTTGTCTGTCCACTATTAAGGTCCCTAGCTGGCACAACCCTAGTGCCAGTGGTGGCTCCCATCAGCCCTAAATGGGGTCCCCTGACTAGATGTGTGAAGCTTTGAACAAGGCTGAAAACTCTGCACAGTCCCATCAGCACCATGTGGAGACAGCCATTCTCACCATGCAGTGCTGCATTTTGCACAGCACCAGGAATTTTTTCACACAGGGCTTTTGACGCCTTTTAACATGCATCTCCTCCGGAATGGAGGCTGTGCATTCACATATTGGCCAGATTTACCCTGAAGTCCCTGTGCGTTATCGGGGAGTGGTTCACACACAATTCGGGTTTTTCACTGCATGTTCCAGTTGAAGGGGAGTAACAGCAGGAGAAAGGGCATGCCCTCAACTCCTGTCTGTAGGCTTCCAGTGGCATCTGGTGGGCCACTGTGAGAAACAGGATGCTGGACTAGATGGGCCTTGGGCCTGATCCAGCAGGGCAGTTCTTATGTTCTTATGACCGATTTATATCTGGGTTTAAAAAAAAAATCCTCTATTTGCTGTGGTTTTTTGGGACAACCGAGTTAGCAGTAAAGCCTCCCCATAAACCCACGGTAAAAGCTGCTGTGCATAAAAGTCCCAGGTGGGGGCTCCTTTAAAGGAAACTGAGCCCTCTTGAGCCCCGGCACTACCTTGGAAGGCATGCATGGAGTGCTGGAAATTGCAGTCCTTCTGGCAGTTAAGGGAGGGCTCCATCACTCTTAAAGGGCCCTCCCAGCACTCAGAAAAAGGGCAGTGCTGTGCTGAAGTCAGCACAGTGGGAAATGGCTCTCACTGCAAAGGTTTTTTTGACAAGTGGCCCCCCACTCAAAAAATAGTGACGATCGCTGCAATCTTATGTTCCATAATATGTTGGTAGAAGGATTTCTGCCTTGGTGTGTTTGAGTCTTAAGATCATTTTACACACATTACATAGCAGTGACCCCTGGTTTGCCCCCCAAATGCACACTCGAATGGCGCTGCACTGAGACCAGTGTCTCAGATGAGTATATCTGAATATTTATTTATTTATTTATTTATTTGATCTGATTTGATTTATATACCATATATGGATTTCATTGATTTATATACCATCTATGAATTTCATTCACTTTTTAAAACCTTGCTATCCTGCTCTTCCTCCAAGGCATACATGGTTATGTTTATCCTTACAACAACCCTGTGGGGTAGGTTAGGCTGAGAGATACGTGACTGGCCCAGAGTAATCAGGTGAGCTTCATGGCTGAATGGAGATTTGAACTCAGGTCTCCCCTAGTCCAGCTCTCTAAACACTACACCACACTGGCTCTCACTTGCAGGTGAGGATTGTGTGGGGTCAAATGTGCAAGAGCACACATCCTAACTCTTAATTTGCTCCCATGCAAATATTTTTAAATGATATATGCATATAAGTAAAAGCTCTTGTCTCCAGGCTAGAGACCTATCTAAAGTATTGTTTAACCCTATTCAGAGCTCTGCCACCACTTTTCAAGAGCTGCAATCATTATCTGAACTCCACATGAAGCTGCCTTATAGTGAGTCAGACCATTGATACATCTAGTATAGAATTTTTTATTCTGAATAAGAGCATAAGAACAGATCTGCTGGATCAGGCCCAAGGCCCATCTAGTCCAGCTTCCTATTTCACACAGTGGCCCACCAGGTGCCACTGGAAGCCACAGGCAGAAGTTGAGGGCATGGCCTTTCTCTTGCTGTTACTCCCCTGCAACTGGTATTCAGAGGCATCCTGCTTCTGAGGTGGTAGGTGGCCTATAGCCCTTGGACTAGTAGCTGTGGATAGACCTCTCCTCCATGAAGTTATCCAAACTCCACTTAAAGCCATTCAGGTTGTTGGCTGTGACCACATCTTGTGGCAGAAAATCCCACAAGTTGATTATGAGTTGTGTGAAAAAGTACTTCTGTTTGTTGGTCCTACATTTCCTGGCAATCAATTTCATGGGATGACCTCTGATTCTAGTGTTATATGAGAGAGGAAAAAATTTCTCTCTATCCCCTTTCTCCACACCATGCATGATTTTATAGACCTCTATTATGTCTCTCCATAGTCATCTTTTTTCTAAACTGTAAAGCCCCAGATGTTGTAGCCCTGCCACATAAGGAAGGTGCTCTAGGCACCTGATCATCTTGGTTGCTCTCTTCTGCACCTTTTCCAGTTCTACAATGTCCTTCTTTATTATTATTTATTTTTTAATTTAAAATATTTATATCCCACCCCTCAAGTGCACTACTGCTCAGGGCGACTCACAAAAATAAGATAGGCACAAGATTCAATAAAAGTAATAAAATTAACTAAATTAAACAAAAAAAGTTGTCAGATTAAAAACCACAATAATTATTCAAATTATTATTAGGTTCTTTAGATGTGCTGACCAGAATTCTATGTAGTATTCCAAGTGTGGCCACACAATAGTTTTGTATTAGGGTATTATAATATCAGCAGTTCTATTTTCAACCCCCTTCCTAATGATCCCTAACATGGAATTGGCCTTTATCACAGCTGCTGCACATTGAGTCAACACTTTCAAGCGGTCCACCATGACTCCAAGATCCCTCTCCTAGTCAGTCACTGACAGCTCAGATCCCATCAGCGTATACAGTATGTGAAGTTGGGGTTTTTTGTCCCAATATGCATCACTTTACACTTGCCAGCATTGAACCACATTTGCCATTTTGTTGTCCACTCACCCAGTTTGGAGAGATCCTTTTGGAGCTCCTCACAATCTGTTTTGGATTTCACTACCCTAAATAGTTTGGTGTCATCTGCAAATTTGGCCACCTTGCTGCTTACCCCAACTTCTAGATCATTTATGAATTATTTTAAAAACTCTGGTCCAAGTACAGATCCCTGAGGGACCCAGGTTTGTAATTTTTTCAGACAATTTATAACATCAACTCCTGTCACTTCTATCTGACTAAGTTATTTAGCCTCCATCCCTGGAAAGCCTGGTTCAGGAACAGGTATATGCTCAGTATCCTCTGCCGTGAAGACGGACGCAAAGAACTCATTTAGCTCTCTGCAACCTCCATATCCTCCTTAATAATCCCTTTCACTCCTTCATTGTCTAATGGTCCAACGCCTCCCTGGCAGGTTTACTGCTTCTAACGTATTTAAATAAGTTTTTCTTATTCCCCTTGATGCTTTTAGCTAAATGTTCCTCAAACTCTCTTTTCACCTTCCTTATTGTCACCTTGCATTTCTTTTGCCAGAGTTTGTGTTCCTTTCTGTTCTCTTGGACAGGCCTTCCAATTTTGGAATGAAGTCTTCTTCTCCTTTATGGCTTCCTTGACTTTACCAGTGTTAGCCATGCTGGCATTCTCCTGGACTTGGTGATGCCTTTCCTTCTTTTCGGTATACATTCTGACTGGGCTTCTACTATTGTGGTTTTGAGTAAACTCCATGCATTCTGGAGTGAAGTGACTCTCCTGATTTTCCCTTTCAGTTTTCTTTTCACCATACTCCTCTTTTTGGAGAAGCTTCCTCTTCTGAAATTCAAAGTGTCTGTGTTAGACTTCCCTGGAGATTCTCTCCCCACATGTATACTGAATTTGATTGCACTATGGTCACTGTTCTCTAAAGGGTCCATGACACTGACATCACACACCAGATCCTGGGTGCCACTCAGGATTAAATCCAAAGTTGCCTTCTCTCTTGTTGTTTCCATGGCCAACTATACTAGGGCATCATTTTAAAAACTGTTCTGCAACCTTTTTTGATTTTAAGCACCAGCAGTCTGGTTCCATCTTGGTCCAAGTGCAGCCGTCCCTTTGCTTGCCTCAAAATGTATCTCAGTGCCTAACAAATCTAAACCCCTCCTCCCGGCACCAACATCTCATTCATGCATTGATACCCCTCAGCTTTGCCTGTCTCGCTGAACCTGCATGTTGAACAGGTAGCATTTCTGAGAATACTACTTTGGGGATCCTAGACTTTAATATGCTACCTGTCAGCCTAAATCTGGCTTCCAGGACCTCCCGACTACATTTCCCCACATCATTGGTGCTGACGTCACCACGGCAGCTGTCTCCTCCCCAGCACTGACTAACAGCCTATCTAGATGCCACGTGATATCTGCAACCTTCGCATCAGGCAGGAGAGTCACTGTGCGGTTAATGTGCAGGTCACAAATCCATCTCTCTGTACCTCTAATGATTGAATCGCCCACTACAAGGAGGCTCCCACCCCACCCCGGAAGAGTATCCTCTGTGAGGGGATATGGGCTCATCATCCACGGAAGGGGTCCTTTCTAAAGGAGCATTTCCCTCTTCCTCAGACTGATGTCCTCATTCCCCAAGACTTTCATTCTCTCTGACAGCAGAGGAGCTATCAGCCTTGGAGTGGGATGCCTCTACCACATCCCTGAAGGTCTCGTCCACATGCCTCTCTGTCTCTCTGAGCTTCTCCAGATCCACCACCTTGCTCTCGAGGGAACAAACCTGTTCCCTGAGAGCCAGGAGCTCCTTGCACTGAGCACACACCCATGACTTCTGCCCATAGAGCAAATAGTCATACATGTGACACTCTGTGCAATACATTGGGAAGTGCCACCTCCCCTGCTGGCTTTCTATCTTCATAACTGGGTTGTTGTTTTTTTTGGGGGGTGCCATATTTATTTTTTTAGCAAGTTAGGTCTTAGCTGTATTGGTCAGCTATTTAACTGTTCAAACGTCCTTTATCAAGAATATCAAGGAGGGAGTAGTACTTACCTTCTCTTCCCACTGGGCTCCTAGTGATCATGAGAACTCATTACAGGCTCCCCCACACACTTCCCTGCTAAACTCCGTGCAAGACTCCAATGCCCTATTTGCTGTTCCTGTTCACTAAGCTCCCGGGCCTTCACACTTGTATTCAAGACCAGCAGACACCAGCAGGTCATATTTCTTCTCAGAAATATGACCCCTCCCACAAGCTGGAATGAATCCCCCACTCAGGCTACTCTTCTGTCAAAGACAAACACTTCCACCCAGCCAGAAATCAAACCCTAGAAAGATCACCAGCCCTAACAAACTGAGTTTCTCCTTCCCCTCTTGTTTTCTTGGTGATATATTTATGTGATGTGTTCCTTGCTGTGTTCCCTTGCTTGATATCTTCTTTAGGAGAGAAATACAAGCTTGTTGCTTCCTCTTGCTCCAAGACAAGGCAACAATGACAGCAACCTTCCAAAGTCTCAGCAAGAGGTGCCAATGCCAAGTAAATCTGCCTAGGGACCTTTTTTTGAGGGACATCCACTGATGATTGCGCAGCTTCCACTGCAGAGGTGGCCTTGCAGCTACCAGTCAATAGATAAATTGATCTCCTTTATTCTGTGGGTTTGTCCCCCTATTATTCATAGCCTTTTGACCATCTGAGGAAAGAAAACTAAGTTGGTCATCACTTCCATGCCTCCACCACTACATGCACACATCTGTGCACCATTTTCTGGTGACATGTTCCCTGCATGCAGGCTTTGTACAGCATGGTACCAGATTTTGGACAGATATCTAAAATACATGCCCTCAGGTCCTAACTCACTGACACAGTGAGGCTGTTCTCATGGGCAGCCAAGGGCAGGCAAGGGCAGCTAAGCCTGGGCTTGGTTGCCTGTGAGAACCACTGGGAGCTGCGTGGCTCCCGGTGGTGCCTCGGTAGCAAATCCTCCCAGTTAGCCAAAGTTAAGGGCACAAGCATGCCCTTAACCCAGGCTAACTGCTCATGTGTCAGGGCTGGCTACTCCTAGCTGGCACTGACACAGGAGCGAGCCTCTGGCCATTGCCAGGGGGATCTACACAATGCACTGTGCACTCACGCAGTGCACTGTGAGATTTCGGGGGCACCAGGACAACGTGTCCTGGCCCCTGAACCTCCCACTGGCTGGAACAGTAGTGGCTCGTCTGGGCATGTGATCCACACACTCAGCAACTCTTTTAGATCACCTGTGGGGAAAGTAAGCTGCTTGGGATCATGAGAAAGGGCTCGTTGTTGTTGGGCAGGGAGAGCACAGCACCTCTGAGGTGGTAGTAGGAAGCCCATTGTATGAATGCTTCCTAAAGTGAAAGATATAAGGAGGATGAATGATCTGAATCAAAATGAGAAAGATGTCAGATTTTGTCCATAGGCTTCAGGTTCCTCATGCATGCATGCCTGCACTAAAGAGAATCATTGAAAAGATATGGACTGGGATCATACCCCACACTTAGGAATACATCAACATAATTCTCACAGCTACCACCTAATTGTGATGAACACCCCGGAAGTGAGATAATAATCTGCCTGTGCCACTTGCCGAGCTGTTGTTATCACACTCCATGTGGCAAAGAGATTATTAACATTGCATGTGCATGGCTTTAGGATACACAGGTTCTGAGACACTAAAATTTCAAATAGAGAGTGATTGAGACGTATGATGCATCCCACCCTCTTAAACTGAAGTACATATTTTTTTGCTGGTCAGATACCTTATTTTAGGCACCACCTGCTACCCATTTCTTATGCAATTCTTTAACTTTTAACCATTTGAAAAGCACACCAGCCCCAGGAACGAAATATTCATTAGCCAGTTATACATTCAGTGACTTGGATTTGGGGGAAGGAAAGAAAATCCCGATTACAAATGTGGGTTTCATATGTGTGCTCTTCCAGATTTCAATTACTAAAATCTGTAACATTTCAAATAATTGTAAACAATGGTAATCTCATACACAAAGTTATATTTGCATAATATTTTGTTGTAATTCATATGGTTAGAGAGAACTATTTCATGAGAGCAGTGAAATGTTTCATTAGACAGCATCATTATGTGACAGGTTTCTCACTCTTTGGTTTATTAACATCTTGCTAACTCCCACTTCCTCGATCTCTCTCCTCCTTTTCCCCATGACTCTAAATTGTCTTTCATGTCAACATTCACCACTCTCTCGACTACCTCCTCCAAGCCCAATGCCTTCATATAGTTCCTTCTGTTTCATCTTTAGCCTTCTGCTGTCTTTTTGACTTCTCCCTTTCATCTTTCAAGCATGCTCAGATCTCCATCCTTAAAAAAAAAAAAAAAACTGGACATCCACCTAGTGTTCCATCCCTCTATTTCTTTTCACCTCCAAGCTCCTTCAAATGTGCCTTGTTCAATTGAGAAGTATGCAGCATAGTTGCTGCCAAGAGCTGTGTTCTTGGCATGGTAGCCTTTGAGGAGCCATACTATGTGAGCGAGGTTCCATGTGCTTGGATATTTGTATGAAATGGTTCCCATAAGTTTTGGGTACTTATACCAGCCAAACCCTCATTCTCAGGTATACATATGTTGAAATTGAGTTTCAAAAAAGAGTTGAAAATCACCTGGTCACATGGATTCTGCTTCACACACATCTAACCATGTGCAGCATCACTGACATGATGGCATGCTTTCTCAGCAGCAACCTTGCAACAGAATGCACATTTCAATCAGGCCTTTGTGATCTACCCTCACTGTCCTCACCTCATGAACCCCAGCTTATTTTGCGATGCACTCCAATCTAGTTTTCACTCATTCTGCTTTACCAGAACTATTCTCACCAAGGCTTCTGATGACCTCATTCTAGCCAGCTCCAAATGCTTCTTTTCTATTGGAACATAGGAAGATAGGAAGCTGCCATATACTGAGTTCAGACCATCTAGCTCAGTAGTGTCTTCACAGACTGGCAGCGGCTTCTCCAAGGTTGCAGGCAGGAGTCTCTCTCAGCCCTCTCTTGGAGTTGCCAGGGAGGGAATTTGGAACCTTCTGCTCTTGCCAGAGTGGCTCCATCCCCTAAGGAGAATATCTTACAGTGCATCACACATGTAGTCTCCCATTCATATGCAACCAGGATGGATCCAGCTTAGCTAAGGGGACATGATGCTTGCTACCACAAGACCAGCTTCCCTCTCCTCCTGTTGATCATACAATCTTCCATTATTTTCTCCCCTCAGCTTTCAGAGACACTGAGCACTCCTGATTTTCCTCCTGTCCCTGCCTAAAACTTCCTCTGCATCAGATGCATAAAGTGGACATTGAGGATGAAAACTCATGCCGTTAAAAAATTGTTTATCTTTAAGGTGCCACAACTGTTTGCCCACACTAAAAAGCATTGAGGCGAGTCTCATGATCAGTGAGACTCGCCAGATGGGGTTAGGCAGAGAGAGCGGGCTTAGCCTGCTCTCCCTGCAGACGAGCAGCTTGTATGTATGTATGTATGTATGTATGTATGTATGTATGTATGTATGTATGTATTTATTTATTTATTTATTTATTATTGAATTTATATACCGCCTAGTATGAAAATCTCTAGGCGAATCGGCCACCCACATGACTGCCAACTCAATCAATCAAGCCGGCAGGGGCTGCGGGGATCGGGGGCCGTGCGGCCCCCAGAAGTTCCAGGATGCCCCACACGAGTGCGCAGGGCATCCCGGAGAGACCCCTGAGCCCGGGAGCTACTTGCAGCCTCCCGGTCGGGGGTCTACTCGTGTGTCACCACACTCCACAGCGACACACGAGCAGAACGCCGAGGTTAACAGAGCACTCACTCCATTAACCTCGGCTAAGGGGAGGGGTAGTTTTGGAGGTTTACTGCCGGGAGCCGCACAGCTCCCTTGGCAGCACACGATCGCCAAAAAGTGCGCTAGGCTCCCTTAGCCCGCTTTTTGGCGATCATGAGAATCGCCTCACTGTCTCATTCATAAAACAGATAGCAGTTCTTTGCAGCCAAATGAACATCAAGGATGAAATAAAATGGTCACTCTCAAGTCTTATCAGAACAAGCTGGCACACAAAGGAAAACATTAATATTGAGTGGTTTTTGTATTGCATTAGTTCAAGTCCACCAGTGCCACCTGTTCTGTTTCACCTTCCTCTCACCAGCTCTCTATGCAAAATTCAAGGTTAACCCTACTTTTTCATTTAGGTATAATTTCGCTGCAATTTGATACATAATTAGGGAAGAATAGAAGACTGAGTCTTTAACCACCCATATATCCCTCTCTAATTTAAATAATTCTTAACATAGCTAACCAGTCTGCTTCCTATTGCATTGATGTGTACTGAACTGGGGATAATGAAATAAAGAATGGGGAAGGGGAGAGGGAAATGCTGTTTCAGAAAATTACCAATTAATGGCATTAAAAACCATGAGAGAGTATCTGTACTTCTGACAGACTATAATGCACCATAGCATTTTGAGGATGCATCTCAGAGAGTGTGAGATTCAGAGCCACCTGTATTTCCAACAAGATTTCCCAATATAGTCAGATGCTCTTCTACAGTTTTAACAAGGGACTGAAATAAATAAGAGAAAAGTAAATGAGTACTGAATTTGTCACTGTAAGTCAAACTGTAATTTTGTTACTGTAATAGTCACAGGGGACTGTCAGAAGAGAAATTATGAGGAAGTCAGCCTTGATTCTTTTCTGGTATTACTATTAACTGTTCCTTGCTAACTGGAAAGAGGCATCTTTTTAAAAAGTTACTCTCTTATATTAAGCAGAGGGAGAGCAACTTTCTCTTTTATCCTAGCACAGCATCTCACCGACAGCTATTGCTGCTGTGTGCCTGGTGTTTTTTTTTTTACTGGGAACCCTTTTGAGAGAGGGAACCACCTTCTTTTGCTATGTAAGCCACTTGGAGAACTTTTGTGGGAAAGCAGTATATAAATATTCCTGATGATGATTCCAAAGTTTCTTAAAAAAGCATCCCAGTTTATGTGAGGGTCATGTGACTGATTATGCCAGTTCAGAGGGAGAATCTTTCAGCCATGGTGGTGTTCTAGTACACCTTTTTGCAAATTAACTACTGAAAACCATGGCCAAGGTTTGATATCAGTCCAAATTATGGTGGGAAAAGACAACTCCCTGCAATCTGTGAGATGTTTTCTTTGAAAGGAGAAGCTTTTCAGAAATTTTGAGGAATCTTAGCAGATGATCTGAAGTGTGTATGGATACATTCATGCTTACACATATGAATGTATGCTTACGTGTAAGCAAAAATGTATCCACACACACTCCAGATCATCTGCTGGGATACCTCACAATTTCTTTCCTCTACAATTATCATTGTATATTGTCATGCTACAAGTGTGTGTGGGGGGGAGTGTTCCTGGCCCTTTTTGACTCCAAAATCCTGGGATAGGAACAGCCAAGGTCAGCCTTGGAGTAAGCCAAGGGAGGAGGTTACTTCATCACCTTAGTCCTCTTCCTGGCTCACTATGTCCAGCCAGTTCAATCTCAAAGGGACTTCTGGCTCCCACACCCAAGAGCAGCCCTCATCATCAGCTGCCTTGGCTTCAAATGACCTAGGACAGAGCTGACAGGGCTCAAAGCTTACTCCAAGCCCTGCCCCCTCCCTGCTCTCACTTCTTGCTTTCTGCCTCTCCCAACATGGCAGCCCCACCAGAACTGTTCCCTGCAGTTCTCCTGCCTCACCTGCTCAGCCCCACCGGGACCTGACAAGCCTGGAACCATCTCACCCCCTCTCCCTTCAGAGGGAGACAGAAGCCCCAAGGGTGGGGCACCGCACTCCCTGCATGCCTCACTGACACATATCCAGAATGCTAGCAGTGTGCACATGATATGCAAACAATTTAAAACAAGGCCCTTTCCAAACAGGGGTCAGAATCTGGGACAGACCATGTTGTCATCCAAATCAGTCCAAATCAAAATCAAATCAAAGCATATACAAATCGAATCTGGGGTGATTTGGATCGGGTAGATTTGGATACAAAATGAATCAGGGGTGATTTGTTTGGGGCACAAATCAAATCAAAAAAATCTATTTGTGCACATCCCCACCAGACATGTTTTGAATGTATCAAGTTTTCTTCAGTGGCAATGGTATACTACTGTTAGTGTCCACCCAACCTAAGGTTAGGACTTTTGTAAGCTTCACCCTACAATCGAAACATGTCTGACAACAATACAGGAGAGATCAGATACTGACAAGATCACAATATGATGCTTCATCTTCCAACTAAAGCACAATACTGGGGACATTTATGCGCACTTCTCCCATTTAATTGGCGATTTTGAATATGAACTATTGGATTTAATACGGAGAGTACCTAGATGACCATTTTGCATTGGTTTTATTGAGATTTATAGTTATATTTTATTGATCCAGTTCTATAATCATTTTATAGTTTGACAGTGTTTTTAAGGCATACAGTTTTATTGCTATTATATTAAAATATGTATATATTATATTTGGACTCTTTTTTAAAATGTGCCTACATATTGCATGTTCCAACTGGTCCAGCCCTGCCAAAAGTGGAGATGGTTGCGGGTTGGGGGGCACTTGTAACAAACTATGGCTTTGCAGCAACGTGGCCCTGTCCTGTTCCAGTTCCAGAAGTCAGGGGGAGCAAGAGAAGTCCCAGAGAAGTCACAGGGAGCAAGATGACTCAACACCAGGCAGAAGTATATTGAACCCTTAAGTACTCCTGAGCCCAAGCTTCCCCTTCTGGGCTCTACCTCTGTGTCTGGAGAGTAGGAGCCTTAAAGAGGCAGTTTCTGAAGCCTAGCACTCCTCCATTCGATCTGCTCCTTCTAAGCTTCTTGTCAGTGCTGGCCTGCAGATATCAGGGAGCATGATGGAGTGGGGAAAGCCAGCTTTGCAATGGGCTAAAGTTCTGAGGGTGCTGCCCCAGCTCAGTCCTGCAGCTGGAGTCCAGGCCTGAGAGAGTCTGCTGTCAAGTTCTGGTCTGCTGTCAAGATCCAGAATTGAGGATGGGGCTGGTCCTGCCTCTCAGCATCTGACTGTGATATACTATGAGCAGGGGCTGTGAATGTCTAGACCAGGGATTCTCAACGTTGGGTCCCCAGATGTTATTGGACTTCAACTCCCATAATTCCCAAGCAACAGCCACTGGGGCTGGGGATTTATGGGAGCTCTAGTCCAATAACTTCTGGGGACCCAGCATTGAGAATCCCTGGTCTTGACCATGACAGGCCCTTCATAAGAGGCCCAGTCTGCCTTTTCTTTAGGGGAAGGAGGCTACAGTGGAGGAGGAGAGATCAGAAGGTGGCAGAAACTGAAGAAGCCTCTCCCACATTGCAGGGATTAACTGTGCACCAACCATTGTGCTCCTGCACACATCATCCGATTCTTGTGGCAGTAGTACTTGCAAAAGTGGTGACTGCAAATATAGTATTCATAAAAGTGGTACTTGCAGAAAATTTGTTGAAAAGCCCCAGTGAAGAGGATCAAGCCAACAGGGAGGAAGGCCAGTAAAAATAGGAGGAGATGTAGTCCAGTGGTAGAACATATGTTTTGCATTCAGGAGGTCCCAGGTTCAATCCCTGGCTTCTCCAGGTAGGGCAGGGAAAAGCCCTTGTCCAGCTGCCAGTCATTGTAATGCTGGGCTCAATAGACCAATGGTCAATGACCTCATATGTTTGTTTTTATTTATTTATCACGTTCATATACCACCTGATATGTGTATCTCTAGGCAGTGTACACATTGTTCAAGGGAATAACCCAAGCATGAGCCAAGCAGAGGAGATAGTTAGGAAGGGCTGGATATTAGCCGTGTTTTGAAGGAAGAAACAAAAGGTTGTAGAAGCTGATTTTATATCTTAAGTATGAGAAAGAGAGGAGTTAAAGACGAAACAGGAGCAACATGCCAGGTTAATAACTGAATAGAAACAGGAAAGAGTAAAGATGAAAGAAAGGGGAAATGAAGAGTTCTCATTTGACGTACTGATTTGGAGTAGACAGGTAGGCCTGTAAATTTCCTGCTACACCTAAAGAACAGTTGACTGTTTGACATTGTACAGCAGTTATAAGACTGTTCAGGCCTCTTTCCACACTGTTCTAGATGGTTTAACTGTATTCTCTCTCTTTCTCTGACATAGACACTTACACAAAATGTATAATTGACTGAAGCTTATTTATGTGCACACTGTCCTTTGTGCCTAGCAATATTTCTGCCAAATATGTTTTTGAAACTCCAAAGGCATTAGCTCTCTCCCACCCATCCATCCCCAACAATACACACACACACAACACACACACACGCCGCCTGGTTCAGCATTCCATCAAATTCTGTTGCCCTCCCACAGAATGCCAACAGCATTTCAGACAGCAGGAAATGTTAGCGCTTTCTCCTGCGCTCTCCTCTCCCCTCACCTCTTGTCACAGCTTCTTTCTGTCCAAAACAGATCGGCACAAGCTGTTGGGGACTGACTGCCCTTCTTCCTCCTCCACAGGCCCCCCTGTCTGCCTGCCTCCCTCCCTCCTTGAAAGGCATATCACAGGATTGAGCGGTCAGCTCTTCTTCATCCCCCCCGCCCTTTTCAGAGAGGCAGGTAAAAGTTTAACCAGCTTGCCTTTCAGCAGCAGAGGCAAAGAACCCCCATTCATGGCCATGATAAATTGCTCCTGTCAAAACTACATGAATGCTCATATTGAAAAGCGCTTCTTTCTTTCTTTTTAACTTTCGGCCTCTCTCCAGTCACACAGCATCACTTGCTTGTTAGGCTACATTTAATGCCCACTTAGTCAAAGAATGTTTCCACTTTGCCTCGTCCCTCTGTCCTCCCCTTCCCCACCCCCACCTCAGGCCTCACAGCTTCCAGGCATGAGCTGTCAGGGTAACACTGAGGGAAAATAAAAATCAAAAATGTGGGGTGAAAGAGGGAGACTGGGAGGGGGAAAGAGAGAAGAGCCTCTTTGTTGTTTGAAAACAATTTAAGCCTAGCTCTCTTGGCTTGTCTTCACTTTTCTCAGAGACGTTTCTAGGAAACATGAGAAAGATCAAAGCCGAAGAATGCCTCCTCATGGAGACTCTGATTATGTGTATCCTGCCCTTCCTTCAAGGGGCTCTGAGCTGCAGAACATGGCTCCACCCAAACTTTTTGTTTTCACAACAACCCTGTGAAGAAGGTTTGTCTGGCCCAATTAATGTGCTTCAGGGCTGAGCAGAGATTTGGACATACTAGGTCTCCCAGCCCTAAGTCCAACATTCTAGTTACTTTGCCTCATTAGGTGCCTTTCCCAAATTTTATTTAAGGACTGGCATTTCCATAATTATTGTTAGTTTCAGGTCCCAAGATAGGATGTCGAGGACTCCGTTGTGATATGGTGCAGTATGTTGCCAAGAATGTAACTTGTGGAGCCCTCCATTCAAAACTCCAGTCACCTCAGCTTCAAGCTCATTAGGTATCTTTAGGCAAGCAATTGTTCCCTTAATGTAAACCCTTAAGTCCCACTTTCACGCATAACATGGTGAAAATAATACCGACCTATCTTACTTCAAGGCTGAAGTATAGTGTGTGTATGACATGTCTTGAACACCTGAAATGTGATAACCTTTGTATTTTAGAAAACAAATTAATTTTATTACTACTTGGGAGCCCCAAGATCCATTTTGACTCAGCCTAGATTGTGTCCATGAGGACCACATGTTCTACCATTTATTTTTCACAGGTGTTTTCTCTCCCTCTGGTCCTTCTCATATAGATCTACAGCAGCATGTTGTTGATCCTGTAGTCTTGCTTTCCCCATCTTTTTTTTTTTTTGCTCACAGCTGCTTTGCACATTACTAAGATTGCCAACTCTGACTAGAGCTATTCCTGGACATCCTCCCCCTTCCCCTTATTTTTCATAATATCAAGCCAGGATTGCTTCTAATAGTCACCTGGAGATAGACTATGATTCCTGGAGAAACTAGGCCAGTCCTGGAGGGCTGGCAGCTCTTCACATTGCAGCTGCCATCTTGGATGTTTGTGGTGGCATGATGAAAACTATACCCAGTTTGCGAGGCGATTGCTGCACATGAATGTTTTATCATATGGTGACAAAAACCATATGGAGTGAATTAAAGGAGCTTCTACACAGCAGCATTTAAACTAATCAATCTTCCCATCACCAGACTGGGGATCATCGTAAAAGTCACCAGCTCAGCTGCCACGTTTTGCTTTCACTGTGCTTATACGTTTAAGTGCTACCTGGAATTACCATCTCTTGCACTTCATGGCCGTTTGACCCTGCTTACACCCCCCCCCGCCATTTTGTATTCATGTCTATAGCCCTATTCACACATTATGTTCAACACTCTTATATGTGTACAGTATACAAAGGTAGAGGTCTGTACACAGGTACAATTATTCATACTTTATATTATATAGCAATACACTTCTTATCTCTATCCTGCATTTCAGGTTCACTTTTTCAAAGAATGCAGGTACAGGTGGACCTCATCACTCATGCTCCCAACACCTGTGGTTTTGCCTATCTGCGGTCGGGCAATGGAGACCCGACCTCAGTATACGCGGCTTACAAAAGGGTTAACATCCACATATCCGCACTTCCTAGGTGGTTCCTAGATGGCCGGAAATGACCTCTGAGGGCACAGACCGCAGAGGGGCACAGAGTGTAGAGTGTCATTGTGTTACGAATGTGAGAAATCAGAATAATGAGTAGAAATATGAGGGGAAAACCAGTTCATTGTTTTCAACCCTAACAATACTGTTAAACTTAATTTATAAGTTATAAAGAAAAAATCTACTGAAGATGTACTTAAGGCCTGCAAGAATTTGGAAAAATCATTGATGTATAATGGAAACAAAGATACTGATGCTGAAGATCTGTGTTGTGAACTTATAGCAATAGCTCGAAGACTTCCAAAGTCTATGCCGCCACAAGGAGTACTTCTCTTCATGCTACAACAAAAACTCCTGGATAATGTGCCTAATGTTTCCGACGTTGCTCTAAGGATCCTTCTCACACTTCCAGTATCAGTGGCAAGTGGTGAACGTAGTTTCTCAAAGCTCAAACTTATAAAAACTTACATACGCTCAACAATGTTGCAAAAGGGACTAGTTGGCTTGGCAACTACACTATATCAATTGAACATGAACAGGCATCAGCACTTGATCTGATTGAATTGGTGACAACATTTGCAAAGGGAAAGGCACACAAAGTGAGATTTTGATGTGGTGTTGAGGGTTGTGTTGCCCTTGGCAGAGATAGGCGTGCTACCGAGTGCTCTTCTAGTTCAAAATTATTTGTGTGCCAAAATATTTTCTTTTGTATTTGAGAAAGATAATTTAAAAATGCATATTTTTTAAAAAAATTAGCAGTTTCAAGTTTTGTGCTTTCCATTTTTTCTACAAAACACCTTTTTTTGAAAATCAAAGTTGAATTTTTTTGTGTGGAGAGTTGCAAGTACTTAGCCTTGCCTGGGGCGCAAAGTAGTCTGGCACCAGTCCTGGTGGTATGACAGGTGGGAGCACAAGCTATGAGCCAAAAAGACAGCAGTTTGAAACTCACCTCCGTTATTGACTCTCTGGTTGGCCTTATGCATGCCTCTGTCTTTCAGATTTACACCCCACCCTATCTCCTGCTCTCATTCCCCTCTGTAATATGAAGATAATAATACCTGTTTACCTTCCAACACTGATGTAAGAATTATTGAGTGAAAGTAAGTGAAACAGAAAAAGTGCTATATAAATGCTAGGCCATAAATGAAAGTAGACCTGAGATCAAGCAGTCAGAGATAATATAGGCAAAGGATCTGTAAAATTCTTATCAGCCTGGTACTTTCATCCTTTGGAAGATGTCCATCTGTTCGCTTAGTATTCTGGAGATGTTCTAGATAGCAAACTACAGGTACCACTCCACCTGGAATTAGTTTATTTTCTGCCATGTTCCAGAAAGGCCTGCAGGAATCTTATGACCTTCAGGGCACAGTGCAAAGGAGCCGTGGCTTAGGGGCTGGTGCAGATACTTGAAGGAAAGAGCATTTAAATGCTTTTGTGTTGCGTTTGATGGGTGTGGAAGATTCCATTTGACAGTGCTTTGATTACTGACCAGCTGCTTTATGTGGTTTGCCCCTGCTGCTATTTTTCATGGTTCAGAGGACTGAAAACAGTGGGGTCCTATGTGGAAAGAGAGAAAATTGAGAAGTGTGGTGGGTGGGAAGAAGATTGGTGAAAGAGAGGGAGAAATAAGAATTATAAGAGCTACAGAAAGCTGATGGGAAGAATAGAAGATGTAGTAGCAGTAGGAACTTTGAAGAGGGTGGCGACAACGGAATCATTAGTCCTATTCAGAAGCCCGTAGAGAAGCTTGAGTAGGCAAATTATGTGAGAAACAGCTAAAGGAACAGGGTATAGAGAGGCTGCATTTACACTAACACAGCAATCCTGATTAAAGAGTTAACCAGGATTGCTGAGCCATGTGGATCTGATTCTGAGAACCCAGAGTTTCTGGACAATGCTGGTCAAACTGCTGTGGTTAAACTGCTGTGGTTAAGACCAGGATAGATAACCAGAACTTGATCCTGGTTGTCTATCCTGGTTAAATGTAAGATGTTTGGATCATCTAGACTCACTCTCTTTCAAAAACATGCCAGCCAACATTGTTTTAAAAGCTTGTTCCAGTGCTGAACTGCTCTTATCAAAAGGAATTTTTCCAAGTGTTTGACCTTCATATATTTCCCTATAGTTTGTCACCAACCTATCCTTAGTTGTTATCTTTAAATTTCATTATTCTGGTCTAAATATACCCTGTTCCTTTAGCTGTTTCTCACATAATTTGCCTGCTGTACCTTCCACTTTGAACAACCCAGTCCAACGCATATTTACCCTGAAAGCAAATCCTACTGAGTTCAATGGGGCTTAACTTCCACAGATAAGAGTCCACAGGATTGAAACCTTATTAACTCTCCTTTGAGTAATGCAAATATATAAAGAAATAAGTGGGGGTGACATTTGACTATTTACTCCCACCTCTTTGCACATATGATTGCATGTAAGTCTGTGTTGCATAGACATTAGAATTACCCCAATTGGAGATCTCTAGAGCAGCACAAAACACCTATGGCTGCACCATGACCTGGAAGCAAAAATGCACTTATTTTATTTATTTGTTTGTTTATTTGATTGATTGATTGATTGTGATTGTACAGTCACAATTCTGTGGTTCTACACTCTTAAACACTATAAATCCCAAGCTGCAGATTGACTATGGACTACAAAATATGCACGCCATAAGAAATCTAATGAGCTTGGATATACCATAGATCCAAACATTCTGGCAGAAATTCATTTCCTGGATGAGGATGAACTAGAAATAGATTTCGACGAGGGATATAGTGGCAATGTTATATTATTTAACCACATTGTGGAAAATAGCCATTTTTACTGGTTTTAAAGATATGATTAAATATAGCAAAAAATAATATTCACTATGAGAAAATGATTGGAAAAGGTTACCCCTATATTTTGTTTCCCCCTTCATAAATGTAAAAGCCTGAGATACCACTGTATTTGAAATATATTATTCCATAATAGGATTTGGACCCAATGCCGCATACTGCAGCACTTGCTACCAGATGCTGTACTTCTCTTGAAAAACAGCCAAATTAATTACATCTCAAACACACTTGTTGCAAGCATATGTTTTGCTAACTATACACAGCATCCTAAAAAAACACACATCTTTGGCCAACAAGGGACCAGCAAGGTTTGACATCTAACTAACATCAGAAGAAATATTTGAAATGCAGACTTACAAATTCACAAGTACTTCCATATCAACAAGTTAAGTATCTAAAACCTTTCTCATACCACCTATTAAAAAAAATCCTGCCTCAGGTAGAATATACCCCCAGCCACATCTCTTTATGCAGAGACATTAATACACTGCCAAGACTCACTCATTACAACTGCTTATTTATTCACTAACATTTGCAGTGCATCCCCTGAAAAGCCTATGAACTCTGTGAATCAAATTACAGTTCTGTTTGCAACAGAGAAGTAGCAAAGCAGAGTTTTCTCTAGTGGTGGGCATCCTCAGTGGTATGGACCATAAAGGTTCTGCACATACATCACACAAATTCAGGATCTGGTCTTTAAACTGGGCATTACATGAATCTCAGGTTTCTTTTTCTTTTTTTAATCAGGTTGTATTGTTACTGCCTCTCTGGGGGATCTCCAAATTACAGTTTTAAACTAGTTTAACAATCATCCTCTCTTCACATGAACCTTGGGTTCTGCAACAGGGAAATAGGGGTCTCTAAAGAGAATGCAATACAATTCACCAAATCACAATTTTTAGAATCTTTTGGAGAGAAGTCATGACAAGTGAAGTAGCATTTCCCTGGGATTGTTTTAATGAAAGGTGGTATATAAATTTAACAATAAATAAATAAATATAGAAATCAGAGTGGAATTTGTGTTTCTTTTGGTGTGTTACTATTATTTACATAGAAAAGGAATAATAAGAAAATGATTCCCTGTCTTCTATGGGCTCACAGTCTGAAAAGAAACACAAGGTACATCAACAACAGCCACTGGAGAGATGCTGTGCTCTGGCTGAATTGGACCAATTCCTGTTCACCTGTTAAATATAAAGAGAATCGCCACTTTGAAAGATTTCTCGTTGCCCAGTTAGATGAGAATTTTAACATTTGCACACATTCCCATTCTTTCCCCCAGCCCTACTGGTTTCAGTTCTGTGTCATTCCATCCTCTTTTGCCCCACACATTATCGCACCATAGAACTGAAAGGGAACAAAATGTTCATGTGGTCTTTTTTTTTAAAAAATGCAAACACATTTTCATTTTGAAGAGTTTGAAGCCTGGTGTGTCGGTCACTCTCCTGTCCTCCCAGCTCCTATTTAAATTATACCAGTAGCTCTGCAGTTATTAATTGTTCTTGACTGACTTCTTAAGTTAATTACAATTTCACAGTGTAGTATCAAGCATGATTAAAACAATTAGATGTTCCGCATCATACAATTGATTCCTTCCTCCCTTCATCCCTCTCCCTATCGAGAACTTAAACGTACTTCTGCATCGCTGCAACAAATTGTACAGTAGGGCCTGAAATTATGACCATATTAAGAGCATTCAAACAGTTTGTGATTTCAGATTTCAAAGAATCCTTGGCAATTTGTGCCCCTTGCAATGCACTTTTGTTCTCTTTTCTCTCGAGCTGATGCGTTAAACATAGGATAGAACAATTCAGTTACAGATATGAAGCTCTAATAACTGGGAGTGGTGATCAGATTTTATCTTTATACTGCACTCTTTAGATTTTTTAAGAACAACAGAATACATGTGAGAGAAAAATATACAACATGATAATTTGGTAGAGCAAAAGAAGAAGACATCCCCATAGTTTACACTGATGCGGCCCAGCAGAAGGGCTACAATGTAGCATCACATCCTGGAGACTATCATTTTAAGTCCATTAATTAAGTAGCTTCTCAAGGATGGTGGCGGGGGTGGGGGCAAGCACCCCCTCAAAAAAGTAGTTGTCCCCCATTTCTGTTTCAGAAATCTAACATGGGGGACACAGCTTGCCCACCCATAAATGCACTTTGCCCCTTCTATGCCCTCCTCATTTTTTCTGGGGCTGCCACTGCTCACCCATTTTTATCCCTTTCATTCTCCACTGCTTGCTGTGCAACACACTTATTCTTTTCAGTACAGCAAGGTGAGAGGATGGACTAAAAGATGAGGAGGGAGAATGAGCAGGAGAAGCTGCAGATGCTTCATCTCCCACTTCAGTGGTGGTTTTAAAGAGAAACCTGAACGTGCAGGTTGCAACCTAGACACCTTGCCTAGCAGATTGGTCAGTTTCTTGGAAAATGAGACTTTCCATTCCTATCATGGCCATAGACATTAGGGATGTGCACAAAACCAGTTTGCCCAGTTTGGTTCAAATCTGAACCAGATTCGTACTAGACTGGGCATGATCGGTTTCCCAGTTCAGTTCGAATTCAAACCAGTTCGGGCCTGGTTTGGGGGTGCTGGGTGCCATTAAGGTTTTTTTATTATTATTTGACTTACCACTCCCGAGTGCTTCAGCAGTCTTGGGGAGTGCTGCTGTGGCCATGGGGGGTCTCCAGCAGCTCCCCCTCTCCCCACCCGTCTCCCCGCAAGACTCCAAAGACCAGTTCAGGCTGGTTCAGGGCCATTTCAACCCTGCTTGTGCACACAGTGACTAAGAGTATGGAGGGGCCAACCTGCCCTGAAACCAAAGGCTGCTGAACCACAGCCAAATGAACGTCTGCAATGCGATTTATGGTTTCATATTGAAATTGCGGGTTCATTTAACTTTACATGTAAATTTGGCCAGTGTCTTCAGATAATCTCTTGGGCTGAACTTCTTTACCACCAGAGCATACTCTGCTGTGTGAAGATTTTAATGTTTTCCAAACATCCCTCAACAGGAAATACATGTCTGAAACTCGGGGGAGCCATTGCCAGCCATTGTAGACAATGTTGAGCTAGATGAACCAGTGATCTGACTCGGTATAAGGCAGGTTCCTATGTAACCTAGGTACAACATGGGGGGGAAATCCCTGTCTAAAACCCTGGAGGTTCATTGCCAGACAACACAGACAATTGTGGCTTAGATAAAGCAATGGTCTGTATCAACATAAAGCAGTTTCATATGTTCAAACTCAAAGAAATATAAAGGGCTAATATTTAGACAATATAATTGTCTAAACTGAGGTTGATTTTAAAGTAAACAATAGCACCTGTGTGGGCAGAGGTGCACCTAGGTCATTTTGGAGCCTGGACCTAAAGGCCATTGGAGGCCCCCCTGCTGCAAGTTAAGCATAGTTTTTTAACACATAGGTTCTTGAGGGCACAAACCACACCACCCAGGACAGACAAAAGCAGATTTGGGGGGCCCCAGGGGGTATGGAGGCCCAGGACCTTGGCCTTGAAGTCCAGGGGTAAGAGTGCCTCTGTGTATGGAGACCCAATCCAGACTGGGACGGTAATGAAGAGGATGCAGTGTTTAACCTGTTCTTCTGTGCCATTTTCTCACCAAAAATCTGCCCCCAGAGCTTCCATGGGCCCCCAAAGGTGCCATTACAGGAAATGGACAATGACAGGTGAACCTCAGAAGCCTGAGAGGGCGGAGGCAGGGGATTGAATAAGCCTTATTCAGTCTTATGGTCAGGAAATTGGATATTTCCCAACCTTCTTTATGCTAAACATATCCTCTTCCTTCAGCCTGTTCCCCACAGAATATATCTTCGCTGCACTTCATATCATTTTCCACTGGAAGAATTTCATTTAAATGAAGAGAATTGTGTTTGATTTATGTTGGTGCCACTGAGGTCAGATTTTTGAAGAGCTGGAAACTTTTTAGTCTCTATTTTATAATCGCACCCACTCTCAACATTTCACGTGACAGCTACATATCACATCTGTTTCCCTTTCTGCTTGGCTTGGCTTGGCATCAGTACCCAGAACAAAAATGGCAAACCCAATGTGTTTTAAGCTTGAATTACCTTTTTGTCCAGGAAAATGAGACTCAAAGTGTTAGGGTAAAAACATACTTACAGAGAAGTGAGGATGTGCTAGAAGAGATTCTCTGAAGGGAATAAGAACCCTTTCAAACATGACCTCAGCAGGATCAGAGCTGCTTCCCTTTGCTGCTATTCACTGCAGGTGTGTAAATAAAGGTAAAGTGTGCCGTCGAGTCGGTGAATAGCTCAGTCAAATCTTACTCAGTCGTATGTAACATGTGAGCCAGGATATGACAAAATTGGCAATGTAGGGGCTTCAGAAGTATCGTCAACCCTAAATCATAGCATCAAAGATAATTTTCAAGGATTGATCTTATTGCTCCTTTTTTCTTTTATGACCTGTCATAAAACCTCAATAAGATTTATACCTCGTTATTTACACTTCATATTGTAATGCATTCCTTACAATAGTCCATGAATGCAGATGCTATTTCCACTGGATTTTCCTTTCTGGAAAGAACTCACACTTACTTAATGAATGGCTTGAAGATGAATGATTGACAGAGCAGTTGCACCCTGCCAACTGGTTAGCTGGTAATAGACAATCATTTCCCTTTTACATCCATGTTGTAGAGCACTTCCAGACAGCTGCTTCCCCCAGTCCTGCTCACACCAAACAGAGAGAGTGCTCTTTTTTAGAGAAGGGATTTAGTATTGCCTAGAGCTATTTTCATGCAAAGGGTCTCGTGCCACCTGTGTTGATTCTTTTGCAATCGGTGGCATAACCACCAAGAAACTGAGGGGGACAAATGTCCTTGGGCCACAGGGGTCTGGGGGCCACCAAAGTGCCCCCTCAATCCCCAGTGCACCCCCTCATCACCCACTGCCACTGAGCACCGCTGCCAGGCATGCTACCCTGTGCCTGCCATGCCTCTTCTGCCTGCATCAGTACATCAACAAAGGCGGCATTGCCAGCGCCAGGCACAGATGCATGGCCTATTATGCTCTCCCAGTCAGCAAGGGCAAACACTTTCTTTGCTGGCTGGATGTTTCCTTTCTCTTCCTTGTGAGCAAGAGAGAGAAGAAGCACTCAGCTGACAGAGAAAGTGCTCACCCTCGCTGCTTGGGAGAGCATGATGGTCTCATGTCTGGCACTGTGCAATGCCAACACAGCTGGAAGGGATGTGGCTGGTACAGAGTAGCACACCCAACAGAAGAGGATGTAGCACCCTTCTTCACATCCTGTCCCAGGACTGTCGGCAACCTTCCTTCACCCCTGCTTGCAACTTCATAGGAACATAGGAAACTGCCATATACTGAGTCAGACCATTGGTCTATCTAGCTCAGTATTGTCTTCACAGACTGACAGTGGCTTCTCCAAGGTTGCAGGCAGGAATCTCTCTCAGCCCTATCTTGGAGAAGCCAGGGAGGAAACTTGGAACCTTCTGCTCTTCCCAGAGCAGCTTCATCCCCTGAGGGGAATATCTTGCAGTGCTCACACATCAAGTCTCCCATTCATATGCAACCAGGGTGGACCCTGCTTAGCTATGGGGACAAGTCATGCTTGCTACCACAAGACCAGCTCTCCTCTTCATCCAATGCATGTTTACATGTATGCCTAAGTTTTAAGTTACAAAGCCTGCACTGCACCATGGGAAACCATAAGGTAGCCAGGTGCTATCTTTGATCAGATATATGGAGCTGGAGAGGGGTACTCCTGCCTCAGGGCATTCTTCTGCCATGACACACAAAACTTCTTCTCCCACTTCCTGCCATGGTAAAGCAACAACAGCTGGAGGGGCAGATCTCTTGCTGCAGCCAGATTCCAAGTTCTTATGTTCCCACATCAATAAGCAGAGGGACTGAAGTGGGAACACAAGGAATTATCAGCAGGAATGACAAGGGAGACACCAGGTTGACAAGACCCATAACAAAGCCAAGCATTTAGATGCCAAAGCTTGAACCCTTTGATCATACTGAGAACAGTATGGTAAATAACGTCACATTTTTGGAAGGCATTGCAGGGATACAGAAGAACAGCCCTGCCATAAACCGAGAGTGGCTATAATGGCTAATAACATGAGTCACTTGTTCAAATCTCAGCTCAGTCATGAACTCACCAAATAGCGTTTGGCAAGCCTCCGACCAACACAGTGCAGACATGCCAGAAAGACATGTCCATGCCTTGGAGAGCTTCCCCAGTGGTTCAGCATGCACAATGGAGGGAGTGATTGTTGGTGATCTTTCCTACCCCTGGGGTATTTGCCACCCACAAATATGTCCCTGAGGTCAGCTATACTTCCAGTTACCAATTCATTGATATAAAGCTGTGGGGGAATATTTTCATGCTTGACTTTCAGGGAATTTCTCCTGCAGAGTGAAACTTATTGGTTTATTTCCTTTGGAACGTTAATCCACATTAACCCTGAAGGCTGTTCTACACATGCAGTAAAATGAAGTGGGAATAGGTGGAGGAGTCCTGAGGTGGTATAATTTCAGGCCGTAGGTAGAAGGAATTACATTCTAGAATGTTCACCTACATAAACATATTCTTCATTCAGAAAACTAACCTAGCATAGGAGTGGGCTGGAATAGAATCTTTCTCCCTGATGTGTGAGTTTTTTACTTCATGAAGCTTGGTACATGAGAGAGCAACCAAAAACGGTATCTCCCATCTGCAGTCTGAACTGGTATGATTCACGCTATCTCAGCAGTCGCTACCACATCATTCTGACATATATGCATAAAGCAGGCCTGAGTGTGAATAATCACATTTTAAAATTTAACATTTTTAAAAAACAAACAGCAGTTAGTCAACTTCTTGCTCATAAAATGGTCACTTTTTTTTTGCCTGGATAACAAGGATAGGATACATGTTTCCAGAAAGCATGAAGTCTTTGGGTCAGTTTGCCAAGCCTCCATTCAGCTTGTCCTTTAGAAGTATCTGATGCTTAAAATAGTCTTAAGTATTTTATAACTGCAGCTTTAGCTCAGTACTATAGTTAACAATAACCAATTTACCTAATAGGATGCAAAAGTACATTGTTTGGTTTAAATCCTCAGGCTGTTACCTGTTTTTCTCCTGGTAACAAGTGGGATTGGGGGAAATAGCATTGCAGGACTTCATAATTTTTGCCACAGCATTGCAATACAGGAGAGTGCATTTATTCTCTGGGCATGGATATCCTGGATTTTGTTTTAGCTGATGATGGATCACAGCACTTAGCTCTTGGCCAGAGTCATAGATTAACAAGAAAGTAAATAATGCTGCAACCCACCTACTCTGGAATAGTTCCTCTGAGTCCAGTGTCTGTCTACTCTGGAGTAGCTGACATCTTTAATCAAGTGATTATACATTAGAGCAGTAATAATATATTTTCTGATTTAAATCAAGCTCAGAATAATGTAGGCAAATGATTAGACACTGGACCTAAACAAGAATTGTTGCTTAATAATCTAGTCTTTCTGTTCTTCATAATACAGTGAAGCAGAACTACATTAAAGATGTAATGAAAGCCATAATCACAAACTTTAAGGATTTATTTATGCAATCAGTGTTAGAGTTCTTATCACAGGGTCATAATTGAGTAATAAAACATTAACCCCTGTGTATACCATTACCAACAAAGGCTTTCCAGATATTTCCGCCAGACACTCCTGTTGCTGACACTCTTGTTGGATCATTCACAGATACCATTGTGTTTGTCTATGGAACTGAGATCTGCCCATCAGAGATAACTCTACTAGTGTGTACACCATCATTTAAGCCCTATTTGGACTGGGCATAGTGTACCCAAATACAGGGTATTTGGACTGGAGTGCACAGGCTACCCTCGCCTTCCCCTGCGCCAGTGTTCTTCTTCACCATGTATTCCAAATCCCAAGAAGAATTACCGTCCCTTGGCACAGCATTTTCCTCTGTAGACAAATGCTATATCTGGGGAAGAACCAGGGAACATGGCTACAGAGTGCATCAGTGCTGGTGGCAGGGTGGGGTGCCTAGCAAGTACCACACATGTACACACACTGTACTTGGCTACACTGTACCTAGTTTAAATTGAGCAGCGACGTGGACTCCAACTGGAATCCCACAGACACAATCCTGGAAAATTACTGTCCCTATTTTGTCCCTGTTACTGCCTCTTGCGAAATACCTCTTGCGAAATACCTGTTTAATTATGTGTAAATTACCAAGAGATTTTTTATTAGGTGATATATAAATGTGAAGGCTGTTCACATGTTCACCAAAAAGGGGAAGGAGGAGGAGGAGGAGGAGGAGGAGGAGGAGGAGGAGGAGGAGGAGGAGGAGGAGGAGGAGAAGAAGAAGAAGAAGAAGAAGAAGAAGAAGAAGAAGAAGAAGAAGAAGGAGAAGAAGAAGAAGAAGAAGAAGAAGAAGAAGAAGAAGAAGAAGACTACACAGTTTTATGTAGTGTGTAATAGTGAGGAGGGGCTTGGGCAGAAATCCTTGGTATGAAAATAGGTTGCTGACATTCTTTCAGTCCCTGAGCATGTGAACAAATCAGAGGGGAAAAAAAGGAATGCTTGGACATTGTTTTTGGAGGATAATGGACTGCACAAACAAGTACCACAGCATTGGAAAGCAGCATGTCATACTTAAGGTAAAAGGTAAAGTGTGCCTTAAAGTTGATTTCAACTCCTGGTGCCTGCCCACAGAGCCCTGTGGTTTTCTTTGGTAGAATACAGATATATGGGGTACAAAGGAAGATCCCCTTCTACCGAGTCAGAACATTGGTGCAGTATTGTCTAGAGACTGACAAGCCTGCAGGCTGGGGTCTTCTCTCAGCCCTACCTGGGGATGCCAGGAATGGAACCTCGGAACTTAGCTCTATCACTAAGCACTGGCCCCTTTCCCATGTCAATTGAATAAATTACTAAATTATAAATTACTAAAATAATGCCAAGATTTTCAACCAATTGTAAAAATAAAAGTAAGATTCGGCAAGTATAAGAAAGCCACCAAGAAATGGGTTGTCCATATGAAAAGACTTGCCTGAAGCTATTCTTCCTTTTAAACCAATGAACGCCCCCCCCCCCGCGCGCACACACACACACACACACACACACACGACATTTCTGTATAAGGTGTCTTTCATTCTGGGAGTCAGTTAGAATATGTTGTTTCCAATTACAGCCTCTAAAACTACTAGCAGTTAAGAGAAAATAATCCTTGCAATTTGCAAAGCAATAAGTATTATATATGATGGGAGGAATTATGTGCAAGTGGAAAGCAGTTCTATCCACATTCTATGGCACAAAGCAAAACTCTTAGCTCAGGAGTGCCATCTCCCTGTTCTCAGCAAACGAGGAATTTATAGACTAATCTTTTCTTGGGACTAATCACACAATCACTTTGGGGGCTTATGTTCCATCAGGGTGGCCCCTGGTTTTTATCAGCCTAGGCTGAATTATAGAGGTGGTAAAACAGACAGCTGAGCCCAGATACAGAGTTGACACACCATTCCAAGTGCCCTCTCTGAAGTCTGTGCAGTGGTCCCTAATTTGGTGCCAAATCAGTGGGCTTAATTTGATCTTTAGCAATGGCAGGTATGACCACAAGACAAATATGGTGGCCATAACCCAATCGTGTCTTCTACCAAACAGCTGAGCAAGTGATGTGGCACTTGAGAAACAATGTGCTAAAATGTACTTTGTAGAATAAGCAGGGCCATAGCCACACAGGAACGGGGCTAGTGTTAGATCATTTTTAATTTTCAATTTTAAAACAAAAGCCTCTAGCTTGTAAATATCTATGTCTCTATTTATATGTATATTCCATGTAGATTTAGGTGGAGATAGGCAAGCCATCTCCCACCCCATCACTTGGTAAGAAGTACACCTGCTCCCATCTTGACAATGGGCTGGATCCAAACGTAACTGCACTGTGGAAGCTCCCTCCGTGGCCCTTTCCAAACAGGAGATTTACTCCAGTTCCCTATGATTAGGTTAAGAGAGTATTCATTCGAGGGCCGACACAATAGCAGCAATGTGCTGTTTGTACAGCCAACAGCTTTTTTCCGGGTGATTCATGACCATCAGCCCTTAAAGCGCAGTATCAGTGTGCTTAAAAAGTAACATTGTGGAGAGTGTTGAAAACAGCAGTGCCCAGAGTATGCAGCTCCCTGCCTTCATGCCACCCCCTCCTCTGCCCCGCTCCTCCTCCTCCCCTCACTCCATCACCCCTTTGCTCAGGCTTCTCCCCCCTCCCCCTGTGCAGGGGAATCTGCAAAGTTAGTGTGGCACCCGCTGCTTCTGGGTCAGGCGGGCGGGGGGTGCCATGTGTCCCTTCCCCTCACTCACCATGCCAAGAGCCTGCCAGAGCCAGCCTCTTGGAATCAGAAGTGACGGGGTGGGATGGGTCCTTCTCTTACCAAGAGTGCACACATAGGATCCCATGCCTTGGGGTTTGTCTGCCTGTTTTGCCCTTGCCCTTGTCGAAGGGCGATGGTGGGAGGAGGGGGAGGGGAGAGGCTGCCCTCTGGGATGGGTTTGTGCTTGGAGGGCTTGGAGGAAGCAAAAGGTTGGGGCAGAAAGAGGAGGCTGAAGGAGGAGGGGAGGAGCGGGAGGGGAGGCGAAGGGGCTGGCTGAGCAATGTGAACGGCTCCAGCTTTATTCCAATTGATGCATATTAATGCTCAGGTGCGTTTGAAGGTGCTTTTTTACTCTTGTACTAACTTGTGCTTACTTAATTCATGCCCCTCCGCAGTAAAACTCACAGCCTGGGGAACCTCCATATGAATAGAAGGAGAACTGCATTCGTGCAAAATACCCTTCCTGCTGGCAAAAGGGCCCTTGCTTTGAGGGCAACTCCCTCTCATTCACAGAAGGAGCTTTCACAAGCAGAGTGGTGAGCCTGAAACCAACGTAATTAACACAAACACATTGAAATGACTGAGCAGCACTTGGAATTTTGAAAATTTAAAATATTGTTTCATTTTTATATCATTTAATGGTAGTTAGGATTTTCCTCCTCCTAACAGACTTTTGATGCCTGACCCATCCCAGCCCAGTATAACCTTAGACCTACCACAGCCACCACAAAATGTCTGGCTACAAGACTCTTCTGAAGGCAGAAAACTACCCTGGATCTAAGCATGGAAGAGAAGGAGGTAGAAATGGAATGGCAGAATTGGTTTTGCTCCCTCTACAGGTATCATCTCATACTGCATGGGAGATGGCAATGGTAAACCCCTCCTGTATTCTACCAAAGAAAACCGCATCGCTCTGTGGTCACCAGGAGTTGACACAGAAGTGGTATTTAAAAAGGCCTCAAGCCAATAGGATCTGTCCTTGTGGTGAACAAATGCTTGAGATAATACAGCATGTTCTTTTGTACTGCTCCTTCTGTAAAGACTTGCGTGCCAGCTTGATTACACCCTTGCTATTGAATAGGCCAAGTAGGGATGAGTCTTACTATTAACTGTTTCTCCTCTCTGATGTTTGTGTAGATACTATTCGAAATGTAGCTAACTTTTGCTTGGCAGCCATTAAAATCAGACCACAAAGGACCACTGATGAGGTGTAATATGATCTTGTACACTAGAGGTATAATTATATTCAGGGGCGTAACTACAATTAGGCAAGGGGAGGCGGCTGCCTAGGGGCCCCCATGCTTCGAGGGGGCCCCCAGAGGCATGTCACATGACTATATATTGTGAAGTGTGTGTATCAGCGAGGGGCCCATTTTAAAATTTTGTCTCTGGGCCCACTCCAGCCTTGTTATGCCCCTGATTGTATTTAATTTGATTTATTGTACTTATTGTATTGCATAATGAATTGGAGGTGTTTGGGGTGTTGGTTTTTGTGTATCTGATCATTGATCACAAATAAAGTTCTTCTTCACACAATGTAGGGAAGCCTTCAGACACATCATTTCCCACCTCCTCTCTGAAGTAGTACATTACACTTTGTCACCTCAGCATTCTAGCTTCCCATTCTGCTGCATATGTGGACTTGTCCTAGTCCTGGTGTTTCCCAGATTCCTCTTTTTCCATATAAGTTGAATTACATCAGCTGTGGTGTCCTTTAAATCACCTTGCTAATTTCTTACTTTCCCCACATACACTGATTGAAAAACAAATGAAATGCTTCCATCCCCACCCACCTCCATTCCCCACTAATTCACCTTACACTTTTTATTTCAGGAAGAATATATCAAACATACAAGATGAGCCTGGAGGAAGAAAATGCTTCATACCTAGATTTGTATATGAGTAACTTGACACTCCAGAATTGAAATCAAGAACTAGTGTTTCTATTCATTGCCAACAACTCTTCATTAATGTTCAAGTTTGCCTAGACTCTGGACAGACTCAAATAGGTTACAATTCTACAAAATCTTAATAAGGCCCTTTGAATTCAATAGGACTTATTTCAAAATAAATTGGGCTCCATGGATCTTTCTGCACTGTCCATTTAGATTTGTTGGCTGATATACTGCACAGCATTCCACACACAGTGTAAGGCAGCGTGCAGTCACACAAGAGCACGCTTGTGCCTGTACAAAAATTGAACTAACAAAGTTGCATGAGGGTAAAGCCGTTGGAAATAATGGCCGTACTATGTTTGTGAAGATTTTGCAGTTGTGCAAGAGTGTTCTTGTGCAACTGCATGTGTGCTAGGGATGTGCAAAAAATTTCGGGCACAGAACAATCTGTGCCCAAAATGAACAATTTTGGGTGATTCGGGGCTGAACCGAATCACCCCCGATGTCCCCCGATATTTTTCGGGCACGAGCCGAATCACCCGAATTTGGGGCATGAAAAATTCAGGTGATTCGGTTCACGGTTGATTTTTGGCGATTTTTAAAAGTTTTAGTGACTTTGGGGCAGTTCGGGGGCATAGAATGGGATCTGGGCAAAAGGAGTGGGGTGGGGTGGTAGTGCCTAATGGGTTCAGGCTACCACCCCAATTTCAGGGGGATTGGGCAAAGGGCTGGTTTTTGGTAAATTTCTGAAAATTTCATGTCTTTGGGGCAGATTGGGGCATATTGAGACAGAAAGTGGGGCCTGGGGCAGAATAGTGGGGTGGGGTGGTAGTGCCTAATGGGTGGAGGCTACCACCCCAATTTCAGGGGGTTTGGACAAAGGGCTGATTTTTTGAGAATTTTTGAAGTTTTAGTGACTTTGGGGCAGTTTGGGGGTAGAAAGTGGATCTGCCCCAAAATAGTGGGGTGGGGTGGTAGTGCCTAATGGGTGGAGGCTACCACCCCAATTTCAGGGGGATTGGGCAGAGGGCTGATTTTTTGAGGATTTTTGAAGTTTGGGTGTCTTTGGGGCAGATTGGGGGCAGAAAGTGGATCTGCCCCAAAGGAGTGGGGTGGGCTGGTAGATAGTGCCTAATGGGTGGAGGCTACCACCCATCCCCAATTTAAGAGTGATTGGGCAGAGGGGTGAATTATGGTGAATTTATTTGTATGAGGTTTGTCTTCATAAGGTGAAGTGTGCTAAATTGATTACTTCCTCATATTATTGATAGTAAAGGAAAGTGTGAAAAAGTGAAAGTGGGGTCATGAGAGTTGTTTAATTGAAAAATATCTCATTTGCTATGATAGAATGAGAATTCACACCTCAGAAAAGGTGTGAATTCTCATTCTATCATAGCAAATGAGATATTTTTCAATTAAACAACTCTCATGACCCCACTTTCACTTTTTCACACTTTCCTTTACTATGAATAATATGAGGAAGTAATCAATTTAGCACACTTCACCTTATGAAGACAAACCTCATAGAAATAAATTCATCAAAATTCACCCCTCTGCCCAATCACTCTTAAATTGGGGATGGGTGGTAGCCTCCACCCATTAGGCACTATCTACCACCCCACCCCACTATTTTGGGGCAGATCCACTTTCTGCCCCCAAACTGCCCCAAAGTCACTAAAACTTCAAAAATTCTCAAAATATCAGCCCTTTGTCCAAACCCCCTGAAATTGGGGTGGTAGCCTCCACCCATTAGGCACTACCACCCCACCCCACTATTCTGCCCCAGGCCCCACTTTCTGCCCCAATCTGCCCCAATCTGCCCCAAAGACATGAAATTTTCAGAAATTTACCAAAAATCAGCCCTTTGCCCAATCCCCCTGAAATTGGGGTGGTAGCCTGCACCCATTAGGCACTACCACCCCACCCCACTCCTTTTGCCCAGATCCCATGCTATGCCCCCGAACTGCCCCAAAGTCACTAAAACTTTAAAAATTCACCAAAAATCAGGATTTTGCCCAATCCCCCTGAAATTGGGGTGGTAGACTCTAACCATTGGGCACTACCACCCCACCCCAAAATTTTGCCCCTGGGCCCCTTTTTATCCCCCTGAATCGATTTGGATTCGGATTCGGATTAAATCTGAATCCGAACCGAATCAAGGGTGATTCGGGTGACCCAGATTCGGGCACAAAACAGAACAGGGGTGATTCGGTTTGGGTCCGAGCCGAATCACCCAAAATCCCGAATTGCACACCCCTAATGTGTGCTGTGTTATACTGTAGAACACTGTGTAGTATGTCAGCCAGTACATCCTGACTTTGCCATCATAGATTTTGCTCTATCGATAGCACACATCTTGGGTCAGTTATTGTAGAGCCTGACTCCCACATGGCTTCTTTTTATTTCTGTGTAGTTAACACAATGTGTGAATGTACTCTCCTGAATCTGCAGTTGATATTTATCACACAAAAGCAAAACATTGTAAAATGTTCATTCTCTGGTAAATACCAGCTCTCACCCTATGAGGAAGCATTTAAAGAGCATATGTAACAAGCACAAAATATGCAGTAAAATCACATCTCTTGACCTTCAAAAAGTACGGCATGAAAGGAGCCTTAAAGGAACAGTAATACTGAAGTGTTTAGTAGGTATATGCAAGATTATTATTCTCTTTTCATTTAGATATTCCATTAATTTAAAAAAAATATTTGTTTACTTCTTCATTTGTTACATTCATGTCATTATTATTTCATTTGCTTTTGCTATTCCAATTCATATTCATTTCTCACTGCTTTCCATATAATAGGTGTAGCAACCAGCTCCTCCCTTAACCTAAAGAGTGAACTGGAAGTGAACCCTGTCCTGACTGATGGGCAGTGACCTCTGGGGATCAGCCACTCAGCACACGTGACCGGTCTGGTGGCAGGAAGTGAAGGGGGTCTTTGTTCTCAGAAAGAGCCAGGAGGGTAATGAGAGAAGATGGAGAGCAGGCTTCATGAGTACCAGCCATGAAGTCTTGCTGCCTCATGGCCAACAGCCAGCCTGGAGACTTATCTTATGGAAGGACATCTGCAGATCCTTGAGAGAAAAGACTGCAGGAAACTTGAATTATCTCCTGGAGTTTGGAGTGAGTTCAAGCGAAAAGGAAGCCAAGGGCTTTGACTTCAGGGAAAGGTTTAGCTAGGGAACCGTGTGTTAGGTAACCTTTGTTAGATTTCTTTTGATTTGGTGCTTTTGCAAATCCTTACAACTGGTTTATTGAGTTTTATCTGTAACATAACAAAGAGGAACTGAGCCTGAGCCCTTTTTACCCAGCCAGGGCTCTGTAGAAGTCTCTGTACCCTGTAAAGGTGCTTTTAAAAGTTCCTTGCAACTGAGTGTGCTTTTTGAATTATTTTTGCAGCTGGGTAACCACGATTTTTAAAGTGTGCCACTCCAAATACCAGCTGGAGTGCTCTTTGAAAGTATTCTTGCAAGTACTGAGTGTTTCTGTTAACTGTAATTAAAAGCTGATAAAGCCCCAGACTGAAGCAGTCTGTAGTATTTTGAATCAAGTTTTTTTCTCTTTTTGTTCTTTGAATTTCACCTGCCTATGAGTGGATTTTTAACTCAGGAAAAAGTGGTTTTACTCTGGTGCAAACATGCCTCAATGTTAATTGTTCAGCAACCTACCAAGTTCTCTCACCACATGGAAGCTGCATGTGGAGTGGTTTTTGTATTTTTCCATTGGTAAATGAGGAGAGAGTTCCCTGGACATTCACCCAAATCCAGCGGGGGGTGGGGGGGGACTCTGTAATAATTAGGGTGTGGTGACAGCATATTTTCTACCAATTTAAATTTTAAAGGAACAGCCTTTGTTGAGCAAACATGGAGGGAATGAATCAGCATTTTTCTTTCCCCCACGTGGGCTTTCCTTGAGACAAAGGCTGAGCTTAAACCCGCTATTTGCTACAATAGGAGATCCAGCTGCTCTTCTGCTACTTGTAACTTCTGTGTTTTCCATCCAAATGACATAAAATGTCCAGACCCTTTTCTACCCCTCTAGGGGATCAGATTTGCCTAATTTCTGACAGATGGGAACCCCATTTTACAGGTAATTAAAAATCACACAGACACAATAGCCTATTAACTATCTAAACTAATTATAAATAAAACTAAAAAATTATAGGCATGGCCAAGGGGTGGCCATGTGAGTGTACCTGTTAGAGGTTGTTGATTTTTACCCACAACAGGTAAGACAGCAGAGCACTAAGGAATGAGCATGCACTCCAGTTACAGAGTAGGTAGCAGAGGATGGTTTAGATATTGCAGCTATTTAGAGAAAACACATGAAGATCCTTGTATGACTAAACACTAAATATTTATTGGTTAAATACACTTAGATAAGAAAGACCTATATCTAATCTAAAGGACTACATAATGGATAGGTAAGGAGAGAGAGAGCTGTTTCCATCTGCTCTCTAGGAGGAAAGGAAGGATTGTGACTCAGCACAGGAAGTGCTGCAGAGTCAGTTCAGGGGTCATAGAGTAGGGACAGACAGGGACACCTTCACTCATTGTCTATACTCCCAATGCCCCTAGTGGTCATTAGGACAGTTGGTGCAAAGGGTTGATGCACTGGAAGTTCATCTCCAACCATACCTGGGCATCAGGCTTCAGCAGACTTGGGCATGGCGGAGCAGACCAGGCAAGCAGGAGATCCAGGCTTCAGCAGTAGACTTGGAAATGTCAGAGGAGTCACCAGGCGTCAGCAGACTTAAGGCCCAGGTTTCAGTAACAGACCATGCCATGGCAGAGGGGAGGAACACTCCTCTGCCATGCCCAAGGGGCAGTATATGAATATAGTAGGTAGGTAGGTAGGTAGGTAGGTAGGTAGGTAGGTAGGTAGATCCAATGTCTAGGCTATAGATACAACAAAGCCAGTTAGGAACATAGGAAACTGCCTTGTACTAAGTCAGACCATTGATCCATCTAGCTCAGTATTATCTATAATGACTGGCAGCAGCTCTCCAAGGTTTCAGGCAGAAGCAGGAGCATGGGAGCAATGGAGCAAGGGGGGATGACAGTCCCTTGGCCGCCAGGGTCTGGAGGCCACCAAGGCACCCCCTTGTCCTTGGCCAGGACACCCCTTGCCCCCTCCCACACCCAGACAGCAAGCGAAGCACTCACTGGCTGGCAGCATGAGGCATGCCTCTCTCCTCCCCAGACAGTGTCTCATCCTCTGAAGTGATTTTCATTGAAACGGTGGCTGGGTTGGTGGGGAGGAAGCCTAGCCATTCAGTGTTTCAACAAACCACTGACAGGGGGCGATGGGAGAGGGTCTGAACGGGCCCTCTCCTGGGCAGCAGCTGCACCCCCTGCATATGATCTCAGATGCAAGCAGCATGGCCAATCCTGGGGACAGGGCCCAGTCAGGCCCTGCAGAGTTTCCCCAGTCAGCAGTTCCTTGAATTGCTTACTGGGAGCTCCTTTCCCACTTCCCAGTCAGCAGTTCAATGAACCACTGACTGGGGAAACTCTGCAGGGGCTGGCTGGCCCCATCCCCGGTATTGGTCACAACCCCTGCATCAGTCACAGGGGGCATGGCTTGGGGGCATGGCATGGGGTGCACGCTTTATGTGCACACTTAAAAATCAAAGGGGTAGGGGAGTCACTGGCAGGACTTTGTCCTCCGGCTGCAGGCAAGCTACCTAATCCCTCGGGCATCAGGCTTCCGCAGCCCTACCTGGACATGCCAGCGATTGCACCTGGGACCCTCTGCATGTAAAGCAGAGGCTCTAAAACGGAACTATGGCAAAGTAAAATGAATGTTTGGGGACCAACAGACTGCCACATCCTGCTGCTGCTCGCCCTCTTCATCTCCCATGTTCATCCCCTGCACTAGGCTTCAGCAGCAGTCTCTGTCATGGCAGAAGAGCAACAATTTGTCAAGAATACTTTCATTAATCGAGAATGAAGAGCTGGAGGTCTGAAGATAAAACAACCTCACACAGACTATATGCTTAATAGTGAAGCAGGCAGACTTGGGCAGCCGGCTTTGGCGCAACAGGGAAGTAGGATGGCCCCTGGGCCAGATCAACCACTTTGGTAAACAAGAACTAGCAGTACCAATAGATTGCCACTGCCTATGACTCTGCTTCTGGAATTCCCTCTCTCATTCTACAACCTGCTCCAGAAACGACCTTAGAAATGTTTTGTATTCTTTGTGAATGTGAAGATTCACAGAAACTCTTGCTAAACACTCATTATGCAAGAGGTCTTTTCTACCTCTCTGTGGCTTTTGATACTATTGACCATGGTATCCCTCTGCATCGCTTGGGAGATTTGGGAATAGGTGGCACTGCTCTGCAGTGGTTCCGTTCCTCAGGTAGATTCCAGATGGTGTAGCTAGGAGATAGTTGCTCTCTGAAACAAGAGCTATTGTATGGTGTCCCTCAGGGCTCCATCCTATCTCTGATGCTTTTTAACATCTACATGAAACCGCTGGGTGAGATCATCAGGGGATATGGAGTAGGGTGTTATCAATACACCAATGACACCCAAATCTATTTCTCCATGACATCATCATCAGGAAATGGCATAACCCCCCTAAATGCCTGCCTACAGGCAGCAATGGACTGGATGAAGGATATAGGGATATAGAAAGCTGCCTTATACTGAGTCAGATCATTGGTCCATCTAGCTCAGTATTGTCTACACAGACTGGCAGCGGCTTCTCCAAGGTTGCAGGCAAGAGATTCTCTCAGCACTATCTTGGAGATGCAAGAGAGGGACCTTGGAACCTTCTGCATGCAAGCATGCAAATGCTCTTCCCAGAGTGGCCCCATCCCCTAAGAGGAATATCTTACAGTGCTCACACTGTAGGTCTCCCATTCAAATGCAAGCCAGAGTAGACTGTGCTTAGCAAAATTCATGCTTGCTATCATAAGACCAGCCCTTCTCCCTAGACCAGCTCTATAAATTGAAACTGAAGACGGAGGTACTCGTGGTAAGGGGTCATACTTCGAGGAACATGATAGATCTTCCTGTTCTCAGTGGGGTTGCACTCCCCGCAAAGGAAGAGGTACAGAGATTGGGAGTGCTTCTGGACCCAGGACTCACTCTGGTTTCTCAGGTTGAAGCTATGGCCAGGAATGAACTTTGTTGTATCAACTTTGGTTGATATGACAGCTGTGTCTGTTCCGTGAAGACAATGATCTCAGAACTGTGGTGCACTCTCTGGTAAGCTCTAGGCTTGACTTCTCTGCATGGGGCTGCCTTTGTATGTGGTTCAGAAACTTCAGTTGGTTCAAAATGCAGCAGCTAGATTGTTATCCGGGCCTTCTCAGAGACACCATATTATGCCTGTTTCAAAGCAATTGCACTGGCTACCAATAGATTTCTGGGCAAATTAGAAAGTGCTGGTAATTATTTAGGCGATTCTCATGATTGGGCGAAATCGGGCTAAGGGAGCCTAGCCTGATTTTGCCCGTGCATGGGAACCACCGGGCTCGCAGTCGAGCCTGGTCTCCCCAAAGCGGGTAACCTACTAAAGTTACCCTCCCCTAAGCCCAGGTTAGCAAAGCGAGTGCTCCGCTAACCTGGGCTTTTGGATTGTGTGTTGTCATGCCACGGCTCTGCACCATGGCAACTCATGAGTAGACCCCTGACCGGGAGGCTAAAAACCAGCCTCTCGGCTCGGGGGTCTCTCCAGCATGCCCTGTGCGCTCGCGCAGGGCATGCTGGAACTTCTGGGGGCCACAGGGGCCCTGATCCCTACAGCCCCTGCTGGCTCCGTGACAGAGCCGGCAGTCATGCGGGAGGCCTATCCAGCCACCCAGGGTTCTGCGGGCACTCATCTGCGGGGAGAGTGGGCTAAGCCTGCTCTCCCAGCTTAACCACCTCAATACCTTTAAAACCCTAAGCAGCTTAGTTCTGAGTTACCTGGGAGAGTGCCTTCTTCTGCATGATCCCCACTGCACATTAAGATCATTGAGAAAGGTCAATCTCCGGATGCCGCCAGCTCATCTGGTGGCGACGAGGGAACGGGCCTGTATATATTTACTTTTGTGAACCACCTAGACCCTTTGTAGTCAGGCAGTATATAAGTAACATAAAAGAACATAAAATAAATGTGTGAAATTCCCAGCACTAAGTATTAAACTGTGTGTTTGGGTATGCTCATGATTCTCTCTCTCTCTCTCTCTCTCTCTCTCACACACACACACACACACACACACACTCACACACACACACACACAGAGCGAAGCACACTAAATATATCTGTACACTCACTCACACATAACCCCACATACTATAATGATTGAAGAATACAGAAGGCTTCACAGAAGGCAGACTAATTCATTATTATTGTTGTTGTTTACACAGTCAGACAGGTGTTATTGACTGGTTTGTTTTATCCAGACATCGAGTCCTTCCCAAGGACCTGGGATAACTGGATTTTATTGTCAATGTTGTTGCTGTTGTTATAGATATTGTCGCAGAATATAGGCTGTTCCCAGTAAAGTTGCTTTTTGTAATTGGCTGATGGTGATTTCTGTGACCCTATGGTGTTGAGGTGCTCTTCAAGGTCTTTTGGAACTGCACCCAGGGTGCCAATTACCACTGGGATTATTTTGGTATTTTTCTGCCACAGCCTTTCAATTTCAGTTTGTAGATCTTTGTATTTTATTGGTTTTTTTCTATTTCTTTTTCTTCTGTTCTGCTATCCCCTGGTATTGCTATGTCGATTATTTTGACTTGTTTTTCTTTCTTCTCGACTACAGTTATATCTGGTGTATTGTGTGGCAGATGTTTGTCTGTTTGTAGTTGGAAGTCCCATAATATTTTTGCATCTTCATTTTCTACCACTTTTTCAATTTTATGGTCCCACCAGTCTTTGGCTACAGGTAGCTTGTACTTTTTGCAGATGTTCCAGTGTATCATCACTGCTACCTTGTCATGCCTTTGTTTGTAGTCAGTCTGTGCGGTCTTTTTACAACAGCTGATTAGGTGGTCCACTGTTTCATCTGCTTCTTTAGAAAGGCAGCACTTGCTGTTTGTGGTTGATTATTTGACTTTTGCTCTTATTGCAGTTGTTCTTAGTGCCTGTTCTTGTGCAGCCAATATTAAACCCTCTGATTCTTTCTTCAAGTTGCCATTCTTAAGCCATTGCCAGGTCTTGGTGATGTCTGATTTTCCACTTATATTGTGCAAATATTGACCATGCAGGGGCTTATTTTTCCATTTTTCTGCTTGGTTCTTGATTTGTTCTTTCTTGTAGGCCTGCTTTGTTTCATTGGTGTTGAATAGTTTCTCGTTATTGACCATTTGAAGTGCATCTTCTTCCCTGTCCTTTATATATATTTCAAGGCCTCTTTTCTCCTCCTCTACTGTTTGATGGACTTGCAGCATTCCTCTTCCACCTGAGCTGCGAGGGAGGCATAGCCTATCGACATCACTGCAGGGGTGCAGAGCATGATTGATGGTCATGATTTTCCTGGTCTTATGATCTAGCGTCTCTAGCTCTGCCTGGGTCCAGTCTATTATTCCTGCAGTGTATCTGATAACAGGTATAGCCCAGGTGTTTATGGCGTGTACGGTGTTCCCGCCATTGAGTTTGGACTTGAGGATCTTTCTAACTCTCCTGATGTATTCACTTCCAATTTTTCTTTTAACTTCAGTGTGTGCGATGTTATCAGCCTGGAGAATGCCCAAGTATTTGTAAGGTTCTTTCTCTTCCAGGTTCTTGATCTTGCTTCCATTGGGCAGTTCTATTCCTTCTGTTTTTCTTATTTTTTCCTCTGTTCATTATTAATGCAGCACATTTGTCTAGTCCAAACTCCATTGCTATATTGCTACTGAATATACGGCCTGTGTTTAGCAGTGATTAGATTTCTGACTGGCACTTTCCATACAACTTCAGATCGTCCATGTACAGCAGATGGTTGATTTTACGTGATGTTTTAGATGTTTGGTATCCGAGACCTGTTTTGTTTAGTATTTGTGAAAGTGGAGTCATAGCGATTACAAGCAACAGAGGGGATAGTGAGTCCCATTGGAAAATACCTCTTCTAATGCTAACCTGTCCAAGTGTCTCGCCATTGATTAACTGTGTACTCCACATGCTCATTGCTTTTTTAAAATAAATATCTGAATGTTTTTGCTGACACCAGTTGTTTTTAAATATTTAAGTATCCATGTGTGAGGCAATGAGTCGAAGGCTTTCTTGTAGTCAATCCATGCAACACTTAGATTTGTTTTTCTTCTCTTGCAATTTTCTAAAATCATTTTGTCAATCAGCAGCTGGTCTTTTGTGCCTCTGGTGTTCAGTCAATTTCCTTTCTGTTCAACTGGAAGCTGTTTGTTAGTTAATTAGTGTAGCATCACTTCATCTGCTATTATTCCAGTTAATAATTTGAACATGGTTGGCAGGCAGGTTGTGTATAATTACTTGGAACTGCACCTTTTGCTGGGTCTTTCATTCTGAGATGGGTTTTCCCAGTTGTTAGCCATTGTTCAATATCCTTGCATTGTTCAATATCCACCTCCTTGCAAAATGTGATTGAACTGTTTTGATAGTTCTTTATGAAGGCTTGTTAGGTGTTTAAGCCAAAAGCCATGCAGTTCATCGTCGCCTGGTGCAGTCCAATTTTTAATTTTCTTTGCTTTCATTGCAATTTTTAATTTTCTTTGACTATAATGATTGAAGAATACAGAAGGCTTCACAGAGATCAGACTAATTCATTGTTGTTGTTGTTGTTGTTGTTGTTGTTTCAATTTCTATACCACACTTCCAAAAATGTCTCAGTGAGGTTTACACACAAAAATAACAAACAAATAAGATGGAACCCTGTCCCCAAAGGGCTTACATTCTAAAAAGAAACATAAGATAGACACCAGCAACAGTCACTGGAGGTACTGTGCTGTGGGTGGAGAGGGCCAGTTACTCTGCTAAATAAAGAGAATCACCACGTTAAAAGGTGCCTCTTTGGCCAGTTAGCAGGGCAAATGACTCTCTCTCTCTCTCTCTCTCTCTCTCTCTCTCTCTCTCTCTCTCTCTCTCTCTCTCTCTCTCAACAAAGAATAGGTTAATAAGCTTCAGGAATGGGAAAGGTGGCTATTACAGGGTGGCTCTGGTTGAAAATGTTTAAACAAACTAAGAAGTGACTGGGAATTGGTTTTGCAAAGAGCAGAAACCACAAAGGAATCTGCATTATTTAGTGTCTAAGGAGACTGAACTTGCACAAGCAAAAAGCAAGCCAGCCTGCATCCCCCTCTTTTAGAGAATTCCACTAGTCCTTTCCCCTTGCAACTGTGAAGGATTATTATAGAAACAAGACCTATCATAATTTTGGACATTTCTACTAAAATGTATTTGAATGGAAGATTGGACAGTGTCAGTCTCCCTTTCCCTGTTCTCTCCTTCTCCCATACCCTCCATCTGACCTTTTCTGGCTTATCTTCTAGGGGAACATGAGTGAAACAAATGAATATATGGCCATTCAGGAATTATCGGTGCCTCTGACATTCATTCATTTACTAGCAATGAATATAATGAATGGGCCCCAGTCATTTCAGATTTCTGTTCATCACAGAATAAAAGCATTTCACTTGTCTTTAGGGCGAAGGCTGTAGCTCAGTGGCAGAGCACGTTTTGAATGCAGAAGATTCCATGTTCAATCCCTGGTATCTCCAGGTAGGGCTAGGGAGGGCCCTGGAGAACTACTGCCAGTCAGTGTAGATAACACTGAGATGCGTAGACCAGTATAACTGAATCAGTATAAGGCAGCTTCCTTTGTTCATCTTCCATCATTTAAACTCTTAGTTTAATTTGCTGTGGGAGGGGCATCTGAAGAGAGCAGAGATGGCCAAGTCTTCCCTGCTTACCTTGAAACAGCTCAGGAAATTATCTGACACACACACTCCAGGGTCAGATAATTTTCCAGGTCAATTTGAGGCAAGCAAAGGAGTATTTGAGAAATCCTTGGGAATACTACAAGTCCCATGAGCCACTGTGCCTCTTCCTTTACTGCTGGTGCACACTGAGACAGGAGGAGGAGCTTTAAAAGACTGCACTGTGTGCTGCATTGCTCCTTTTCAACAGAAGGGCATGGTAGAAATCTCTCCCCTCACTTGCTGCCACCTGTGCTTTCACTTGCTGCTCCTGGGGACCAGTAAATAAAGAGTTGCAGGAGGGCATTTTTGAAAGATGAAGGGCTGGTGGGGAGATTGCTTTGGGGACTGATACATGGGGCAAGATCTTGAGAACTTCTCTAACCAGATAGCAATTTCACAGATGTGAAAAGTTCGCCTCCTGTTAGCAATGAAATTTTTCAAACTCCCAAAATTCTTCTCCAAACTCAAGCTTGAAGAATTTTGCTGGCATCTCTAGAGAAGAGTGACATCATTGATGAATAGATTTGTGGGTGCAGACAAAGAGTGCCTTTGTCTAGTTGCCCCAACTATGTTCATGACATCAGGGAGCTTCGGACAGTGACGTAAAGTTTCTCCTGGAATTTAGGGGTTATTGATCTTGAATGTAACCCAGGTAGAGAAACCCAGTCTGGGATATTCTCCAGCCCCAAGAAAAGCCAATACCACCCTTGTTTGTCAGCTATACCTGCTTCGATGGTTTTACCCACCCACACCAAGGGACACACCTCAACTAGAGTACTCCATATTGGACAGGGAACCTAGAGGCAAAAGGGTTTCCTTTATACCTTTGCAATGTGAACTTTAGATTTTTGTGGTGTGGATTTTCTCATGCAGTAAATATAAATAATATTATTCATATCTCTGCTTTGTATGTCTCAATAATAGCTATACAAACTCTGCAAGATAAAGTAATGATTTAGACTTTTCTTTGTTTTGATTAGTTCACAAAGGCACCAGTTTTGGACTAAAGGCTTCCCCCTGCTTTCAAGCAAAGTTGGCCAAGATACAGAGACCTACTTAAGGTATAACCCAAGGCACGATCATGCCCAATGGAATGTTTGAATGTTTTATTTTTGTCTGACACGCACACCCAAGTTGTCTCACAAATTGCTTTTGAGACTCTCCTCAGTTTCAAAGAGGAAAGTTAAGCATATGCTTAAATTTAAGCATGCGTTCTACTTTGGCAGAACTGTGGCCCTTGCCATTAATATAGTTATCATATTTATGTGCTCAAGCATTTATAGTTCGTTTGTCAGCTGCACTGAATGCCCCCTGAATGCACTGAATAAAAAAACAGATGCGCATGATCTGACCAGCTTGGCACTGGCTGAAGTGCCTGGAAGTGAACATGGGCAAGGCTTTTACTGCAGCTGTGTCCTATGACATGTCTCATCTAGATTCATGAACAGCTGAACTCTTCCTAGGTTTTTGAAGTTTACAAGTCTGGTTGTGAATTTCATCTGTAACATGAAATTTTTATGTCTTTTCTCAAGTCTAGGAGCAACTAATTCCATGAACAGTACCCTGGGATTAGGGCTGTGCATCCTGATCCTATACAAATTTACTCCAAAGTAGATACCATCTAGGAGTGTGATTCACTCCTTCGTATGTGTGCATAGGATTGCTGCCATAGAAACATTTCTTGGAGTTCCAGTATCCTCATCACAATTGCTTCCTGTCAAAATGTTTGGATGTGCATTTCAGAACATCATTTATCTTGAGGGATGTCAACTCTAAAAACATTAGTGCTCGTCACTGTCAGTGTAAATGCCAGAAATTAGCTTTCTTTCATCTGAAAAGGGAATAATTAACTTAGCAACTGTTTCCAAAAGTGCTAATTAATGGGTTTCACCAACTTGATCTGTCAGGATACATCTTGATCTGAACAGCAGCTTCTTCTCGACCCCCTCCCTCACCATCTTACCCAAGAGGATTATGGTTCCTCTTAGACTCCCCCCCCCCATTCACCAGTTCACAATGTGCTTCAAAATAAGGAAATGTTTTGAAATACCAACATATGAAATATGGAAATGACAAAGCAAGCAGTGTTGTCTAGTAAATCCTGCTACCTGAACAAACAGGCACCTTTCAGGATAATGATTCCCTTATATTTAGAAGAGGGAGAGCAACCGTCCCTATCAAACCCCAGCACAGCATTCCTCCAGTGGTTGTTGAAAGGGACTAAAGTAAAGTGTGCAGGGATGTAGCTATAATAGGGAAAGGGGAGACAGTTGTCTGGGGGCCCACTTCCTTGGGGGGCCCCAAGAGGCAAGTCACATGACTAACTCCCCCAGCCATGCACCCGCCCGGACTTCCTTCAGTTGTAGTATAATAATAATAATAATAATAATAATTAATATTCATCCTACGAAATTGATGTGAGTGTTAAGACCCGGAGCTACCAGAACAGCATGTCTTTCTCTAGTACCATAAATGACTTGCATCGTCCACAATTTACAAAACCTTTTAAAAAATAAGCTTCAGTGGGGGGGGGGCATTTTAAAATCTTGTCTCTGGGCCCATTACAACCTTGCTACGGCCCTGAAAGTGTGCCATCGAGTCAGTGTTGACTTCTGGCAACTAGAGAGCCTTGTGGTTGTCTTTGGCAGAATACAGGAGGGGTTTATAAAAGGGGTCTACCTTATGTTTATTTTTAGACTGTGAGTCCTAGGGGGACAAGGAACCATTTCATATTATTATTCATGTTTCTATGTAAACCGTTCTGAGAACTTTTGTTGAGAAGTGGTAGTAGTAGTAGTAGTAGTAGTAGTAGTAATGGTTTTGCTTATATTTTTGACTGCCGCTCCAATAAATACTTAACAGCTGATCCCCATGCAGGTTTACTCAAAAATGAATCCCTCTGAGTTCAATGAAATTTACTCTCAAGTGTGTGTAGAACTGTAGCTGTGCAGCCAGATCCTATGTGTGTTTCTCTGGAAGCAAATCCAATTGATTGAGTTTTTTACTCACAAGTAAACTTGCATAAGATTGCAGCTCAGCATTGTTGTACCTTTACTTTAAATTCTGTGGGATGTATTTCCAAGTAAATTGTTTGTACTACTTATTAGCAAAAGAATTTCTAGTCCTCTATATACTCCCATAATGAACTACTTGATTGTTTGGGGCCTTACAGGTATGTAGATAAAAAATATTACACTGGATAGCAAACTGCTCTTATTGTGGAGATATTGCACATAGAGGATACAATCCAAGGACTTTTAGGCCCCATTCATAACAATAGGAGAGATTTGCACTTGTGTAATTCTCCCTTGCAATCTCATGGAAATTATAAATAATTTGTCAAGCTTCCCCACTAACTCCCAAGGCGGCAATTCACTTACCGGGCTGCACAGCAGCAGAAGAGGAGGCTGTGCCACACCCAGTCCCCTTGGGAGCCAGCGGCACCTGCCTCCAGTTCGTAGGGATGGTGAGGAAACCAGCAGGCTGGCCATTACTGACTGGGCTGGCATGGCCCAAGAGGCCGCCCCTTGCCTGTATGCGATGGGAGGAAGGCCAGCCCCAATTCTTTGTTATGGTGCTGCATGATGGTGTCAGAAGTGGGGGCAGAGCCAAGTAAGAAAGCCATCTTAAAGGCTGTCTGGAGGACCAATGGAGAGGCAGAGGGATCCAGAGAGGAGAGAGGGGAACTGGAAAGCCTTAAGGCTCCCAGGGGGGAGGAGGGCAACCCCTCTCCCTGACAAGTGGAGGAGGATGAGGGTCAGGGTGGCTGTTGTTACCACCCCTCTGAGGATTGTATGCCCTAAATGGAGGGCAAGTACATGAGGACGAGGAACCACCCCTTCACATAACTAAAATTAATTTCATTTCACTAGTAATCCTATTCAAATGCAACATCTTTTAAAAGCACTATTTTGAAAGCATGATTTTAAGTTATAGAGATATAGAGATATATTCTAGAAAATGTGTGTGTCTAGGGTTGCCAACTTTTGGATGAGCCCCTTTAGCTTTGTCTTTAGCAGCCATTTGATCTGCAGCAGTTAGCAGGTGATGATGTTCTTCTCCATCCATGCAATGAAACCACCTGTTGATTTCTGCAGATTAAAGACACGGGAGCAAGACCGGCTGGCTTATTTTTCCTGGCCATTTGCCAATCCTATAAGGCTATTCTCACAACCAACTGAAACCGGGCTATGGGAGCCCAGCCCAGTTTTGGCTGGTCGTGAGACCCAGCGGGAGCCACACAGCTCTGAGCAGCATGGCGGCAAGCCCTCTTAAGAGACCTGCCACTTAACCCTAATTTCAGGTGCAGGAGTGCCCAAAAAGCAGGTTAAATGATCATGTGTCAATTTTGGCGCAGCTCCGACTAGGAAACTACAATAAGCCTCCCGGTGTTGGAAGGCAAAAGGCACTGCACACTCGTGGTCACACCCGCTCTCCTCACAAACCCCCTTTTGGCTCTACACACTGCTGGTGTGTAGCGCCTCAGTGTGTAGAGCCTCTATGTCTATCAGTTTAAGACATTTCTCAAGCAATGGTATAGAATTCTCATTTAATAACGTAAAGGTAAAGCGTCCTGTTGGTGTCGACTCCTGGCGACCACAGAGCCCTGTGGTTGTACTTAGCTTTATATTGTATGCATTCTCATAGGCTCAAGGCAGATAACTACATATCCAACCCTCAATTAACATCCCAACAGTCCTATTGGGTAGATCCCTATTATTTAGACTCTGACTTAATTCAGATGGTATGAAAACAAGCCTGCCCTGAGCAATCAAACCTTCTCTTCCTATAGCAATTACCTCTGTCCCTTCAGCATTTGTGACATTGTTTGTTGTTCCGTCTGAACCAGCAAACTATGGTCTGTGCTTCTTCTACTACTATTACTACCACCACCACCAGTAGCAGCCAGTATGGGCAGCCAGTATGGGTGGATGTGGGAGAGGTAAATGACCCTCAAGTGAGGTTTGTTCTCACTCTGGCCCTGTCCCAGCCGCCTCGCTCTCCCTCACCACACCCAGCCATGGTGTTAACCTTTTGTGTGCAAGCTGGTTGTTTGTTGAGTTGGGAGAGTGGGCAAATGATCAACCCAAGCAAAAAGGGTAAGCATCACAGCCAGGCACATGAGGGAGAGTGAGGCAGCCAGCATGGGAACAGAAGAGTGAGAATGAGCCTCGCCTGAGAGTCATTTAGTGCTTCTCCCATCTACCCATACTGGCTGCTACTAACTACTATTTATCAATAAATAGTTCTCAAAGTGGTTTACTACTAATAGGAATGAATGAATGAATGAATGAATGAATGAATGGTTGTTTCCTGCTTGCTTGTTCAACCTTTGGACCAGAGCGAGGGAGTGAGTAGGAGCAGAAGCTGCTGCCAACTGTTTGCTTACCATGTGGCTAGCAACCTAGCAACTCTTTCCGGAAAGTGGGCTGGCAAAAGTGGTGCAGAGCACCAGCAGCAATGGCAGTAGGCTTTCTGCAAGAAACCAGAACTGGGAACCAGAATTAAACTCTGGTTTCCAATCCTGTTTTTCAAGGGATGTGTCAGCACCACCTCCAAGTGTTGGGGAGTGGGCCCACATGCAAGGCACCCTAAATGGGGGCCCCTCCCTCAATGTCCTCCATACTGCCTTCTGCTGCTCCTGCTGCTGCTCCTTCTCAACACTTTTACCTACTCACTCATCAGAGAGAGCTAATAGGCAAGCAGCGAACAAGCAGATGGCAGCAGCTTCTCCTCATTCTCACTGCTATAATCTATCACTCACCCCTTCTGAGCCAAAGGGTAGGCAAACAAGCAGAAGCAATGGTGACCAGAAGTCCTTTGGTGATGGTTCCCTACAAGGGGTGTGGACCCAACCATGCCAACTCATAATGCCAGCCCTGGCAAGTGCAAAACATGATATGATGGTTCAAAATGGCTAACTATGATTTGTCACAAACCAGGAAAGGAGAGAGAGAGAATCACCATGGGCAGGGGAAAGAGGGGAAGAAGGAGTGAACAAGCCCAATAACTGGGCATGTAACACTAAGCCAGAGAAATGAGGAATACTAAATGTCAAGAAATTTAAGTCTCAAAATTTTACTCAAGAAATTTATGAAATTTAAATTTCACTCAGAAATTTATGTCTGAAGTAAGATTTGATCCCGGATCCTGGTCCAACATGGGCAGTCTTTAAGGGCATACAGTATCTACACTACAAATTAAAATAGGTTGCAAATTTGCAATCCTATAAGTTGTCATGGTTCTTAACCAAGGAACCCTGGCAAGTATTCCATAAAACAGCTTGGGATTTCTAACAGAATTCTCAGCAACTTCTCAAAACTATAATCCTCATGGTTCTTTGGAGGATGCCATGCCAGGTAAGGCCATTTCAAACTGGCTTAGATTTGTAGTGCAGATGTGAATACTATAATCAATGTTACATACAAATAGTGTTTTGTAGTAATCATTTGAAGGCGTATAAGTATGATGTACTTGTTTCTTTTTCCATGTAATTGTTTTTTTCCATTAATTTTCTGTCATTTCTGCATTTTGCTTTTGTATACATTTGCATATTTTTCCAGGTAAGTACTGAAAGAGAATTTTTTAAAATGATAATAAAAATCCTAAGGACACATTTAATTACATCACCTCTCTTAGCTGTCCCAGAACATCACTTTTATTTTATTATGAAACTCCCCATAAGCAACGTTGGGGAAATTTTAGACTGAAAGGCAGGGTATAAATCTAAGATGCTCAAGTTAAACAGCAAGATGAAACATTTATATAAAAATAACCCAAAAAAGGTCTCGCCCACTGTGTCCATCAGAAGTAGTGAGATGTACACAAAGACAGTAGGAACTCTTCACTTTTGGGAATAACTTGCAATTATTACATTTTCCCTCCACTGAGTGACAGCTTTCTTGTTCCACCTGTTGATTCAATCAATCAGCTAGATTAAATTTAATAATACTTATCCTTTTTATAGCACTCTCCAATGTTCAAAGCACTTCACATAATTATGTTGTGACTTTTACGACAGCCCTGGTCTATATTATTATTGCCATATTGCAGCTGAGGCTAACAGAGAGCGTCAAGACCACCAGATCATGGCATCGGTGAGACTGAAACCAGGAACTTCCAGGTTGATAGTTCAGTCTTTTAGTCACTATGCTCAACACCAGCTCTGAGATTTATTATTGGACAGCAGTGATGCCTTGTTATTTCCCATGATATATATGTGAACATTTTACCTAACTAATTCATGATGTAACGTTCCAGACACTAAACATTTCATATTAGGGACTCCAACCTAGATGTGTAAAGTGAAAGTATCCACACATAATTTATTTCAAGATCAGCACAGAACCATCACTTGGATCATGTTACAAAAGGGCCAAGTAACTGGGTTCAACATTCATTTTTGATGTATCAGTACAAGGAGGAGTAATCAGTCAGGATTCACTCAATATACAAGCCCTCCTCAGACGTTATACCTTTACCCTGCTGTGGCCATGTACAGAGGAGAAATCCAGTCTTACAATCATGGGAGCGCCCTTCATCACAGGGAGGGCTCTGCCCTCTTGCTGTACATGGCTACAGTGGGGCGAAATTACAATGTCTGAAGCGGTGTATAATGAACATCTTAATAGCTATAAATGTCTATAACCAGGGGCACCTCTAGCAAGGTTTGGCAACAAAAGGTTCAAAAATGTGCTTAAAGAACTGCAACAGAGCTGACATTTCTGTTGGGCAACCTTCAGTTGCTTTCTAGTTGTCCTGAGTGCATCAGGAACATTCCCAGTTCATAAAAGAGAATGGAGAAGACCTTGAGCAAGCATATGTTTCCCTGAACAAAGAATGGTGCCCCAGTTTGTACAACAGCACTCCTGGATTAACAAAAGCAAGTAACGTAAGAGTGCATCCTGTCGTCCTCAGCCACCACTGCCAGACAGCAAATGAGCAAGAGGAAGGGACCTGTACACTTAATGGCTACCACTGCCAAAGGGCACTTTAAGGGAAGGAGGGCTCACATCTTCTTATGTTCACGGCACTAGTCCAGAAACCTACAGGTTCCAACGCAGAAAGAAAACTGCTATACAACAAATATGGCGAATATTTATATACTGCTTTTCAACAAAAGTTCCCAAAGCGGTTTACAGAGCTGTCCTTAGGGCATGGCAAGCAGGGCAACCGCCCCAAGGCCCCACTCTTTTAACCTCCATTAGAATTAGCTGGAAGGGGGGCCCTGCACCCCAACAGAGCTAAGGACAGCCCTGGCAGTTTACATAGAGAAAAGATAGATAGATAGATAGATAGATAGATAGATAGATAGATAGATAGATAGATAGATAGATAGATAGATAGATAGATAGACTCCCTGTCCCCAAAGGGATCACAATCTAAAAAGGAAACATACGAGGGATGCTGTGCTGGGGATGGATAGGGCCAGTTGCTCTCCCCCTGCTAAATAAAGAGAATGGCTCCATCCATTATAAAACTTGTAACTGCTTTTCAGGTTACACAGTTTGCAGTGGACAGCAGGGAGACTTGGAGAAGGATCGTTCTTGGATTAGTTTTGATATAAAAGATTTGCTAAGGTTTGCCAATGCTATCATGGCCCCACGACAGGTGGGCAGGGGTGGGAACGCATCAGGTGAGGGGGAATGGCTGCGGCTGTGGCAGGGGCTGAACTCAGGCGGGCACCAGCATCGCTATGCCACTGTTTAAAACAAGAGTACACTTTGTTGTCATAGAAGCATAGGGATCTAGCTTATACGGAGTCCGACCATTGGTCCATCTGACTCAGTATTGTCTACACAGAATGACAGTGGCTCTCCAAGGTTTCAGGGAGGAGTCTTCCCCAGCACGTCCTGGAGATGTCAAGGATTGAGCCTGGGAGCTTCTACGTGCAAGGCAGATGCTCTGCCACTGAGTTTCAGGGAGTTGCACTTCACCATATCAGAGGTAGCACTCAAGAAATTACTCCAAGTTTGGGAGTGGCTTGTCAGGCTCACAGCATGGTTTCTGGAGAAGGGCATCATTAGGTTCACCACATGCAAAGAGTACATTTGGGCACAGCCTGGCAATGCAACCACACAGACACATGGAATACACATAGGCCTGATGCAGGCAACCAGAAAGGGAAAGTACAAAACTCGGGAATTTCCCTTGTGGAACCAAAAGGCGAAAGCATACAGATAGCCTTTGCATAGCCTCAGTGGCTAGCCCACTAGAAGAAGAAAAGGGTTTGTTGAGACCAATTGATCTTTTCAAGAGGACATATCCAGGTCAGAGTTGTGATCAAATGCCAGTAATACTTCACAGAGCTCAAGTTTATTCTGTGGTGTTTGCCTTGCAAATTCAAAATCAGAGCACAGTCTTCACTTGAGGGCCCTTAGTCATGGTGGGTCAATGTTGCAGAGACATTATCACTTTAGTACATATTTGTTCCCTGCCTGAATGTGAACTGATGAAGTGGTGAGTTCAATCTTTGCTGTGAGAACTTGTATGCAGATGACAGCTATTGTCCCTGTTTAGTGGTGTGCATCTTATAACCATATTCTCTAGCTAGCTTCCTTCCCCCTCCCCCTTTCCCTACAGTTTGGGCTCATTTACTAAAAATTCATTGGAAATTGTGGAATGGGGGGAACTACTTTATTAGTGTTACATTATTTTCCCCTCTCCCCCTCCCCTTCCTGCATGATGAATTGCCTCGTATTGAGATGGTAGCTTCAGCCCAGGGACTTAGCAATCTCCTCCTGGTCCCTTGCACAGACAGATGGGACGGCCCATGTCTTGACCATGATTGATTAGCTGGAGAAAGCCTGTTGAGTGGAGTTCCATGAAGATTGATGCTTTCTCCTTCTAACAGCATTTCCAAAAAGTTTCTATTACATTTTGATTATGTTTATAGAATCTCACTAGTCTCCAGGAAGATTCAATCTTTTTTGCCCTCCTCCTCCTCCTCATGTGTGTGCGTGTGTGTGTGTGCACTTACCTACAGTACTCCAGACGAACTAGATAAGAATGTTATAGTTTCACTTACATTGCTGCCGTGTCCACCAAATCTACTTGTGAAGACCTGTTTGAAATAAATAAATTCTTTGAGTGATAACTTCTACATTTGCTTCTGGTCTCATCCTTGCATGCAGCAGAATGAAATGGAAGAATCCTAAGGCAAAGTGGAAATTACCATTTCACATTGCAGGTAGGGGATGCCATTTGAATACGACCCCACCAAAAAAAACCAAAAGCATTCCTATGGGAGAAGATCTGGCCTTGTGGTAGGAAGCACAAATTGTCCCCTTTGCTAAGCAGGGTCTGCCCTGGCTTGCATTTGAATAGGGGACCACATGTGAGCACTGTAAGATAATTCCCTTAGGGGATGGGCTCATAGCTCAGTGGAAGAGCATCTATATGTTTTCATGCAGAAAGTTCCAAGTTCCCTCCCTGGCATCTCCAAGATAGGACTGAGAGATACTTCTGCCTGCAACCTTGGAGAAGCCACTGCCAGTCTGTTTAGACAATACCGAGCTAGATGGACCTGTAGTCTGACTCAGTAGAAGGCAGCTTCCTATATTCCTATGTTCCTAATATCCAAATTCTAGCTCCAGGGTGAAACATATGAATCCACCTTCCACTGAGTCAGTCTATTGGTCCATCAAGTTCTACACTTATTGACAGTGGCTTTCCAAGTTTTCAGGCAGGAATAATTCACAGCCCTGCCTGGAGATGTTGCCAGGTGGACCTAGGGATGTCTGAATGCAAAGTATGCACTCTGTGCTACAGCCCCTCCCCAAAGCTCCTTGCCCCTTCTCACTATCAGAAGCTGAATCAAGATGTTTTGAAATCTAAAACAAAATATGCAAAATTCATAAAATCACACCAATGTGTTCAATTTGCATAATTTATGATAGATAGATAGATAGATAGATAGATAGATAGATAGATAGATAGATAGATAGGCAGGCCAGCCATGGGATTCAGTCTTTCTTCATACAGAATTTGCAGAATTTTTATTTTTCATGCAGAGCACTCAGAGCTCTGATTATTGCATCCATCCAGTGACCAGAGAATCACCCAAGTTAGGATTTTGCAATGAGAAAAAAGTGAAGCATCTGAGGTCCAATTCTATTGTTATTTTTCCCTGTGACTGTTGAATAATACATAATGGCTGCCACCACCATTTTTTCAACCATCAGAATAGCAGCTTAAGAACATAAGAAAAGCCCCTCTGAATGGTTCATCTAGTCCAACATCCTGTTGCCTACATTAGCCAATCAGATGCCTCAGAGAAGCCCACGTGGGGTTTGAAGGCTTCTTCCCAGCCACTGGAATTCAGTGACATGCTACCTCTGAACATGGTCATTCCACTCAGCCATCATGACTGCTGGCCATTGACAGACCTATCCATGAATTTGTCTAACTGTGCAATATGTCCAGTTAGACAATAACTTCACAATATGTCAAATGGTTGCTGCACAGAAAACACCCAAAAGAGTGCCCTTGCGCCCATCTTGCATTTTCACTCCCTGTTGTTGCTTTCCATATGGGAATCATTTTTACATTTTACAATAAGGACAACAAAATGCCCCCTAAATCTCCTTATCCTACCTGTATCACCAAGTCCCCCTGTCTCCAACACCCATAGTATGTACACATATATGCAGTCTGTTAAATCACATGCACATACATGTAGTATAATTACAGGATCCGTGATTTAAATATGGTGGTGACAGAAAAGGTAAGGCATGAGGTGGGGATGGGGTGGGGGGAGCAGACCTGTGAATGGCAGCATAAACCTGGGATCTTTCCAGACAGCAAAAAACCAAAAAAAAACTCAGTAATGTGCAGAGCTTGTATGCAAGTTGGAAGTGAGAACATACCCATCCTCCACACACTCTTTCAGACTTGTATCTTCTTTCCTAGCAGGTTCTAATGGACTTTTCAAATGGCCAGCAAAGACCTTGCATGATTTCCAGTGCACCACCTGCCAGCCAGCTCTTGCTTTCCATTAATAACTCGTCCCAATTTAACCTACTTTCCTTAAGGAAAGTAAGCTTATGAAATCACCCGGCATTCTGTGTCTGTGTGTCCATGAGTGTGTCCCCTGCTATCCACTTTGCAACACCTGGACCAATAGGTACCAGATTGGGTACAGTTGTAGAGACACATAGGGACACCTCAATGGGATAGTTTGTGATGATGTCATCCACCCCAATTCAAGATGGTGGATGCATAAACATTTGTGGTGCAAGTTGGCTAACTTGTGAAGCGCTTAACTGATTTGAACCAACTTTGCTACAGGTGTAGAGACACATAGGGACACCCCAACAGCATAGTCTGTGATGATGTCCTCCACCCCAATTCAAGATGGCAGACGTGTGAGCATTTAAGGCTGAAGTGGGATAACTTGTGAGGATGGTAATTATAAAATAAGATTATAGTAAAGGAAAGTAGGCAGCTTTGTTCTTACCAGAACAACTTGTTATTAGTACTTTTCTGACATGTGGGGAAAAGAGATGGGGTCTTCACAGAAAACAAGAGCTGACCAGCAGGTTGAAGTATGTAAATTGCACGAGGTCCCTGCTGGCCAACTGAACAGCCTGTGAGATATCACTGGGAAGGAAGACGCAAGCCTGCAGGAGTATGTAGGAAGCAAGTTCTCAATTCCAAGTTCTTCACATGGTGCACTTTATGGAAGAAGAGCTGGTCTTGTGATAGCCAGCATGAATTCTCCCCTTTGCTAAGTAGAGTCTATCCTAGTTTGATTTGAATGGGAGATTACATGTGAGCACTATAAGATGGTGCCGCTCTTGGAGGAGCAGAAGGTTTCAAGTGCCCTTCCTGGCATCTCCAAGATAGGGTTGGGAGAGACTCCTGCCTGTAACCTTGGAGAAGCTGCTGCTAGAATGTGTAGACAATACTGAGCTAGATGGACCTATGGTCTGACTCAATTTGAGGCAGTTTCCTATTTTTCTATGTTTTTTGCTGAGGAAAAGAGGGGCCCTTATGTCAGCATTTACAAGCAGTGGGTAGCTCACAGAACCATCATGCCCCTCTGTTATTCAGATCCAGAAATCTGCACCGGAATCCCACCCTGCACTGCATAAACAGGGCAGCTATTAGGACTGGTGTTTCCAACACTTCTAATTTTCACAAGGGGGTATTCCATTCTTTCATAAACCCCTTCAATAAAGCTATGAAGCAGAACATTAACAAATTGAAACCCCACACACACAACCACACATACACACACTTTATGCACAGCGCTTATGACTATTGTCAGCTTTCACATTTCTCATTGTGTCATTGTGTGGTGGGGGAGCAGGGGTAGAACATGCTACTGTATGGTTTATGTGGAAAGCAAGTGAAGCTGTCCTTGAACAGCATATTTGACTTCTGAGGTCCTTGTGCTGTCTCCCTGCCTATCTAGCCTTTTCGTGAATATATAGATCCAGGATTTCCCCCTCCCCTTTTTTTTAATTTCTGCATTTATTACACATGCAAATTATAGATGAAAGCATCGACTACATAAGCTATTACTCAGAAGAGCATCTTTCCAACTGCTGGACTTAGACTGAACAGCTTGTGGTTAATTTGCTATATAATCGCTGCCTGCAACAGGAAAGCAAGTGCTTCAACTGTGCTAATATTATGAAAGGGGACGTTAACCATAGAGATAAATCCTGAAGAGCTGCAGCTGGGATTAAAGAGAGCAAAATCAGTGAAGTTGGAGCCAAGGCTACAGGCCTGCAAAAGTGGCCATTTGGATATTTAAAGGATAAAAGGTATCCGCTTGTGTTGAAACATGTTTTGAAGTTGCTGTTGGCCGGATTTTCAGAAAGGCTCAACCCTGCAGCTCTGACTGAACTGAAAATTAAAAAGAAACCCCATAGAGCTGTGTGTGTGTTACAACTTTATTTTCTGTGTATTTTATCTTTTAAATTCTAAGTGCCTGGTGGATCAGCTGCCAGTTTGTAAGCTAGGGTGGCACCCCATGTTTTGGGAGAGTGAAAAAACATCAAGATTTACATTTCAATGAATGCATGAACTTGCTTTATACCAAGATGGACCATTGGTCCATCTAGCCCAGTCTAGTCTCCTCCGGCTAGCAGTAGCTTTCCAAGGTCTCATTCCAAGCCTGGGATCTTTTACCTGAGATCTTTTAATAGGAGACATTGGAATCTCACACATGCAAAGCAAGAGCTCCACTAGACAGTGGACTATGGGCTTTCCCCTTGATAGTACAGAACTAATTGTCATCTTTTGTCTCCAACAGTAGTGTACTATGAAATTACAATGATGACAACTGTCCCTTCACAATCTAGTTTTTCTGAATTTTTCAATACTCTCCCCATACTCTACTCATTACTTCAAGGCAGTAGATGCCAAGGGAAGGAAACCCATAGATGATGTCAGTATGTGTTGTGAAACAGGCATCCAAATCAATCCCAAGTTTTCTTATCCTCAAACGTTGTGTGATCAAAAGCTGTTGATTATGTTGATGGATGGATGGATCCACAGAAGTGAGTGAGTGGGTGCATCATTCATTCATTCATTCATTCAGTTTATATACCACCTGACTCCAAAGGCTCTAGGCTGTTTACAAAAACATACAATAAAAAGAGAACTAAACCAAATATTAAACCATTAAAATTGAAAACATCCAAAGATTACCACAATTTTTAAAAAAAAATTAAACAGCAATCATGTCTCTAGTGCACCTGCATGTCAATGCAGGGTGCACAATGCTAAGGCACTATGCTGTGCACAGCATATAGAGGGTGGAATCTAGTCTACAACAATGTGTAACAGTGAGTGGGGGGCGGTGGCTTGGGCAGTATAGACTTAGGATGAAGGATCAGGATACCACCGTGTACAAGCTCATTCCAATGATTTGTTTTCAGTTCCAGAACTGGGCTTACAGTCCTTGCACACAAAAATCCGCTCATGGTTGCCCTCCAAATGTTCTTCATTTCAGCCTCTTAGTTTAGGAAAAGGGAACCCTGTTTGTTGTAATTGTTAAACAACTGGGAGCTTTGCTGAATCTGAATATTATCAGCTTACCCAGGGAGCTGCTAATAGATCCCAGTCGACCCTGTTGCCCACCTCGGTTCTCACATATTGCCTTCGCATGGAATGCCTCTAGGTCTGGCTGTCAGCAAAACGAATTCAGTGCCCGGCAATTAATAATTTACCAGACAGGATGAGGACACCTGGTGAGTGTGTGAAAAGAACAACATGCATAAAATACAAGAGTGGGAGGAGAATGGGAGGGAGCTGGGAGGAGTTCCTTGTGCTATTCAGGAAGAAGAAAGGAAACAGAAAGAAGAGGTGATGGAGCTGGCTGTGTTGAGAATGGCCAGATAGGGATGTTAAAATGCTGGCTTTGTAGTTTCTATTTCACCATCAAAATAACAGACAGGGGCATGAAATTTGAGATCAATCACACAGCATTCAGGGGAGGAGACCTAGTCTTGAAGTAGTGAACATGAATTGTCCCCTTTGTGAAGCAGGATCCATCCTGGTTTGCATTTGGATGGGTGACCACATGTGAGCATTGCCTGCTTTAAGATATTCCTTGTAGGGGGCGGGAGTGGGACCACAGCTCAGTGGTAGATCATCTGCTTCACTCCCTGGCATCTCCAGGCTGGGCTGGGCAAGTCTCCTGTCTGAAACCTTGGAGAGCCACTGCCAGTCAGGGTAGGCCAGGGGTGACAAACTATGGCCTTCCAGTTGTTGTTGTTGGTCTACAACACCCATCATCCTCAACCACAGCGGCCAGTAGCCAGGAATGATGGGAGTTGTAAGCCAACAACATTTGGAGGGTTTCAGTTTGACACCCCTGGTGTAGACAATACTGAGCTAGATGCACCAATGGTCTAATTTGATATAAGGTAACTTCCTGTGTTCCTAATGTTGAGGAAAGTGTCAAAACTGCAGGCTTGCTACTGCCGCTACTACTATTAGTACTATGAATATTTATATACCACTTTTCAACAAAAGTTCTCAAAGTGCTTTACATAGGAAAAATAAATAATAAATATAGATGCCCGTCCCTGTCCCCAAAGGGCTCACAATCTAAAAAGGAAACATAAGATAGACACCAGCAACAGCCACTGGAGGGATGCTGTGCTGAGATTGGATAGGGACAGTTGCTCTGTCCCTGCTAAACAGAAGAGACTCATCACTTTAAAAGGTGCCTCTTTGCTCAGTTAGTGGGGTTAGGTTGCTGCAGCTTGAGATTCATTCAACAACCTTTAAATAATCCACTTCCTTAAGTTAATTGAGAAAGTATTATCTCCGGACCAAACAATACATTACTTTAAGAGTATTTTGGAATCCCGCTCTTAGGTGATTGCTATGGAGGGGTTAATTCTTTCCCCATGTCATTTTCCCAGTGGCTGACCTACTGCGCCAGTGGCTGACATTCTTTCTGCCTTGTAACGGAATGTGCATGCAGTTGTGCAAGAGAACTCTTGAACAAATGCAGGAAATTGTGCAACTGACAGCCCTTATTCCCAAAGGCCATCAATTGCAAAGTTGCGTTCGCACCATTTCCTGCATTTTGCACAATTTTGAGACCCCTGGTGTTTGCACAATTTCCTGCATTTGCTCAAGAGTGCTCTTGTGCAACTGCATACATGTTCTGTTACATGGCAGACAAAGCATTGCGCAGTATAACAGCCACTGAAAATAACCCCTCCTAGGCTGGTATTTGCCCCAACTGGCAAAATTTGTATAAGAAGAGTGAAGTACAGTGGAGAAGAAGTTAAGAAGTAATACACGGTGCAAAAAAAATGTCAACTCTAAGTCTAAGTTGACTCTAAGATCCATCTTATTTATTTATTATTTCTCTGTGTAAACAGCCCTGAGCCATTTTTGGAAGGGCGGTATAGAAATCAAATAAATTATTTATTATTATTATTATTATTATTATTATTATTATTATTATTATTATTATTAAGTCATTGTTGAACAAAGCAGATTTCTGATGGTTCTCTTATTTTTTGCTATGAGAGCACAGAAGGTATGACTGATCCAAAACAAAGAGAGATGCTGCAAGTTGTGATAATAAAGAGCTGTTCAGATGTTCTGTGTACATGACTAAACAAAGCCAGTCTACTCGTGAACAACTGAATACATTCCATTCTGTGGCCCAATGCTACTCAGCTAACAGTCAATGGACCCTAATTAAGGATGGGGGGGTGATTCTCATCAGCCCGCCCATCAGATCACACTGAAAAACACACCAAGAATATGAACATAGGAAGCTGCCATATATCGAGCAAGACCCTGGGTCCATCCATCTAGCTCAGTATTGCCTTCACAGACTGGCAGCAGCTTCTCCAAGGTGGCAGGTAGGAATCTCTCTCAGCCCTATATTGGAGAAGCCAGGGAGGGAACTTGAAACTCTTCCCAGATCAGCTCCAACCCCTAAGGGGGATATCTTACAGGGCTCACACATCAAGGACTGGGTCTCACAATCAGTGAGACCCGGTTTGGGGCAGTGAGCGGGGAGAGCGGGCTAAGCCCACTTTCCCCGTACACATGCGGGGAGGGAGTCCTGGGCCGCCGAATCGTCCGCCCACACAATTGCCGGCTCCATGGCGGAGCTGGCGGGGGCTGGGGAGCTCGGGGGGCGCGCGGCCCCTGGAAGCCCCAGTATGCCCTGCGCAAGCATATGCCCTGTGCGAGCCCTGTACGCCCTGCGCGAGCCTCCCCTCCAGGGGTCTACTCATGCGTAGCCGCAGCACAGAGCTGCACCACAGTTACTCACGATCAAATAGCCCAGGTTTGCAGAGCGCTCGCTCTGCAAACCCAGGCTAAGGGGAGGGGTACTTGAACGGGTTACCTGCTCTAGAACCACCGGGCTTGTAGCCGAGCCTGGTGGTTCTCACGATCAGCAAATATCGGGCTAGCAGAGGCTAGCCCAATTTTTGCTGATCGTGGGAATAGCCCCCAAGTCTCCCATTCATATGCAACCAGGGTGGATCCTGCTTAGCTAAGGGGACAAGTCATGCTTGCTACCACAAGACCAGCTCTCCTCTCTTCAAGACCAAGACTAAATATCCAAGACCAAGAATGTGAAAGCAGTTTGAAGGCTGGGGATTCTGCTATTCAGCAAACATTTATTTTAACTCCCTGCAGAAACTTGAGAATGACATGATTCTCCTGTTTGGCAGGAGAGAAGTTTATCACTGCTGTGTGTTGATGTAATTTACCACTCAGCTGCGGCATGCCAAGATATTTGGGATTTTATGGAAGGTAATTTTTGGTGAATCCAGCATGTCATTAGCCAGATATTTAAGAAATGAAGTGAGAAACTTACAGCTAAAGAGATCATGGTGTGACATCCAGTTCCCCTCCAGGCTCTTATCCTCTTACTGCATCTCCTAAAATTATGCATTGTAAAGTTATATAGCTGCCATGTTGAGAACTTTGGGATTTGCGCAACCTGGCTGTGTCAGTGAAATGGGATTGGGTTAGGGTCCGAGAGTTCTCTGATACAGGGCTTGGGAAGATTCAGTCAAACAAATTCCTTTAACCAAATCCTCTACGTGTTGGTATGGCAAACCCATACCAAAAGACACTCACTCATTTCCAGGGATTCCCAGGTGCAAGTTTAAGATACAAGGAAGTGTACTGATTTGAGCCAGATCTCTCCAGGGCTCAACCTCAGAACCTATTTTGCATTCCAGTGTACAGGCCAAGAACATATAGGAACATAGGAACATAGGAAGCTGCCATATACTGAGTCAGACCATTGGTCTATCTAGCTCAGTACTGTCTTCACAGACTGGCAGCGGCTTCTCCAAGGTTGCAGGCAGGAATCTCTCTCAGCCCTATCTTGGAGAAGCCAGGGAGGGAACTTGAAACCTTCTGCTCTTCCCAGAGCAGCTTCATCTTCTGAGGGGAATATCTTGCAGTGCTCACACATCAAGGCTTCATCCCCTGAGGGGAATATCTTGCAGTGCTCACACATCGTCTCCCATTCATATGCAACCAGGGCAGACCCTGCTTAACTATGGGGACAAGTCATGCTTGCTACCACAAGACCAGCTCTCCTCTCCTCTATGAAAAAGAGAGTGCCAGCGGAGATTCTTCAGAGCGCATTTGCCTCCCCATTCATCAGCCAGAGCGAGTCAAACATCATGCATCTGGGACTGAGGCTTACGGCTTACAGGAAAGCTGGAGCTTTGACGTTTCTCTTTTTCAGAAATTAATCATGGTTAGAGAATACACTGCCTGATCCGGGCTTGGGCTTGGCCGAACCGAGTCTGGACCAGCCATTGAGCTGGCTGAGCCAGCTTGCGGTCCAACTTGAGGGATATACTTTCTAAAGGGAAATCCATCTAGGATTCCCCTTTACAAGTAAAGGAGGATTCCCTAGACTAAAAAGAGGGGCGGTGAAAGGGGAATATTTACCTTCAATTTCCTGCCAGTGGGGATGGCAGAGGTGGTGGCGGCAGCGGTGACCTCAGTGGCAGGTGTGGGGGCTCTTCCAACCCTACTGCCAGCCTCCCAAATGACAGGCCAGGGCATGTGCAGAGGCCCAAACTGCTGGGCTGCAACCAGACCGGCTTGTCATTTAGGAGGCTGGCAGAAGCATTGGAGGAGCCCCCACACCCACCACTGAGGTCATCACCACAATCCCTGCCCATGGGAAACTAAAGGTAAATATTCCCCTTTTGTTGTTGCCCCTTTCTTAATCTAGGGAATCCCCCTTTACTTGTAAAGGGGATTCCCTAGATTAAGAAGGGGGGATTCCCTAGATTAAGAAGCTCCAAAGATGGCCCATGAGCTGGCTCTTCATACCGGGGCGCAGTCTTGTTTGAACTCAGACTGCCCGGACTGGGCCAACTTGATGTCAAACCTGGCTCAGTGCAAGCCGGCCCACCCATCCCTACATTACAGCAATATCCAGCACAAGTGGCACTGAGTCAAAACGTGGGAGCACATGCCATTAGCATTTTTGGTCCCCCTATGAAATATGCCCCCCTTTCAGCAATGTTTTTTGGCTCTTTGCAAGAGGATGCAAAACTATTCTGACGGGGGCAGAGATTAGGCCAGTGGGGAGTGCATCCCCATTGCCAAGGTAACCATTGCAAGGCTCCCTTGTTTCAACCCATTCCTGCAAAGTTGGCTAGTTTATTTTATTTATTTTATTTATTGTTAAATGTATATACAGCCTTTCATTAAAAACATTTCCAAGGTGGTTTACAAAAGTTTTTTAAAAACATACAATCAAAATGCTAATAAAAATATTAAGCTAAAATATAAAACCAATCTAATTTAAAATCTATAAAATACAAACATAAAAACTATACATGAGTAACACACATAGAAGCAGCAATAAAGCAGCAGTTGGGGCACAATAGGGATGGGGAGGCATATCCTGATGTGATGCACAGAAGTGACACCCACATCCAGTGCACATCCAGATGTGGATGCTATCCATCTGCCCTGCATGACTTTCAGTGTGATGCACTTTTATTTAATTAATTAATTTATTTATTCTATTGCTATACTGCCCTTCCAAAAATGGCTCAGGGCGGTTTACACAAAGAATAAATTAATAAGATGGCTCCCTGTCCCCAAAGGGCTCACAATCTAAAAATAGACATAAGACAGACACCAGCAACAGTCACTGGAAGTACTGTGCTGGGGGTGGATAGGGCCAGTTATTCTCCCCCTGCTAAATAAAGAGAATCACCACATTAAAAGGTGCCTCTTTGCCAAGTTAGCAGGGTTATGCAGGTCACATGCAGATTCTGCCCCAACTAATCACACATATCTACACTTTATGAAAAATCTTAGACTGGGGGAAGCTCTTGCTGCACATCTCCAGTGGTCAATGAAATTGATAGAAAAGGGGATCAAGACAGGGAGCATCAATCTAGACAATGATAATACGTTCCGCTCCAACCCCATTCAGAATGAGGACAATGAGAGGACTTGGTTTCATATAGCCAAATATGAGTGGCTGTGTGGCACCAACACCTAACCCTGTTCACTATGTGATCCCTGATTGGCTGGGATGTTGCAGTGAAGAAGTCCTTTCAAGTTTAATTCACACACACACACACGCACACACGCACACACACACGCACGCACACACACACACCCCTAACAGTATTAGATAGGAAACACTAGGCTTGTTCACATAACCATTACTAAGATAAGTGTCCTACCCAGGTACAGGATCTGTACGCTCCCATTTTGCGACTGTGTGCGAGTAAAAAGTAAAGTAGGAGGCAAGGAAAATGATCATGTGCAAGGCTCATGTTGAGTAGAACAGCTCCATCAGCAGCTGAACCCAGGTGTTTAATGAGGAAGGAGGAGAAGCCATCCTATCCTGTGCAAGCTTTGCACATGTTCATTTCCTTGCTTTTTATTTGCACACGGTTGCAAAATGGGAGCAAATGTAGCTCCCAAATCTGGGTAACATGCTTGTCTCATGGTTGTAATGGTCATGTGAACAACCCTAATGACTGCAAACAGGGGGGGAAATGTGCAAAAGAGTAGACAGAAGAGGGTTTGTTTCCCCATAAACATTCCCCATTCCCAAAATAGCAATTTTCATAGCAAAAATTGAGCCGCACAATAAAGAATGTGCTAAATACTAATCATGAGCATTTAAAATTAAGATGACTGATGTTCTTTCAGTGTAGCCCCTGCCAGCTGGGCAGAGAGGCATTTCTTATATTTAGAAGAAGAAACGCAACTGCCCCTCTGTACACCCAGCACAATCTCTCTCTGGTTGCTGTTACTGGTGTCAATCTTGTATTTCTTTTTACAAGAGCTCTTTGAGGACAGCGAACCAGCTTATTCTTTTACTATGTAAACTACTTCAGTAACGTGTTTGTGGAAATAATCAACATTATAATTAATAATGCAAATCAAATGTTTTTAATGCCTCTGCAGTTGGTGGGCTGCATACATATTGATGAGTCACAATTAGTGGAGGACTGGTCTGCTAAGGAATTAATGGTCATAGGATGAAAGCAAAAGATAATTCATCCCAATGGTAGGATCCTCCACTTGTTAACCCACAACATATTAAGGCCCTACAATGCCACCAATTAAACCTGCACTGCTAAATTCTAGTGTGCATCAAGCAATGAGATTTTTAAACAATCTGATCTGGCAGTGATAAATATAGGAACAGGATTGTGGCACTGGTCTAAAGACCATGGATTAAAGTCCAATAGATGAAGATCAGGATTGAGTTTGGCTGTAGAATTCATTTCTGCTAGTGCACTGGGGTACCAATAAAATGCACAGTGAGCATGTCAACCACATCAAAAGCTATCAGAACTCTGAAAACTACAAAGGATTCCCACCCACCCACAGTCCACCATGTCAGCAAGTATTATGCAACAAATAGACTTGGAAAGAGTAACAGTTGAAGGGAAGACTTTAAACAGTTGTGCATTGGGCAATGGAGGCAGGTGGCAGTCTGGCATCCTGGCAGAACAGACAACCTTTGTTGGATTCAACTATGGACAGCTTCCTGAACATGGCAACATAGGGACATCCTACTGCAGCCGTCAGCAAACTGTACCTATTAACACTGGGTTAATAATTAACCATAGCGTCAAGAGGAAGAAGAGAAGGACAGAGGAAGCCTTCAGCACAAGAAGCGGATTAGAAGGATGGGCAGTCCAAGCAGTGCCTTCCAAACCTTCAAAATGTCATTCAACCCCTTGTGATGAATTGGCCCCTACACACCATTGTCTCCATCCTACTGCTCTGCTGCAGGTAATGTGATGTGGTTAGAAGCATCCCAGCAAGAAACTCTATTCTTCAGTTCAGACTGATAACTCTTTAAACAGAGATCTTGCTGTCACAGTTAACCTTGCCTTGTGATCAATGCTGGTTTCTAGAAATCTGAAATCCACAGGGAGGTGAAGAGATGAGTTCTAGCTATGAATATCAGCAATTTAAATGACATGTCTTGTAAAAGGTTAATAAAGTATGGCCTGAGTTCCAACCTAGTATGCGTGTCTTGTCTTTTATTGGGCTCAGGGTGCGAACAGCAGTCCCATAACTCTTACTCTCTTCCTTATAACATGTAGGGATTCTTGAAACATGATGTTGTCACATTGTGAGTTCCCTTGTCTCCGCTCTACTTCATTGGCTGCTGCTTGTGGAGGCATAGAGACTCACAGTGTTATGATGCCATATCACACATTCAACATCTCTGAGCATTAAGGCGGTGAATGAGACACAGGGCTAACATTTTCAATGGCAGTCCCATGTGATTCATGTCTCATGCCAGCCTTGTTGAGCTTAAGTTAAATCAATCAACTTTCATAAGAGTGTCTGCCAGGGTTCTAGATTTGTGCTGCTTATGCATTTCCCCCCAATGTGCACATGCTCGTGATTTCTCCATAGAGATTGGGGGTTTGGCTCTTGACACAAAGTGTCTGTGCAAAATGGCAGCCATAAATTTAACTTGCTTTTGGAAATTTGGCCCTGGGTGAAATGCTTGAGAATAAAACCACCAGAATGATTTAAATGACAGAGCATTACAATCAATTGGCAAGGAAAAGCCCCTGCTTTTATAACTTAATGTAATGTTAAATAATATCCAGCAATACAAGTAAATTCCACAGTGATGAATTTGGCAGCTCTTTTCTTTAGGCAATAAATCAAGGTACTCCCTGCATCTCAACTGTTGAGCTAAGGAATGGGTTGTGGGAAAGATAAGCAGCCCAAGTGGCCATCCTACGTGTGCGACATAATCCTGTTTTATGCAGAACAGTTGTTCCCCATATGCAGACCTGAACTAGATCAGACTGTATAGGGGAGGAAAGCAGATCCAAAGATCAACTTGTGTAATTCTCACATCAGGAGGGGAGGTTGAGAGGAATGAGAAATCTCTGCGGCCTTTTTCAGTCCTCCAGTACAGCTGGAATTGCCCCAAATGTAACACATGGTACTTTCTCACTACAGATGCTGCACGCAGAAAACTATGTTCAACAAACATGGACAAATTCCAACCACTGCCCACCCAGGTTAATTTCACACTAGCCTGTATTATAGTATTGACACCATTTCCTCTCAGATTTCTTTCCGAGAATTTAGATTATGTTCATCGTAAACTATTGTATTCTAATATTTACCCATCATTTCATTTTTCTCATCTTGGCTTATCACAGTGGCTAACATGACAGACAGCCCTCTGCTGACATTAGGGACACACTATTAAAGATGACCCTTGCAACCATTTCTTGACAGGGCTGCTGTGGAATGACTTGAAAATGCTTCTGGGTAGCCAAACAGCTGTGCAATACTCTGGAAGTGGGTGGAGTGGGGTTGTATGCATAAGGGGTGTTTTGTTTTTTTTACAGTAGGGTTTGTTTTAAAGTAGGAGAAAGGTAGGCTTTCTCGCATATTGAAATTGACAAGGCTTTCTCACATATTTCTCCCTGCACATCCAGTGCGGTGGGAGTGCGGGGAAGATGGCTGGCAAAGCCTAGGAGGTGGCAGGGCAGCCGTGGCCCCGGTGTGACTTCACTCTCTGTCTCCATTATCCCTACATTCCTGGAATGCCCCAGTCTTAATGCTAACTTTTAAAAAGTAAGACTTCTTGTGTCTCTTTAAGAGGCAAGCCCAGGAGGTCCCAGGATGAGACGAGTCATTTGAGGAATGGGAGAACACAGTTTCACTTTTGCAACCCATGCCTGGGGTATCTGTGAGGGGTTGGGCCTTATGATTGCCTCAGGGGCCTAAATAGTTCTGGGCCCAGATGGGCTAGAAACTAGGACCGTCCTCAGATAAATTATGCTTCTCGCCCCCTTCATTGATTTTAAAAATTATGCACCATGCTCCTGCACTAAATACAAGAGGCTCGTGATTATCACAGGGGTTACGTTTTCAGCTGCCACCCCAAATGCTGAAACTTAGGTAATTGAAACATTGTGCCTATGAGAATGCTGGGGTTAGGTTCCACAGTACATTTAAAAGTGCTAAAAATAAGGGGGGGGGCAGAAATAACAGAGGTATGCAGCACTGTACCTTGGCAACTCCAGCTCCTCCTGTAATGAGCCCCCAAATTCTGCCAAAAAAGGGGGGTGTCTCAAGATGGCTCAACACTGGGTACATAAACAGAAATGCCACCGGAAGTATGAAATGCATGTACAGGAACTGAGAATGGCTGAAATTCACCCCTGCAATAATAGAACCCGAGTATATTTTATTTGTTTGTTCAATTTATATACCGCCCTTCCTAAAGTGGCTCAGGGAGGCTTACATTAAAATCAGAAACACATAATAAAAATATTAAAATCAAAAAACATTTAAACCAGATTAAGATTAGAATTAAAACTAGATACCATTAAATGCCAGGCTAAAAAGATGAGTCTTTAAGGCTCTCCTGAAGGCCTCCAAGGAAGATAATTCTCTCATATTCATGTGGAGCATGTTCTACAACCCAGGGGCGACAACTGAGAAGGCCCGATCCGAGGTCACCACCGGATGAACTGGTGGCACTCGAAGATGGAGCCCAAGCCAGGGCTTTAAAGGTAATAACCAGCACCTTGTACTTTGCCTGGGAATATATCGGCAGCCAGTGCAACTGTTTAAGAGCAGGCATAATGTGTTCTCTCCAGCATATCCCTGAAACCAATCTGGCTGCCACATTTTGGACTAGCTGAAGTTTCTGAACTATGTACATAGGCAGCCCCATGTAGAGTGCATTGCAGGAGTCCAACCTGGAGGTTACCAGCTGGTGTACCACTGTTTTCAGGTCATTCTCCTTAAGGAATGGACAGAGTTGTCCAATCAATCGCAGCTGGTAAAAAGCACTCCTGGCCACAGCCTCAGCCTGAGGCACCAGGGTGAGACCCAGGTCCAAGATAGGGGTGTGCGAGCAGACTTGAAATCAAGCTGGCTCGAGCTCAAACTGGCTCAGCTTGAAGGCTCAACTTCATGTTGAGCCAAGCCCACTTCCGTTTGAGGTTGAACAGAACCAGGTAAGCCAGTTTGGGCCCGTTTCAAGGGTGGTGGTGGTGGGCGGTAACATTGATTAGAAAAAAGCAATGATTTACCACTGTGGCGGCCTTGGGGGATGCTGCTGCAGCTGTGTGTGGTGGGGGGAGGTGTCTACGTTGTTTCCTCTTCCCCCTGCTGGCCTCCCCCGAGTCTCCTTGGGCTGGTTCGGCCCATTTTAGGGATGTTTCGCCCTCTGTACTGTATGTGTGTGGTGGCCATTTGGGGGGCTGCTGCACATGCTGCACATTTGCATGACCCAGGCCATACAGTGTGGAGCAATAGAAGCCAGAACAATGCATCCTGGCCTCTAGAGATCCCACAATGCACTGTGCCACAAGTGTGGTGCAATGACGCTCTACACGCCCATCTCTGGAGCCTGAGGAGACACATGTACCCAGCAGCCAGGTTAAAGGAGCACTTGCTTAGAGCTGGGCTTGGGAGCAGGATTAAGCTGGGCAGGAGTGTCAGAACCCACATGGATCCTGGCACTTCACGTGAGCAGCCAAGCCCAGACTAGGCTGCTCTAGCCTGATAGGCTGCTCATAAGAACAGCCTTTGTGTATCCCAAGTACATCACCAAATATGTGCAAAACAGACAAATACATAGTTGATGGTACTGAAAGATACTTGAGAGATCTAAAAGAACCAACAGAGTCACACTCCGTTGGTCAATTCCCTGGCAAAGGTCATCTGTCAGACCAACCAAGGCTATCTCAACCCCACACCCATGTTAAAGACAGTTTGAAATGAGTCTAGATAATCAGCTTCCTCCAGAACACTTTGGTGCTGGTCAGCCACTACCCTCTCGATCTTCTTACCCAACCATGGGAGGTTGGAGACTGTCCTATAATTATCCATCACCAGGGGACCAGAGTGGGCTTCTTCCTCCTTCAAACAAGGTGTCCTCCTGCCCTGTCTCACTGAGGTATTAATGATATCAACTAGGCTAGCTCCAACAACCTCCCTGCAATATGAAATCAGCCATGTTGGGCAAGAATCCAAAGAACAGGTGGTAGGCTATACCACTCCAAGCAGCTTTTCCACATCCTCAGGAATCACAAACTGAAGTCACAAACTTGCAAGAGAGATTGCAGGACACTTCCCTAACTGGCCCAGCAGAAATACTGGAGTCCAGATCAGCCCAAATGGGAGAGATTTTATCTGCAAATAACTCACTGAATGTTTCATAGTGAGACATGGTTTCTGGAAACAGATTTGAAACAGAAGGGGCTTGAGTTAAACCCCTAACAATCCAGAACAGCTCTGCTGGATAAGAACTTGCAGATGCAATATGCACAAAATAAAATCGCTTCATTGCTGCAAGTATTGCCACAGCATGGGCCTTCAAATGGCCTCTATGCTGTGTCTTATCAAATTCAAGATGAGTCCTTCTCCATTTGCACTCTAGTAGTCTACCTTGCCGCTTCAGCTCCCGTAGCTCTTCCGTATATGATGTAGCTGATTTTGAAGCGAGTCAGAGAGTGATCGTGTCTACTGCTGCTCTGGTAAGTTCCCATTTCCAGGTATCTACCAGGGCATCAACAGAATCACCGGCAGAACCAAATCCAAAACTCTCCAAGACCCTTTGAAATCCTACTGGATCAAACAGCCTTCTCGGACAGACCATTCTAATAGGTCCAACACCCCTGCAGAGGTCAGGCATGACTGTGAGAGCAACCTTAACCAGAAAATGGTCCATCCATGACAATGGGGAAACTACAGGAGTATATATAGATTAATCATTAATTGCTGAAGCCACAAACTGCTAACCCACTTTGAGATATTAGAAGAGACCTAATGTGTGGTTATGAAAGTCAAGGAGCACAGTGAAAAAATGGGACTACAACCTAATGTAAAGAAGACTAAACTAATGACAACGGGTACAGCAACCAGCCACAGAATTGATAATGAAGACACTGAAGTGGTAGATAGCTTCTGCCTTTTAGGATCGACCATCAACAGTAAAGGATCCAGCAGTCAAGAAATACACTGCAGACTAGTACTTGGTAGGGTTGCAATGAAGGCCTTGGAAATGATATTTAGATGCCATGACATGTCTATACCTACAAAGATTAGAAATGTCCAGACAATGTTTTTTCCCATGACACTTTATGGATCATAGAACAAATCAATCCAGAATTTTCGCTCAAGGCACAAATGACCAGGTTTGAACTATCATACTTTGGACACATTATGAAAAAACCCAGCTCCCTTGAGAAGTCCATAATGCTGGGCAAAGGAAAGAGACAGCAGTGAATGCACCACTGAGAGACCTTAAAGGCCAAGTCAGATCATCCTGAAGAGAATCTATCTATGTGGTCGCTAAGAGTTGACACCGACTTGACGGCACTTAATCAATCAATCAATCAATGTGTGGTACACTTCTCAAATATCTCTTGCCCTTTCATTTGTAGATATATAATGAGCATGATGGCAATATACTACCTAATTTGCTCACTGAAAATTAGTGTAGTTAACTAATTTATTCTAAATAACTACAGTGGTCCCTCTACTTACGAAATTAATCCGTTCCGAATGCACATTTGTAAGTCGAAAAATTCGTAAGTCGAAAAGCGGTTTCCCATAGGAATGCATTGGGAACGGATTAATGCGTTCCGGAGCCTAGAAAAAGACCCAGACCCCCAGTAAGGCTTGCAAACTGCACAGGAACATTTCTTTTCAAGAATAAACAGGCAGTAAACAGGCAGGCAAGTCAAGGAAACCGCATGTAAAATTCGTAAGTCGAGGAAACCCCATCTAAAAATTTGTAAGTCGAAAAAACTGCATCTAAAACCGGATCTAAAACTGCCGTTTGTAACTCGAAAAATACTTATGTCGAGTAGTTTGTAAGTCGAGGGACCACTGTACTTCATTGGAGATATGAAACCCATAATTGTTTCTATTTTGAAATTTTCATTGCAAAGCATTTTTATCTGCTCCCCCCCCCCCAAAAAAAACCCCGCTGTAGAATTTGGATTCAAGAGTACGCAATTCGGGTTTGGTTATGTGAGAAACAGTCATTTTATTTTTTCTTGAATATTTATTTTATTTTAAAAATGTATACACTAATTCACAACAAAAATTAAAAATAAAATATCAAATAAACACAATCAACAGCAACACAAAATACATAAAACCAATCCAAAACAACTCAACAGTAGTGCATCCCCTCCCCTGCCAAGAAATAACTAAGGGGAAAGTGGGGAAAGCAGCAAAAACAAAAAGTTTTCACAAGCTGGCCAAACACCAGCAAAGATGCACATTTGGTAGCATAGTGTTCACACTGGCTGACAAAGTAGTCCCACTAAAATTAAAAGGACAAGTTAAACATTGCCTTACTTTTACAGCAGATGCCTGTGTGAGTGGCTGGGCATTGCTTAACTTGTTCTTTTAATTTCAGTGGGACTACTTTGTGTAATTTTCCTCATCATGTCAACTAGGGATGTGCATCAATCAGTTCGGAGGTCTTTTCCAGACCTCCGAACTGGTCCTGCGTTCGAATCGGTTCTGCGGCAGGGATTGTGCTCTTACACACTCCCCCGCCGCGTTTTCCCCACCTGCACTGTGTCAAAAATTGCTGCATGGAGCTGCAGCATACCCTCTTTCCACCTCAATCAGCATCCAACTGGAAGTGGTTGGTGCACATGCATGGAGTGCACATGCACACTGACCACTTCTGGTTGGACACTGACTGAGGCAGCAAGAGGGTATGCTACCACCCCGCTTAGCAATTTTAGACACAGTGCCAGTGGGGGAAATGGGGTGGGGGTGTAAAACCACCCTCCCTGCTCCCTAAAGGTAACCTGCCGCTGCCGAACTGGCCCAGCGCCGGTTTATGCACATCCCTAATGTCAACCACTCACCACGATCCAATTTTATTCTGCTCAAAGCTGTGCAAGAGAGTGTGTATGGCCCATGTACTGACTCACACTGAACAGTGTCAGTACTGCTTTCTTTCTCCTACAAGCCTTTCAGGAATCTTGGTGAATGCATATTTGGTTAAATGCCTCCTGCTGCATTCCTGTTTGGAGCTTCAATTAAAAGCCTTCCCTCATAAATTAGCCTAGCCATCAAATGCTCCTGAAACTGACTGTGTTTAACTAAGAACTACATGGTTTAAATCAAATATCCAAGCCAAGGGAAGAACTAAATTTCACATCGTTAAATAAAAGCATCAGTCGTATACCATGAGCCAATAATGTGGAAATTAACATATATCTCCCTAGCATAGGCACCTTGATGTAGACCTTATGTTTCTAATAATTACCGTCCTAGTAGGAAAATATTACATGGTCTATTTATTAGTAAAGTACCAAATTGATTTGATGTAATCACCCAAATGGCTCATTTGAAGTCATCAATATTTTCTCTCTGAAATAATGCTTTCCTCCAACCCATCACTAGTTACCATAAAAAAGGAAGTAAAATTCCCTGACTTTGGATATATGGGCACCAACAAAAAAACCAAGCACTCTCTTAAAAAATCACTTCTAGCTTTATGCACCCCAAGACTTGTTTCATTGGACTGGAAAATGTCTGGTGATGTCAACGGACCTGTTCAACAAAGAAATCAATCTTCTTCCTTGCAGAAGTACTAGGCTTTCTGTATTTGATAGCACTGTTTTAAACTGTCTACTTTCCAGGCACAAGTCTCTCCCAAGCCTACCAGGAGATGCCAGGAAATGAACTTAGGACCTTCTGCTTGCAAGCAGATGCTCTACCACTGAGGATAAAGCATACGGCCCCATTCCTTAAGGGGAATATCTTACAGCAGACCGTGCTTGGAATTCTGCTGTAAGAATGAATTATCCATCCAAATGCAATCCAAAGCAACCCCTGCTTAGCAAAGAGGACAATTCATGCTTGCTGTCACAAGACCGGCTCTCCGCCCTACACTGAGAATAGGAAGGCCTCCATTTCTAATTTTGCAGAGGATGTTGCAGTGTTATCATTTGGCCCAGGGGCGTAACTATAATAGGGCAAGGGGAGACAGTTGTCTGGGGGCCTACTGCCTTGGGGGGCCCCCCAGAGGCAAGTCACATGACTGACTCCCCCAGCCGCGCACCCGCCCGGACTTCCTTCAGTTGTATTCATCCTCCAAAAGGTATGTAAGTGTTAAGACCTGGAGCTACCAGAACAGCATGTTTTTCTCTAGTACCATTAAATGACTTGCTCGTCCACAATTTACAAAATGTTTTAAAAAACAATTTAGGATGATTTTTATTTATTTATTTATTTATTTATTTATTTATTTATTTATATGCTTTTTGTTACCACTATTCAGCCTCATTTAAGATTTCTTTACTTCATGAGCTGAGCTTCAGTGAGGGAGGTGGCATTTTAAATTCTTGTCTCTGGGCCCACTCCAACCTTGCTACGCCCCTGATTTGGCCAAAGATCTATTGAGAATTCTGATAATCTTCTAGGGATGTCACAATGATGATTTCTCCTCTGTAGTTCTCTGAATGCATAGCCCATCCCATCCAGCTGAATAGTATTAAATCCAATTAAAATCAATTGAGGGGGGGGGAACAGCTAAATGGAGAGTAAGTGCAGGTTTACCTTCAAATTGATGCATATTATAAAACATGGTCAGGCTTTGGTACATCCCCAAGGGGAGGGGGCTCCCTACTCTTGACATTGACATGCAGAGCTTCACATTCCCCAAGAGAACACATCTATAGGGATCCCAACCGCCCAAACATGATGCTCTGATGGTATTGTTAGGTAGATGCTCTTGGTTGATTTTCGAGATACAGGAAAAGAGGCTTGTTACCTAACAGAAGAAGCAACAACTGGAGATGCAGCAGATGGTGGCACCTGCATCATCAGATGTTTTTATCACATATTTTCTCCTTTCTTTTTTTAAATTACGCACGTAGCAATTTGAAAGCAAAGCTGAGAACAGCGTGGGAGCTCGTGGAGGTGTGAAAATCACAGGTAGCAACAGCAGCTCCATTCAGAGTCAAGAATTGGCTTGGCACCGAGTTCAAAAGTTCACATGGCCAGGAGAAACATAGCCCTTGCACGGAGAACATTGCAAAGTAGAATGAGTGATATGGAGGTTTGATTTTAAAGCTTTTATTGTTTTTACTGTTAAACTGATTTTAAGGTTTTTAATGTGGTTTTTATGAAATTTTATTGTATTTTAACCCCCTCCCTTTCCCTCTGAGGCTTAGTGGGGCTAGCTACCGACGCTGGCAGGTGAGGCACCAACCTGCCTGGTGGGTCCCAGGAGGGGCGGTAGGCCTGATCAGCGGGACAACCACCTTGGGATGCCTTATGAAAAGCAGTATAAACATTGAAGAATAAACAAACTCACTCACTCCTTGGGAACAAGCTGAGGCTGCCGATCTTTGAGAGCATGCAAAGAATTCCTGTTGCAGCTTAAAACAGCTTCTCACTGGACAGATCTGGAAATTCTCTCCAGAAGTTAAACGCAGTGCTGGGAAGGCCAAATCTGCCACACATCATTCTGTATTTATCAGGCTTAGACATGAATCTTGGGGTGAATCGACATGGTGGTACTTAAGCCAAGTCGGCAAAAGAGGCATCTTTAAAGTGCTGGTTCTCTTTACAGGAGAACCTCAATATTCGCAGGGGTTCCATTCTCCGCTGCTACCACAGATATGGAAACCACAAATACTGGGTTATTTGGGCTATGGGGTCGCGGGGGTTAGGTTCCCAGGGAGAGAAAAAGGTCAAAATCGGCCAAAAATTGCTGGGTTTTTTGTCTGTCGTGTGTGTGTGTGTGAAAAAAGGGTTAAATGCCCTAGAAATGCAGGGGTGGCCTACCATGCTCCAGGGGTCCCCAGCAGTTCAGAAATCCCCCCAGAATAGAAAATCAGCCAAAAAGCATCATTTTAAGTCCATGTTTTAAATGCTACAAAAGGTCCTAAAAATGTGGGGGGTGGGGGTGGCCTACTGTGCTTCAGAGGTCCCCAGAAGTCCAGAAATGCCCCCCAAGTGTATAAAATTGGCCCCAAATCACCATTTTAGGTCTGTTTTTGTGTGAAAGTGAGCCATAAAAATGGCTCCTGATGTCAAAACGGAGGCCAGAAATGACCTCCGAGGTCACCCCAACATGGATCTAACCCTTTTTGCCTCCCCCCCCCACCATGTATACTGAAGTCAGGTGTCTATTACCCGGCCACGGATACGCAAAACCGCAGATGGCGGGTCCTCAATTAACGAGGTTCTCCTGTATATGATTCTCCATGCTTAAGTGGGGTGAGAGCAACTGGCCCTATTCAACCCCAGCACAGCATCCCTCAAGCGGCTGTTGCTGGTGTCTACCTTGTTTCTTTTTAGATTGTGAGCCCTTTGGTGACAGGGACTGTAGTAGTAGTAGTAGTAGTAGTAGTAGTAAACCACTCTGTAAACTTCTTGTCGAGAAGGTTTCAATGATTTTTAAAAATCTACCAGTTTGAGACCAGAGTTCAGGCTGGCTGCATCCGCATATAACGTAGAACCCGATGACTCCATCACTACTGCCTCTCTCTCTGTGTTAAGTCCATGTGTCATACACAAACTGGACAAAATCCTCAGTGACATGTTCTTTATTATCAGAGAGCTCCTACAGTCAGCCAGCAGTCTTAAATTGAAAGTCCCCCTCAGAGGCTTGGCAGAGCATACACAACACTTCCTCCTCCAAGACAGCAGCACCACAGACAAACTCCTTTCTCAAGTGAGGATTGATTGATTGATTCATTGATTGATTGATTGCCATCAAGTCGGTGTTTACTCTTAGCAACCACATAGATAGATTCTCTCCAGGCAAGTGAGCATAGCAGGCTCTTATTTCTTCTTGCAATCTGTTACTTTGCGGCCTGTGAAAAGTTGGATGCTTGTAGTTAGCCAACCAAGCTACATTACTTGTAGCTTGGCCTTCTCCCTATTTTAACACTTGCTTTCTACAAGCATCTGGTTTGCTCTTTCTCTCTCCTTTCTCCCCCCAGCACTTAGTTTGGATGCAACAGCATGTTACATGAAGTCCACCATTAAGAGAAGGGCCTCAAAGTCAAAATATCTCTTATTTCACAGAAAGCAGCCATAGTGTGGGTACATTGATGTGTCATAGGATGGTGGCACATGGGGTGGCAGGACTAACAATTTCCCTCCATGCCTTTTTCCTGCTGAAAACGGTGCCCTTGGAGCAGCCACTTAGGGGGCAAATTCCACTCTGTAGAAAGGATTTGGCAGTGGGGGAAACCAGGGAGGAAATTAAAAAACAAAATACACCCTGATCTGCATCAAACCCCACCCATGGCATCTGAATGCAAACCCCTCTTTTAATGATGTGCTAAACATAATGTGCATTCCATCAACAGGTAAAAGACCTAGGCTTCCAAGGACTTAGGGAAGACAGTCTCTCCTTTTGACTTTCCCCAGCCTAGACAGGCCCTCTGCTTCATTTGCTAGGCTGTGTGGATCTCTCTCTTGTCATAGGAACATAGGAAACACAGACAGGGAACTTGAAACCTTATGCTCTTCCCAGAGCGGCTTCATCCCCTGATGGGAATATCCTTTTGGATCTCTCTGAGGCTACCATCTACCATAGTATCCTTCTGGACTTCCTGAGGCAGGTGGGATTGGGTGGCATTATTTTACAGTGGTTCTGCTCCTACCTTTCTGGTAGATTCCAGATGGTGTTGCTTGGAGACTGTTGCTCTGCAAAGTGAGAACTGAAGTGTGGAGTTCCACAAGGCTCCATACTGTCTCCAGTGCTCTTTAACATCTACATGAAACCGCTGGGAGAGATCATAAGGAGGCTTGGTGGTTTGGTGCTGATGTTATCAATATGCTGATGACACCGAGATTTACTTTTTGACCTCATCAGGAAATGGCATATCTTCTCTAAATGCCTGCCTAGAGGTGGTAATGGACTGGATGAGGGATAACAAACTAGGCTGAATCCAAATAAAATGGAGGTACTGACTGTGGGTGGTTGGGACCCAAGAGATGGTTTAGATCTGCCTGTTCTGGATGGGGTTACACTCCCCCTGAAAGTTCAGATACGTAGCTTGGGAGTGCTCCTTGACCCAAAGCTCTCCCTGATTTCTCAGGTTGAGGCACTGGCCAAGAGCACTTTTTACCAGCTTTGGCTGATATATCAGCTACATCCATTTCTAGGGGTGAATTGCCTTAAAACAGTGGTACATATGCTGGTAACCTCCAGAGTTAACTACTGTAATGCACTCTACATGGGGCTACCTTTGTACATAGTCCAGAAACCACAATTGGTACAGAATGTGACAGCCAGATTGGTCTCTGGGACAACACAAAGGGACCATATAATACTGGTTTTCAAAGAACTGCACTGGCTGCTGCTATGTTTTCAGGTTAAATGCAAAGTGCTGGTTATTACCTATAAAGCCCTTAACGGCTTGGGACCAGGCTATTTAAAAGAGAGCCTCCTTTATCATGAACCCTCCCACCTTTTATGATCTTCTGGAAAGGTCTGGTTACAGTTGCCACCTGCTCATCTGGAGGCAACTCAGGACCAGGCTTTCTTTGTGGCAGCCCCGGGGCTTTGATTCCTGCTGAAATAAGAGCATTTCCTTCTCTGTTTGTTTTCAGGAAGACCCTCAAGACTCTCCTGTTCTCACAAGCTTTTAATTAGATTAATTTTAATAATTTGTTTTATATTGTATTTGTGTGTTATGTATTTTAATCTGTGATTTTTAATATTAATATTTGTACACGCCTATAATTATAAGGTGGTATAAAAATATGATAAATAATTCCTGATCACTGTGGCTAGGGATTATGGGAGTTGTAGTTCAAAAACAGCTTGGGGGCTTAATTTGAGCAGGCCTGGTCTAACCATACCCATAGAAGTATTGCAATCTGCAGAACAGCTGTTTAGCTATCAGCCTGCCAAAGAAGCCAACCGCTTTTTAAAAGTTACTGCTTTGCTCCTTTGGTTGCATGTACCCTGTAAGAATATCAAAAGCTGCTCACATGCTTGGGGGGGGGGGATTCCTGTGTTGGGAATCATAACTTCCTAAGGCTTTCCTACTTTCTAAGCAGGAACTTAGGCAACACATCCAAATGCAACAAATGAGATGCGAATGAGGTATAGAATGGACTGCAGCAATTCAGATTGCACTTTTTAAAAACATTCCCCTACATTTCAAACAAACAAACAAACCTCTCTGTAACTTAAACCATTAGTAGAGCAGGGAGAGGACTAGGATAGACCTGTTCTTCTTGATGTGCTAGTTTTCTACTTGCAGAGGGCATTTCATATAGAGGCATATCCAAAAATAGTATGACTTGAGTCTGGAACCCTCTTCATATCGCAGTATCATCATCATCATCTTAAACATTTATATTCTGCTTTATCTTCAATGAATTCAAAGCAGCTTACAACAAATCATTAAAACAATAAACCTCAAGCTGGGAGAAGAGAATAGTTTGGTGCTTCATGACCAATAAAGATAAAGCAAGGGTGAAAACAGATGTAACATTTTAAGTGTAGTGGAGGTGCTTTGGTAGCACTATCTACACACACACACACACACACACACACTTTTTGTTCTAGAACAAGCTGGGGGTGGAGGGGAGGCAGTTATAGGTTTTCAACATGGTTTGTTTTGCACAGTGGAAAAGCTTGCTATGTTAAGTGCCTATTTGCTAGTGCCCAGAATGTCACCAATTCCTGAATCAACTGCTTTTGCAAATCTTGCAACTGCTTTTAAAATATCTGATTTTTTTTTTTAAGTGAAGGAATAACATACATATATATGTGCCACTTTTTTAAGAAAGAAAGAAAAGATAGCAAGTCTACTTTATACATGGAGGGTGTAATCTGTTATTGCTGCAGCTCCAGGTTATCTCCAGTTTAGGTGTCTTTTAAAATATTTAGGGAGAAGCAGAGTGTAAAAGTATCTGCAGGCTTAAGTCATTGCAAATAGAGATTAATTAATATACGATATAGTGCAAAAAGAAAAGAGAGAAAGGGCAGAGAAAAGAGACTATGATTTTGGATTCCCACTTTCTAAGCTACACTTTCTGGGAATAGTGTTGTGGCCAGGATACATGGAGTCAACGTAAGCACCACTCATAGAAAGCTGTTTATTTCATAACACACAATTGTGAAGAAACTACTACATTTGACACTTGTGATGCTGTAGCACTACATTTGTGAAAGCTCCTATGAATTAATGACTGCAGTTAATTAACCATATAAACAGATGCTAATGTAGTATCCTTCCTTTATTACATTAATCAATTAATGGAGAAGTGGGCTTTTTATTACAATTATTATCTCCCATGTGCTTTCCACATATTGACAGCAGTAGCCATATATAATGAATAAAAATGTAGAATACCTAAACAGTATTAGGTAAATATTGTAAAGTGGGAGGAAGCAATCGCTTTAGAAACATACAGCATATAGAAAATTAGCATAGGGCAGGAAGGGTCTAACCCAGCCTTTAGCCTGCTGTACTGCTTTTCTAATTGCATGGGATGATTAGCATAGGAGAGTATTAAGAAAATGTTATTTCCCCCACCTGCAGCAAGAAGTGGTGCAGTCCATTCTATAACTTGCCATCCTATCACTATATTGTGCCGCACAAGTAGGCCAGGCCTCCGCTCTTGAAAATCAAAACCATCACATGTATATTCAGCTGCCTCTTAAACATTAATGAATGTCCTCCTGGCTTAATTCCTGTTAAAGCCTTGCTGCTTCTACAAAACAGATGTTCCCCAGGATTTCTGTAAAACAAAAAAACAAAGGAAGTGTGACTGAATGAGGGAGAAGAGAGACACAGCTTCATATGCAATGGCTGGCAGTGCCTGTATCTGTTGGGAATAGGCCATTTGACTTTCACCAAGTGATTCCTCACAGCACAATTGTCCAAATGACTCCAACTTTGATCTTGGTGGCCTCTTTTGAAGGTTGCACGTATCGCATTCCAGGAGTGCCTCTGTTCTTGTGACTCTATATTAGTCTTTATAGGAAGTCAATGAGATGGAACTCAATAGAAAAAAAAAGGAAGGTTTAAGGGCCATTTGAAGACAAATGGGAAGACCCAGCACTCAATAACTTTACTGAATCATATTTTTCAAGAATACACAGACAAAGCTGCCTAGTACAAATGGGAGGAAAAGAGGGCAGGCCTACTTGTTTCTAAAGGCCATTCACCTTCTCCTGCAGAAGAGCAGGTATTTTATTCTTGTTTATTTAAAACAATGACACTGCCCTCCACTTCAGAGAAAGTCACAAAGACAATGGATTAGGACTGGTTGACATTGGAGACAAGCTGTACTGAGCGATGAATCTCACATGCATATACAACACAACCTCTCATTACTCAAGCTAGCAGTATAAGAGCCCCTTTACTTTGGCAAGAACCTATGCTGCGGGGGTAAGTGCAGGGTCCACACAAGTGGTACATGTGAATGGAACCCCAGGTGAGGGAGGCAGATGAGGCACACAGGAAATTTGGCAGTGCTCACTGCCTTGCAGCCACCACAACCTTCATTCCACCCCATCATTGTGTCTCCACCATCTACCTCTGGGAGAGGGTAATAGGCAGCATTTCCATGTTCCGGTGCCAGCAACAAATGTCTGAAGGTACATTGATGCAGCGGGCATGGCCAGCATTGGACCACAACCATACCACCCTTCACCCTTTCCCAGTCAGCTAGTGGTTCCTTCATCAGTTGGGTATGTCTTTACTCTTTAAGTTGAATTTTGTTCCAAATTAGTATGTTTAGGGTTAAAACTGTAGATGGAGCTGTAGCTCAGTGGCAGAACATCTGCTTTGCATGCAGAAGGTCCCAGGTTCAATCCTCGGCATCTCCAGGTAGGGCTGGGAGAGACCCCTGCCTTTTCCCTGGCATCTCCAGGAGAGCTGCTACCAGTCAATGCAGACAATACTGAGCCAGGTGAGGTGGACTAATGGTATTTCTCCATATATGGAAACTTACTAAGGAAACTGCGCCCCTACCCCATGTTTTACTTGTCGTACAGGAACATATTGTGAGTGACAGTGGTTCCTTCTGGCTACTGTAGTGAAGCCACTTGTATATAGTGTATACATTTCCTATTATAAAGATATATGCAAACTCTAATTAACTGACTAATGAAAATGATCTATCCTCAATGCATCATCCTGCACATAATTAGTTAATAATTACCAATTATTATATTCAGTCACCACCGCACTTCATTTTGAATGCTTCTCATCCACATCACTGTACGCAGCACTGAAAGCCATGGAAATTTGAAACTGTAGGAAGTTTCCAGATGAAAATTTATAGCAGCTTGACTACCGTCACAGTTGTGGGGTGTTCAGACAGGAAAGGCCCTTCCCAGGGTTTTCATGGTGATTTGTCCTTCAAGTCATGAAATAGCCATCTTTAAAAAGTAGTACTTTTAAACTGACCTGAAAATGGCAGTGTGGAATATTGCAGGAGTATGTATGAACAGATTAAGCACATGCTGAGGCTTGCAGGCTGAAGAAGGAGAGTGAAGACTTTGCTTATGGCTTGCCCCCACTTAGGAACAAAGGAAGCTGCCATAAACTGAGTCAGACCATTGGTCCATCTAGATCAGTATTGTCTTCACAGATTGGCAGTGGCTTCTCCAAGGTTGCAGGCAGGAATCTCTCAGTGCCACATCTTGGAGATGCTGCCAGGGAGGGAAACTTGGAATCTTCTGCTCTTCCCAGAGTGGCTCCATCCCCTAAGGGGGATATCTTACAGTGCTCACACTTCTAGTCTCCCTTTCGTATGCAACCAGGGCAGACCCTGCTTAGCTTAAGGGAACGAGTCATGCTTGCTTACACAAGACCAGCTCTCTTCCTCACCTGGGCACACCTCTGCACTCCTCTTTCCTGTGACATACACCTGTTTTGTTTTGTTGGTTACCTCTGGAATTCTTGAACATGTAGACACAGCAGCTGCTCTGGCAGATTCTATCAGTGGCTACTGTTCATGACGGCTGTAAACTAGCCCCCAGATTCAGAGAAGTGGGTCTCACAATCTGTGAGACACGCTTTTGCTGATACTGCGGGGAGAGTGGGCTAAGCCCGCTCTCCCCACAGACGATCGCTGCAGGAGCCCCGGGCGGCCGTATTGGCCGCCCACAGGATTGCTGGCTCCGTGACGAAGCCAGCAGGGGCTGGGGGGAGCAGGGGCCCCCGCAAGTGCACAGGGCATGCTGGTGAGACCCCCGGAGCTGGGAGGCTACTCACGATCAGAAAGCCCAGGTTTGCGGAGCGCTCGCTCCACAAACCCGGGCTTTAGGGAGGGCTACTTGAGCGGGTTACCCACTCATAAACTACCAGGCTCACCTGCGAGCCCAGTGGTTTACACAATCAACAAAAATCAGGCTAGGCTCTCCTAACCCGATTTTTGTTGAACGTGAGAATAGCCCCAGAGTCAATGAGGTCATTCACACAACCAAAAACTGGGTAGGGCAAGTGTTTTACCCAGGTTTCGGAGCTGTGTGTGCTTCCAACTTTTGGTTGTGTGGGAGCAAGCAACTAGGTAGGAGGAGGGAGAAGTGATTGTGTGGAAGCAAGGTAGGAGGGGAAGCTGGGTAGGACAGCCTTTCCTCCTACCTTGGTCAAATGCTGGGTATGATAGCTGGGTAGGATAGTGCTGTCCTGCCCAACTTTTCCTCCTAACTTGATTCCACAAAATCACTTCTTCCTCCTCCTGCCTAGTTGTTTGCTCCTACACGGCCAATAATTGGGAGCACACCTAGGTGGCCAGATCTGGCTTGGCTTTAAAAAAGCCAAATTCTGGCTTACAGCCCATTTGACCCACGAGTATACCCCTTAGGTTCTGACAACCCTGGCAGCACACACAGATCCCCAACCTGGGTAGGATGCTAGGAGAGGAGAGCTGGTCTTGTGGTAGCAAGCATGACTTGTCTCCTTAACTAAGCAGGGCCCACCCTGGTTGCATATGAATGGGAGACTTGATGTGTGAGCACTGTAAGATATTCCCCTAAGGTGATGGAGCCGCTCTGGGAAGAGCAGAAGGTTCCAAGTTCCCTCCATGGCTTCTCCAAGATAAGGCCGAGAGAGATTCCTGCCTGCAACCTTGAAGAAGCCGCTGCCAGTCTGTGCAGACAATACTGAGCTAGATAGACCAATGGTCTGACTCAGTATATGGCAGCTTCCTATGTACCCAATTTTCAGTTTGTGTGAATGACTTCAGTGAGATCATTCTCACAACCAGCTCACTCTGGGCTAGCACAGCCCTACCCAGGGCTGGTCATGAGAAGCACTGGGATTGGTCCAGATCCCAGTGCTCCTCAGCCAAGTACCCTGGGTTTGAAACCTGAGCTAAAAGTGAGGGGAAAGGGTGTGCACACACCCACCTCCCTCACCACCCAGTCATCTGGGTGCTCAGGCTGATTGCCAGGAGAAGGGAGCAAGAGATAGAGTGGGAAGAGGGCATGCCCCTGTGTGACTGCCATTTGACAGGGTGCCAAGTTTGGGATGGAATGTTGCAGCATCTCTGTTGCTGGCCTACTGCATTGTTGGATGGGGGGGGGACGAGTGCTCAGAGAGGCAGCCACAGTGAAGCACTACAACCATGGCACAGGCACAATCCCAGGCGGGTCTGCGATGCCATGTCTATGATTACGGCTCCAGAAAGTTAATGAAACCGCGGTTATGGCACCATCCACATTCAGACATAATGCTGCCTGCAAAAACCCTCTGGTTATGGCGGTGAAACTCACTACAACATGCAAGCTCAAACTGGAGTTAGGTGAGGCAAACTACAGGTTGCTTTGTCCGCGAAACCATGGTTGCACACATTTGGACGTAACCGAGTTCCAAATACTGTCCCATTTATCTCCAGTTTCGTGTTATGGGAGAATGCAGCTGATATCTGAATAGGGCTGCTATGACAATTTCTCCAGGGACTATGGGCATGTATAAAAGGATAATATACAGATTGGACAAAGATGATTGAGGATAGAGAGATAAAGGGAGTAGGCAACAATGGAAAGTGGTGGGATATGGATTGTATGTCTAGATTGCCTAGAAAAACAATACTGAAACATACTGAATACTGAAGCAATACTGAAACAAGATGGGTGAGCTGGAGTGCTTGGTTGCTAATGCAGAAATAGATATAGTGGGCATAACAGAAACATGGTGGAACTGTGAGAACCAGTGGGACACTGCTATCCCTGGATATAAACTCTATAGAAAGGACAGGGAGGGGCGCCTTGGAGGTGGAGTAGCACTGTATGTTAAAGAAGGCATAGAATCTAACAAGCTAGAAAACCTAGGTGGACTGGAGTCCTCCAAAGAAACCCTGTGGGTAACAATACAAGGCCTGAAAGGGAACATGCTACTGGGGATGTGCTATCGCCCTCCGGATCAAAACGCCGACAGTGACTGGGAGTTGCAGCAGGAAATCGGGGAGGCGTCAAGGAGAGGCAGGGCTGTAATAATGGGTGACTTCAATTACCCACATATAGACTGGGTAAATTCACAGTCAGGTCATGACAAAGAGGTCAGATTTCTAGATACGCTAAATGACTGTGCCCTAGAAGAGTTGGTCTTGGAACCAACCAGAGAGAAGGTGACCTTGGACTTAATTCTGAGTGGCACCCAGGACTTGGTGCGTGATGTCAGTGTCATCGACCCTTTAGGGAACAGTGGCCATAGTGCCATCAAATTCAGCATACATGCGGGGAGAGAATCACCAAGGACATCTAACACAGACATTTTGAATTTCAGAAGAGGAAACTTCTCCAAAATGAGGAGTATGGTGAAAAGAAAGCTGAAAGGGAAAATCAGGAGAGTCACTTCGCTCCAGAGTGCATGGAGTTTACTCAAAACCACAATACTAGTAGCCCAGTTAGATTGTATACCCAAAAGGAGGAAAGGTACCACTAAGTCCAGGAGGATGACAGCATGGCTAACAGGTACCGTCAAGGAAGCCATAAAAGGGAAGAAGACTTCCTTCCGAAATTGGAAGGCCTTCCAAATGAAGGGAACAGAAAGGAACACAAACTCTGGCAAAAGAAATGCAAGGTGACAATCAGGGAGGCAAAAAGAGAGGTTTGAGGAACATTTAGCCAAAAGTATCAAGGGGAATAACAAAAACTTATTTAAATATATCAGAAGCAGGAAACCTGCCAGGGAGACGGTTGGACAATTAGACAATGAGGGAGTGAAAGGGATTATTAAGGAGGATGTGGAGGTTGCAGAGAAGGTAAATGAGTTCTTTGTGTCCACCTTCACAGTGGAGGATACTGAGCATATACCTGTTCCTGAACCAGGCTTTTTAGGGATGGAGGCTAAAGAACTGAGTCAGATAGAAGTGACAAGAGATGATGTTCTAAACTGTCCGGAAAAACTAAAAACTAACAAATCGCCAGGGCCAGATGGCATCCATCCAAGAGTCCTCAAAGAACTCAAATGTCAAATTGCCGACCTCCTTGCTAAAATATATAACTCCTCCCTGAAATCGGGCTCTGTACCAGAGGACTGGAGAGTACCAAATGTAACACCAATTTTCAAAAAGGGATCCAGAGGCGATCCAGGAAATTACAAGCCGGTTAGCCTAACGTCTGTTCCAGGCAAATTGATGGACAGCATCCTCAAGGATAAAATTGTAAAGCACATAGAAGAACAGGCCCTGCTGGGAGTGAACCAGCATTGCTTCCGCAAAGGTAAATCTTGCCTCACAAAACTTTCGGAGTTCTTTGAGAGTATCAACAAGTGTGTGGATCAAGGTGATCCAGTTGACATAGTATTCCTGGACTTCCAAAAAGCTTTTGACAAAGTTCCTCATCAAAGACTCCTGAGGAAACTTAGCGGTCATGGGATAAGGGGACAAGTACATGTGTGGGTTGGTAACTGGTAAATCTTGCCTCACAAACCTTTGGGGGTTCTTTGAGAGTGTCAACAAGTGTGTGGATCAAGGTGATCCAGTTGACACAGTATACCTGGACTTCCAAAACATTTTTGACAAAGTTCCTCACCAAAGACTCTTGAGAAAACCTAGCAGTCATGGGATAAGGGAACAAGTGCATGTGTGGATTGCTAACTGGTTGAAAGACAGGAAACAGATGGTAGGTATAAATGGAGAGTTTTCACAATGGAGGGAAGTAAGAAGTGGGGTCCCCCAGGGATCTGTACTGGGACCGGTGCTTTTTAATTTTTTCATAAATGATCTAGAAGCAGGGGTAAGCAGCGATGTGGCCAAATTTGAAGATGATACCAAACTCTTTCAGGTAGTGAAATCCAAAACAGATTGTGAGGAGCTCCAAAGGGATCTCTCCAAACTGGGGAAGTGGGCGACAAAGTGGCAAATGCAGTTCAGTGTTGGCAAGTGTAAAGTGATGCACACTGGGACGAAAAACCCCAGCTTCAAGTATACGCTGATGGGATCCGAGCTGTCGGTGACGGACCAGGAGAGGGATCTTGGGGCCGTGGTGGACAGCTCATTGAAAGTGTTGACTCAATGTGCGGCAGCTGTGAAAAAGGCCAATTCCATGCTAGGGATCATTAGGAAGGGGATTGAAAATAAAACGGCTAATATTATAATGCCCTTATACAAAACTATGGTGTGACCACACTTGGAGTACCGCATACAATTCTGGTCACCACATCATAAAAAGGACATTGTTGAACTGCAAAAGGTGCAGAGGAGGGCAACCAAGATGATTAGGGGCCTAGAGTACCTTTCTTATGAGGCAAGACTACAACACCTGAAGCTTTTTAGTTTAGGAAAAAAATGACTGCAGGGAGACATGATAGAGGTCTATAAAATCATGCATGGTGTGGAGAAAGTGGATAGAGAGAAATTCTTCTCCCTCTCCCATAACACTAGAACCAGGGGTCATCCCATGAAATTGATTTCCGGGGAATCTAGGACCAACAAACGGAAGTACTTTTTCACACAATGCATAATCCACTTGTGGAATTCTCTGCCACAAGATGTGGTGACGGCCAACAACCTGGATGGCTTTAAGAAGGGTTTGGATAACTTCATGGAGGAGAGGTCTATCAACGGCTACTAGTCTGTGGGCCACCTCCAGCCTCAAAGGCAGGATGCCTCTGAGTACCAGTTGCAGGGGAGTAACAGCAGGAGAGAGGGCATGCCCTGTGGCTTCCGGCAGCATCTGGTGGGCCACTGTGCGAAACAGGATGCTGAACTGGATGGGCCTTGGGCCTGATCCAGCAGGGCTGTTCTTATGTTCTTATGAAATCTGCAGATCTGTAGAGGTAAAACTCAATGCAGGGACCACCTGGGGCCAGTTCAGATGATCCTTTTAAACGTGCAATTAATATATCTATGGTTTTTTAATACCCACTTGGAAAACAAATTCAGACAAACATACCAATGTTAGTGAATGATTCTTTCCTGGGCTCTGTTGTGTTTACAATTCAAACTCAATGGTTGGGGGTCGGAGGGGTGGTGCGGTGGGACACCAGTTAGCAATTCGGACAATAATCTAATCTGACAAGCTAGTCAAAATAGTGACTATCTCTCATTTTAAATCCTACATTATATCTAATATTTAAATCCTGGATAGAGAATACATTTTTCAATTCAAATGATCATTTGTAAATGTATAGAGGAATCTAATCACACATTGAAAGTATCATCTGAATTGGTCTGTGGTTGGACTGGAACCCAGAGAGCTGTCACAACTTGGTGGAACTCATCAGAGGCAGGAGATATGAGCCTAACTGAGACATTATGCTTCATGGGTGTACAGAAGTCTGTACACTTGTACATGTATTTGTGTGAATGACTGTACCTGTGTTCATTTTTTAAAGTGAACCTGGATACAGGCCCTTCAAATGCATGGTACAGATAGAAAGTGTACTGCTGTACATGCGTTCATATAACATATGAATGACTTTACCTGTGTACAGATCTGTACCTGTGTACACTGTACACTTGTTATACAAATGTTCAACATAACATGTTAATGGGCCAATGGAGAATCCAGGGACATAAAAAGTTGTTGCATGCTGAGAAGTACTTCATGAAATGGCTTTTCTCACATGGTATATACACTGTATTTCCAGGAATATACGTTATTGATATATATAGGTAGAGGGACCCTAATCCTCAGATGTCCAACACTCTGAAGTGGGTAGAGTCCAGCCATCAGAATGTTGGCAACACTATCCACAGAGCTAAATTCCAGATCTGGATTTTCCAGATCTGTGGTTTAAAAATCAGCAAACTGGCTTCCGGGGGAGTACACAGTCACAAGTGAATCAGCCAGAGAATGTTGCCCTAGCAAGCACTTTGATAAATGGAGAAGTCACTCTTTTCTAGCACACAAGCTACTTGTAAACTGAGGTTTTTGCATGCAGTGCCTGTGATATCATTGCAAAGTATGTTGCAAGTTGTCTATCTGCACCATTCTGAATGGCCCACCAATATGAAACTCCTTTTTCCTCTTTGCTTTTCTTTTGGGGTTGTGCACTAATCCACTATAGCAGGTTCTCAAACCGAGTCCCTGGATGTTTTTGAACTACAACTCCCATCATTCCCAGCCATAATGGCAAAGCCTTTTAAAAACAAGTGTGTTTAAATGCACGTCTTGGACAATAAGAAGAAGTTGATAACCCACCCTCAGCAAGGCTGTCAGCAAAGCTAGCTCTGCCTATTTCCATTATGTGGAGTTGACAATATTACTGAAATATATCTTGCAGTAGTAAAGTGTTAAAAGAAAGCAGCACTCTCTGCACCCACCCACGCCCACGCAGCCCTCTTGGGGGAAAACTTCATCTGGAAAAGCCCCATGGCAATTTTAGTTGTGTTGGTTATAACTTCTGTTTCTGAGAGTCTCTCCTTTAAAGCTTCAGAAATATCGAAGGCTGATCCTTGTCACTTACAATAAAAGCAGATGTAACATTGCAGCAGTGTTTACAAAAGGTTCTTTAGCTGTGAGCCCAGCTCCAGCCCGGATTCACATCTGGCCATGCTGGCTCAAGGGCTGAACAATGATTCAGTTTTGCCCTTCTGCTCTACACTTCAGGTAGTCAGTCCACCTTTTTAAAAAAAATTGATGTTAAGCATTATGTGCTTGATCCATGTATTATACATTCATCCTTCATCTTATTTTTTAAAACTCACATATTTTTAAAACAGTTGCAAAGCTGGTTCTAGACACTAGCAGTGTGGATGCATTGGTGACTTCACAGGCACTAGGTAATAGGTACTGTTAACTAGCTTTTCTTCATTCAGACTAAAACAATCCAAGTAATTGAAGATCAGGGAGGGTTCACCCAAGATAGAAGAGTTGGGATGAATTTGGGGGTGCTTCCAGATCACCCCTACTGCTCCACATACATTGCACTTGTCTTTGACCCATCTTCACATAACTCATATGCTATGCTTTTTTTTCTTCATGGAAGATATCTTTTTTTAAAAAAAATTAAGCGGGGGAAGGACTTGGCATCTTCTGAACTCATATTTCATTTCATTAAAAAGAAAATGCATGAGGAAAAAACTGAGGAGCTGCCATCTAAATCATCTTAAAAAGGAAAATATAGATGATAAGTGTTCTTTTCTCTCCAAATGCAATTGATAAACACAACCAGATTGAAAAGCCTGATTCACATTACAAAAACTAGAAACCTAAATTAGAAAGATTTCTGCACTGTTGAGTTTTGCTTCATTTACACTAGCATACCCTTCTGCCAACATTACGTACCTGATAATATTTCATCATTAATTTTATCCTGCCCTCCCTCCAAGGAGCTCAAGGTAGAGTACATTGTTCATCCCCATCCCTTTATCTCAACAACAACCCTCTTAGGTAGGTTAGACTGAGAGTTGGTTACTGACCTAAAGTCACATAGTTAGCCTCACAGCGGAGTAGATTTTTTACTCCTAGTCTTATTACTGTACCACACTAGCTCTAACAACAATACTTAGCATTTATGTAGTGTATTTCAAATATTCTAAGGTCCTTTTCATTTGAGCACAAAGGTCAGCACTGGGCCATGGACAGCCACCAGCAAGTAGATTGGAGCCCAAAGTTTCCATCAAGAGGTCACAGATGAGAACCAGAAAGGTCAATCAGGAACCGGGGCCAGGCAGCAAGCCAGGAACTGAAGCCAAGCGTCAAAGCCAAGTGGATAACTGGAATCAGGAGTGGAAGATAAGCCAAAAGTCAGATCCAAAGCCAGGGGTCAGGCCAAGCAGGACCCAAGATCAGAAAACACAACACCAGGACCAATGAGGCCTCAAAACGAAGGCAAAACCTGAGCCCAGGCAGGAAGCCTTTGTATTCTTCCTGCCCTGAAAGGATCCAATGACCATCCTGGGTGGGCAGGGTAAGACCAGAACGCCATACTCTGGAACATAGAAGCATAGGAAGCTGCCTTACATTGAGTCAGACCTTTGGTCCATCTAGCTCAGTATTGTCTACAATGGCTAGCAGCTCTCCAAGGTTTCAGGCAGGATTCCTTTTCAGCCTGCCTGCAGACGCTACGGATTTAAACTGAGACCTTCTGTATGCTAAGACGACACTCTTCTACCACCAGGCTACAAGCCCATCCCTATGGCAGGGCTGGTGTAGTTAAGCTGGTTGCCACATGGGGCAACAATTCAGATGCAGGTTCTCAGATTCACAGCCTTTACACAGGTAGCTCATGACAACAAATGAACACGTGAAAGGGGCGACTGCGGTCAAAGCCTGACATGTTCAAAGGTCCTGTTTGCCTGGAGACGGTGTCCATCAAGCCGAATACACATACAGTCCTGCACATGGTCCGAGAATCTCCATTTTCTAGGTTCTCCATTTGCACATAAGGTGACAGAGTAGTTAGACTAGACGGGCAGACCCACTCAACCATTAAGCTCACTCTGTGACCTCAGGCCAGGCACCATCTCTCAGCCTAACCTACTTGACAGGTTGTTGTGAAGATAAAAAGGCAGGGAAGAGCCATTTACTCCAGGTCTGAGCTCCCTGGAAAAAGGGCATGAATAAAATGTAATAATTAAACATTATTCTCAGGTACCCAATATAAAGTAAAGTGTGCCATCGAGTCGGTGTTGACTCCTGGCACCCACAGAGCCCTGTGATTTTTCTTTGGTAGAATACAGGAGGGGGTTAACATTGCCTCCTCGCGCACAGTATGAGATGATGCCTTTCAGCATCTTCCTATATCGCTTCTGCACGAAATAGGTGTTTCCCATAGTCTGGGAACATGTACTTCATATATATTATATCTGTAATCTTTATAACAACCTGGAAAGGTAGGACAGCAGTATTATCTCCATATTGCATATTTTATTTAGTTAAAAATATCTGTAAATTTACTTTCTGAGCTGTTCAGGGTGTCTCACATTCAAAATAGTCAGAACAATATTCCACAGTAAGAGTACGTGAAAAACCCAAGAAAGGATGTCAAGCTACCAAAAGGCAGCATCAGATATCAGTAGCCCCACAGTGGAGAGTAATTCTCAAAGTCCAACTGCCTTTTTGAACAGGAGGGTCTTATATAAAATCTGTCTGAAGACCAGGGTAACTGCACCTCCCGAGATCATCCATTCCAGAACCACTGAGAAAGTCTTGTTCCTTGTAGAGATGTGTACAAATGGCTTGTGCATGGGCTGGCATGGGGAGCAGTTCCCTTAAGGAGTCAGTAAGGAGCTCCTTATCTGCTCCTCCCCTCCCCGCCGCTTTTCCAGGCACCACACCTGGTCCCCAACCGGCTGTGCATGGCTGTGGGGCAGTTCCCTGCAGCCTCTGTGCAGCATCAGCACTCAAATGGCTGGCGTGCTGGCCATGTGCATGCTGATGCTGTGTGGAGGCTGCAGGGATCAGTGCCGCAGCCCCACGCGGCCAGCTGCGGACTGGCTGCCATGCCTGGAAAAGTGGCGGGGTGGGGACGAGCAGGTAAGGAGCTCCTTACCAGCTCTTTGAGGGAACCGCTCCCTGCCCTGTCGAGCTGGTTCGAATGCCAGTGCTCAAGCCGGTTCGGCACTTCCCAGAGGAGGCACCAATCTGGCTCATGCACATCCCTAGTTCCTCGTCACAGATTTCTTCACTTCACAGACTGAGAGAACTCAGAGCTGGGCCCTCCAGGCAGGTGGACTCTATGTGGTCTCTAAGATATGTAGGCCCCAGAGAGGTATGATCAAGTTCCTCTGCTGAATCCATAACTTGTGTGACATGAGAACAAGAGACTTTCCACCTCAGGCTCGTCAAGCCAGTCTATATGTTTCACCTGCCACGGAGATCAGAATTCTCCTAGATCAAGACTCTTACCCTTCAACAATATGGTTCAATAATATAACTCACCATGAGACTTGGATCTATCATGTAATGCGAAGAGCCTTGAGAATACTCACACGATTTTGTGAGAATGAACCTCTTATCATTAATACCCAAAAATCTAAACTCATGGTATTTTGTAAGAGACCGAAAAATCATAAATAGGTAATAAATGGCATCAGGGTTCAACAGGTTAACACTTATAAATACTTAGGTATTGTTTTTCACTCTGGAGGGTCATAGAAACTGCATTATGAGCATGTGGCAGCAAGTGCCCAGAGGAGTGCAACTGCAGTTTAAAAATGTTTCTATACAAAAGGTGGATACAATATTCCGGCAGCCCTCAAGGTGCTCCAGGCCAAAATGTTATACGGGATTCAGATCTTCCCTACAGGTAACTTTTCTATATTGGAAGCTGTTCAGGCGGGCTTCCTTCGGGCTATTTTTCATCTTCCTAAATGTGTTTCCAATGCTGCCTTACGCCTTGAAACTGGAGTGATTAGAGTTGAAGCCCAGGCGTGGTTATATCTGATTAACTTTTGGCTTAAACTCCACGCCTGCCCCTTGGGCCTTGGGCCATTAGTGTTGGAAGATGAATTCCAGTCATCCTGGCGAAATAACTCACAGGTCATCTTTGGTAAGTGTGGGTTCTCATGGCAATATCTGTCATCTTTAACACCTGATGTTGCTAAAAAGATAGTCAAGCAAAGAGTGCTAGATATGGAGAAACAAAGAGATCTAAGTTTGATTACTGCAAAGAACACCTTGGGCAGTTTTTCTAACTACCCCCAGCCAGCAGGATATTTGATACGCCTGACCACTTTAAGTCATAGAAGACCTTTCTCACAGGCACACTTTAACGCGTTACCTTCTGCGGTGTTAGAAGGGAGGTTTAAGGGAATTGCCTTAAGGAATCGATTATGCCCTTGTGGCGCTGGAGTTGTTGAATCAGTAGCACATGTCCTTTTACTCTGTGCCTTGTATAGGATTATTCGCCCTATATGGATAGAACCTCTTTTAAAAGATAAACCGGGTTATTCTGATGATTATTATGTTTCTTATTTTTTAATGGATCGCCACGCGGAGGTTACAGAGAGGATTGCAAGATTCTGTGCTGCAGCATGTAAAATGAGACGAGATAAACTTAGCTGTGTATGACCTTGCCATCCTTGTAACTCACTTTTATGTAATTTATTATTTTGATGTTGTATATTTTTGCTGTATTGCATTGTTTTTATTCCTTGTTTGTTGTGTTCTGGTCATGGACTGCAGTAATAAACTTGACTTGACTTGACTCGACATGTAATGCATTTCTCACTACATGATGGACCATGGCAGTGGACCCTGGATCTATGGCGGTGGTGTTTGCCACTGGAGGCTGGGAACCCTGACACATGAAGGCCCTGATTTATGAACTCTGATGGAAATTAACTCTGCACATCCTCAGAGACATTATCGCCTTTGCTATTGCTTTTCATGTTCTAGGGCTGAGGGTTTGCACTGGAAATGAACCCCTGGCTCAAAGTAAGTCCTGCTTAAATTCTTCAATGCTACTTCTCTGACTCATTTCCTTTGCTAAATACAGGATATGTGGTCCAGTTCTCTCTGGTCAAAAGAACATTAATGATCCCCTTAATATTCTCCCGAGTCAGAAGTCAACTCTACTTGCACAGTTGCACTCTGATTAGACCCACAGTGCCGGTAACCTTACGGTCGTAAATGAGTGGCACATATATAGTTGGACAATTATATGTATTGTGACTAAATTTCCCCCTGAAGAGCTCATTCAAGATGTTAGTGTGAAAGGATCATAAAATGAATTAATAGCTGATTCACTGTATAATTTCCTAGTTCAATATACTTTAGTGTACCAGCTAAATGAGGCATACACAGCATTCAGCCTGGCCAGTTAACAGCTTTATCATTGAGATTTCAGGCATAGAAATAAAAGCGATTCTTCTGAAGTAATTGCGTCTAATTAAAAGAAACATTTAAAAAGTGTAACCAAAAGGAATTCATTTCAAATGGAAAATTAATGCTGAAAAATAGCCCTAAGCTCTCTTGTCTTGGCTAATAGCTAAGCATTCTCAGAATAATTAAACTGTTTTGAAATGTTGATACCTTCCCCTGTTTGGAATGATGGCCATTGTCGCGCACATTAACAAGCCATCACCGAGTGCCTGGCTGTTAAGAGGGGGCAAAGTGTGCAGGACAGAATCAATGACGAGAGGACATCAAGGAACTGGAGCGTGAAGCTCTGTTCTATTTCTGACTTGTGTGTGTGCAACGTCTAATATTCGCGGACATTTTAAAGAAAAATACAGGGCCGATTTGAAGGATATTTTCCCAGTCAGAGGCATCATTAGGGCATGACCCATGGGGCACGGGTCCCCAATAGATTGCTCAGAGCCCTGAATCTCATCAGCCTCCTCCTCCTCCTCCTCCATGACGTCTTCCAGAAAGGTGGTCTGGAAGCACGGTGGAAGCACCTGCACAGAGTATGGGAGAGAGCTCCTAGCCTTACCTAGCTCTGTACTGCTTCCACTTTCATAGGTGCTGTATTATAATATTAGAGACTTTTTAAAACATATTGAATTATTCTTGGGGAAGTATGATGAAGTTTAATGATCAAAAGGGCTCTGTGAGCCCAGCACCCAGATCTTTTAAGCACCTAGCAATTCCCTAGCTCACGCAATATTAGTTTAAACTAGTTTTTGAAGCACATGTAAAGCAATGAATTGGATGCAACCGGTGTTCCTTCTGAGGCATGTGCACATGCCTGCACTCACAAATTTTTTAATGTCTGTTCAGTTGGATTTAGATCCTGCTCAGGTTGAATCAGGAAGGCCTCGTTCTGAATGCAGGTGTGCACACACTGCCTTGATACTCCCGCCCAGAACAAAACTTATTCCACAAGCAGATGAAAAAAATTAGAGAGAACACTGGATGCAACATACAACGAAGGAACACACCAGGAGGATTCTGGGCTGTCTGGAAATGACGTCATGACAGGCACGCTATTGGTGCCTTCCTCTTTTAAGCACACAGGCCAGGAAAGTATTGTCCAAATGTGCTCATGGTGCTATCAACCACCAAGAAAACCCCTCAGATCCATGACTAATGCAAGATCCGAAAAGCTCCATCAGACAGTGTGCAGGATAAGCCAGGGCTGGAGTATCCATTGGGCACCACTGGTGCTCTTTGGACCAGACTTCTGGTCAAAAGTCTGGTCCCCCACAGACCTGGGGTGCCTCCAAATGGGTGGAAGCTGTTATCTGCTCAGCAGCTTCATTTCCTGTTTTGCCAGGTGTGGCTGCACTGGGTGCGGTGGGTGTGCTCCACCTGACACCAGGGCGGGGCCTCCAAATGGCCTTTAGGTCCAGGCTCCCAAATTACCTAGGTGCACCTCTGTGGGGCACAATAGGCTCAGTGCCTAGGGCCTACAAAGCTCCCAAAGGTCTATGAAAAAGTTTTAGGCCCCCCAAAATCTCTGATGACTCAAGAAATCAGAAAAGAAAACTTCTAAGTCAAACTTAATGGATAACCCAGCCCTGTGGGTGTCCTATAGATCAGGGATCCTCAACGTTGGGCCCCCAGATGTTATTGGACTTCAACTCCCATAATCCCCAACCAAAGGCCACTGGGGCTTGGGATTATGGGAGTTGAAGTCCACTAACATCTGGGGGCCCAACGTTGAGGATCCCTGCTATAGAACTAACTTAGGGGCCTATGATTATGTAGGCCTAGGTTCTACAAAGACTTCCATCCAGTCCTGGGATAAGCACATCCATGTTGTGCTGTTTAATTAAATCAACATCTTTAGGTAACAATTTTCAGCTTTCTTGTGACATAGGACACTAGTGGACAGCACCAGTTCACATTGCACATATGGATGTGAAAGAGTCAGAAGAGGCACATCGCGATTGGGCTCTTTTCCTCTCTCTCTCTCTGGGTGTGTTAGCATCTAGCCTCTCAAAGAGTAGTAGTTTATTCCAGCAAGTCATGTCAGCAGTATAATACTTCTGCTCAGCTGGTGCCAAAGAGAGCAACCGTAGTTTACTGCCCACTGCACAGACCATGTGGAGAGTACTCTCATTTGACGAAAGGAGTCTTAAGTCCCTTATCATATGAGGTTTAATTGATTCATTGATTCCATCAGCCCCAAAAAATTGCATATGAATACAAAGAATAATGCTGAAGGAACAAGAGATTTTGTGTTTAAAAGATGCAGACAGGTTTTGTCACAGAATAGGCATTCTGCTCTCCCCCCATTGTGAGAGAGGGGACACCTCTTCATCCCTTTGCAGTTTTTGAAGTATTTGTATTAGAGATAATCTTTTTAAAATGTAACATCTGCTCCAGATATACTTTTTTCAATCAGTTAATCAAACAGATGAATCAGCTAAACATTGCAGCCATATACAGAACAGAAATGTTTTACTGTTGCAATTATGGCCAGGATAAACTACTCCTGTTTTAGAGAATAGGTAGAAATGCACCCTGAGTGCTATTTCAAGCCATCTGTTGTGACTGGGGAGGAGATCTGTTCTTGTGGTAGCGAGCAGGGATTGTCCATTTGCTAAGCTGTGTTCACCTTGGTTTGCATCTGGATGGGTGAGTACATGTGAGCTCTGTAAGATAGGGGATGGGGCTATAGCTCAGTGGAAGACCATCTGCTTGCATGCAGAAAATCCCAGGTTTACTCCCCGACATTTCCAGGTAGGGCTGAGAGAGACTCCTGCCCGAAACCTTGGAGTGTTGCTGCCAGTCAGTGTAGAGTGTCAGTGCCAGTCACGCCTACTCAACTTAGGCCCCTCAGTTGTTTTGGGGCTACAACTCCCATGATCCCCAGCCACAGTGACCAATAGCCAGGGATTATGGGAGTTGTAGGCCAACATTTGTAGGAGGGCCGAAGTTGAGCAGCCCTGGTGTGTAGACAATACTGAGCTAGAAGACCAAAGTTCTGACCTTAGTCCTGGGAGTGCACACTCCCCGCTCCCATTCCCACGCACATGCCTACTTCCTTTGTAAGTCAGGATATGCCACATTTAATCATGACATATGAAATAACCAACTTCAGCAGATTAGAAATTCTGTTAAATTTCAGATCTTGGGTTCCTTTGAACCCTTGGGTTCAGGTGGTTGTTAGATCTCGGGTTCCCGAAGCAATATGCTGAGTTTGTTGGGTTTGCATGCTGCAAGCAATCTGGGCATATCTAACCTCTGAAAGAAGTAGGTTTGCACAGGAGGATTGAAGTGGGGAATGTGCCCCTGGGGCTGAGGAAGGTCACACAAACTTCAGGTTGCATGCTAAATCCACTGTAAGGGGGAGGAGAGCAGGTCTTGTGGTAGCAAGCGTGAATTGTCACATTTGCTAGGTGGAATCTTTCCTGGTTCACATTTGGATGGATGACTACATCTGAGCACTATCTGTGGTAAGATATTCCCTTTAGGGAGCTCAGTGATAGAGCATCTGCCTGCATGCAGAAGGTCCCCGGTTCACTCCCTGGCATCACCAGGTAAAGGTAAAGTGTGCTGTTGAATTGGTGTTGACTCCTGGTGACCACAAAGCCCCATGGTTGTCTTTGGTAGAATACAAGAGGAGTTTACCATTACCATGTCCTCTCCAGGTAGAGCTACTCCCAGTCAGCATAGACTATACTGAGCTAGATAACTCAATGGTCTGGCTTCCTATGTTTCGAGTAGGCTTTGCTAGATATCTCTTCTAGTTTAAGTGAAAGCAGTTTAATTTTGCCTTTCGACTTTGATGGCACATAGATTGCTGTGATGCAGCACAATAATAGTTGGTTTCATTCCAATTAAGAGCAGCCTTTCCACTCAAAGCAAGTCCCTTTTGCTTAAAATGAATGCATACTATTATTGCTATTATGACTGTCTCTTCAACACCCTTCTTCAGTATAGGTGCTAAGAACATAAGAACATAAGAACAGCCCTGCTGGATCAGGCCCAAGGCCCATCTAGTCCAGCATCCTGTTTCGCACGGTGGCCCACCAGATGCCACTGGAAGCCACAGACAGGAGTTGAGGGCGTGCCCTCTCTCCTGCCATTACTCCCCTGCAACTGGTACTCAGAGGCACCCTGCCCTTGAGGCTGGAGGTGGCCCACAGCCCTCTGACTAGTAGCCATTGATAGACCTCTCCTCCATGAAGTCATCCAAACCCCTCTTAAAGCCATCCAGATTGTTGGCTGTCACCACATCCTGTGGCAGAGAGTTCCACAAGTGAATCACGCGTTGTGTGAAAAAGTACTTCCGTTTGTTGGTCCTAGACCTCCTGGCAATCAATTTCATGGAGTGACCCCTGGTTCTAGTGTTGTGTGAGAGGGAAAAGAATCTCTCTCTCTCCACTTTCTCCACACCATGCATGATTTTATAGACCTCTATCATGTCTCCCCGCAGTCGTCTTTTTTCTAAACTAAAAAAAAGTATTTTTTGCACAAAGTATTAAAATGTGCAAGGCCCTGTCCACAGGCTTGCAATCTAAATTCTAAGACAAACAAATAAGGACATCAGGGGGGGAAAGCGGGGGGGGGGGAATAGCAGAAGAAGAGACGAAAATAGTACAATCCAAATAAAGCTGAAACACACACATTCTGAAATGCTCCTTTAAAACTGGGAAGGACTAAATAGATCAGATCTCAGCTGGCAGACATTCCAGAAATCAGAAGCAATCTAAGGAAAAGGACAGAGTCATGAACCAGAAATGGAAAAACACAACTGCACCGGTGAAAACAAGAAATTGAGGAATATAAAGGATGTGGGCTCAGAAAGGGTACAAATCCTGAAAAATTCAAATGTATACACAACTGCATTCTTTTACAGCTGCTGTTTATTTGTGAGGTTTGTTCAAGTGAAGGTTTAAGCGACATTTCCCAGAGGATTGTGCCCTCATCTCTCTGTCCGTGTATGTGTGTTTTGAAATCCCTTGATGGTTCTAATTGAGCTAATATTATTAGGTCTAAGGATTTTTTTCCCCCTTTAAAAAAAAAAAAAGACTTCCCAAATTCTCTTTGCATCTCAGCAGCTCCTTAATATGCAAGGCAGCAAAAGATGAGCTGGGTCTAATTATGAGTCCCAGGAGTAGCCAGTCAGAAAATGAATTGATGCCTTTTTCCTTATGAACAATGCATGTACCACAAATTAGAGGCACCATCACCAGAGATTTAATTACAAAATATCATTACTTTCACACATCATTTCAGATTTGGCTGATCAAATCAAAGTTAGGGAGAGGGAAGAGAGGGAGGGAGGAAAAACTGCACCACTAGCAGGGTCATTCATTCAGGGGTACTTGAAAGCTGAAGGGAGCTGGTGTGACTGAAGGTTCCCAAAAGGCAGCTCTGCAGAGAACAGGCTTCAAGGATGTGAGGGAGAAGGAGAGAAAATCTCTTTCCTTTCAAGGGGCTCCCAGACAGTTTATCTTAACTGTGTGGCCATATCCTGGCAAAATAAATAAGGCTATCAGATATCAAGATGGAGTGGGAATATCAAGAGGGAATTTCAGCAGATGAAACTTGTCATGCAGAGATGAGAAAAGCTGCATTTGCTGGAATTCCCTGTACTCCCCCAACACCATTTCCATTCAGGTGATCAGTCCCTGCTCTTTGCAACCTAACATCAGAATCGTTGGCTGAAAGGAGTTAAGCTTGGACTTAAATTGTCCCAAAGCTCTGGAATGTCCTCACCAGAGTGGTCAGGAGCTCTGCTTTCCAAAAGGGAAGGAGGAGCCAAGGTAAAATGAAAGCAAATGGATTTCCATTTGTTTTTCATTCTTCTCTTTCTTTCTTTTTCCTTTTGCTTTCTGTTTTTCAAAGCAAAAGGAAATAAAATTAATGGGGCACATTCATGTCCCCTTCTGCTTGGAAAATGATTGCATATTCCTAATGTTCTCCTCCTGGTGCCTCCATCTTCAGGAGGCTTTTTTGTCTGGGGTGCCCCACCTTTGGAAGTCCCTCCCTAGGGAGGCCTGCCTGGTACCTTCACTGATTTCTTTTTGGCACCAGGTCAAAAACTTTCTGTTCTCCCAGATCCTTTAATGCCTTTTAGTGGATTAAAGCTTTTATCAACAGAAATTGTTTTATCCCCCATGATTTGTTCTCAGACTAATGTTTGATACATTAGTCTGCTTTCTCGAGGTTTTTTTTTTTTTTAACTGGCAGTTTTGTCTTCTATTGTTTTGCTATTGATTTAGTATTTATTTGATTAAATATTGTTTTAGTCTTTACACTACCCTGGAATCCTTTTGATGAAAGGTGGTAATATATAAATCGGCAAAATTAATAAGGCTGTTTCTCACAATCTCAGTGATCCCAGTTAAAGAGTTAACCAGGGTTACTGAGCCCTGTGGAGCAGGTTGTGAGAATGCAGATTTCCCAGGCAATCCTGGCCAAACCACTGCGGTTAAACTGCATTAAACCAGGATCAGTGCTCAGCCCAAACAAGTAGGCAGCAGTGGTAGAGTTGCAAAGGTGGAGATGGGGTGGGGAGGGGGGCTGCTTCCAACCTCCCTTTGCCCCTTCCCAGAAAGGCTGTGGGTATGTTTTAAACTGGACTCTTCATTTGATTTTTGCCACGATGGTTTCTGATGGAGATGAAACTGGTACATATATTCTCTGGCACCTGCTTGGTTGTTACACAGATGCCTGGTCTTTAAATAGTGCCGTGGATCCCTATAAACTAGAATGACAGATGGGGGTGGGGAGACGCAAGTGGCCACAAACCCTTGAGATTGATTTACAGCTGCAGCTTTCAGGGTAGGCCATGGGCTGTGATTATTTTTCCAGCGGACGCGCAAGCCAATCGTTTCAGGAAGCAAAAAATGCTCTTCAAAATTTATAAGGAAAATGACAGCTTGTTGAATACATGATGTTGTGAGATGTAGTTTTACATTAACTTAAGAGGCACTTATGGGGCAATATTCATCGTCCCTATATTATGGTGAGTATAATAGCAAAGGACGCTATGTCAGCGGGATATTATACCTGACAGATAGAATGTACGTGGAGAGGAATTGCAGCAGGTGTGTTGCAGGAAAGCATTGTGCTGTTATCACAGTGGGCAAGCAGTGGAAGGCTTTTGGATTTTGCTGAAACTGAGATTGTAGTTTAGGGACTAGACTTAAAATCCAGTTTAAAATTATGAAGAATGTGTTTGGGAGCCATCCAAAGGTGAATCAAAGTGATATTGCTACTTCTGTGTGGCGCTCTTTTGGTTGCTCTCATCTTAGAAGCACAAGCATATATCTGCACACATTGGCTGACATACAGAGTATGGATGCACTGGTGCAGCGGGAGAGCAGCCTAACAGAACTTCCCAACTAACTGCACTGGTGCAGTGAGGAAGTGGCAATTTTTGACACCCTTTTCTTCCCCATAAAGCCCTCTGTGCCACCCAAAAATATGTCCCTAAGGGTTGTGCAGCCCTCGGGGCATATTCTTCGGTGGTATAGAGGGCTCCCTGAGGACGAGGAGGGTGTCTAAAACTGCCACTTCCCTGTTGCACCAGTGCAGTTAGTTAGAGGTTCTGTTAGGCTGCTTTCCCACCGCACCAGTATATCCTTGCTCTGTATGTCAGCCACTGCATTGCTGGGTCAACAGGGCAGTCCCTAGGAATGTATGAATATGATTGGGTATCTTGTATGTAATTATTAATTACTTAATTAGATATGGGCACATATTTTGAGATCTCATATTTTGAGATTTTTAAAAAAATACTTAGCAAGGCTTATGAATAGACAAAGAGCCCACTATGTTTCAACAGGAATGTTAATTTTTGTTAAATTGTTATATCCAGATTAGATCAGAGGTTCAGAAGCTTGGGTCCCCAGATGTTGTTGGACTACAACTCCCATAATCCCCCAAGGCCATTGTGGCTGAGAATAATGGGCTTTGTGGGCAACAACATGTGGGGAGTCAAGCTTAAGAACCCCTGGACTAGATGGTCCTTAGATGGTCCTTTCATCTGATCTAGTAGGACTCTTCATAGTGAATTCTTGTTTGTTGTGTATCTGCCAAAGGCCCTTTTTGCCTAAACCAGGGCAAAAGGGGGGGGGTAATCCTTATTAGCATTCAGTCAAACTCCATACTTACTGCCAGTTCATTTCTGTACGATCACGTATATAGGTCTAAATCCCTTGTAAACCACCCAGAGACATAAGTTTGGGCAGTATAAAAATATGTTGAATGAATGAATGAATGAATGAATGAATGAATTTGGCCTATTCGCCCTTTCACGGATTCACCCAAGTTATCATACCATGCAACTAGAGAGGCTACTGGAAACGTGCAGCATAAATGGCATCTGGGTGATGGACAGCAGGGGAGGTTTGTACCATAAAGCTCCCCAATGAACTCCAGTAGCCAATCAATCACCATTTTACCCCAGTGTTCCACAGAGAGCAGGAACCGGCCTGCTGGCTTGGCTTGTGTTAATCAAACCTCAGACCAATTTGGGCTGTCTGAAAAAGCGCTTTTGGAAGGCGCTCATTTCCAAGGAAGACTAAAACAAAAGCCACAGCCTGCACAGGAAGGAACAGAGGCATGACGTACGACATCCATTAGACTGAGGCGAAATTAAAAGGATTGATTGATATCAATTATCGGGAACAATTTGTTGCTGCACAATTGACACGTTAATCACCCTCCCTTGCTGCATTTTGGCACGCCGGATTTTTGACCAATCTGAGAGGTTTACGGCAACAATATGATGCTGATTTATCTCTCCTTAATAAAAAAGTGATCAGCTGAAACCTGCATCCATCATTCTGTTTATCACTCATGGTGATTTATTAACTAATTATACTTACAGTGGGTCTTTTTCTATAAGTATGGATAATAGAGTGATGTAGTAGCGGTCCAAGTCATAAATAATGCCACAGTACAGTATGTTTAATACTTAGTCAGAGGACCTGCCCATAATACAGTGCCTTGATTAAGGTAACCAGATGGCTTTGTTTGTCAGGAATGCAGAGACAGAATATATATGCTGAGACAGAGTGTGTGTGCATGTGTGTACACACACACACCCCTTCCAATTCTCATGTAAATGAACTTGCCCAAAGATTTCAGACAGGGCGCACTGTGCCTTGTTCAGAATGGCATAGTTTTTTTGTCAAATATTACAAGGCTTTCCTCATGACTAGGGGGATGGGTGGGGGGAAGGAAGGGCGGAACCTACTTTCCCCCCAGATGATCTCCAAAGTCCTCTTCAGTGCCCCGCCGTGTGGCCCACACGATCCACACTGCTCCGTGCAGTACAGATCTCTCGAGGCCAGGACTCCAGGAATCCTACAATGCACTGTGTAATGAGCATGGTGCATTGGGGGATTTCCCTGGGAGTTGGGCACTCTAGGCACCTGATTCTGTGTATGCTCGGGCTGCATGCAGTCTGAGCATACACAAGACCCCATACTTGGAGTAAACGGCCCACTCGCCCAGGTACAAAACCCTGGCTTGTGGGGGAGGCAGCGCCAGGATCGGGATCAATCCCGGCACTGCACACAAGCAGCCCTACCTAGGTAGGGCTTCCCTAACCTGAGTAGGGCTGCCCATGTGCACAGCCTCTACAGCTGGCAAATGCTATCAAATATAACCTCTTATTGACTCCTTAAAAATGGCCGTCAAAAAAATCAACGTTCCTTTTTTAAAGGAATAGGAATATGCACGCACACACACATACCAGATTTGGTGTTTTTAGAAACGGTTACTTTCATCTCTATCATTCTGTGTTACAGTAGTTTAAAAATACAAAAAGCAACTATGCAGATGTTTAAAATCAGCTTATAATCATTCAGATTGAAAAGAAAATGTAAAATAGAATTAACTCTATTTTTAAAGGCATACAAAAATAATCCCTCTATAAAACTGGTCTTTAAAAAGAAATGCTGACATCAAGGAGGACCTGCCCCCTCCCCTAAAACACAGCACACAGGTACCTGTTGACAGCACTGGTTGGACATATTGCAGATTAGGCCAGACTATGGGCCCGTTCAGACAATATGGTACTTCATCTGCCCAGTCCTCCATATACAACCAGAATGTGCACATACCATAAGTGGGCATGTCCTTTTCCCCTCCCTGCCTGCCAAGATGCCTTTCCCTAATCAAATCAACACTGGCTACACATATTAGTTTAGATTAATATTAGAGAAAGCTGCCCCAGTCCATTGGGAAGGGGGAAGGACATGTGCATGTGGTGGGCCAGCTGGATAAAGAATCATTTGAACCAACCCTGTATTATTATTTCTTGTTTACACAGTCAGACAGGTGTTATTGACTGGTTTGTTTTATCCAGACATCGAGTCCTTCCCAAGGACCTGGGATGGCTGAATTTTATTGTCAGTTGTTATAGATATCATCGCAGAATATAGGCTGTTCCCAGTAAAGCTGCTTTTTGTAATTGGCTGATGGTGATTTCTGTGGCCCCTATGGTGTTGAGGTGCTCTTCAAGGTCTTTTGGAACTGCACCCAGGGCGCCAATTACCACTGGGATGATTTTGGTCTTTTTCTGCCACAGCCTTTCAATTTCAATTTGTAGATCTTTGTATTTGGTGATTTTTTCAATTTCTTTTTCTTCTATTCTGCTATCCCCTGGTATTGCTATGTCGATTCTTTTCACTTGTTTTTCTTTCTTCTCGACTACAATTATATCTGGTGTATTGTGTGGCAGATGTTTGTCTGTTTGTAGTCGGAAGTCCCATAATATTTTTACATCTTCATTTTCTTCACCTTTTTCAATTTTAGGGTCCCACCAGTCTTTGGCTACAGGTAGCTTGTATTTTTTGCAGATGTTCCAGTGTAGTCAGTCTGTGCGATCTTTTTACAACAGCTGATTAGGTGGTCCACGGTTTCATCTGCTTCTTTACAAAGGCGGAACTTGCTGTTTGTGGTGGATTTTTCGACTTTTGCTCTTATTGCATTTGTTCTTAGTGCCTGTTCTTGCACAGCCAGTATTAAACCCTCTGTTTCTTTCTTCAAGTTGCCATTCTTAAGCCATTGCCAGGTCTTGGTGATGTCTGATTTTCCACTTATATTGTGCAAATATTGACCATGCAGGGGCTTGTTTCTCCATTTTTCTGCTCGGTTCTTGACTTGTTCTTTCTTGTAGGCCTGCTTTGTTTCATTGGTGCTGAACAGTTTCGCATTATTGACCATTTTAAGTGCATCTTCTTCCCTGTCCTTTATATATTCTTCAAGGCCTCTTTTCTCCTCCTCTACTGTTTGATGGACTTGCAGCGTTCCTCTTCTACCTGAGCTGTGAGGGAGGTAGAGCCTATCGACATCACTGCGGGGGTGCAGAGCATGATTGATGGTCATGATTTTCCAGGTCTTACAACCTAGCGTCTCTAGCTCAGCTTGGGTCCAGTCTATTATCCCTGCAGTGTATCTGATAACAGGTATAGCCCAGGTGTTTATGGCTTGTATGGTGTTCCCGCCATTGAGTTTGGACTTTAGGAGTTTTCTAACTCTCCTGGTGTATTCACTTCCAGTTTTTCTTTTAACTTCAGTGTGTGCGATGTTATCAGCCTGGAGAATGCCCAAGTATTTGTAATGTTCTTTCTCTTCCAGGTTCTTGATGTTGCTTCCATTGGGCAGTTCTATTCCTTCTGTTTTTCTTATTTTCCCTCTGTTCATTATTAATGCAGTACACTTGTCTAGTCCAAACTCCATTGCTTTATCGCTACTGACTATACGGACAGTGCTTAGCAGTGATTCGATTTCTGACTGGGACTTTCCATACAACTTCAGATCGTCCATGTACAACAGATGGTTGATTTGACTTGATGTTTTAGATGTTTGGTATCCGAGGCCTGTTTTGTTTAGTATTTGTGAAAGTGGGGTCATGGCGATTACAAACAACAGAGGGGATAGTGAGTCCCCTTGGAAAATGCCTCTTCTAATGCTAACCTGTCCAAGTGTCTCGCCATTGATTGTTAACTGTGTACTCCACATGCTCATTGCTTTTAAAATAAATATCTGAATGTTTTTGCTAACACCAGTTGTTTCTAAACATTTTAGTATCCATGTGTGAGGCAATGAATCAAAGGCTTTCTTGTAGTCAATCCATGCAACACTTAGATTGGTTTTTCTTCTCTTGCAATTTTCTAAAATCATTTTGTCAATCAGCAGCCGGGCAATTTCCTTTCTGTTCAACTGGGAGCTGTTTGTTAGTTAATAAGTGTTGCATCACTCCATCTGCTATTATTCCAGTTAATAATTTGAACATGGTTGGCAGGCAGGTTATCGGTCTATAATTACTTGGAACTGCACCTTTTGCTGGGTCTTTCATGATGAGATGGGTTTTCCCAGTTGTTAGCCATTGTTCAATATCCACCTCCTTGCAAAATGTGATTGAACTGTTTTGATAGTTGTTTATGAAGGTTTGTTGTTGTTGTTGTTGTTGTTGTTGTTGTTGTTGTTGTTATAACTTTTATACCGCCCTTCCAAAAGGCTCAGGGCGGTTTACATTAAAACACCTTAAAATCAGTTAATAATTAAAATAAAAATTATAAAACATAACAATGATTAACAATTAAAAACATCATAAAACTACAATTAAACAATCAAACAATTTAAAAACAAATTTTTAAAAAGCTGAGAAAGCCTGGCTGAAGAGATGTGTTTTCAGGTGTTTTCTGAAAATTGCAAGAGATGGGGAGGATCGTATCTCAGCAGGGAGTGCATTCCACAATCTTGGGGCAGCAGCTGAAAAGGCCCGTCTCTGTGTAGCCACCAAACGAGTTGGTGGCAACTGGAGACGGACCTCCTCAAGTGACCTCAGTGGCCGGTGGGGCTCATAGCGAAGAAGATGCTCTCTTAGATACCCGGGGCCTAAGCCGTTTAGGGCTTTATAAGTAATAACTAGCACTTTGTATTTTGCCCGAAAACCTACTGGCAGCCAGTGTAACTCCATCAACAAAGGAGTAATGTGGTCTCTCCGAGATGACCCAGAGACCAACCTGGCTGCCGCATTCTGGACCAACTGAAGTTTCCGGACTACGTACAAAGAAAGCCCCACGTAGAGCGCATTACAGAAGTCCAGTCTGGAGGTTACCAACAAATGTACCACTGTTTTGAGGTCACTGATCTCGAGAAACGGGCGCAGCTGGCGTATCAGCCGAAGCTGATAGAAGGCACTCCTGGCCACCGCCTCAGCCTGAGAAACCAAGGAGAGACGTTGATCCAGAAGTAGTCCCAGACTGCGAACCTGTTCCTTTTGGGGAAGTGTGACCCCGTCTAGAACAGGCAGATCAAGATCGTCTCTAGAGTTCTGACCCCGCACAATAAGTGCCTCCGTCTTATCTGGATTCAGCTTCAGTTTATTCTCCTTCATCCAGCCCATTACTGCTTCCAGGCAGGCATTTAGGGAGCATATGCCAACTCCTGAAGAAGTTGACATGGAGAAGTAGATCTGGGTGTCATCAGCATACTGGTAACACCCAGCTCCAAATCCCCTGATGATCTCTCCCAGCGGTTTCATGTAGATGTTAAAAAGCATTGGAGAGAGTATGGAGCCTTGAGGAACACCATACCTAAGCTCAGATTTTGAAGAGCAACAATCTCCAATCGACACGATCTGGAATCTGTCCGAGAGGTAGGAGCGGAACCACTGAAAAACAATGCCTCCCACCCCCAACCCCCTCAGACGTTCCAGAAGGATACTATGGTCGATAGTATCGAAAGCCGCCGAGAGATCCAAGAGGACCAACAGAGTCACACTTCCTCTGTCCATTGCCAATTGGAGATCATCCATCAGGCCGACCAAGGCAGTCTCCACCCCATAGCCCGCCCGAAAACCAGTTTGAAATGGGTCTAGATAATCAGTTTCCTCCAAGACCGCCTGGAGCTGAGAGGCCACCACCCTCTCAATTACCTTGCCCAGCCATGGGAGATTGGAAACTGGCCTATAATTGCTCAACTCTGAGGGATCTAACGCAGGCTTCTTTAGAAGAGGTCTAATAATTGCCTCCTTAAGACAAGGAGGCATCCTGCCCTCCCTGAGAGAAGCATTTATGATTTCTACCAGGCCGCCTACAACAGCCTCCCTGCTAGATAGAACAAGCCATGTTGGACAAGGGTCAAGAGGACAAGTGGTAGGCCTCACCACTCCAAGCAGCTTGTTAGGTGTTTAAGCCAAAAGCCATGCAGTTCATTGTCGCCTGGAGCAGTCCAATTTTTAATTTTCTTTGCTCTTTCACTTATTAATTCTGGTGTTGTTATTAGATCTTGCATTTGTTGGTTACATTTTTTTACCTCTTTCATCCAGCCTGCTTTTTTATTATAATCTATTGGATTGTCCCATAATTTCCCCCAGAATGGCACTGTTTCTTCTTTATTTGGTGTTTCTACGTTTCTTGCAGTTTCTCCTACTATGCTTTGGTAGAAACGTCTCTGATTCGACTGGAATTGGAGATTCTGCCTGTGTTGTGTAATTCTGGCTTCATACCTGCTAATCTTCTTTGACACTGCTGTTATTTGCTGCTTTATTATTTCCAGGACTTCTCTAATTTTCCTTGAATCTAGGTGGTATTTTTGGATCAGATACTGTTTGGTGTTTTCATTCTTCAGCTTCTTGTCTTTCATATCTTTCAGTTTACTAGCATCTGATCTAAGCCTGGAGATTTTATTTTCTAATCTAATCTTCCATTTAGGTGATGTACTGTTTTCTTTTTTTACAGGTCCACTGATCTTATATCCGAGCTCTTATGTTGTTATTGTTGCTGCACTGTACATTAGTTGGTTTGTTTCTTGCAAATTATTGGTTGTTATCTCTGCAAGTGCAGCATTGACGTCTTTTAATGCCTGAGCAAGTTGTTTTTTGGCAACTGTTTTTAGAGCTGGAAGTCGAACCCTGGTGGTTGTTTGGTTCATGTGCTCAGTTATTTTTTGCTTTAGTTCTTGTTGCTTTTCTGTTAAACGGCATTTGGGTTTTTGAGGTGAAGGCAAAGGGGTGGTTGCCTGGTTTTGATTTTGAAACAGTTCAGTAACAGTGGCATCCTCGATTTCCAACACCTCCTCCACCTGCGCCTGATTATTATTATTATTATTATTATTATTAACAACATTTTATATCCTGCTCTTCCTCCAAGGAGCCCAGAGCAGTGTACTACATACTTAGGTTTGTCCCCACAACAACCCTATGAAGTAGGTTAGGCTGAGAGAGAAGTGACTGGCCCAGAGTCACCCAGCAAGTATCATGGCTGAATGGAAATTTGAACTCGGGTCTCCCTGGTCCTAGTCCAGCACTCTAACGACTACACCACACCGGCGGTGTGCCCTGCAGAGGAAGAAGAGAAGTATTTTCCCCCAAATTGGCCCTAAAGGAACATGCCAGGAGGATATCAGGAGGTCTGGGAAATAAGTAAGGACATGCGCACTCTTGGTGTGTCCTCCTTTTTAATAGTGACAACTGGTCTGAACCATCCCATAGATGCTTGAGTGTATACTCTCTCATGTGTGCAGTTCTATAGCGGCGTTTGGTTGACTTTTTCTTGTCCTATACATCTGTAATCATAATGTATTCTCTTTTCGTGTGATTAACATGGTCTAGAAATCTTTCAGTTTTAACTACTAACAGCAGGACGATCCAGCATGGCTCCCATCCTGGAGAAAGCTGCCACGAGAAATATGACAGAAGCACATACTTCCCACTTCCTGGGAGAGCGGAAGGGGTATGGTTACCTCCCTCCACCCACCCCGCACTAGGTGACTGTGTGTTAACTCAGTGGAGAAAAGAGCAAGCAAGCTGTATGAAAAGACAGAGCAGCTTTGTGCAATCTCCTGTGCATACATACAAAGTAAGGAGGAGGGAACCAGAGGTTCCCATGGACCCCGTGCACCCAGCAGGTGTGTTATCCAAACCCACCAATGAGCCCAGTCACCATCTTCCACCCAATAGTCTACCAAGAATCTCCACCCAACTTCAAATCTAGGCGTCAAGTTGGGCAGAGATTTTTGGTAGAATCTCAGGCGGGAGTCGGTAACTGGGCACAATGGCACTTGGCAGATTTAGATGATACTCCCACTGGGACCATGTGCACTGCAGGAACCCCCCGGGGTCCCTTGTATTTACTTATGGGCAATCATGTGAAGCTGCCCAAAGACTCAAGGAAGGATTTTCGCGAGAGCCTGGTATGGACCAGCCAAGGCAGATGGCTGTAATATTTCAAGACACAGGATTTGGCCTTTGTGGTGTAGCTCATTGCTGAGCTGACTTCTAAGAATGATCTGTCATCTTCTATCTCTATCCAATGCTCAACCTGAATATTTATATCAATAAACCGAACACTGTAGTGACACTGTCAGTCTACAGTGATTTTCCTTCCAATGGAAACCAGAATCCAAGCCATCTGCACACCCTTTGAACTTCTTACTGCCCAGGGAAGTGGGAAGCAGAATAACAGTATATTCTGATACTACCCAGTGCTTTCCTTATAGGCAGTGCCACCGACCTAAGAGCCTTTTCTACTTGTGGTTGTGAGTGCTTAGTGGTGAGGAGAAAACATTCTGCATATGCCACCAGCAATAAGATGAACTGTACTGTGAGTAAGCACAGAAAGCTTTTTCCTCACCATCTGAGCACAAGCTGACCAAAATTAAAGTATATCTAAGTCCCTTTGGTTTCAATGGGAGGATGAAGCATGTTTAATTCTCTTATTAGAATTAATGGAACTCTGCTTTTGAGTCTGTTTTACTTGGCTGGATCATGCCCTCCACTATCAAATGTTCTGTAAAGTATGTGTAGTTTCCATGGAGTGATTGAGAAACAAAGGAGCATAAGTGAGGATGTCAGCCTTCTTATTTCTTCTGAGCAAAGATGATGAATGCTAATTGCACAGGAACATGTCCCCACATACATGCTGCATCTTGGAGGATGGGGCTCAGTGATAGAGCATCTGCCTCACATGTAGAAGGTCCCAGGTTCCATCCCTGGCATCTGCAAGTAGGGCTAAGAAAAAATCTTGCCTAAAGACCTGGAGAGCCACTGCCAGTCATAGTAGACAAAACTGAGCTCGATGAACCAATAGTCTGACTCAGTAGATGGAAGCTTCCTATGTTCTCTCTTACAGAAGAAAAGCCTGCTAGTAACTTCACAGCCCGCAATCTAATCTTCAGTTTCATCCATCAAAATAGCTTTATAAAGTTTGTAGTACATTTAACTAGCTAGAGCACACTGGTAGGTGTTCCCTTGTGACGCAAATATGTGGCCAGTTACCTTGTCTTTCTCAAAGGCATGTTGATGTGACTGTATTAAATAACAATACCTAATCATGTAATCTCAAGGAGAAAGAGCCATCTCAAAAAACACTGTACAGTCCTGTGGTTTAAAAAAAGAAAGCACAAAAAGTGCCTTCTAAGGATAGAATTGACATTATCTTGGCAAACACATATTCCCAAATGTGCATTTGCTGAGATAATGGGAAGGCAAGGGCAGGTTCTTACCGCAGAGTATCAGTGGGAAGGAGGGAGGGGTGCTTAAGCTTCTACTGCTGAGCCTAGGGACTACATTTCCCAACAGCCCCTGCTGTAACCTAGTATTTGGACCTGAAAAGGGAAGGGAGGCCCTTTCTAGAGACTGCAAAAGGAAGGCATCAGTCTGTTGTCAGCCACATGTCAGTAGCCCTGTTCAACACTTATTCTAACAAAGGTGTTAGATCTGTGATTGCTATTTCACTCAGATATTGCTTGATATTGCTGAACGCAAGTGATGTGTCATCTATGTGTGGATGCAGCTTCATGCCACCTTGATTAGCATAAACTGGGATTCTCAAATGTGGGTCCCAAGGTGCTGTCAGACTAGAACTCCCATTATCCCCAGCCATAATGGCCAATGGGTAGGATTGCCATGTCCCCTGGAATTTAGGGTAGCCCCCAGGTTTTGGCTCCTCCACCCGGCAGCCATATTCCACCCAGATTTACATGGATTTCAAATGCACTGCCTGGATTACCCAGTTTTTACTCTGGATCCGATCACATGGGAGGGCAGAGAAGGAGGGGAAAGTATGCAAATCTGTCAAATAAATAAATATATAAAATGCAAATTAGTTGGCACATAATTTGCATAATATGCACATTAGGCCACCCAGATTTGGGAAGCTTGAATATGGCAACCCTACCAAAGGGTCCTGCTGTATTCTGTCTAGCCATCCTTTATCTGTCGTTGATTAGAAGTTTGTCCCAGTGGGGCTCCCGTAGCATGGGGTGGAGTCACCTGTGATTCCACCTGGGAAGTCAAAAGGGCAGGGAAGGAGAAGGTTTCTCATGAGAACAATTAGATGTTCTGGGATGCCCATTTTCCTAAGGATATTCCACAACTTGACATGATCAACGCAATCAAAGGCTTTTCTGTAATCAATTAAGCACATATTGGCTTCTTTCTGGTGTACTTTGGCTTTCTCAATTATCCAGCATGCATCAGCAATGATGTCTCTTGTTCCTCAGCTTTTTCTGAAACCAGCTTGAACAACCAGTATTTCCCTTTTCACATAGGGCTCTAATCTGCGTTGGATGATCCTAAGCATTATTTTGCTAGCATGTGAAATTGAGGATATTGTGTGATGCTTTGCGCAATCTGTTAAGTCTCCTTTCTTTGGTATGGGTATGTAGACTGACCTCTTCCAGTCTGTTGGCCACTGTGTCATTCTCCAAATTTGCTGGCATAGTTTGGTTAGGGCCTTGACTGATTCTTCTTCTGTTGCCTGCCATATTTCTGTAGCTATTCCATCGATTCCTGTAGCCTTCTGACTTGGTAATGACCGGAGTGCTGATCTAACTTCATCTTCCCATATTAGAGGTTCTTGCAAGTAGAGAATAGCTTCTAGAGTATCTTGGATGTTGACATTCCTGCTGTGCAGATTTTCAGTATACTCCTTTCATCTCTGTTTGATCTTCTCTGAATCAGTTACTATCTGTCCTTTGGCATCCCTTAACATACCAATTCGAGGTTGGAACCTCCCTCTGAGTTCAAGAGATCTTTTGGAAAACTTTCCTTGTTTTTCAGTGTCTATTTCCATTCTCAAGGTCTTTACAGATGTCTGCCCTTGTCTCTTGTAGTACTGCTCCTTGTCTCTTCTAACAGCTTTCTGAAATTCACTATTAAGTTCCTTCCTGAGGTCTTTATCTTTCTTGACTTTGGCTTCTCTCCTCTTCTTGGCAGTGTGCACCATCTGTACTGACATCCATTTTGCTTTCTTCTGTTTCTTGGTCTTTGGCAGTCTCTTTTCACATTTGTCCTTAACAACTTTTTTGATTTCATTCCACAGTTCCTCTGGTACCCTATCAATGAGGTTCAGAACTTCAAAGCAGTTCCTGATGTTCTCCTTGAAAATTGTGGGTACATTCTCAAGATCAGATTTTGGAAGCTGGATAGCTTTGTTTTTCCGCTTTAGCTTGACTTGAAACTTGCACATGAGCAGTTCATTATCTGTTCTGCAATCGGCCCCTGGCCATGTCTCTGCTGTTATAACTGAGCTCATCCACCTCCTTGCACCAATAATGTAATCAATTTGATTTCTGTGTACTCCATCTGGTGATGTCCATGTGTATAGGCATCGCTTTGGTTGTTTGAAGAATTGTTAGCAATGAAGAGATCATTGGCTTGGCAGAAACTAACAGGTTGTTCTCCTGCTTTGTTTCTGTTTCCTAGGCCATATAGGCCGGCTGTGTTTTCCTCCTTACCTTTCCCAACTTTGGCATTCTAGTATCTCCAACCACCACTAGCACATCTTGCTTGCATGTTCTGTCAATTTCAGATTGAACTTGAGCATAGAACTCATCAACTTCCTCTTCTTCTGCATCAGTCGTTGGGGCATAGACTTGAAGAACTGTCATGTTAGGCTTGTCGATGAAATCCAATTGATATTAGTAGGTCACTGACCGCATTGTACCCAAGTACTGTCATTGCTATATTCTTCCTGACTATGAAAGCAACCCCTTTCCTTCTTTGGTTTTCATGTTTCATAGCAAATGGTATGATTTTCTGACTGAAAGTGTCCCATTCCAGTCCATTTTAATTCAGTGATGTCCAAAATGTCAATCTGTAGTCGATTCATTTCATCTTTCACTGTGTCAAGCTTTCCCATATTCATGCTTCTTATGTTCCACGTTCCCATTGTAATTCTGTCTTTGCAGCTTCAGATTTTCTTTTCCCACACGGCAACATCAGCTGCTAGACATCCAAAAGGCTTTAGTCTAACCACGTCGTAAACACCAATGGTACTCTGAGAGATCCGCAGCTCTTCCTCAGTAGCATGTTGAGTATCATCTGACCTGAGGGGTCCATCATCCGGCACTACATCGACAATCATTCTATTTTGTCTATCCATGTGGTTTTCTTGATAAAATACAGGAGTGGTTTACCATTGCCTTCTCCCGTGCAGTATGAAATGATGCCTTTGTCACTGTCACTGAAGTGATTGTCCGCCTCCAGCACCTTCCTAAATCGCTGCTTAGGTGCCTGCTTGCTTTAGCTGGGCAGCTGGGATGATCTTCGTGCTTTGGGTGACCCTACTGGGAGTATATCTCCTGGTGTACTTCACTCATCCCACCCAGGAACACTCCCCCTCCATGATAAGGCAGAATAGCAGGACCTGGGGGGCATTTCTGCAATTACCTCCTCACTATACAGATCCCTGATTTTACTCCAGCAAAGCAGCAGGCTATATTGCTTCACTGCCTGGCCCCTGAAGGCCAACGAATATGTTCTCATTTGCCATTTCCTACCAACTTGGAAGGGGATGACGTCCCCGATGAAGCTGTTCTTCAAGCCTTAAATGATCATTTCAACCCTACTTGGAATGTGATTGCTGAACATTGTAAGTTCTATTCTAGATCCCAAATGCCTGGTGAATCTATTGAACAATATGTCACAACAAATTTGTATGCCTTAACTGTAACCTGTAAGCTTGCCAACTTTACTGATGAAATGATCAGGGATCAGATTTTATGAAAACAAACTGCTCCAAACTGCATGGAAAAATGCTACTAGAGTGGAAACTTACCTTGGATAAAGTTATAGAGATGGCTAGTTATAGAGATGGAAAATATTCTCCACTGATTTAAGAGATGTGAACTTCAACATGGTAGTGGGTTGTCTTCTATTATCCAATATCAGTGAAATCCTGCTTACTCTGAAAGAGGCCTCCGAGTTCAGAACTTTGGATTTATCTTCAGCCTGACATCAAATTCCTCTGCTCAAAAGTCCTCACAAACACACAGCCTTCATTACCCCTGAAGGTCTTTTCCCATTCAAATACTGCCTTTTGGATTAGCCTCTGCAGCTTCAGTATTTCAAAGAATGATGCATGCAATTCTTGGGACTACTGGTGAAATCACTTACTTTCAGGATGACATTTTAGTGTATGGCAAAACAACTGAGGAGCATGATGCTAAACTGACAGAAGTCTTAAGAAAACTCCAATGACACAGACTTACTATCTCTGCAGAGAAATGCCAGTTTTGCACACATGCGGTGACGTACTTGGGATACACAATAATGTCTCAGAGTAGCGTACATCCCAAAACAGTCTTGGTGAAAGCTATTCGGGAACCACCAGAGCCATACAACAAGGATGTACTTTGGTCATTTTTAGGACTCTGTGAGTATTACTCTGAATGTGTTAATTTGCCTCAAAGGTTGCTTCATTGCATCTTCTTTAAAAAAAAAAAAGCATGTAGCATTTAATTGGGATGCATCTTGCAAGGCTAGTTTTCAGACTAGCAAATCGGCCATTGCTAAAAACTCTGCTCTCACTTCTTTTGACACGAATAGGCCCACTATTGTAACCACTGATGCTTCTGAATATGGTTTGGGTGCCGTCTTGACCCAGCAAAAAGGGATCAGGGAACTTAGAGTTGCCTTTGCTTCCAGGGTGCTTATTGCATCAGAGAAGATGTATTATGTCATTGAAAAGGAGGTTCTAGCATGTTTCTGGGTGGTGAGGCACTTCAGGACTTACTTGTGGGGCATAAAATCCACCCTGAAGTCAGACCATAAACTCCTATCTGCTATATTTACTACTCGGGGATCGTCAAGTAACCCCAAGAATAGCCAAATGGATCATCAGACTTCTGGGCATTGATTTCCAGGTAGAATATCTTCCAGGTATTCGGAATACAATTGCAGATTGTTTATCTTGACTTCCATTTCCAGGCCTAGAGGAGATCACAGAAGAAGAGGAAGATGAAGGAGTAGTAATTGTGCAAATAGCTTCATTCACTCATGGAGTCATCAAGTCTTCTGAATGGAAAGAAGCCCTCAGTACTGATCAAGTGTTTACTGAACTTAAACCTTACATAACTAATGGATGACCATGCAAAAACAAGGTACCTGAGCATTTTCAACCATACATGCATGTAGCAATTGAGCTGTCTCTCCTCAATGAGCTGGTGCTGAGGACTGATCTTTTGGTGGTGCTAAGCTCCTTACAAACAAAAGTGATCAAAATTGTCCCCAAAGGTCACTTGGGCATGAGCTCAACTAAAAGGCAAATCAGATAAAGTTTCTGGTGGCCAGGGATGGACAAACACATTGAAGATGTAATCAGGCACTGTATGGCTTATGCTATGTGTGACAGATCACAGAAGACTTTTATCACCCTCTTGACTCCAACAGAGTATCCCAATGATCCCTGGGGAAAACGTGCTCTGGATATAATGGGGTCTTTTGCTAACCAACCCACAAAACAAAGATTTGTTATAGTGATGATGGATTACTATTCCAGGTAGCCAGAAGTTTCATTAGCTGACAACATTACTACAAACAAGGTGATCCAGTTAATGGCTACGGTTTTTGTGAGAGAAGGTCTTCCTAAAGAATTAGTGACTGACAATGGGACACAGTTTAACTTATTTGAAATGGAGCAATACTTGCCATGGGATAAAACACAAGACACTTTCCTTGTACCATCCTCGAGGGAATGGCTTAGTGGAAAGGATGAACAGATTAGTGAAATAAAGTTTACAACTGGCTACTATGCAACAACAACCCTGAAGAGACACAATCTGTAAAACTGTTATAGAACTACTCCTCATTCTACTACAGAAAAACCACTATTTGAACTGCTGAGAGGATGCAAAGCTACTTCCAAACCGATAGGGCCTTCCGTGCCATCTCAGCCTGAGGATACAGAGATCCATGATCAGGTATGAGAGAAACAACAAAAATAAAAATTTGGGATACGAAACACAAACGTTTCAAGTGGGTGACATTGTTCAGGTATGGCTTCCTTTATAAAGTGAGAAACAGATGTTCCCAATATTCTGGAGCAAAACAAATAATTAGATCTCAGGAAATTCTGTCATATTGGATGATGGAAAGAAATGGAACCGTTCTAGACTTTCAAGCATACATATTATGAGAAAAGAAGGAAAGGAGTCTGATCTCAAGAGAGGAACTGTAGAGGAATTTGATCTTGCCTCCAGGTTTGATCTCACAGATGGGGCTGATTAAAGTGATAGACAATCCTCTGTACCAGAAAACAAATCACAAACAGCTCCTGTACCAGAGACCCCAAGAATTAGGAGAAGTGTACGTGACAGGAGAACACCTAAAATGCTTCAAGACTTTGTCACCAAATTTTAATCATTCAGTTCTGTTTGTCATAACAGAGAGGGATGTGTTGTATTCTATCTAGTAGTTTTGTCCCAGTGGAGATCCTGTAGAATGTTTGTGTGTTGTGAATGGGGGGGAGTCAGAAAGTAAAGGGAGAGAAAGAAGAAGGAGAAAATTGAGTTGTTTCTGGAATAAAGTCTTAGTTAAATAAACATAAGATTGCTTTGTATTTACAAAGGAAGCAGCTATAAAACAGGGCTGTAGTGCCGTGGTAGCGCATCTGCTTTGTATGCAGATGGTCCCAGCTTCAATCCCTAGCATCTCCAGGTAGGGCTGGGAGAGACTCCTGCCTGAATCCTTGGAGAGCTGCTGCCAGTCAGTGAGGTTGACAGTACTGTGCTAGAGGGATCAGTGGTCTTATTCGGCATAATGCAACTTCCTATGTTCCTTTCTGGGAACCCAAGTCTAACTCCTGGCCTAGACAGAATCCAAAGCAGCTTCATGGTGGCTTCTGTAGCTAGATCACTACACAGCAGGAAACAGGGTACCCCAAAAAGATTCACACTAATATGTATTTCTTGCAATGCACCTGGGGGGAGGGAGATGGAGGAGATTATTTCTGCTTTCACATTAGTGAGAATCTAATTAAAGGGAAAACCCGCTATTTTAAATATTAAATATTAAACGCGTCATCTACAGTTTCATGTATCCGCAGTCTAATTGACACCCATTTTCATTATCTGTGAATATGAAAGGGTTAAAACCCACTTATCTGCAGTTTTAGAGGGCCGGAAGTGACCGTGGAGGTCAGTGCTGGCCGCCATTTTGTCTACAGGAGCTATTCCCTCTCTCTCTCTCTCTCTCTCTCTCTCTCTCTTAACCACATTTTCCCTGCAATTTTTCACAGTTGGGGGGCATTTCGGGGGGGCATTCCTGGGCACATGCAGACCTTGCAGAGCACAGTACAGCAAACAATTTTTACAATTTTAAGCTCACTTTTTGTGGTTTTCCTTCGGTTCTGGAACCTAAAACCTCCCCACACACACACACACCATTTTCCAATAGGCATAATGCCTCGTTACTTGTGGTTCTGTTACTCGTGGTAGTAGGTGAGGAGTGGAATCCTCGTGAGTATCAAGGCCTGCCTGTATGTCAAACAAGTATACAATAAGGAAGTTAAGAACCGGAGAGGGTGTTTCACCCTTTCCAGCCACACGATTAGACCAAGGGGCATATTATGTAATGATGTATGTGTCCAGTCCCTTGCTGCATAGGTGATAAATCACATCTGGCAAATAGCTCAGGTGCTCATTTTTGGTGGCTTGCAATAGCTGTGGCCTGAGGCAAGGGATAGCTTGCCTGCTCCTTCCTTCACTGTTGATTGCATTACACTTTTTAATAACATCATTTGTATCCAAATTTCAAGGGTTTCCCTAATGAACTGCAATTACTCTCCGATGTCTTTAAAAATATGGTTAGGCTCTCTTTATGTTATCATTTTTAATTATTAATCATCACAGTGATTACTGTTGCCTCCGTTTCTTGGCTAAATATTCAGACTAAGAGGAAGCAGCCAGAGTGATGAGCACCATGTATTAAGAACAAGTCGAACTATTTTTGAATTTGCTAAGATAATTTCTCTCTCTCAGCGGCAAGAGGGAAAGGCATGTGATAGGCTGCTTTGATTCAGGTATCATAATGAATTTTAGTTTTTTAAATTATATGTATTAGACATTCTCAACCATTAGATTTGCCATTTTCTCATGAGGAGAAAGTGTGTGAAGCTGCTTTATTTGGAGTCAGACCTTTGATCCATCTAGCTCAGTATTGTTGTCTACATGACTCTACATGACTGATAGCAGCTTGCCAGGTTTCAGAAAGGAGTCTTTCCCAGCCCTAACTCAAAATAACAGTGTTTGAACCAGGGCCTCTAGAGGTGGTACCATAGCTCAATGGTAGAGCACATGCTCTGCATTCAGAAGGTCATTGTTTCAATCCCTAGCATCTCCAAGTAGAGTTGGGGAATACCCACCTGAAAACCTGGAGATCTGCTGCTATTCAGTGTAAAATGGGAGTTCTCAAACTTTTTGTCATTTGGGCTGAAGAGGATGGGAACAGTGGTCCAATAACATCTGGGGACCCAAATTGGAGATGGAGAACCCCTGATGTAAAGATGTCATTTGGGTTGTCATTTGGGCTGAAGAGGATGGGAACAGTGGTCCAATAACATCTGGGGACCCAAATTGGAGATGGAGAACCCCTGATGTAAACAATGCTCAGCTAGCGGGACCTATATCTGATTCAGTATAAGGAAGCTTGATCAGCTCATCTTCTGCATGGAACACAAGCTCTGCCACTGAACTGTGGGCCCCTCCTGAAAACAGATGCTTTTTTCTCTGTAGCTAATAGGCAGGGCTTGATGGAAATTCTTTATCTTCAAGATGATGACTGTTCACGGGGAAATAAAAGTACATTAAATGATTTTAATTAGCTATCTCATTTATTGCTCAGGTTAAATGCATAATTTGAATCCAAAAATATGAAATAGTGCCATTCTAGTGCACATGATTGTACATACTCCCTAGACAGACATGCACAGACTCATTGTAGTTGTGTCTCTGGTCTAGTGAACAAGAAAGCAGACAGCAGCCTGCAAGCCAGAGAGACAGCTGGAGCTCTGGCCTGAAATATGCCTGACTATATGGATTACGTGGCCTGACTATATGCCATATCGACTCCTGTTGCCTCTCCTGCTCCTGTCCAGTTATGCCACAGATCCCTGCAGGCCACGCCACAGGTTAGTAATTTAACACCCATCCTGTGCTATCTTCATTGGCTACCTAATTCAACAATTAGGTACCCCAATGCAATTCAACAATTAGGTAGCCCCAGCCCAATGCAAAATACTGATGCTAACCTTTAAAGCACTTAACACCCTAGGATCAGGAAACCTTTCTCCCTATACACCTGCCCAGGCCCTAAGATAACTTCAGAGGCCCTGCTCCACTTCCCATCACCTTTAGAGATACAGTGGGAGGTAAAACAGACAGGGCCTTTTCAGTGGTGACACCAAAACTGTGGAAAACTTTCCCTGCTGGGCAGAACTCTTGCTGCACTCCCTGACTTCCCACGTTTAGATAGGTGCTACAAACAAACTCACTTGTTTAAGTAGGTTTTACACATCTAGTAGTTTGCTGCTAGGGAATGTTTAATTAGGCACTGTTTTGTAAGAGGAGCTATGACTTGGGTATTTTTGTTTGTTTTAATGACTGGTATTCAGCTTTTATATGTGTGCAATCAATCTTGTTGATTAATTTTATAGAAATATGGGGTAAACGTGGTTAAATATAAACCATGTAAACACTGATCTTAAAATAACTTCATTGGCTTCCAATATGTTTCCAAGCAAAATACGAAGTGCCGGTTATTATCTATAAAGCCCTTAACAGCTTGGGTCCAGGGTACTTAAGAGAGCTCCTTCTCTGTCACGAACCCCGCCAGCTACTGAGATCATGTGGGGAGGACCAGTTGCCACTGGTGTTGGCATGGACTGGGCCTTCTCTGTGGCTGCCCAGGGGCTTTGGATGTGCTCTCTGTCCATATAGAAACGTCTCCATCTCTGGCTGCCTTTAAAAAAATCCTGAAGTAACACCTGTTCTCTCAGGCTTTCTGCTAAAAATAAATTGCAAACGCTTTTAATGGTTTTATTTAATGTGCAACTATGCTGTAATTTTAACTGTTTTATTTTTATTATGTTTTAAATGGTTGTATGCCACCTGGAGATTCCTAGAAATAGTTTAGAAATCAGTCAAACAAACAAACAAATAATGCATTTAAAAGGTCAGCAATTCTTCATGAGAAAATGAAAGCAAGTGAAAATGGAGCCGCTGTTGGGGGAACCCTTCTCTTGCCAGAAAGGAGGGGACTTGCTCCACCCACACCATGACCTGAGTTAAGCATCACTTCTGTTTGCTGAGAGAGGAAAATGAACCAGAACACATGAGTGTTTTTCAAGAACTAAAAGATCATGGTGTGAAATGTGCTGAAGTAGGGTCAAGTACTCCTGCAGAAATGAGTTTCCACAAGGGGATTTGTCTGCAGCTTGCTTGGTTATTCTCCCTTCCCTTTGCACAGAGTGACAGTTTCTTTCCCTTAGCTGTAGAAAAGGTATGCCACCAAAGAGGCTGCGATTCAGAACTAACAAATCTTCCCTTTGGGTACTCAAAACTTTTGTTTCATGTATGACCACGATCAGAGTTGACTTGATTTAAACTGAATTGATTTAAAGCATGATTAGTTAAAGCTAGTTTTAAACTGTTTGGTTGTTTTACTCTGAAATTATTTTTAATTGTTTTATTCTGTGGATTGTTTTTATTTGTTTTTATTCTGTTAAAGTGTTTTTATATTTTTTGTTTTATATTGTAACTTGGGGATTCGATTTTAATTATTTAAATCACAATTTAAATCACTAGTCAGGAAGATTCTATTTAAGCATCATTTTCCAGTAAAAGTACATTCTTGTTGCCTAATATAATCTTGATACATATTAAAGAGATAGATTTATGTTTCATTTTTATTACTTATTTATTTAATGCATCTCTCTCTCTCTCTGTATGTGTGTGTATATATATATATATACACACACACACACACAGACAGAAGTGCACACATTTCATACACACACACACAGAGGTGCAAACATCTCATAATGCTGTTTCGGGCAACCAGGACTTGCGTTTCTTTGTTGCACTGTTTGCATTTCGCACGCATGACTGTCTTACCCACAGGTACGGGAACTGCATTAAAATATTCCCAAATGGGGTCTCCTTTACAGCCTGCTGCCATGATAGGTGTTTCCTTTCAACAATGGAGGGTATACTCCGAAAAGTTTTCCTCAGCACGGCATGAATATGTTCTGTTCACTTTTAGTTTCACTTTCTATTCCCCTCCCCTAGCCCTTGCATTTATATCTAGACTCCTCCTCCTTGCTCAGATCTTTTCCATGCCCCAAAAATCCTCTGTTCATTCATTGGCCTTCTTTAGCCAAATTCACACATTATGCTGCTCAAGTGTAAAGATATCTGTGCATGTGTTTCTGTGAATGATTGTTCCTGTGTTCATTTTAAAAGTGAACCTGGATACAGGCTCTTCAAATACATTGCACATTGTACAGCATTCAGAAGAGCTCTGGGGTGGCCCTCTCCACCCCCAGCACAGTACCCCCAGTGACTGTTGCTGGTGTCTATCTTAAGTTTGTTTTTAGATTGTGATCCCTTCAGGGACAGGGAGACAGCTTATTTATTTATTATCTCTCTGTGTAAAGCACCCTGAGCCATTTTTGGAAGGGTGGTATAGAAATAGACCATCAATCATGCTCTGCACCCCACAGTGATGTAGATAGGCTATACCTCCCTCGCAGCTCAGGTGGAAGAGGAATGCTGCAAGTCCATCAAACGGTAGAGGAGGAGAAAAGAGGTCTTGAAGAATATATCAAGGAGAATATATCAGAAGAATATATCAAGGTCAATAACAAGAAACTATTCAACACCAATGAAACAAAGCAGGCCTACAAGAAAGAACAAGTCAAAAACCGAGCAGAAAAATGGAAAAATAAGCCACTGCATGGTCAATATTTGCACAATATAAGTGGAAAATCAGACATCACCAAGACCTGGCAATGGCTTAAGAATGGCAACTTGAAGAAAGAAACAGGGGGTTTAATACTGGCTGCACAAGAACAGGCACTTAGAACAAATGCAATAAGAGCCAAAGTCGGAAAAAACAAACAGCAACTGCCACCTTTGTAAAGAAGCAGATGAAACTGTGGACCACCTAATCAGCTGTTGTAATAAGATCGCACAAACAAAGGCATGACAAGGTAGCAGGGATGATACACTGGAACATCTGCAAAAAATACAAGCTACCTGTAGCCAAAGATTGGTGGGACCATAAAATTGAAAAAGTTGAAGAAAATGAAGATGCAAAAATATTATGGGACTTCTGACTACAAACAGACAAACATCTGCCACACAATACACCAGATATAATTGTAGTCGAGAAGAAAGAAAAACAAGTGAAAATAATTGACATATCAATACCAGGGGATAGCAGAATAGAAGAAAAAGAAATAGAAAAAATCACCAAATACAAAGATCTACAAATTGAAATTGAAAGGCTGTGACAGAAGAAGACCAAAATAATCCCAGTGGTATTTGGCACCCTAGGGGCCATTCCAAAAGACCTTGAAGAGCACCTCAACAACATAGGGGCCACAGAAATCACCATCAGCCAATTACAAAAAGCAATATTACTGGGAACAGCCTATATTCTGTGACGATATCTATAATAACAGCAACAACATTGATAATAAAATTCAGCCATCCCAGGACCTTGGGAAAGACTCGATGCCTGGATAAAACAAACCAGTCAATAACACCTGTCTTACTGTGTAAACAACAATAATAATAATAATAAGTGAATGACCATACCAGTGAACAGATATGTGCCTGATATGTGACAGATATGTGAACAGATATGAACAGATATTATTACAATACTACACCCATTGTACACGAGTTGAACATAACAAGTGAATGCACCTAATGTCTTTGCACTTTTAAAGGGGGGGAAGGCAAAGGATTGACTCTCTGTGTGTGCTGCATGTACACCACCTACAGAATAGGATTTATCAGGTCTGTCATCTCTCATCCCCATATACTGCCATTAACATAGTCATAGAATAGAATTATGATTATGATTATTCATAACATTATGATTAATATTCATGATGACATCTTTGGCCTAAGTTCTTTTTTATAATTTTTTAAAATTAAAATTCAATTTAAGTTTTTAAAAAATCTGATTATTGTAAAATTAAAGAGCTGATTAAAATTATAAAATCTGATTTATTTTTATTTATTTTTAATCAATTTTTATCAAACCTGATAGCCTCCATTAGGCTGCACTCTAGAATAACACTCCAGTGATTTTTTTATGTAATCCACAAAGAGAAAAAGTCTTCAGTCAGGCCCACACAGTCTTAAGAAAACATGGGCCTAAGAAAGCCTGGTGGACAGACAGGCCTACATGCCATGCTCTAATTCAGATGTTCTCTGAGTTTTTGATACCATGACCCCCTAAAATTGGGGGTTATCAAGCTGTGGATTGAGATTCCCACGAGGTCCCAAGCAACTTTAAAGGGGGTTGGAATTGAGAAGGGAGTTTTTGAAAGGAAGAGCCTTTACCCAGTGAGGTCATTCACACAATCAAAAACTGTGTTCTACCCGGGTTTGGGAGCTGTGTGCGCTCCCAATTTTCAGTTGTGTGGAAGCAAGGTAGAAGGAAAACCTGGGTAGCTAGTTTTTCCTCCTACCCTGCTTCCACACTATCACTTCTATCCAGGATTTCCTCCTAGCTCGCTTCCACACAATTGAAAACTGGGAGTGCACACAGCTCCCAAACCTGGACAGAACACAGTTTCTGGTTATGTGGATGACCTCAGTGTCTCCAAGGCATGGGAGCAGAGAAGGAGACCAACAAGCAACTGCCTGGCTCCTCCATCACTCTCAAAGCTGAGGGCAGGCACAGCATCAGCACGTCTTTGGCCAACAGGCCAAATGAAAGTGTCCTCTTGGGAGACAAACGCATTGCTCCTAACCATCCCAATGTCTCAGAGAAATTAGGTAAGGCCCCTGCCTCCTCTGATGTGTGTTTTTAACCACTTATCAAGTTGTGCACAGAGCAGGGCCCACAGCAGCATCCTAATTTTAATGAAACTATGGCCATTATTCCCAATGTCCTTACTGTCATGCAACTCGATTTGCACAATTTTTGCACGCAATGCTACGTGCATGTAACATTGCGTGAGATGCAGCTGCTGCAATTAGGATAGGAACACAGGAAGCTGCCCTATACTGAGTCAGACCATTGGTTTATCTAGCTCAGTATTGTCTACACAGACTGGCAGCAGCTTCTCCAAGCTTGCAGGCAGGAATCTCTCTCAGCCCTATGGAAGGGCTGAGAGAAGGCCTTGGAGAAGCCAGGGAGGGAACTTGAAACCTTCTGCTCTTCCCAGAGCGGCTCCATCCCCTGAGGGGAATATCTGACAGTGCTGCTCACATGTGGTCTCCCATTCAAATGCAGCCAGGGGATACAAGTCATGCTTGCTACCACAAGACCAGCTCTCCTCTCCAATACTACTGTGACCCCTGCCCCAGACACAACTTGATATGTGGCGAAATACAAACATCAAAGGCTTCATGAGCATGGATTAAAATATGCTAAATTATGTCATGTTTTCTCTTCTGTATGGGATGACTAACCATGTTTTTTTTTTCCAAAACTGTGGATAAGAAGCCAGATACCAGTTTGCTCAGATGCTTAGTGAAGGCAATGACACCATGGCAGCTTCTCATCAGCTCTTTGCATGCAGTCCGTTACGGTAAAGCATATTCAATAGCCAGGACTAGCAGACAATTGCCAAAATGAGGGTAGAAGAGAGCTTGTTCCCATAACCTTATTTTGTAGGTGGGCACCAAAGGTGGGCTTGTTGGCACACCACTGCCAGGAGCCAAGCGACTCCCAGCGGCTCTTATGTGCGGGCAAAACTGGGCTGCGTTTTCTTAGCCTAGTTGCACCCACACATGAAAACAGCCTCACCATCTGTCTAAACAACAAGCCCCTGGAATGGGATCAGCAGCAACCTGAAGAGCCCACAACCATTCTTAATTTGTTCCAGAACCTTCCTAGGGAAGAAGGTAGAATTGTGAGCTTGTCCTGGCCATAGAAATGATTGGTGACAGCACTAAAATATATTTAACTGGGTGACAGCTCTATGTATTTATTTATTGTTAAGTTTAATTCCGATTTCTCTTCAGTTCGTATATTGTTAAGTTTTTGCTCTTAAAGATAAATGCAGACTCTACTCACTTTTTGTAGGCTGCCCCAAAGGTAGGCTGTTTATTGGCAACAAAGCATATGCAGACACAATTATGAATAGGAAAAAGAAAGTAACCACCAGAGCAATCTAAAGGGCGGAGTCTTTCGCTCCCTTTCCATATGCTGAATGCTTCAGATTTAACCCTATAATTCCGATGCATACTTCACTACGTATATAGTGGCTAACATACTGCACAACGTTATGCATGTGGTGTAAAGTAACATTTGTGCAGCTGTGCAAGTGTGCTGTTGTGCAAGCTCACACACTGTGCAAATGTAGTTGTGCAGCAGTGAGGCCATTATTTATAATGGCCGCACTGTTGCAGAACTCTGCGCAATTTTTGCACTTGCACAGCAGTGGTCTTGCACAGCTACACAAACATTACTTCCTACTGCATGTGTAACATTGCACAGTATATCAGCCAGTGTGTGTGTGGTGGTGGGTGGGTTTCCCTTATTCACATCTCTTCAAAGACTCCAGAGAGAAGAAGCATGAAAACTATTTCTTCACCACAGTCGCATTGCTTCCTGTAAGAGTATTCAAACAGAACACTCTGAGCAGTGATTGGAAGTGAAATTTCCCCTAGTACCATGCCGAGAAACATGAACATGCATCCATTATCCCATAATACTCAGTGTGATCTGTCACTAGAGGTGCAAAGCCTTTGCAGTACTGACAGCCTAATGCAGAACAACAGCAGTACAGGACTCCTGCTTTGTACTTATATAAGAATAACTTCAAACTTGGCCCTCCCATAATTATAGAAACTGGATATGCGCACAGACACTTTTTTATCAACACTATTAAAGGAAATTATGCTTATGTCTCATATTTATAGAAGCATGAGCCTTGTGTTCCCAGTAATTAATTACAGAAGTCCAATTCCGAACAAAGTTATTATATCTCTGTCATCCTTCTTTCACACTAATGTAACATGTCAATTTTGACATAAAAGCATAATCTTTTAGTTCGTTCTCCCATTCAGTTAATGACAGGATAGACAATATTCTCCAGTCTTTCAAATAACCCACTACCGCAGCTGTAACCATGCAATTAATTCATGGTGGTTAGTTGGGGTGCCCCTTGTAAACTTGTTAACTTACAGCAGTCTTCTTGTTAAAATTAATGGAGCCCAATGCAATCTAAGCCCAGTGGCTTGAGCTCGTCTGTTGCCTCCCCGAGACTCTGGAATGTGCTCCCTGCTGAAATAAGAGCCTCCCCATCTCTGACAACTTTTTACACACCTTTATTCACCCAAGCTTTTTAACTAGATTTTAAATTGTTTGAAGGTTTTGATTTCTGTCTTAATTTGTTTTATGTTGCTGTAAACTGCTCAGAGGCAGATGTTTGGGGTGGTGTGCAAATATGATTGATTGATGGATGGATGGATAATTCTATCAATAGTTATATTAATTTTATTCCACAATGTTACTCCTGGACCTAAGAGGATTTCCAAGGAAAGTCATTAAGAACTATTGCATTATTGATTTAAAAGTATATGGTGTGGGGCAGGCTGGACCCTAAGTTTCCATGCCATGAATGGAGTTCTTTCCATACACGGAAGGAGAGTTGAATTCATAGAAGGAGCTGCATCCATCAAGGAGTTGTATATTATTATTCAGACCATAGTTTGGATGGGCTGGTTCGGACAATACGTTCACATTCCCCCTCCAAATCACATGGAGGAGGAGTGTGTGTGCACTTGATGGACCATCATTCTGCCACTTAATTGCGGGGCCAGGTGGGGCATTCTGATGAACCAGTCTCCATTGCACAAGTACTTAAATCATGTGGCGAGGGCCTGTTTGGACATACTGCCTCCCCTGACCACAAGTATGCAACAGAAGGATGGCATGCTGGGTGGATGAGGAGATGTGTGTACACATGTATCTCATAGGAACATAGGAAGCTGCCTTCTACTGAGTAAGACCATTGGAACCTCCAGCTCAGTATTGTTTGCACTGAACGGCAATAGCTCTCTCAGGTTTCAGGCAGGAGTCTCTCTCAGTCCTACCTGGAGATGCCAGGGATTAGGGGTATGTGAGCTGGCTCAGTTCAAACTGGGCTCGACGACGAACCGGCTCAGCTCAACGGGTTCAGAGTTGAACCAAACCGGCCTCAACGGGTCCAGGTTTGAACCGAACCAGGCCCAGTTCAAACCAAGCCGATTCGGGGCTCTACTGGTAAAGGGGAATCCAGTAAGGATTCCTTTTTACCAGTAAAGGGGCAGGGGGGATCCCCTAAGTCTAGAGGGGACGGAAGTGGAGTTTGTTACTACTTACAAGTCCCATTTCTTGTGGTAGAAGCCACAGGGGGCAGCAGCTCTCCCCAACCCTGCTGGCCTCCCCCAGAGTAGGTCACACAAATGACCTCTGTGCATTCACGGAGGTCACTAAAATGGCCCCTGTGCATGCGCAGAGGCCCAAACCGGGCCGAAAAAGGCCCGAACTGCTACCAGCCCAGGCTGCTCTGGGGAAGCCGGTGGGGGTGGGGGGAGCCACAACTCCTCCCCCCCCACCCCGTGGCCACCACTGCTACCACCACAACAAATGGGACTTGTGAGTTGTAACAGACTCCCCTCCCGCCCCCTGTAGACTTAGGGAAGCCCCCCCGCCGCCTCTTTACTGGCTTACAAACAGCACAGCGGGCTGCGCACCCAAGAGGGAGGTGGGCTGGCTGGCTATGCAGCACTCTGCCACTCACCTTCACTCCTAGCAAAGATACAGGAGGCTCCAACAACACTGATACACCTGACTGTCACTGGGAGTGATGGGTGTCGGGTGCAGCAACAATGACACAGAGCCTCCTGCACCTTTGCTAGGAGCAGGGAGGGCGTGGTGATCGCCATGCAGACAGCAGGTCCACATCCCTTTTGGGTGTGCAGCTTGCTGCACTGTATGTAAATCAGTAAGATTAGAAGTGCACCAGAGCACAACACATCATCAAGGCTGGACAGAGGGCCCATGGATATACATATAAGATATAACATGATATCGTATATGATAGCAACCAGGAGGAAGAGTGCAAATCAGAACAGGACCCACCGTGCTGCAGGAAACGGATAACCCTCTCCCCAAAGTTTCTACTTTAAACTAGATTATCTGTATTTTTTTCTCCAGCAGGAAAATAGCGGGGGGGGGGGGGCATTCAGACTGGGCAAACAACATGCAAAATGTAAAACTTCATTGTTTTACAATGAAACAATTGTAAAACAATTGTAAAACAGTTGTTTTTGTAACAATTTGCCTTTGAGGGGGGGCAAAATTGTCAAATTTGCCATTTGTCACCCACTCCCCCAGTTTGGAGGTATACTTTTGGAGCTCCTTGCAATCTCTTTTGGATTTCACTACCGTAAATAGTTTAGTATTATCTGCAAATTTGGCCACTTCGCTGCCTACCCCAAATTCTAGATCACTTATGTATAATTTTAAAAGCACCCGTCCCAGTACACATCCTTGGGGGACCCCACTTCTTACTTCCCTCCATTGTGAAAACTGTCCATTTAGTCCTACCCTCTGCTTCCTGTCCTTCAGCAAGTTACCAATCCACACATGAAGTTTTCCCCTTATCCCATGATTGCTAAGTTTATTCAAGGGCCTTTGGTAGGGAACTTTCAAAAGCTTTCTGGAAGTCCAAGTACACTATGTCAACCGGATCACCTTTATCCACATGAGTGTTGACACCCTCAAAGAACTCCAACAGGTTAATGAGTCAAGACTTGCCCTTGCAGAAGCCATGCTGGTTCTCCTTCAGCAAGGCCTGTTCTTCTATGTATATACCAATTTTGTCCTTGAGTATGCTTTCCATCAATTTACCTGGTACAGAAGTTAAGCTAAGAAGCCTATAGTTTCCTGGACCCCACCCCTGGATTCCTTTTTGAAAACTGGAGTTACATTAGCTACTTTCCAGTCCTCTGGTACAGAGCCTGATTGGAGGGACCAGTTACCTATTTTTACTAGGAGAACAGCAATTTCACACTTGAGTTCCTCCAGAACTCTTGGGTGGATGCCATCTGGCCCTGGTGATTTGTTAGTTTTTAGTTTTTCAAGACAGTTTAGAATATCCTCTCTCGTCACCTCAAATTTGCTCAGTTCCTCAGCCTCCAAGCCTGAGAAACCCAGTTCCGGAGTGGGTATATGGTCAGTATCCGATGCTGTGAAGACAGATGCCAGGAACTCATTCAGCTTCTCTGCAATCTCCTTACCCTTCTTAATGATCTCTTTCACACCCTCATCATCTATGGGCCCAACTGCCTCCCTAGCAGGTTGTCCACTTCTGATATATTTAACAAAGTTATTATTCCCCTTGACACTTGTAGTTGTATGCTCCTCAGATTCTCTTTTTGCATCCCTTATTGTCTCCTTGCATTTCTTTTGCCAGATTTTATGCTCCTTTCTGTTCTCTTCATTTGGGCAGATACAACCCAAGAGATGCAACCCAGGATCCCTTGCAATGCTTATGGTGCAGTGGGGCTAAGAAAACTGCACCTGATCAGATCCAGATATGATCAAGGTTAACAGGAGCTGGGTAGGAGAGTACCATCCTACCCAGCTTTCATACCCAGTATTTGACCAAGGTAAGAGGGAAAGCTGTCTTACCCAGCCCCTGTCTCCCACACAAATCCCTTCTCCTTCCTCCTACCTAGTTGTTTGCTCCCACACAATCGATAATTGGGGGCTTACACAGCTCCCAAACCTGGGTAGTACACTTGTTTTCGGTTCTGTGAACAGCCTCGGTGTGTACTGAGCAATAGCAAACAGTCTAAAGATGGGCTTATGATTCTCAAGCCCAAAACAAAGAGAGTCTTAGAGGCAGCAGAAGAAAATACCTAGTTCCATCTTTCTCTCATTTCATAAATATACACTTCTGAGAACTCCACAGTTTCACTGTTTGGGAGACCTAAATCACAGCGCCTGACAGAACTCAGAGCTATTCATCACTCTACTGAGAAAAAGCCATCTCTGAAGAGGTGAGGAAGGGCCTTTTCTGAAGAACCGCAGCGCCACCTGCTGGAAAGTTGTTGCAATCTTCTGCAGGCTGCAAGCTATACCCACCCCATCAGATTGGTAATTATGCATAAAGAATGCCCATTTATAGCTTGCAGGACACAAGGGAGTGATGTGACCATCACCATATCCATCAACCTTTTGATTCCCCACATGAATGGATCGCCTCATCAGCTGCAGACTGAAGGTAGCCATCCATGAGAATAGATGCTATGCATCTCGTTGCCCCCCAAAGGCGACATTTAGAAGCCATCATTTTAATGTACATACAGCACTTTTTGTCCCTAAACCTCTAAGTGCTTGTAGGACATGGATGGGAAGGCACACCATCTGAGAACATGCTCAGGCCTAGATTTGCAACCGTGAGGTCTAGGATTTAATTTTAGCATGATAGCTGGGATATTTTAACAGAAGGCCAGGATTCCAAGAGGGCTTTGTGTACATGCAAAGCACATCTGTGAACACATGGAAAGGCACCAGTTTTTTCCACTCGAGCTGCACTGATGCAGCCCAGCACACCCCATCTCCAGTGCATGCATGGAACACGGGATGTGGCCTTCTGGACCTTAGGCCATACCAGGCCTGCTCAACTTAGGCCCCCCTGCTGTTTTTGGAATACAACTCCCATAATCCCCAGCCACAGTGGCCAATAGCCAAGGATTATGGGAGTTGTAGGCCAACATCTGCAGGAGCGCCGAAGTTGAGCAGCCCTGCGGATCACAAGGATCTCTGGGGATCACATAAGGCCCAAGGTGCCCACTGCTGAGTTGGCACCACCAGAAAGAAACAAGATTTTGAAAGGCAGACATTTGCTATCATGCCTCTATCAGTGATCCGAGCACCAGTACAGGAAATAATACAAAACAGGGACCTTTTATTGAGGGTCACCTCCGACTTGCATTGCTGAACCTATTTACTACTATTTGTTTGTTCATTCATTCATTCATTTCTCCCGCCTGCAAGGAGATGCGGGGGTAGCTTATTTGAGATTTTCCTGTTGAACAGAAACCTGTCCAACTAAATGGCCCTGAGAGAATGTTACTGATCCAAGATCAGTCAGAACAGCTTCACATTTGCATACTTATACACCACGTCCATACAGAGAACTCTTAAAAGTTCAGAAATGCCTCTTGTGAACAGAGATGCTGATCCTGCACGGGTCACCCTTCAATTCTTGGCAGTCTACCGAGAGAATCAGTCTTCTATTGGCACTAGGCTGGCATACTGCTTTCTACGAGCTGGTCTTATGGTAGCAAGCATGACTTGTCCCATTATCTAAGCAGGGTCTGCCCTGGTTGCATTTGAATGGGAGACCACATGTGAACACTGGAAGATATTCCCCTCAGGGGATGGAGCCGCTCTGCAAAGAACTGGTGTAGTGGCTGGAGTGCTGGACTAGGACTGGGAAGACCCGAGTTCAAATCCCCATTCAGCCATGAAACTAGCTGGGTGACTCTGGGCCAGTCACTTCTCTCTCAGCCTAGCCTACTTCACAGGGTTGTTGTGAGGAGAAACCTAATATGTAGCACACCGCTCTGGGCTCCTGGGAGGAAGAGTGGGATATAAATGTAAAATGTAAATAAATAAAGTTCCCTCCCTGGCTTCGCCAAGATAGGTCTGGGAGAGATTCTTGCCTGCAACCTTGGAGAAGCTGCTGCCATTCTGTGTAGACAATACTAAGCTAGATAGACCAATGGTCTGACTCAGAATATGGCAGCTTCCTATGGTCTTATGTACTTTCTAAATGTGGAGGGGAGGTACTGAGGGATTCATCCTGGTCCCATTCCATTCCATGCCATGACATTAAAGGGAAAGTTCAAATGGATCAAAGCAAATGTACAGAGGTCCAAAAATATAATGCAGTGAAGTTTTTTAAAATTTGTATTTACTTACTTACTTACTTAGATTTATATGTCACCTTACTCCCATAGGACTCAGTGCGGCTTACAAGCAATAACATACACAGCAACACAATTGAGTGTTTTGGAGTAGTAGTGGCTCATTTGAGACATCACCCAACTAGTGTTCCCTTTAACAGGGATTCCCAGCTGTTGTTGACTACAACTCCCATAATCCCCAAGCAAAAGCCATTGCAGCTCTTAAATGTTAACCACATTAAGAATCCACACCATCGTTGTTATTTTCGCCACCACGCAAATTTGCTGTGCACAGTTTGTCACCTGCCATGCACAGACGTCACTTTGATGGCCTCTATACTTGTGTGGAGGCCTGAACTGGGCCTCGTCAGCCCACGCTGATGGGAGGAGTGCTGGTGAGGCCTGGGGGAGCTGCTGCCGATCCGCTGCCTTGGAGCCATGCTGCCGCTGCAGCACATAAGGTGACCTCCCACCTGGCCCTTCGCTCACCTTTTTTCAGCACCATAAGTTTCCCCCGTTGCTTATAAAGGAGGATCCTTACCAAATTCCCCTTTACAAGCATGCACAACCGGTTGAACCGGGCCAGACCAGTTCTATCCGAACCAGGCCGAGTTCAGCTCGGACTCGGAATGCTCCCCCCGGGGGTGGGGGGTGTCCAATACAATCTCGAACCAGTCAAACCGGTTCTGCACATCCCTACTTCCAAATCTATGGTGTGGCCAATTCTTGAGGTGTAGCAGTGGCCATAAATATCGTTTGTTAATGGTTAGTTCATTCATATGAAACAGCAAACTATGGTTAGTGCAAACCATGGTTTGCGAAATAGCTTCAAAGCACAGTTTATAAGTTGTTGTTCTTTCAGATGCCAAACCATGCTTTGGTTTTGCAAATCATGGCTTGATCTTGATGTTACATCTGGATGCTTTTTAAAAATGTGACGCCAGACAAAACGTGCTGTTCCCACCTCGCAAAAAACGTGCAGTTCTAAAGAAGATTTGTGTCATTCAAAAGTCATGCCAAAATTGCATTATGTGTTAGATGGTGTAAACAGTGGAGCTGTCCTCAAGCGCAAGTAAAACCAGGCTGGTTTTGCCTGCGCGTGAGAACTGCTGGGAGCTGTGCAGCTCCCAGAGGAGGCATGGCGGCAAACCCACAAGGGAATCCCAGCTGTTAGTCCGGACTAACTGATTGTGTGTCAGTGCCACATGGCTCCACACAGCACCCATACACCAGCAGCCTCTCAGCCAGCATCAACAAACTCCACATACTTGCACTTGCGCACTCGCACAGTGCATTATGGGATTTCTGGGGGCCTCCTAACCCCCAAACCTCCCTGCTGCTGGCAGAAGCTGGCAATCGTTTGGGTGGGCAATCCACCCGCCCTGAAACAAGGAGAGGATCGTCTGTGGGGGAGGTAAGCCTTTTGAGCTTTTCAAGACGCTTCAAGCCTTTCTCATGGATTGTCAGGATGGGCTCAGTGACTGATAACAATGAGAAAAGTAAAGCAGGTAATCCAGGCTCCTCTAGAGCCCAGATCCTTATCAAGCATACCCATTTCTCCTCCCCATGCCAAAGATGCTTTCCACAGTCCATACTGCTACTCCCCACAGAGTCTTCACCAACGTAACACTCCTACACTTGTGCTGGTCACCTTAAGTGGTGCAGCGGGGGAAAGCTTGACTAACAAGCAGAAGGTTGCCAGTTCGAATCCCCGCTGGTATGTTTCCCAGACTATGGGAAACACTTGTATCGGGCAGCAGCAATATAGGAAGATGCTGAAAGGCATCATCTCATACTGAGTGGGAGGAGGCAATGGTAAACCCCTCCTGTATTCTACCAAAAGAAAACCACAGGGCTCTATGGGTGCCAGGAGTCAACACTGACTCAACAGCACAACTTTACCTTACTTTACAATTGTGCTGCCAAATTCTGAGTTCTAAAGATTTTCCCCCATTCTATCTAAGCTTCTAAATGTCACGGAGTGTTACTCTGAACCAGGGATTCTCAACATTGGGCCCCCAGATGAACTTGGACATGAACTCCCATAAACCCCAACCAAAGGCCACTGGGGCTGGGGATTATGGGAGTTGAAGTCTAACAGCATCTGGGGACCCAACGTTGAGAATCCCATCTAAACAACAAAGTATCTGTGTACTATAGACAAGGAAAATGCACAGGTGTGTATTGTAGCAGTGCATACTAGGCACATGGATTACCATTGCGCAGTTCTGAATTTTCCTTTTTAAAAGCCCTGAAGCAATGCATGTGTGTGAAAGATTACTTAAGGCAAGCATATTGGACATCTGCTAGAGTTACTTCTAGCAGACAGATATGCTTGCCTTGGGTAATCTTTGAGTAAACATGGTATCTTTAATGGGAACCACTTCTCATATGCCAGTCTGCAAGTTACTGAAGTTCAAGAAGTTTCTGCCACCCTGCCCCACTAATTCTCCTTCCCTGATTCATTCCAATGTCTAGAACAAACACAGATGTATACTCATTGCATACCAGAGATATATGAATGGTCAATTCATTATTTGGCCATAAGATGGTGCTCAAGTCTCTGCTTTCACCACCCTCGCTAATATGGCTCTGCGTCCCACTAAGGATGTGCATGAACCCGTTCAGAGGCCCTTTTATGGGATGCCATTAAGGGCGGGGGAGGGTGCTCTTATCCCTCCCACCATGTTTCCCCCACCGGCGCTGCACTTTCAAAGGGTCCAGTGGGGTGGCAGTGTACCTCCCTGCCACCCTGTTCCGTCAGACCAGAAGTGACAGGAAGTATCCGGCACACATGTGCACGTTGAGCGTGCACACGTGCACGTCGCACTCTCTCACACACCCATCAGGCACGCACACGAAATGCAGGGTACTTCCTGTATATTTCCGGTCTGACGAGGGAATGGATGCCATGCCGGACCCTTTGAAAGTACAGCACCGGTGCGGGAAATGCAGCGGGAGGGGTAAGAGCACTCTCCCCTGCCCTTAAAGGTATCTCCCCACCTTTGAACCAGCCCCTGCCTACATCCCCTATACCCTACATCCTACATCCCCTACATCCTATATCCTACATACCCTACATCCTACACCCTACATCCCCTACATCCTAAACTCTACACCCCCTACACCCCCTACATCCTATACCTTATAATCTACACCCTACATCCCCTACATCCCACTAGCCTCCACTGCCCAAAGAATAAAGTCTGTACCAGTAAAACCATTGTTGCACTGAAATTACTGGCACAAATTTAATTTCCATGGGGCTACTCATGAGTAATTTAATCTGGATACCAGTCAGTGTTTCTTCATGGTCCCTCTTCCTAGAGATTCCAGGCACAAAGAAAGTCAAGGAACCTATAGCTTTAAGAGTTAGATAAAAGAGAGCATTTTGAGCACTGTGATTGCTAAAGTTTGTTCTGCAGCGCTAAGAAAAAGCTGCATCTGTTGAGATGCATTCTCTTCTATTACTTCTCTGTTTCCTTTTAATCTCACCCTTCCTCCCAGGGTGAGTGCCTACCCAAGGGAGCACACTCCCAGCCAATATACAAGGTAAGCCCATTCTTCTGGCCATTAGAAAGAGTCATAACTCAATGTAGAACATCTGCTTTGCATGCAGAAGGTGCAGTCCTTGACATATCTAGGTAGGGCTGGGAAAGGCTCCTGTCTGAAACCTTGCAAAGCCGCTGCCAGTCAGTGTAGACAAAACTGAGTAGATGCACCAAGGGTCTGACTCAGCATAAGGCACCTTCCTATGTTTCTATGTTTCATTTTAGCCAGGCTTTTTGATAATTGTATTGTATTGGAGAGGAGAGCCGGTTTTGTAGTAGCAAGCATGACTTGTCTCCCTAACTAAGCAGGGTCCACCTTGTTGGCATTTGAATGGGAGACCACATTTGAGCACTGTAGGATATTTCACTCAAGAGATGGAGAGAAACCTTCTGGGAAGAGCAGAAGGTTTCAAGTTCCCTCTCTGGCTTCTCCTAGATAAGGCTGAGAGAGAGTCCTGCCTAGAACCTTGGAGAAGTTGCTGCCAGTCTGTGTAGACAATACTGAGCTAGATAGACCAATGGTCTGACTCAGTATACAGCAGCTTCCTATAAGAACAGCCCTGCTAGATCAGGCCCAAGGCCCATCTAATCCAGCATCCTGTTTCACACAGTGGCCCAACAGATGCCGCTGAAAGCCTACAGGCAGGAGTTGAGGACATGCCCTCCCTCCTGCTGTTACTCCCCTGCAACCAGTACTCAGAGGCATCCTGCCTTTGAGGTGGCCTGTAGCCCTCCAGCTAGTAGCCAATGATAGACCTCTCCTCCATGAAGTTATCCAAACCCCTCTTAAAGCCATCCAGGTTGTTGGCTGTCACCACATCTCGTGGCAGAGAATTCCACAAGTTGATTGTCCGTTGTGTGAAAAAGTACTTCCGTTTGTTGGTCCTAGATTTCCTGGTAATCAATTTCATGGGATGGTCTCTGATTCTCGTGTTATGTGAGAGGGAGAAGAATTTCTCTCTATCCACTTTGTCCACACCGTGTATGATTTTATAGACCTCTATCATGTCTCCCCGCAGTTGTCTTTTTTCTAAACTAAAAAGCCCCAGGTGTTGTAGCTTTGCCTCATAAGAAAGGTGCTCCAGGCCCCTGATCATCTTGGTTGCCCTCTTCTGCACCTTTCCCAGTTCTACAATGTCCTTTTTAAGATGTGGTGAACAGAACTGTACACAGTACTCCAGGTGCAGCCGCACCATATTTTCGTATAAGGGCATTATAATGTTAGCAGTTTTATTTTCAATCCCCTTCCTAATGATCCCTAGCATGGAATTGGCCATTTTCACAGCTGCCGCACATTGAGCCAACACTTTCAACTAGCTGTCCACTACGACCCCAAGATCCCTCTCCTGGTCAGTCACCAACAGCTCAGATCCCATCAGCGTATACTTGAAGTTGGGGGTTTTCATCCCAATGTGCATCACTTTACACTTGCCAACACTGAACCGCATTTGCCATTTTGTCACCCACTCCCCCAGTTTGGAGAGATCCTTTTGGAGCTGCTCACAATCCATTTTGGATTTCACTACCCAAAAGAGTTTGGTACCATCTGTAAATTCGGCCACCTCGCTGCTTACCCCTGCTTCTAGATCATTTATGAATAAATTTAAAAGCACCAGTCTCAGTACAGATCCCTGAGGGACCCCACTTCTTACTTCCCTTCATTGTGAAAACTCTCCATTTATACCTACCCAGTTTCCTGTCCTTCAACCAGTTAGCAAACCACACATGTACTTGTCCCCTTATCCCATGACCGCTAAGTTTCCTCAGGAGTCTTTGATGAGGAACTTTGTCAAAAGTTCCTATGTATGTCCCCATGTATTGTTTTAATTCCTTTACTTGGTTAACTGTTTAATTGTTGAAATTGCTCTGTTTTAATTTTGGTATTCTAACTGTTTTGTATACTAAACAATAACTAGCTGGGCTGGGCGCAAAGCATCTGTGCCTCCAGTTCTCCCTCGTTTTCAGCCCTCCCCCCTCCTCTTCCCTCCTCCCCCTTCCAATGTTTTTTTTTTTTCCTCTGGCCGGCTGCTTTGGCCAGCTGCCCACAACTTTCTTTCCCCTGCCCCACCGCTGCTGCTGCTTCTGCTGCTTTTCACTCTCGCAAGAGCTGCCATGCATGGGATTAGTGACAGGTACATCTAAAAAATTTTATATATATATACACACACACAGGTTGCCAGAACCTAAGGGGTATACTCGTGGGTCAAATGGGCCATAACCCAAAGTTTGGCTTTTAAAAAGATTGCTTGCAACATCCAAACCCACCAGTCTCAGCATATTCTAACCTACTTGCTTCCAAAAAAATGCAAAAGGGTTCAAGTGAGTTTTGGGGGTCAAGTTGTCTGAAGCAAGTAGGTAGGAATATGCCAAGGCTGGTGGGTTCAGATGTCACAACCACTCTTGACATATTTTAACTGGGAAGGGAAGTAGGCACTCACACAGGGACGGGAGGGGGGAGCACGCACTCCCAAAGTTGGGGGAGGTTGTGTGGAGCTTGGCCATAACTGAGGTTCCTGAAACATCTTAAGCCACCCATTGAATCCTTTCAGGAAACACTTTAACCCAATTCAGACATTATGCTGTACAAGTGTACTGATGTCTGCACACTCGTACATGTGTTTGTGTGAATGACTGTAAAGGTAAAGTGTGCCATCAAGTCAGTGTCGACCCCTGGTGACCACAGAGCCCTGTGGTTGTCTTTAGTAGAATACAGGAGGGCCATCTTCCACGCAGTCTGAGATGATGCCTTTCAGCATCTTCCTATATCGCTGCTGCCCGATATAGGTGTTTCCTATAGTCTGGGGAAAATACCAGTGGGGATTCAAACCAGCAGCCTCATGCTTGCTAGGCAAGGCATTTCCCCGCTGCGTCATTAGGTGGCTTCGTGAATGACTGTACCGGTGTTCATTTAAAAAGCTAACCTGGATACAGTCCTTTCAAATGCCTGGTACAGACAGGAAGTGTACTATATCTATGTTCAACATAACATGTAAATGCCTGTTCCTGTGTACAGATCTGTACCTGTATACACTGTACACTCGTCATCCGACTGTTGAACATAATGTGTGGATGAGCCTTTTCTATTATAATGATTATTTATATACCTCTTTTCAAGTTCTCAGAGTAGTTTACGTAATGAAAGGAATGAGAAGACAGTTCCTTGTTCCAAAGGGGATCATAGTCTAAGAACGACAAGGGAGACACCAGCTGTAGCCACTGGAAAGAGGTTCTGTGGGGCTAAATAGGGACACTTGCTCTCCTTCTGTCATATACATAGCATTGTGGTTAAAGTGTTGGACTAGGACCGGTAAGACTTGAGTTCAAATCCCCATCCAACCATGAAACTCACTGGGCGACTCTGGGCCAGTCATGCAACTCTCAGCCTCACCTACCTCACAGGGTTGTTGTGAGGATAAAAATAACCTCTGAGCTCCTCGGAGGAAGAGTGGGGTAGAAGTGTATAAATAAATAACACAAGAGAGCCCCCCACTTAAAAGGTTTCTCTATGCCCAGTTAGCAGGGCAAAACTGCAGAGATAGCAAAGCCCGGCGGCCATGCAGTCACCTGGCAGGAGGGGAGGAGGAAGGAGCTTGCTGCTATTGCCCGAAGTATGGGCTTAGAGGTTTAAAAAGGGAGGCACACTGTGAAGAATGGGCTTAGAGGAGGCACACTGTGAAGAATGGGCTGTGAAGAATGGGCTTAGAGGTTTAAAAAGGGAGGCACACTGTGACTCTCCCCTCCTCCCCCCACCCTCCCTGCAGCTAGCTGCCGCCACGCCCCATCCCGCCACCAGCGATCTTTAGGAGGCAAAAGGGGGAACTTTCCCCTTGCCCCGTCACCCCTCTCCCCATAACTACTATTGCTTCGCTGTTATAAAAATCAAAGTAAACCAGGGAACTTTCCCCTCGCACTCCCCCCTCCCCAGAGCTTTTTTTTTTTTTTTTTAAGGGTGGCAAAAGCTTTTTTGCTTATGGGCAGCAAAAAGGATAATCCGCCCCTGAGTCTATAATAGATATTGAAACAACAGCACCCTAGTGACAAGATACTTTGTCAGGTGTCCATATGAGTTCATATTGTCTCCCATAAATATCAATCAAATCTTCATTGAAACATCAAAGCCATGTGGAAAAAGACATTTGAAGATATTACAAAAATCTTCTCCCATCTTCTCCTGTGATGTGACACTTCCAAATTCTTCAACAACCTAACTTTTCAAAAGTCTCTGAGATCCAATTGTATCCTTGGATCTGTTGGGTTGTGTTTTGAATTCCTAGTTTCAGATCCTTTTATGCTATTTGTGAGGTGCTGGGGTGGACTATGCCATTATAACCCACAGGAGGACATGGCTGGGGGTCAAGGTGAGGCCCAAGAGGTCTGGCCACATCCTGTGTGGATTAAGCACACACTCTCTGCCACCGTTCCAAACGTCCTCTGCAACATACAGGGATTCTATGGCATATACATATGGATTCTTCAAGAAACGAGTCATTTCAGAAAGTTATCCCTAGAGCTTGAAAAGTTGAAAAACCACTACTCTTACACATTTTAAGATCAACAAAAAGAAAGGCATAGATTTGGTTTAGGGAATAAAGCATTTTACATGTTCAGATCACAAAGGTCAGCAAGAAATACAATACAGATGGCTGAAAAATAATTAATAAAGCGACAACGATGGGCAAGTTAAGAAAAGAAAAAAATTGTCGTGCAGTTTTCAGGAGAATGATTGTCACTAATAACCCCATCGGCAAGATTTCTGAACCATGGATTTTTCTCATGAGTTAGCAAAAAAAAAAAAAGGCAATGTGAGCTGTTCACGATTTATGGTGTTGTCATCAATTACGTTTTAAGACTAGAATTTTGTATCATCAGTAAAGACACATTTTATTTTTATATAGCATCTATAATACACACTTAAGGAGAATGATAGTGTTGTCAGAGAACATTGTGATGATGGAGAGGTGTGGGCAGTGTTGCCCAGAAGGAGTTTAATCTGCAAGATATTTAGTGGCTGACAGATTTAAAGGAAAAAGACAGGGGCATTCTTGTAAGGTGGCTGGTTACCAAAGAAGCAGCTGCTTAGATCTTTTACCTGGTGTAACAGGTAAATAGGCTTAACATATAGTCTTCCATAATAATGTCACATAAATAGCTTGTGAGCCCTTTGGAGACAGGAAATCCTCTTCTTCTTGTTTTTTTCTGTGTAAACCACTTTGCAAACTTTTTGTTGAAAAGCAGTATATAAATAGTGGCTGACATACTGTCAGAGTACCCAGAGTACCCAGAATGTTGGGGGGCAATATGCTAAATCATTGTAAACCGCTTAGAGAGCTTCCAGCTATAGAGCAGTATATAAATGTAAGTGCTATTGCTATTGCTATTGCTATTGCTATACTGTGCAACATTTGCGCATGGAGGAAAGTAATGAGTACACAGTAAAGCAATAGTGCTGTTGCACAAGCATAAAAATTGCACAACTGGAATTGCGCTACAGTACAGCTATTGCATATAATAATGTAACCATTGTACACTCTGCACAATTTTTGCACTTACGTGACAGCACTCCTGCGCAATTTTCATAAATGTTACATTCCACCGTGTGCGCAACTTTGAACAGTATGTCAGCCATTAATAACAGTAGTAGTAATATACAACAACAATTTATATACCGCTTTTCTTTCCTTTTTAAAACAAACAAAGGTTTCCAAAGCGGTTTACACAGAGAAATAATAAATAAATAAGATGGCCTCCTGTCCCCAAAGGGCTCACAATCTAAAAAGAAACATAAGATAGACACCAGCAACAGTCACTGGAGGTACTGTGCTAGGGCTGGATAGGGCCAGTTACTCTCCCCCTGCTAAATAAAGAGAATCACCATGTTTAAAAAGTGCCTCTTTGCCCAGTTAGCAGGGGTAATGATAGTAGTACATCCATGATTCTGTCTGTCTCACGGGCAGAGACACCATTGAGCAAACGGGTTCAAGGAACCCGGGCCACCGCCCCTCAGGGGCTGCGCCTTGCACCCCAGACACACGCCCTGCATCTGACGTCAGATGCAGGGGGCATAGCTAACCGCTCTCTGCATCTGACATCAGCTGCTGATGTAGGGAGCGGGGCTAGAGGGTGCAGCGGTGTGCTGAGCCCGGGCCACCACTGGCCTCCCTCCACACCTGGCCTGTCTGTGCACATTCTCTATTTTGTGGGTATGGGCAGGAGATGCTATGAAAAAGATGAGGAGGAGGAGCCAGTGTCACAGGTCAGCACCCTTGGACAATTTCCGGTGGTGTAGTGCTGCAGGGACTCAGTCCCAATACTTTTCCCCCTCCAAGGTCTCAGCAAGAATGCAAAGCCCTTTGCTTTCTAAATGGAACTAATATGCTGCTCTTGCTATTCCAACCATGTGTTACTAATTGAGTATCGGACTACAGATGATTTTATTACTTTTCTTCCTGTCTTCCGTTACAAGGAGCATCCTCCACTCTTTATAGTTGAACAAAAAAAATCAAATTGTTGTAATGTTTTAAACTTTTTGTTTTTGTTTTAACTAATGTTTTACTTTCTGTTTTTATTTTGTTGTAAACCGCCCAGAGACGTAAGTTTTGGGTGGTATAAAAATATGTTAAATACATACAGACAGACAGACAGACAGACTGCTCTTCTGGGCGAATAACCACATGAGGTTCAAGTTCTGTAGGATTAGGAAACTATCCTTGACCTCTTGCGACAGAACTCCCCAAATTATTGCACCTATCTAAGTGAGGGGTGTGGCCACTGAGGTGGGCGTGGCTGCCAGGTTGGGTGTGGCTATGGAGCTGTCATGGAGAGCATCTGAATTTGCGACTACACCACTGACAATCTCTGAAAGCCCAGCACCGTGGAGAAGCCTGCAACTGGCGACTGCCCCATCCCTGGGACCCCTTGAGGAGGAGAGGGCCTAACTGGCAGCTGGTGGCTGCATGGGCCCCCTTATGCTCACAAACAGGGGTAGTGCTGCACATCATTCAGTGCTCTCCTCTCCTTTCTCTCTCCTCTTCCTTTCTCCTCTTGAATGGACGAGGGGCCTGAACTTCCTCCTTGAACCTCACCCAAAGGTGGAAATCAGAAGGGCGGGAGGCAAGGAAGCAAGGGCAACCCACCATTGACTCACCAGAAAAGCTGATCTTGTGGTAGTGAGCATGAACTGTCCTCTTAGCTAAGCAGGGTCCACCTTGGTTGCATATGAATAGGAGACTACATGTGTGAGCACTGTAACTATTCCCCTCAGGGGATGGAGCTGCTCTGGGAAGAGCACCTGCATGCTTGCATTCAGAAGGTTTCAAGTTCCCCCTCTGGCTTCTCCAAGATAGGGCTGAGAGAGATTCCTGCCTGCAACCTGGAAGAAGCCGCTGCCAATCTGGGTAGACAATACTGAGCTAGATGGACCAATGGTCTGACTTGGTATAAGGCAGTTTTCTATGTTCCTGTGTCCTCAGGAGCACAGCCCACACCACCACCAAAACCAGGAGACATGGTGGATAACTCGAGGGATGAGAGTGATTGGGAAGTTCCCATGGCCCAGACCCCAGATACCCAGCGTCCCTTAATTGTTCTTTGTTAGTCTCTTTGCATTTTTTCAAAAGTGGAATAGATTTAAAGTTTCTGCTGCACAGCCAGAGGATTGCCCATCCTGTTAATGTACTAATGGTTTTGATTGCAGCGCGTAAGTGATGGAGAATGGAGGGCGATCCATTCTCTTCCCTCCCCCACAAAAGCAATAGTTAAGAAAGATGTGAGACACATTGCCACTAGTAAAATTAAGTTGTCATTCCCAAGTTCGGTTCACTGCTGGAAATGAAAAATGATGTCCTATGCCTGTGGACTTCTCAGAGGCGTCAGGTGGGATACTGTGTGAAACAAGATGCTGGACTGGATGGACCATGTGCCTGATCTGGCAGGGCTGTTCTTATGTTCTTATGGAAACTGTGGAAAGAAAGGTGCAATATATAAAATTCAATGTTTAGGTTGCACGTCATGCTATATTTGGGAATCCAGTAGATCATTGAAAGATAGATATAAAGAACATCTAGTAGATATGAGGCATTGTGCCCAGAGAACAAAACCCTGGTCATTGCACATGAGGATTAAGCATAAAGGCCAAATGGTGCCTACTAAAATATCTGTTTTGGGATTGAGAGGAACCTACACAGAAGGAAAATCAAGGAAGCATTATTTATAGAGAAACTGAGACCTGACATTAATGCTCAGGAGGCATTGGCCGATGCCATAAAATTTATTATCCTCTGAGAAGAATCAGGTGATTCCGCTTTTCTTTCTCTTTCCTCACCCCCACCTCACTCATTATTTCTCCGCCAGTCATGGAACAGAGTGTTATCACGTCTAAGGAATTTGACAGCTGGGGAATGGAGGAGGTTTTCATCTGTGCTCATTTGTTTATTTAACTGAAGATGGTGTGTTACACCAAAACATATTATATGTTTTTATGTTCACCAGCTTTTAGTCTTTTAATTATTATCTTTTGCACAATAAACAGTCTTTTTGTTGAGAGCTGTTAATCTGCGCATTGCATTGCTGACATATTGACATATGATGCCCTATGGTGTCATAGAGAAAGCTGCTATATGGGGTGTGCTGTAGTTCAGTGATAGACCATCTGCTTTGCATGCAGAAGGTCCCAGGTTCAACCCCTGGCATCTAGGGCTGGAAAAGATTCCTGCCTGAAACCTTAGAGAGCCACTGCCTGTCAGTACATAGACAATACTGAGCTAGATGGCCCAACAGTCTGACTCCATGTAAGGTGGTTACCTATGTTCTTATGTAGTCTAAAGATGCTTTTGAATGGCTCCATCCTCTGCTGGTTTTGAATTTCTCTCTTCCTTTCTAAAGGAAAGAGAGATTTTTATTCTCATTTTATTTTCTTAAGCTTCATTTCGTGGAATTGTCTTTTACATGTGCTTATCTTGTCATTTTTTAATACACAATGAGAGAGAAAGAGAGAGAAGGGAGGGTGAGTTGGTGCAGTAAGAATGTACCAGCTGCAGTCTAGCCAGAACCAAAACAAGCGGAAGACCTTAAATGCCCCTTGGCTGTTACCTCTGCTAATCTGAACCCTTGTCTGTAGCCAAGACAACAAGCCACTCCTCCAACACAGGGATCAATGAAGGTCACTGCCTAACCCAGCCCTATGGCAAGATGGGGGAAGGGAAGGGACAGGATAGGGTGTCAACACAGGTTTAGTTCATATCCTCCCACCTCCCAAGCAAATAAGTGTCTGTAACAACCAGGTCACAAGAAGTTGTCTTTCCATCTCAACACATGAGCTCTCAGCTCGCTTGTGTGGGCAGGACAGGGGTGTCTATCTTGCTGCAGAACAGACCCATGCTGTGGCTTGCTAACGGCTGGATATGCTTGGGGAAAGCAAACCAGAGTAAGACCCCTGAGAAGCATCTTTCAGCACACAGGATTCTGATAGATCAAGTCAGGGCCTCAAAGGTAATGGGACAAAAAGAGCAAAGATTTCCAACCTGCTGTACCTGCCTTTGGGGCAACTCAACTGCTGCCCTGCTTTATAACTCCCTTCAGCTGAAACAATCATCCGGATATGCAGTCCTTCACAGATGCACAATATTCTCTCCACGCCAGAGAATTAAATACTCTGGGATCATTCATGTGATCTTTTAGAATGGGGGGGGATCCGCTCTTGGGAATGTGCTGGTGCATATCTAGACTGCTGTGCTCTAAAGATATCTTTGCCAAAGGTGGGTTGAACCAGAACATAGTGAGTAAGTAACCCTATCTGATGGCTGTGCACAGTCCTGTATGCTTTAGTATGTTGTGCTTTATGGTAAAATAACAATATTATAATACAAAAAACATGGAAGGAAAAATTTTAATCCGTCTGCCTATGCAGTCAGCAACTCTATTAAAAATCCCAATTTTTGCTTGTTGTCAGCACTAGTGATTAATCACAGGCAAATTTAAATTTGCAATTGAAGCATTAGTCAATTAATCATACTGGTCAATCAGTCATCAAGTTGTGAAATGACATACATTCATATTGTTCCTGTTTACCAGAGACAGTCACCTGCCCTGGTAAATCACTGGCTGACATGGTACATACCATTTGGAGATCTAGTGTACTGTGGCGATATTACTGTGGGCTCAGAAGACAGTGAGGAGGATGCTTTTCAGATTAGAAAGGGGGTGGAGATGGGAGGGATATGATAGAGGTGTATAAAATTATGGCTCAAGTGGACAAAGAGAAGTTTTTCTCCCTCTCTCATAATATGAACAATTGGGATTGTTTTAATGAAAGGCGGTATATAAATTTAACAATAAATGAAATGAATAAATAAATATTAGAACCTATTGAAACTAAATGCTGGGGGATTCTGGACAAACAAAACTTCTTTATACAACGTGTAGTTAAACGGTGGAATTCACTGCCACCAGATGTGAGGATGGCCACCAATCTAGATGGTTTTTTAAAGGGTTGAGATGAATTCAATCCCTGCTAACTGAGCAAAGAGCACCTTTTTTAACGTGGTGATTCTCTGTTTTTAGCAGGGGGAGAGCAACTGGTCCTATCCACCCCCAGCACAGTAGCTCTCCATTGACTGTTGCTGGTGTCTGTCTTACATTTCATTTTAGATTGTGAGCCCTTTGGGGACAGGGAGCCATCTTTCGTATGTATGTATGTATGTATGTACATATGTATGTGAACCACTTTGGAAACTTTTGCTGAAAAAGCAGTATATAAATATTTGTTTATATTTGTTTATATACACCGTGTATATAAAAATATTTGTTTATATACACCATGGCACAATGCCCCATATTGCTTGCCACTTTGCATACTACAGTTACTGAGATACTTTTTCAACTGTTGAAAATATATGATAGGACAATTATGTTTTCCTTGCATATCTTCAACCAAATGAACAAACATTAAGGCTATGCACACGGTGGGCGGGCGGGCGGGCAAGCAGGGGGGAAAGCTTTGCCAAACTTGCTTTCACACTAGATGATCCTTCCTCGCTGGTGGGGTGTGTGGATCGCACTCCCACACAGTCCACGCTACTTGGATCAGTGCAGTTCTCCAGAGGCTGAGACAATGTGTCCCTGTCTCCGGACATCCCACAATGCACCATTCAATGAGCGCAGTGTATTGGGGGACTCAATTGGGCACTGTAGGGGCCCAACTCTGTGTGCATACACATGACCCTGACATTAAGGGCGCCCTGGTACCCTTAAGCCTGGTTAAAGGCCAGGGCAAAAAGTAGGATTAGGCAGCATGGCAGCACTGGGATCAGGAACGATCCCAGCCCTGCACATGAGCAGCCTAACTTAGGATAGGCTACCTGAGCCTGGGTTAGGCTGCTCGTGTGAATAGCCTTATTATCTTTTAACCAAAAGAACAAACATTTTTAAAAAAACTTTAGAAAGTCCTTTTTGCTCAGTTAGCTCTGTGTGTGTTGGGCAGGGATCCTTGGCAGGCAGAGTTGACATGCCCACCAGAATTTTGGGTTTCAACTGGATTTTAAGCATCTCATGCTTACTAGCCCACCCAGATTCGCCCAGATTTCAGCTTTCATTTAAAAAAAAAAAAAAAAAAGCTAAGCCCTAGCCCTTGTAGAAGTGGAGTTATGGAGCAAAACGTGCAGTTACTATTCTGCTCAAAAAATATTTGCAAGCCAATTTACATAATATGTAAATTAGCCTCCTGGATTTGGAAAGCCGGAATATGGCAACCCTATTGGCAGGAGAACTGAGGAGACAAGCTGGTCTTGTGGTAGTGGGCATGAATTGTCTCCTTTGCTAAACAGGGTTTGCCTGCATTTGGATGGGTGACTACATGTGAGCACTGTAAGATAGATATTGCCATTAGGCGATGGGACCATAACTCAGTGGAAGAGCATCTACAGGCTTGCACACAGAAAGTCACAGATTCACTCCCAGGCAGTGCAAGCCAACGCATGCAGATGTGTCCCTGGCATGTCCAGGTAGAGCTTCTTGCCTGAAACCTTGCAAAGCCATTGTCAGTCAATGTAGACCATACTGAGCTAGATAGACCAATGGTCTGCCTTAGCACAAGGCAACTTTCTTTGTTCCTGTGAGAGATCTACAAGCATGTCCCTGTTTTTGTTGTGAAATGTTGGAGGGTCTGATCACTTTGTGATTCAACACTCCCTGTGTCAGGCTGCCATCTGGTCAGGCATGAATCTATGCAACCAACATCTGGCAAATTCCTCAGGCCCCTGCATATAATGTTTGTACCACTCCTGCATGATAACGTTGGACATTTTGCAGTCACCATCCGGTCATTTTCCCCACATCCGTTGTGTTGTATCCAAAGGTTTCCTCCCTCCAGAGGAAGGCATCTACCATCAGAGGATGAAGTCCTTCCTGTGGAGGTAGGGAACCTTTGGATGCAACCCACTGTAATTAAGCACATATGGAAATGTAACACTGGAAGCAACCTTCAGTAGGAGGGGAAATTGCATCACTGTTGACTGAACCAGCAACTCACTTGTTGTGAACAGAATGCAAAACAGGAATGGATGGTGTCATGCCCATGAGTTATATTATAATGAGTTATATTGTATTTCATAACTCATGCTGGAGTCGTGCATATTTTCAGACACAGGAAGCACAATCCACATGTGTCCTTAAAAATGTAACACAAACAATAACTCTCAGGCTGGTGACCCAGTCTGGTCCCAGCTTCTCCCTCCAGGGTTCTCTGTTGAGGAGCAGGTAGCAACATAGCAAGTTGCCTTATACTGAGTCAAACCATTGGTCCACCTAGCTCAGTATTGTCTACAGAGACTGGCAGCGGCTTCTCCAAGATCTCTTTCAGCCCTATCTTGGAGATCCAGGGAGAAAATTTGGAACCTTCTGCATGCAAGCATGCAGGTGCACTCCCCAGAGTGGCCCCATCTTCTAAGGGGAATATCTTGCAGTGCCCGCATGTAGTCTCCCATTCAAGTGCAAACCAGGGTGGACCCTGCTTAGCAAAGGGGATCATTCATGCTTGCAACCACAAGACCAACTCTCCTCCCTGAGGAGGAGATGTGGTGAGGGGATGTGGTGGGGAGGTGGAGTCTATCAGAATAACATCTCCCTTACCAGGATCCTTGTCAAAGTATCTGGTCATATTGAGTGTGTGTACTTAAGTCTGGGGACCAGGGATAGACTGGGACTTCTGTTGTGTAGCAATCACCCCACTGCCCAACAGAGTGCCTAACTGAACTCACAGACTCGGTTGCGGAGTTGGCATTGGAGTCCCCCAGACTTGGGGCGGGGGTAGACATCAATGTTCACTTTGAGACTGATTTATCCGGGGCAGCTCAGGAGTTCATAGCAGCCATGACAACTATGGGTCTATCCCAAGCGTTCTCGGGACTGATGCACGATGTAGGTCACATGCTCGAACTGGTCTTTCACTCTGATCAGGGTGGTGTTCCATGGGTGGGGACTCCTGTGATTTCCCCATTGTCATGGACAGACCACCATCTGGTTAAGGTTGGACTCGCACTCACATCCCACCTCCACAGAGTTGAGAAGCCTATTAGGATGGTCTGCCCAAGAAGGTTATTGGATCCAATAGGATTCCAAGAAGTATTGGAAGGATTTAGTGTTGGCTCTGCCTGTGATCCTGATGATGCCCTGGTGGAGAAGTGGAACAGTCAACTCACCAGGGCAGTAGGCACGATTGCTCCTAAGCGTCCTCTCTGACCCACATCTAAACAGTCCCTTAGTATACAGAAGATCTATGGGAGCTGAAGAAAAAAGATATATGACTGGAGCGCAAGTGGAGAAAGACTCAACTTGAATCTAACAGATTAAGTCATAGAGCACATTTGAAGACCTATGCTCTAGCAATACGTGCGGCAAAGAAGCTATTCATTTCTGCCTGTATAGACTCCACAAGCTCATGTCCAGCAGAGTTGTTCAGGGTTGTGAGGGGATTTGTACAGGACCCTTCTTCCCTGAATCAGAATTTGGAACCATCAGTTACCAACTGTGATGTTTTGAATGAGTTCTTTGTGGAAAAAATATCTCGTATTTGGGCCAACTTCGATTCGGATCCCACAATTACTGCAGTGTCTGATACGGATGTGTCCAGCTACTCCTCTTATGTGGTTAGGCCGGATCAGTTCCAGTTTGTGACTCCTGAGAAGGTGGACAAGCTGCTTGGAGCAGAACGGACTAACACCTGTTCTCTTGACTCTTGTCCAACATGGCTTATACTATCTGGCACGGAGGTTGTTGTAGAAGGCCTGGCAGATATTATTTTATTATTATTATTATTTATTACATTTTATAAATGTAATAAATAATAAATTTATAAATATAAAAATAATATAATAAATAAATGTAATTACATATTATAAATGTTTCTTTGAGGGAGGGCAGGGTGCCTCCTTGTCTTAAGGAGGCAATCATTAGACCACTTCTGAAGAAGCCTGTGTTGGATCCCACAGAATTAAGCAACTATAGGCCTGTCTCCAGCCTTCTGTGGCTGGACAAGGTAATTGAGAGGGTGGTGGCCTCCCAGCTCCAGGCAGTCTTGGAGGAAACTGATTCTCTAGACCCATTTCAAACTGGCTTTTGGGTGGGCTATGGGGTGGAGACTGCCTTGGTTGGTCTGATGGATGATCTCCAATTAGGAATTGACCGTGTGACTCTTTTGGTCCTTTTGGATCTCTTGGCGGCTTTCAATACTATTGACCATAGTATGCTTCTGGAACATCTGAGAGGATTGGGGGTGGAAGGTACTGCCTTGCAATGGTTCTGCTCTTACCTTTCAAACAGATTCCATATGGTGTTGCTTGGAGACTGTTTCTTTTCAAATGTAAACTTTTGTATGGCATCCCCCAGGGCTCCATACTGTCTCCAGTGCTTTTTAACATCTACATGAAACCGCTAGGAGAGATCAACAGGAGATTCGGTCCAGGGTTTTAACAGTATGCTGAGGACACCCAAATCTATTTCCTCATGTCAACATCATCAGGAGGAATGCCTGTCTGGAGACAGTAATGGGCTGGATGAGGGATAACAAACTGAGACTGAATCCTGATAAGATGGAGGTACTTATTGTGTGGGGTTGGTACTCAGGAGACGATTTTGATCTGCTGATTCTGGATGAGGTCACACTTCCCTAGAAGGAACAGGTGCACAGGCTGGGAGTGCTTCTAGTTCCACACCTCTCCTTGGTATCCCAGGTTCAGGCGGTGACCACAGGTGCTTTCTATCAGCTTGGGCTGATATGCTAGCTGCATCTGTTTCTTGTGGTGAAATGACCTCAGAACAGTGGTACATATCCTGGTAACCTCCAGACTAGACTACTGCAGTGTGCTCTATGTGGGACTCTGCCTTTGTACATATTCTAGAAACTGCATTTGGTACAGAATGTGGCAGCCAGGTTGGTCGTCTCAAAGAGACCATATTACTCTTATACTAAAAGAGCTACACTGGCTACCAATAGGTTTTGAGGCAAAATACAAGGTGCTGGTTACAATCTATAAAACCCTAAACAGTTTAGGCCCTGGGTATTTAAGAGGACGTCTACTTCACCATGAGCCCCATCGCCCATTGAAATCATCTGGAGAGGTCTGTCTGCAGCTGCCACCAGCCCGTCTGCTGCCACGTAGGGACGAGCCTTCTCTGTTGCTGTCCTGAGACTCTGGAATACACTCCCTGTTGAGATAAGAGCTTCTCCATCTCTGACAACTTTTTAAAAATCCCTAAAGACTTCTCTTTTCACCCAACTGGTTTTAAATTGTTTTTTAGTTTTGTGTTCTAATTTGTTTTTATTATTATTATTATTATTATTATTATTATTATTATTATTATTATTAAAACTTTTATACCGCCCTTCCAAAAGGCTCAGGGCGGTTTACATTAAAACACCTTAAAATCAGTTAATAATTAAAATAAAAATTATAAAACATAACAATGATTAACAATTAAAAACATCATAAAACTACAATTAAACAATCAAACAATTTAAAAACAAATTTTTAAAAAGCTGAGAAAGCCTGGCTTTATGTTGTAAACCACCCAGAAACAGATGTTTGGGGTGGTATACAAATTCAACAAACAAAGCAATATGCAGCTCCAGAGCCTCAATGCTTGACTGCAATGATTTTGTTTTCCTGCAGTTAACGTGTTTGCCCACAAGATGTCTCTGGCTTCTCAAGCAAATAATGGATCTCTCTGCCTTAGGAGTCTCTTAAAGAGGAATTTGATAGAAAGTTGCCACTTTTTGTTGTCAGATATTCCGGCACCCAACTGAGGCCTTCTCCCTAGACGTGCAAACCCATTCAAATCAAATCAAATAGAGCTTGAATCAGGGTGATTTAAGTGATTCAACTGAATTGCCCCTAAAATAAAGGGCCTGATTTGAGTTTGAATAAAATCAGCCGTGTCAAGTTCTAATTGATTCAAGTGGCAAGCGCCATTTTAGAAGGCTGTTTTTCTCTTGCTGGTTGGTTTACTGGTACTGGCTTCCAATTGGCTTGAAATCCTCTTTCTTCTTGGTTGGCTTGTTATCATTCATATCAAGTGTTGTCAGGGGCAACTGTGCCCCCATTGGCTGGGGGGGAGGGGGCAGGGAGGACGGAGGCCAACAGAAGGATTTTTAAAATGTATTTAAGGGGCTGCTTGGAGGCAGAGAGACAGATAGCCATTTGTGCCGCAGGAGAGAAGGATCATCAGAGACAGACTACAGCAGCAGCTGCTGCCACTGGGAGCAGAAACTGGTGGTGGTGGTGGTGGTGGTGGTGGTGGTGGTGGTGGTGGTAGTGGTAGTGGTAGTGGTAGTATGGGCCAGCATGCCTACCCCCATGGCCCAGTGAGTGCAGAGAGAGAGACAGAGATTGCCTACTGGCTTATCTGTCTCTATTTTTTTTTTAATCATTTTAATTTACAGTGCCTTCATTTATTTTATTTTTCTACTTTTTTAATTGTACCAAAAGCCCCCAATGACTTTAAGTTGGTGCTGCTTGTAATGTTTATATTTGAATTCCTTATTATTGCTTGTAGCTTTAATAACTTTGATAACAAGCCCCCAGTGGCTTTGACTGGGTGCTGCTTTGAACTTTTTCCCCCCTTCTGTGCATTTTTATTCTTGCTTGTGGCCCCCAGTGACTTTAATAACTGGGATGCTGTGGTTATTATTTTCTTTTGCAGCCCCAAGATGCTGTTGTGGTGAGAAATAGACAGTGGTAGCTCAGCGCACTCCCTCCCCCTCCCTCTCTCTGTAATATTTTCTTGGTGATTGCTGTGAGATGAACTCCATGTCTGGCTGTGAAAGTAACTTGTGCTTCACTCACTGCTCTGGTGGTCTGCTCTGCAATTTACATTCTGTATTGCAAGGCGTACTCAGTCAAAATGTGGCTGAAGACCACAGTTGAGCTTATGGCTATGCTTGCTTACTGCTAAGTGTGCTGCTTTAGCAGCTGTTTATTTATTTTTATATATTTATTCTTGCATTTATATACCGCCTTTCATTAAAAGACAACCCCAAGGAAGTTTACAAAAGTTAAAACATACAATAAAAAGACAATAAAAATATTAAGCTAAAAAAATATAAAAACAAACCAAATTTAAAATCTATAAAATACAAGCATAAAAACAATACAACAGGTAAAAACACACAGAAGCAGCAGTAAAAACGATTATGTAAAAGCCTGGGTAAAAAGCCAAGTTTTAACAAGCTTTCTAAAAGACATGATGGAGTCCGAGGAGCGAATGGCCACTGGGAGAGCATTCCAAAGTCTGGGGGCAGCAACAGAGAAGGCCCTGTCCCGAGTGCACGACAGCCAGGCCTCTCTCATAGTCGGCACCCGGAGCAGGGCCCCCTCAGACGTCCTCGTCAAGCAGGCAGCAACCCTTGGGAGCAGGCGGTCCCTCAAATACCCCAGGCCCAAACCATTAAGGGCTTTAAAGGTCAAAAGCAGCACCTTGAATTGGACCCGGAAACGAACCGGCAGCCAATGCAACTCTTTCAGAATGGGGGTGATGTGCTCCCAACGGGCAGCTCCAGATAAAACCCTAGCTGCCGTGTTTTGCACTAGCTGCAGTTTCCGGAATTCTTCAAGGGCAGCCCCACGTAGAGCACGTTACAGTAATCCAGCCGTGACGCGACTAAGGCATGGGTAACCGTGGCCAGATCTGCCTTCTCGAGAAAGGGACGCAGCTGGCGCACTAGCCAAAGCCATGCAAAGGCACCCCTGGCCACCGCCTCCACCTGAGCTTCCAAAAACAGAGCCGGGTCCAGTAGTACCCCCAAGCTGCGTACTTGCTCCTTCAAGGGGAGTGTAACCCTATCCAGAACCGGTAAAATTTCCTCGTCCCAATTGGCTCTCCTACTGACCAACAGTACCTCCGTCTTATCTGGATTCAATTTCAGTTTATTAGCCCACATCCAACCCATTATGGCCTCCAGCCCCCGATTCAGGACATCCACTGCCTCCCTAGGATCAGATGACAAGGAGAGATAGAGCTGAGTGTCATCCGCATATTGCTGACAACTTAGTCCAAGTCCCCCAGATGACCTCTCCCAGCGGCTTCATGTAGATGTTAAACAGCATGGGGGACAAGACCGATCCCTGCGGGACCCCACAGGCCAACAGCCATGGGGCCAAGCAGTAGTCCCCCAGCACCACCTTCTGGACCCTCCTCCCAAGAAAGGACCGGAACCACTGCAACGCAAATGCTGTTGCAATGCTGAAGTAAGAAGTCGTAATTGTGTGTGAGAGAGAAACTTGTGCCAATGATGTTACTGTGGCTGGCAGTGAGTTCTGGGTCAATGATTCTTTTTTGGCCACCTCTGGCAAAATGTACTGTGGCAAAATGTGGTGTTCTGTGTTGGGAGGAACTGTGTCTGTTCTGCAGTGTTTTCAAGGAAGGGTTGCAAAATTTTTGCACTCTGCTTGATTCAGCCATAGGGAACAATAGGGAACTTATTTGTTGTTCTTCATGAATAGGTCCTAGGGACACCAAAGTGGTTTGGGTATTATGGCATGATGGATGCTCCCTACCACCCAACCTACAAAAGAAATGGGCAAGCAGATTATTTTTAGAAAATGTTTAACTTTTCCCCAAAACCCCCATAGGATCCTATGGGTGGTGGTGGTAGTAGTAGTTGTTGTTGAAAGGTTAAAAGAAAAAAAAATCACCTGCTTGCCCTTTTCTTTTGTGGATAGGTTGGTAGGTACCACCTATCATGCCCAACTACACAACCCACTTTGGTGTCCCTAGGTCTTACCCATGGTGAATAATGAAGTTATTTGGGTTCCCCATTGTTCCCTATGGCCAAATCACTCAAATCGATTTGAGCTGATTCATCGAAACAGCTAGCAATGGCTGTTTTGATGAATCGACTAGAGTATTTTGCTGTTTGATTCAATCTCAAATCAAATCATAAAATACTATTTGTGCACATCTCTACTTCTCACCATGAGCAGGAGAGTGACATTTCCTTGAACAGAACAAAGAGAAACACAAAGGGATAGGGTTGTAGCTCAGTGGTAGAGCATCTGCTTTCCATTCAGTAGGTTCTGGGTTTAATCCCTAGCATCTCTGGGTAAGGCTGGGAAAGATTCCTGCCTGAAACCTTGGAGAGCTGCTACCAGTAAGTGTAGACAATACTGAGCTAGATGGACCACGGGCTGATTCAGTATAAGGCAGCTTCCTATGTTCCTATCCTGTTTCATTTTTTTAAAAAATGACCCAGCAGTGAGGTGCCCTTAAGCATGTGCAAAGTACTTTTTCCTTCTGACAGGAAGCAGCTCTTTAAAAATCTGTGTGAGAACAGTGCCTTAGAGCATGTGCAAAGTGCCACCTTCTAAAGGATATGAGTGTTATTTTTGTTTTTTAAAGTACATCTTCTAGAAAGCAGGGAGATATGAAATCAGTGACCAGCCACACATCTTCTGGCTTGACATCGTCCTATTTGGGATGAACCACTAAACTCTGGCCACTGGATAAAGCCAACTGGTTATAACATTCTGTGACAGTGGTTGAGAGAGAGTAGCTACAGATGACCACTTACTGGCTGCACTTAGGAACATCTCACATGGTGGGCATAATTGCATGGAGACCCAGTAGAACAGGGGTTCACAAACTTGAACCTTTGAATGGCCTTTGGCCATTGTGACTGGGGATTATGGGAGTTGAAGTCCAAAAACATCTGGGGACCCAGGTTTGAGAACTCCTGCAGTACAATGCAAAAGCTCTGTATCACTATCCTACAATACATTATCAAGAGCTCAAAATATACCTCAGTGGATCAAAATATACCTCAGTGGCTTCAGTATGCAAATAGCAGGCTGTGCACATTGCATGGTGCCTTCATTTCCATGTGCATGCATTGATTGATAGGGGTGTGAACTAGACAAGATGTTCCTATCCTCCAGTCAATGATTTAACTTTTAGAGGTCCCGTAAGGGAGAGAAACCCTGCAGAAATGACAACTCCAGCACACTGCATGAGCAAAAACTGGACAAAAAGGCAAAAGCAGGGGCAAACAGGGAGAATGATTGAGCAGGGAAAGATATCAAAACTGGGACAGCAGAGTATATGACGATAATCTCTAGGGACAGTTTTGAAAATCTGAAGGTTTTGCTGCCACCTTTGCTTGAAACTTCTAGAATTGCATTAAGAACAATCAAGCAGAGCTCAAACAAGAGCCACTGGAGGGCTGGATTCTTGTCATTTGTCTCTGAAGCCATCTGTCAGCTGGTGACAGTCTGTGGAGATGTGTCAATACTGGTATCTGGCTTAGGAAGACTGTTTCGAGTTCCTGAACCTCCCACTGAGGCCTAGATCAATACAAAGGCAGAAAGATTATTTTCTCAGTTCTTCAGAAACATGAGTTATCTTTTTCTCTCTCCTAAAGATTAACAAAATTACAGAGCAAAAATGTCATCAGCTGAAGAAAAAGACTCTTCCATTTAATGGCAGGTTTGCCACTTTTTCTTTTTGCCTCCGCCTTTTAAAAGCTGCACAACAGACATAAATTCACCAGGTGTAGCTTTTCACTATATCTCCATTTCAGGCAAAACTGCTTCTGTTGAAATTTGCTTTGTCAGGCAGCTTTTAAAGACACAGGTTTGGTTTGGTTTTTTTTAAAGGTGCAGCTCTATATTTATTAATTATTTATTGAATTTCTATACCACCTAATATAGAAATCTCTAGGCGGTGTACAGATTAAAACATAATATAAAATATAAAACATTTAAAATGCATACAACCAGACAATAGATAAAAATACATTAAAATTGAAAATTTAAATTTCAGTTAAAAGCCTGGGGAAACAGGTACATCTTCAGAGTCCTCCTAAAAGCAAACAGAGAAGGAGATGCTCGTAGTTCAGCAGAAAGTGCATTCCAAAACCCTGGGGCAGCCACAGAGAAGGCCAGGTGCCAAGTTGCCACCAAATGGCACTGACCGAAACCAGACATCTCCAGATTATCTTAATAGGTAATGGGGTTCACGACAGAGAAGGCACTCTCTTAAGTACCCTGGACCTAAGCCGTTAAGGACTTTATAGGTAATAACCAGCACTTTGTTTTTCATTCGGAATGGGGCATAGCTAGGGGAGAGGGGGCCCGTGTTCACCCCTCTCTCTGATGGCCCCTCAGAGTGAAGCAAATAATGAAGAAAATAGGGCTGGATGAAGCTGGGGTGGGGGGCTAGGTTCTTTGAACCCTTTCACTCAATTATAGCTACACCACTGGTTCAGAAACATATCGTCAGTCAGTGCAGTTCTTTTAGAATTGGTATTATATGGTCCCTTCAGGTAAACCCAGAGACCATTCTGCCTGCTGCATTCTGTACCAATTGCAGTTTCCGAACTGCATACAAAGGCAGCCCCATGTAGAGTGCATTATAGTAGTCAAGCCTAGAAGTCACCAGCATATGTACCACCGTTTTAAGGTCATATGTCTGCAGAAATTGGTGTATCTGGCATATCAACCAACCCTGATAAAAAGCACTCCTGGTCACAGCCTCAACCTCCCAGACTATGTACCTGATCCTATAATAGGAAGTGATTTGCCCCACTGAGACCAGGAGCATTTCCAGATGGGACTTTTAGCTCTGAATGGAGAGTGTGCATTTGCACATTGGCCAGATTCACACAGAAATCCGTGTGAGATATTGAGGAAAACTTTGCACACAATTTGGTTTTTTCATTGTGTGTTATAGCCCAGCCTGATTTATGCCAGGGGTTAAAACATCCACTTCATGTGTCAGGTTTTTGGTTTTTGGTGGGGTGTTTTGTTTTGTTTTTTGGTGGTGGGGTGGGGGGAATTTGGTCAAATTTGAACTTGCAGTAAAGCCTCACAGTAAACCCCTGGTAAAGCCTGATGTCTAGGAAAGCTCCATTTTGTATAATTAACTCCTTCCAACTTCTCTTCATCTGTAGCGAAAGCTCTTAATATATTAGTGACTTTTACAACACTATAAAGTTGTAAACTCAGGTGGGGGACTTGGATTCAGGTACATACGGTATTGTTTCCTCTCTATTGCAGATGAGGGTGCAAAGATGGAGAGAATAGTGACTTGTATGTCTCTTGAGAGATGAATGTGAATGTACAAAGATGATTGTTTATACAATTTGCTAGATGCATAATGTTGAGTTATACAGTCTTTTATGACTGTAAAACTCTGTTCCGTATAACTTCTTCAATTACAGTCAAAACGGTTAATACAGGTCTAAACAAAAGGAAATAGTGTTAATAACAATCATGATTGTCTTCGCTAGATAAAAGAGTGAATTTAAAATATAATAAGCTGTGGTCTATGATCTTCTTAATCCACAAATAATAGTTTCTGAGATAAATCATCAAACTAGTGAAACTATTACTGAAAAAAACCTCAATCTGTTTTCTAGTAATCTTGAGGACCCGTGGTTTCTGAAATATGCTCTTCTCAAATGCCTCTTAACTACTGCTCTCATGGGTCTAGTAGACCTACTCTTTTAGAATGCTAAACTTTGTAATTTTAGTTAATTTACAGGCAGCTGAAGTTATTTTTTTGCTCTGCTAGTTAAGCATGATTGAACTTAAAGAGAAATACAAACAGTATCTTCTTTTCTTGATGTTTTTATTCAAGGTCTCACCACCTTTTAGCTAGCGTAGGCTAGATCATGATTGTTATACAGAAAAACTGAGCATTCTGTTTTATCATTTAAACCATTAGGAGTTATAGTGTTCATTAGGAAAATCCATTTAGTCTCTTTATGAATCAATATCTTCAGTCGGTCAGCTTGATAGTATTTATGTAATTCAACTTTATCAAATAATCATAACTTTAATGTCCTTAAAATGATGATGGCTTTGAAAATGTTGAATTAATGTTGTATCACCTTTCCCAATTTTGAAAATGCTCCTTTGTTCTTGTATTCTTGTTTTCAATTGACGAGTGGTTTGGCCTACATATAACTTATTACATGGGCAAATTAATAAATATACATTTTCTGTCCAGCAAGTACCATATAAATTAAATTGAAACGTTTTATCTAAATGAGGTGAAATATATAGATGTCTTTCGTGAATATGCTTGGAAGACATACAATGACCACATTAGAAAGTCTCTTCATTGCTTGATGTTTTTTGGTTAGACTTGTGTGCTATATCTGCTTGAACTAACTTATTCTTTAGAGAAAAATGCCTCCTATAACTAATTGTTGGACACAGACCACATCCTTCTGTATGTTCTACTATGTGCCAATGTTTATATATTGACCTTTTTAATTTGGTTGGACAGATGGGTGTATTCCATACTCAAATATATGTTTCTGTCTTTGTTTCAGCCGCAGAGGGAGGCCAGCAGTGGCCTGGATGCTGCCCCCATTGCCCCCCCTAGCCCTGCCCCCTGCGTCTGCTGTCAGACACAGGAAGTGTCTCTCCCTGCCTTTTAAAGGCAGGGAGAAGTGCTCCAGATGTGCTGTGAATGCAGCGCTGGCTGATCTAACTCCTAAACGTGGCCGTGTTGCCCTGTTTGGGAGTGAAATTGGCCAGTGCTGCATTTGCAGCATGGGGCCATGTGGCCGCGCAGCCCAATTTGGAAGCGAAATCATGCCCCCCGCATCTGACGTCAGATGCAGGAGACATGTCTGGGGCCACGAGGTGTGGCCCCTAAGGGGCGGTGGCTTGGATTCTTTGAACCCATTCACCCAATGATGGCGCCGCCCCTGCTTTGTTTCTAACATTTTCACTTTTTGTTTTTAACAGTTCCTTTCTGGTTCTTCTCTACTTTTGAGATCTTGTCTACTTTACTTACAGTTTGAATTAATTTCAAGGGATAGCCTCTATCTCCAAATTGCTCCACTAATTTATTGGCTTCTGTTTCATATGTATTGTCTAGAGTACAATTCCTATGTAATCTTATAAATTGACCAAATGTTAAATTGTTTTTCAAAAAACTGGGATAACTTTTATAATGTAAATATGAATTCTTAGCTATTGGTTTCTTATAACTGGATACTGTAAAACTGCCTTGGGTTTGTGTAACCATTACATCTAGAAATGGTATGTTCTTTTTGTCTGTGTGGCTAGTAAGTTTAATGTGTGAGTCTACTGTGTTGATCCACAGCATAAATTGCTGGAAAATCTGCACTTGATCTTCAGACAAGATGAAAATATCATCTATAAATCTTCCATAATAACTGATTTTAGAAAAATATGGATTTATTGATGGATTTAATATGCAATTAAATTCTAACCTGGATATATATACATTTGCTATGGAAGGCGCTGCTGCCCATTGACACTCCATGATATATTGTTTGATCAAATCTAAAATAATTATTTTATTTTCTAAAAGTATGTATAATCAATCTAGCAGAAAATGGGTAAGAGGATTGTTGTTTGTTCTTTGATTTAAGTAATCTTCAACTACTAATCTTGCACACTCATATGGTACAGATGTATACAGAGCTTCAACATCCATGGTGCACATCAAAGTGTTTTCTTTGGGTGTGTTTTTTTTAATTTTCAATAATGTTGATAAATGTTTTTATATCTTTTATATGCTTTATTGTTTTTCTATGAAAGGATGCAGATAATGATCTAAATATTCTGATAATGGTTCTAATAAGGAACCACAGCTAGATATTACTGGGCGTCCTGGTGGAGGGAACTTGTTTTTGTGTAACTTTCGTATGATGTAAAGGATGGGGACTCTATACTCATCTATAAGCAAAAGTCTTTGGTTTGTTTATCAATGTGACCTAGAACATAAGCTTCTTGGACACTAATTTTGATTAAGAATTTTAGCTTCTTGCTTGGATCTTCTTTTAATTTTATATACGTACACTTTTTGATCACTTAGCTGTCTCTCTATTTCATTGCAATAATCTACTCTTCTCATAACTACCGCTCCTCCTCCTTTGTCTGCTTCTTTATTTTTAATTTTTATTCATTTATTTATTACATTTCTATACCACCCAAAACGCAAGTTCTCTGGGCAGTTCTTTGACAATTATTGAGTCATTGTCCTGTAAAGATGAGACAGCTTGAGGTTGCTTATGGGTCATTCCCCCCCCCCTTACTATGTTCTTTCTGTTCTAATTTCTGAATGTCTCTCAATACTACTCTTTCAAATGTCCGAATGCTGCTATCGCATGCCTTTAAAGCAAATGTAGAGCTAGGTTTAAAAACTTTAACATTCATGCTTTCTGATAGGCCAAAGTGTTTGTGCAACTTGATCAGTCGGATCAGTTTGAATATGTCTATCCTCATCCTAAAGTTATCATACCAATTCATGGGAATGAAATTTAAACCTAAATTCAAAACTTCCCATTCATGAATCAACTTGTAACTTCCCATCTTCATGAGTCAATCATAATCAGAGATGTTAATCACTATGTTGCCTTTTTCTTCATTCTCCAGTCTTCTCCTCTGGTTCTGGTAGATCTTCTCAAAATGCTGCCTTGGCCTGATTGGTTTTTGGGGAACTATTTACTAAAATGTTCTATATCTAACTTCTTCCATCTGAACTTTCTTCTGTCTGAACCTTTGACTGTAATTAAAGAAGTTATATGGAACAGAGTTTTAGTGCTACCTGTTTTACAGTCATCAGCTCTTGCAGTCATCAGAATTTGCAGCATTTTTGTTAATTATCAGCTCTGCAGTTATTTCAAGTATTACTCTACACTAGCTTAACCCATGCAGAGCATCTGCGTGCTAGTACCCCCGTCACAGCCCCCATCACCTCAGAGATCTCCACCCTCACCTGAGCCACACTCTTGCTCCTACTCCTTCATCCCTTTACTCTATCCCCCTCACCCTTCTTGGTCGTGGCTACAGCATTGCTGGCACCTATTGGCTATGCTGCAGCCCCCTATCCCTAGAGGTATCTCCACACTCACCCGAGCCCCATTCCTGCTCCTCCCCACAGGAGCAGCAGCAGCAGAAGTGGTTGACCGAGCCCTTCCTCGCTACCACCACCGCCATGGCTGCTCGTTCCCTCAGGCCACTGACAGGCTGGGCCCATCCATTGCCTGCCTGCCTACCTCTGCCAATGGCCTCAGTAGCCCCAAACAGCAGCAGTGGTTGACTGGGCCCTTCTTTGCTGCCAATAGGTGCCACCATGACCGCTCATTCCCCTCAGGCCTCTGACAGGCTCAGGCCTGTCCCTTACCCTTCCTTCTTTCTCTCTTCTCCTCCCTTCTTTTTCTCTTTCTCTCTTCTCCACTCGCTCTTCCCCTATGTCTTTCTTCTCCCTTCTCTCTCTCTCTCCTGAGTTAACAGATCTTGTTCATCTTGTTTCCTCATCTAATTCACACAACGGCAGCCTCCTTCTCCTGAAGGGGTTCTTTCCTCCCTCACGACTCCTCTCTTCATAGACCCCTGCCCACTATCCTTTTATATATAGATAGATTCAATCAATCAAGAACATCTTCCAACCAGTAATAGTTGCATTCCAACCAGAGACGTATCTAGGGAAAAATAGCACTAGGGCAAGCACTGAAATTGCGCCCCTGTCCAAACATTTGACACCCAACTTTTAGATAACTTTACCATAATATCAGCTCAAAACTATAGCTTCAGACACTTTCAGGAGAAACAGGTTGTAAGCAACACACACATGCATACACACATACAACCACACATTTTGTGTGGCACATACGTGCCAGTTGCATTCCCAAGGAAACGCAGCACATCCATGTGCTGGGCAAGCCTCCATAGAGGTAAGCAGTGAAAGTTCTCTTTAGCAAATGCTCTGCCACCTCAGCACACCTCACTACAGGTTGCTGCCTCCAAGAAATTCAGGGATAGTTTTTTTCTGTCCAAACAGCTTTTGCCTTAAAGAGAGATGGTTGCAATGGGAAATCCTAGGGGCCCCAAACAATCTGAAATTATCCAGCAGCTTACAATAGGCTTGGATCCAGCAGCCTGATCAGGAAGAAGGTGGAAGTTGCAGCTAGCCACAGAACAAAAATGGTGTGTGTGTGTGTGTGTGTGTGTGTGTGAGAGAGAGAGAGAGAGAATTTATAACAATCTACCCTGCATTACTGTCACCAATTTTCTGTCTCTGTCACACTGCAAAGGTTTGGTAAAAGGTTGCCCCTGCCCCATCCCCTCGAGATCTGCACCTGGCATGCAGAGGGGAAAAATATTACCAGCTAGAGCAAGCTGGCTTCTCTGCAAAGTAGCTACAAGCTGAGAAAGGGGGAAGGCGCACAAAGGGCCAATGAAATAAATTAAAAAGAGACAAATTGTTCAATATGGAGGCAGGCAACAGGCAGACTGGACAATAAACTTTATGTCTAGCTTATCAAATGCACTAGTCAATCAGAATCACAGCATGACTATTAAATGTGTCTTTTAAGAACAATTGTGTCCAAAGTAAAAGGGGAGTTGCATTGATTTTTAAAGAAGACATTCTAAAATATAACTTTTTTAGAAGGCAAGGAAACTTGAGCAAATCTACTTGGGATGCACAGGCAATAAAAACCCGTGTACAACTCAGCTAAGTTGAAGGGAATAATTAGCAGCACATTAACCACTTATTTCAAAATAAGCCATTATTTTCGCTTATTTATCAAGCCATTTGATCAGTATGGTAAGACTGCACAACACAGGGATGGCAATACAATGTAAATGCAACATTTCTGGGTGTGAATTCTTACAGCAGGTTTTTTGTGTTTTTTTTTAAGCACCACACAAGTTAAAGGCAGACACTTTCCAAGTCTGAAGTCCCACAAACCTTATAATCAGATTGCTTGACAAATATGCAGATAAAGATAGAGCACTTTATAGAGAATTAAAGAGCATGTGAGTGAATATTTCCATTTTATTCCTTGCCTCTCCCTCCAGCATACAAGGTATTAAACCAACATTGTCTTTTTAAGGGATGTTTAGTCCACTTTTGTATCATTTATATCTGGTTGTTTTTTAAAAAAATGCTCTGGTCCATTGCCAACAACTTTGCATTCTTCTGACTCCCTCAATCAGGGAAAAAACTAGACTAGGGCCTCACGGAGGCCATTTGAGCATGTGCAGTGGCCATTTTTTTAATTTAAAAAATGGCCGCCACACATGCTCATATGGTCCCTGTGAGGTCCTAGATATTGCCAGGCCTTGCAGAGGCCTTTTGAGCATGTGTGGCGACCTCCAAAATGGCCACCGCACTGATCTTTGTAGGCCTGATCAGGCCTGAAAATAAGACCGGGATGGGCTGCGGCAGTGATCTGCGGCTGTGGCAGTGATCTGTGGCCAGTAGGGGAGGGGGACCTTTGCAGAACCCCCCCAAAAAGGGTACGGGTAAAAAAAAATTAAATAAATAAATAAATTCATGAATTGGGGTGGGGAGCAGCATGGCACTGGTGCCCCCCTGTGGCACCTAAGGCACGTGATGCTGGCTGCCCCACCTTAGATTTGCCTATGATTCCAACTGTCCTTAACCATCACAGGATCCTCCTCCCTATCTGCAAATGGAATCCCCACTGCCCAATCACCACGGTGCTTCTGCTTGCAAACTCTCACAAGAGCTGCCACACATGGGATAAGCCACAAGTACGCCTTAGAGAATTATATACATAGATTGTGCATCTAGCAAAGTGTGCAAACAATCATCTTTGTACATTCTCATTCATCTGGAGACACAAGATAAAATATTTACCTTATGGTGTACATTGTTAGTTTGTCATAAACTTTGTAATGCATCACAATATGATCTATTAGAGTGAAATATATTATATTAAGATATGATCTATAGTGTTCACATTAAACTAATTGTATAGCAGTATCTGGTTTATTTTTTTTTCTTTACTGCTCTGTATTCTAGGATACTGCCCCCTTTTTGTTGATACTAGAGAATAGTGACTCATCAGAGATCACCTAGATGAGTTCATGACTGGGGTGGAGATTTTAACCAGTCATCATCTTGTCTCCCAGTTTTAAGCAACACCTTGTTCAGGGGATCTTTGATTTCATCTCTGATGTTTTTGTTTTATTTTTAATTAAAATGCATGACATTTAATCAAAATGCAGGGCATGGCAGGGGAAGTCAGTGTGTAACCCTTGTGGTTTCCCAAATTCAAAATCTCCTTTTGCTGCTATTTGTCCTGCAGGGGGGAAAGCAGATCCCTGCACTGTGCAGGAAGTTAGATAAAAGACCTTCAGGGTCCTTTTCTCAGGCTCTACAATTCCAAAACTCTACTATTTTATTTATTTATTTTTACATTTATATCCCACTTTTCCTCTATGAAGCCCAAAGTGGTGTACATAGTTACCACAGGCAACAACCCTGTGAGGTAGGTCAGGCTGAGAGAAAAGTGACTGAACCAGAATCAGCCAATGAGTCTTGTGGCTGAATGGGGATTTGAACTTGGTTCTCCCTAGCCCTAGCCCAATGCTGTCAACCTCCTGGGGCAAACAGCATCTGGGTGAGAGATTTTGATCAGCAAAAGAGTGCTGAGGGAAAGGGTTAACCACCACCTTTCCACATAATTTGTCTGAGGAAACGACAACCCTTCCTGCTGCATTTCAGTTTTTAAAAGAAGTCAAGATGTGCCCACTATAGTAACTTGTGGTAGCAAGCATTTGTCCCCTTAGCTAAGCAGGGTCCACCCTGGTTGCATATGAATGGGAGACTTGATGTGTGAGCACTGTAAGATATTCCCTTCAGGGGATGGAGCCACTCTGGGAAGAGCAGAAGGTTCGAAGTTCCCTCCCTGGCTTCTCTGACATAGGGCTGAGAGAGATTCCTGCCTGCAACCTTGGAGAAGCCGCTGCCAGTCTGTGAAGTTAGTACTGAGCTAGATAGACCAATGGTCTGACTCAGTATATGGCAGCTGCCTATGTTCCTATGTACCTCTAACCAGGTAGGTGACTTTTGTTTCTACTTCTGAAACTCTGCCCACCCCTTGAGAAGAGTGTAGGGTGACTTTCCAGCCCTCCAGGGGCTTTCTTTGTAAAACATATTTACCAATAAAATAAAACCTAGAAAAGTCATTTGGACTAATGCAGAATCCTGTACACCCTTGGGAGTAAGACCCATTAAATATGGTGAGACTTACCTCCGCACACAAGGGCTGCTCAGAAATGAGGAAGGGAATCTGGAACTCATCCTATTTTCATTGAAGGAGGCAAAATATATACAGCGTGAGAGATAGCTATGGCCTGGATCCAGGGACTTTCACATCTAGTAACATTAGCTGTGTGCTTTATGGTTTGCAGAGCTACAGAATGCAGAGTGATGGCTCTAGAGCTGCACATGTCCACGGAGAGATTGCTTTAATCAGAGGTTCAAAACTCAAACCATTCTTCCAAAGAGCCTTTGGAAGGGGTGGGGGTGAGGTGGAATTGCCCTGGGCCCCATATATGGAAGGGGCCCCATCTAATGTATGGTTAGATATTTGAAATAATCAGATCGATCCTTTTCCTTCAAGGCAGTAAAACTAGTCAGTTAAAATATAACCCCCGGATCAAGGGTTCCTTCAGTATTTGGGGTTATTGCACTGACACAGGACGCAGTGGCTGACATAGTGCTCAACTTTATGCACATGGTAGAACATAATGTTGCACAAAAGCACGGTGTCAATTGTGCAAATTGGGTTGTGCGACAGTGTGGGCGTTATATATAATGGCCGCACTATTGTGCCACTCCGTTTGCACAATTTTTGTGGTTGCGCAAGGGTGCTCTAGCTCAACTGCGCAAATGTGACGTTCCACCACATGCATAACATTGCACAGTATGTCGGCTAGAGAGGAGGAAGTTGGGGGCCGTCTCCAGGCCTCTCAAAGTCTGAAAACAGCCCTAGCCTTCAAAACCTGGCTCTTAAACAAATGAGTGTCCGCCCAAGTGTGTAGATACTTCCAATGAACCCCGAGTCAGCGTTGAACTGCCCACCCCACCCCTCATCATCCTCAAGTTTGCAGGCATTTGTTGGCTGACAGCAACAGGCATCAGAAGGAGCTGTGTGGGAGACCAAATTCAGTCTCCCTAGCCTGCAGCACAATGAACAGGATTTACTTTCGTTTAGCGTTCCCCTGATGTGGCTGCTTAGCATCAGGGATCTTAGTCCTGATTTTCATTGGCAGACACTCAGAATTACTATTTAAACTTGCTAACCAATGCATGGTATTGCAGCAAACCTTGCAGGTCAGCCTTCAGATAAAGGCACCTATTTATCCCGGTCTTCTTCCACCATCTCCTTTGCCATCCTGATGAATATTAATAACCTGCCACACATTAATACATGAAGCAGATTGCACTCTGAGGTCTCCCCAATCTCCCCCGCCCCTCTGCACCCTCCTGCTCAAAGGCTAGGGTCATTCTCCTCCTGCCTACAGTCCAGTCTGAAGAGAGCCACACTTGCATAAAGGAAGGCAGTGGCGGCGGCGTGTTTAGAATTAGCGGGTGGAGGGGAGGGGGTGGGGTGGACGGGTGAGTGCCGTTGACCTAATAAAAGGAACAATGAACTGAAGAAGGGCCTTGACAGAGAAGGGTCTGGGAGCTGAGAGTTAGGAGAGGGAACAGCAGACTCACGCTGGGAAGAAATACAGTACACTGTGATGCGATTTCCCTGGACCTGGATGATTTAGAGCACACACCTCCCAAGGTAGGAATGGTTGTCTGAGTGATCAGTCGTAAGGATAGGCAGTCTGTCTTCTTGCCACTCCTTACATCTGTATTCAAGCTCGTGCTCCCGTTTCACAAATCACTCCCTCGCCACTGAGTCTCCTTCGCTTCTGCAACAAGTCCAGGCCTCCCCTAGCTATGCATTGCCAGACGGCAGGGAATTAAATCAAAGAGGCCGTGCTGTCACCAGTTGCCCTTAGCAATGAGATCTGAGAGGGCAGCTCCAACACTTGCATTGAGTCACTGTTTGTTTGTCCCCCCCGCCATGTAGTGTTCTTCATAATTCAGAGAGGCATCAGAAGCTGCCTCATACTAGCCCTTTGAGATCCTCTGGAGTGAAGATGCTGGGAACTGAACCCAGGACCTTCTGCATGCATCAGCTCCACAAAGCTATGGCCCCATTCCCCTCAGATAATGTCAACTCAGTGAACAATAACTTGAGGACTATCAGAGTTACTTGGTGTATCTTTTGCATTCCCGACTATCAGCGACCTCATCGAAGTTGCACTTCCCTGCTATCTCAGCATATCTGCTATACGCTCCCATTACATCTGGTCATCAGGTGTGGGGAGGGGTTGTAGCTCAGTGCAAAAGGAAATTTAAAAACACAAGAAATATTTTCTTCTTGTAAAATAATAGTAAAAAATACCAAAGTGGGACCCAATCCAGATCAGCACAGATCAGAGTCACTTCTGGCTTACTTTCTGCATTAAGCCTAACGATGATGAGCATAATAAGCTGTAGCTTGACCCTGTAGATGCTTAATATGCTCTTTGCAGAAATAACTTGACTCCATCTTTGTGGTCTGGTTTTATTAATTAATGTTGTTATTATTACTGGTCAAAGGACCATCAAAAATGATGGGTGAAATAATGGGGAGCATTTTTTTGTTTTATGAGTCACCTTTCTCCTGCTTCGTGGCGTTTTCCAGACTAGACCCTACAACGTCAGGACATATCTCGGTCAGGATGTATCTCGGAAGTGTGCTTCCACGCTTCCTGCATCATGACACCACAGTCCCTATGCGGAGAGCAGGGTGCCGTTCACATTTCCAGTGCCTTGTTGTGTATTTAATCACTGCAATGTAGAGCAAGGACGTTGTATACCCGCCGTGAAAAAGTTGCTGTTTTTTCAGGTTGTTAGTTGCTGCGAGACTGCTCCCCCTGCTGTTTATGTTGTGAATGCGACTTGCCCGAACGGAGGCATTTTGCTGATGATGAGCAGCTAGTCTGGAAAGCTCCATAAGCGAAGCCATTTGTAACACAAGCATGGTCAAATTAATTAAAGATAATTAAGTTTCTGAGGAGGTAGTGTTCTATAGAGCCACCTAATGGCGCAGTGGGGAAGTAACTTGCCTAGGGAGAAAGAGGTTACCGGTTCAAATCCCCACTGGTATGTTTCCCAGACTATGGGGAACACCTATATCGGGCAGCAGTGATATAGGAAGCTGCTGAAAGGTATCATCTCATACTGCGTGGGAGATGGCAATGCTAAACCTCTCCTGTATTCTTTCCAAGAAAACCACATGGCTCTGTGGACACCAGGGGTCGACACCGACTCGATGGCACAACTTGACTTGACTTTACTCTTCTATAGGGGAATGTTTTGTACATCAGCTCAGAATTTTCTAAACCCTTAAATGTCCTGGAAGGTGAGAGGAAATAATGGAGGGTAAGCAGCCAATCCACAGCACACACTTGGAAATTAGATTTAATAGACTGATCTGTTACTTTTTCTTATGGCCAATGACTGAAGCAAGAGAAATTGAACCGAACTGATATAATTAGACTTCCTTTGGGTTTGAACATCTATACAGTTGTCTACTTCCTCCTGACATTCTCATTAAAGCCTCACATTCACAAGAACTTCTGGATTTCAACAACCACCCATGAATGTCCTAGTGTCATTACAAGAGGTCTGTTTCATGCCACAATTTTGATCCACTGCCCCCTGAAGTCAGTGGGCGCCTTGCAATTACATTCACTGTACATCACTACTTGCTGCTTTGCAGATAACTTAACATGAGACCCATTTGCATCTATACTGACATAAATTTGCTCATCGAAAATCTCAGCACATGGCCGTGATGTCTGCATTCCCTGACAAATTACTCAAACTGCTCAGGTTTGAGAACTCCATAGCAGTAAAACACCACAGCCGAACAGTTTTGTCCTTAAACTGCACATATTATTGGAGACTGGAGGGTAGAGCTGGTTATTTAAGTGACACTTTCTGCATTTTACCACATCGAGACTTAAGACTGGCAATGTCTCTTTCTTAACAAATAGCCACATCTAGGTCAGGAATGAAGCATGCAGGAAAGCCGGGTTTCAACCCTTTTCCCCTGCTCCATTTTCCATCTGGAAATCCAGCCTCCCAAGCTGCTCTTTTGCCCCCAAAGTGCAATATGGTGGTGGGGGACAGCAGCTAGGAGTAAAGTTCATCTGGAAAATATTTTAATGTAAACTACCCTGAGCCATTTTTGGAAGGGTGGCATAGAAATCAAATCAAATCAAATCAATCAATAAATGGAACAGGGGAGGGACTAACCCCCTCCCTATTTGCCACGATCCCAATGGAGAGTGGGACCACCACAGTTACTTGTATAAAGAAGATACGTTGCTAATCTTAAGTATGCTTCTTAACACATTTAGGGTAATGTAGTTTGGCCCTGAGAAAAGGGATTCAACCACCCAGTTTTACTGTGAAATGTAAGAAACCATTTTAACCTAAACAAACATAGAGGTTGGATAACGGAATCAATTAAAAGCAAGAGAGAGGGCTCTATATCAGCACTTCCCAACAAGCATGCTATGACTGACTTATTAAATCAGCTCCTAGAGCAGAGAGTTTGCACCCCATACTTTTGAAGCTGACATCTCCCATAATGCACTGGGAAGGACATGTCCTTTCCACTGCATAACTACAACTGCTGAGGCCTGTACACCACTTTTCAATATAAAATGTTGTCAAAGCAATTTACATAGAAAAAGACTAAGAAGATGTCTCATAATCTAAAAACAAGGTAGACACCAGCAACAGCCCTGGATGGGGTGCTGCAGACTGAACAGAGCCAGTTACTCTCTGCCTTACTTGAACATAACTTCCATAAAAATCTGTATGACTTGTGTAGAATCCAGAGGAAAGAGTTGTGGTCTGCAAGGACAAGGCAGTGGAATAGAATCAGGAATATCAATGGTTTAATGAGACAGACTTCATTTATCTGTCCAGGTGAGTGCAATCTGCCTTCAGTGGTCTTGCTTCTGGCTGTTTGTTAGTCTCGCTTCTACTCCAGGACTGGAATAAAAGTAACGAAAGCACCATTCAAAAGCTGGCCTGCATCAATAAATGGATTAACCAAGAACACCACATCTTACTTCACACTAAATGTGCATACGATCATGTTGCAAAACTAGTAATATTGCTGTAGTCTGGATACAATAGCCTGCTTCTGAGACCGTCAGAGCTACAATACAACACTCCTAATGCTGTTCTGTTAACTTCTGAGCCCTTCCTGCAGGAGAGCTGATCTCCCCCTTAATACTCCAGCACATGGATTCTGGTCAATCCTTTCTAGTTTCCCAAAGGTTGCTGCTTCCAAGCAGGCTTGAACCTCATCGAAGCTATTCACACAACCAGGAGAAATCAGGCTAAGGGAGCCTAGGCTGATTTCTCCTGGCCATCTGCTGCCACAGGAGCGACGCAGTTCCCAGCAGCAAGCCACCTAAAGTACCCCTCCCCTTTAAACAAGGTTGGCAGAGCTAGCTCTCCGCTAATCTCATCTGGTTGCTCATGTGCTGCCGCAGCGCAGTTCTGCACTGCAGCAACACAAGAGGAGACCCCTGCTGGGAGGCTGCAAGCAGCCTCCCGGGCTTAGGGATCTCTCCAGGATGCCCCGTACACTCGCGTGGGGCATCCTGAGACTCCCGGGAGCCATCCTAGGACTCCCGATCCCTGCAGCCCCCTTCGGCTCTATGACAGCTGCTCGTCTGCGGGGAGAGCGGACTAAGCCTGCTCTCCCCACAAGCCCGACAGAAGCTCTTCTCACAGATCATGAGAAGAGCTTCATCATCTCTCATTTTCAAAATCAAGCACTGCTTCAGACGTTTAAGCTAATAGATTTGGCAGTAGTCAAAGGACACTGTGCTAGTCCATCACATTAAGCAAAGCTGACCAAAAAAGAGAAGTGAAACTGACAGATGTTATTTCAGAGCCCATGAAGAATTCAGCTGGTGGCCCTGATAGCACAAAACAGTTCTTCTCACAGCATGAAGCCAGCCCAGTTTGTATCTATCGATTGCTTGGCCAGAAGATCAAAGCTGTGTGATCCTTCGCTGCTGATGCTTCTTGTGCAGTTAACTGGTGGACGTCAACATCATCCTTATCTTCAGTTGACTTTTGCTTTCATGAACTTAAAAACCCTTTAAAGTTTTAAAAATTTTAGGAACTTCCTTTTTCCTTAGGGAGATTCCACACACTACAATTTGTGAGTGATCAAAGGCACTCTAATCAGAATTAGAGTGCTGAGCACCTGCAATCTGCATGGGAAGGGGGGAAACTCCCTCACTTCATCATGGCACAAGATTGGGCCCATATGTTTCCCCTTCTGCTTCTAATTACATATTCGGGAGGGATTGAAATCGAGCAATTGGTGCAGGGGAAAGGATTTGGGCCCCTTGCAGCCCTGACCCAGATTAGGCCCACCCATTGTTGTTCTTACAAACAGAAATTTAGGTTGGGAGTTTCAATCATGGAGCTCCAGTGCAATGTGTCATTTGGCCCTTCGGAAATAGCTTTCAAAATTTCTATTTTCATTTACTGGAGGAGGATGGTACACGCTAACTGATTCATTATAAAATAAGTAGCTGGATGAGATTTGCACATACAGACAGTGACTTTGTAAAATTCTTAACCCGGTTGTCTCCTGTTTTTACCCCGCCCTTGCTTTATGCCATTTCTTCTTTCTGACTCATCCCCACAGAAGGGATGCTAGCCTTCTGAAGCAGCAAGTTTTTTTTACAGGCCAGGAATATTACCTATTAACTTCAATTTGTAATTACATATTATTATGCTGCACACTCCATAATTAAAGATGGCCATAAAAACATAAGAACAGCCCAGCTGGATCAGGCCAAAGGCCTATCTCGTCCAGCATCCTATTTCACCAGATGCCTCTGGGAAGCACACAGGCAAGAGGTAAGGGCATGCCTTCTCTCTTGCTGTTGCTCCCCTGCAACTGGTATTCAGAGGCATCGTGCCTCTAAGGCTAGAGGTGGCCCAAAGACACCAGACTAGTAGCCATTGATTTGTCTAAGCCCCTTTTAAAGCCATCCAGGCTGGTGGCTGTCACAAGATCTTGTGGCAGAGAATTCTATAGATTAACTATGTGCTGTGTGAAAAACTACTTCCTTTTGTCGGCCCTAAATGTCCTGACCTTTGGTTTCATAGGATGACCCCTGGTTCTAGTGTTGTGAGAGAGGGAGAAAAAATTATCTCTGTCCACTCCCTCTACTCCATGCATAATTTTATACACCTCTATCATGTCTCCCTGTAGTTACCTCTTTTCTAAATTAAAGAGCCCCAGATGCTGTAGCCTTGCCTCACAGGGAAGGTGCTCCAGGCCTCTGATCCTTTCTTGGTTGCTTTCTTCTGCATCTTTCCCAGTTCTACAATGTCCTCCTTAAGATACGGTGACCAGACTATGTGCAATACTTCAAATGTGGCCGCACCATATATTTGTACAAGGGCATTATAATGTTAGCATTTTTATCTTCAGTCCCCTTCCTAATGATCCCTAGCATGGGATTGGCCTTTTCACAACTGCCGCACACTGAGTCAACCATTTCAATGAGCTGTCTACCACAACTTTAAGATCTCTCTCCTGTTCAGTCACTGACAGCTCAGACCCCATCAGGGTACATGTATAGTTGGGGTTTTTTGCCCCATTATGCATCACTTACATTTGTTTACATTGAACCGCATTTGCCATTTTGTCGCCCACTTACCCAGTTAGGAGAGATCCTTTTGGAGCTCCTCACAATCTGTTTTGGATTTCACTACCCTAAATAGTTCCATGTCATCGGCAAATCTGGCCATTTCACTGCTTACCCCAACTTCTAGAACATTTATAAACAAGTTAAAGAGCACTCGTCCCAGTACGGATCCCTGGGGGACAGTGTTCTCTCTAATTTTTTTCATCTGTGTGCAGAATTAGTTTTGCTCAGGGCAGCAGTATCAAGGCAGTGTGTGCGCAAGTGCATTCAGAGTGGGAACTTCTTGATTAAACCTGAGATGGATCTAAAATTAACTGAGCAGACATTTAAAAATGTATGAGCACGTGCACATATGCACACCTTAGAGGGAACACTGCTGGGAGACCCCACTTCTTACTTCCGTCCATTGTGAAAACTGTCAATTCATTCTGACCCTCTGCTTCCTGTCCTTCAGTTACCAATCCACACATAAACCTGTCCCCTTATCCCTTGACCGCTATGTTTACTCAAGAGCCTTTGGTAGGGAACTTTGTCAAAAGCTGGTTGGAAGTCCAAGTATACTATGTCAACCAGATCACCTTTATCCACATGAGTGTTGACAACCTCAAAGAACTCCAAAAGGTTAGTGAGGCAAGACTTGCCCTTGCAGAAGTCATGCTGGTTCTCGTACAGCAAGGCATGTTCCTCTGTGCACTACACCACCACTCATTCTGGGCCACCCCAGCACCCCACAAGTGGCTTTAAGGTTTTTCTCCATAGGGAAGAATGGAGGTTTCAGCAGCCCCATAACTGCACTTGGGCAGGGTGCTGGGGTGGCCCAGAGCGAGGGTGCCAAGCACCCCCATGGTTTGCTAACCCATGCAGAGGCGTAACTAGGGAAAATGGTGCCCGGGGCAAGCACTGAAATGGTGCCCCCCCCACCGTGCCCCCCCGCTGCCCCCCACCCCAACATACTACATTATACTTAGGTTTTTCCTCACAAGCGCCCGCCGCCGCCAAGCCAGGCCACTGACTGGCTGCCAGGCGCCAGCAAAGCAATGGGGGGGGGGGCGCAGGCGGCGCGGAAGGGACCGCTCATGGGGAAGGGGGCACTGACGCGCTCCCTTGACTGCTGCAGCGCTGCTGCACTGAGCAGGAAACATTTGTATTAACAAAAATTTAAAAAAAAAATTTATAAAATTGGTCATGGCGGCGCCCCGCACGTGACCAGAAAAGATGGCGCCCAGGGCACGTGCCCCCCTGCCCCCCCTATAGTTACGCCTCTGAACCCATGGGGTACTGGGTTTTGTTGTTTCTGAAGTGTTCTGAGTGTAGATTCTTTGGTAGCATATGAGATTTTTCAATGACAAACCATGAATCCACTCTCATTTGCTAACCTTAAAGACATATAAACTTCAAAAATCACTTAAAAATTAGCCCTTTGCCCAATTCCTTTCAAATAATTCTGATAGCTTCCTTGCCCCCCTTGGGCACTACCACCCACCACACTCCACTCTAGGACACCCCTTTCTGCCTGACATGAAGCTATACATTTGCTGCAATCCTCATTATTCCCTATGAGGAATTCCAAAATAACTTCAAAATGCACCAATAATCAGAGGAGTGTCCGATTGCCTTGGGGTTTTGTGGGTGGTAGGAACCCCTGGGTGTCTACCACTGACCCCACTTTTGTACCCCTAGGTGCTCCACAATAGGGAATAATGGGCTGGTTCATTTCCCATTATACCCTATGAGAAAAATAATTAAAAATATTTCAAATATTCATAAAAAATCGTAGGAGTGTCTGATTGCTTTGAGGTTTTGGTGGTTGTTGGCACCCTTGGATGATCCACAATAAGGAATAATGGGCTGGTTCAAGTCCCATTATACCCTATGAGAGAAAAATACAAATAAATTTCAAAAATTCATAAAAAAATCATACAAGTGTCTGATTGCTTTGGGGTTTGGAATGTAGGTACCCATGGGTGCCAGATACCACCCCACCCACTTTTGGAGGTTCTAAGCAGTCATAACCAGTTCAAAACAGTTCAAAACAGTTCAAATTCAAACCGAACCATAGGGACGTTCAAGCAAAACCAAAACCAAACCACCCCCTCCTGGTTCGAACCTGGTTTGAATTAGAACCAAACCAGGCAAACCAGTTTTGTACACATCCCTACATGGAAGCCCTGTCAAAAGTGACAGGATTAAAAAAATGAGACACATATAAGAGCAATACCACAATGGAAGTTTACTACAGACCACCTGGCCAGACAATGCTTTCCCAAATCAGATTGTCAGCCAACTTCCTGGCAAACCATGTTCTGAATGGCTGACGTCCAACCTAACAGACACTGAGGCGGGTATCACGATCAGTGAGACTCACCATAATGAGGTTAGTGGGGAGAGTGGGCTTAGCCCGCTCTCCCTGCAGACAATCGTCCAGTCTGCCCTGGGTGGCCAGATCGGCCACCCACATGACTGCCAGTTCCATTACGGAGCCGGCAGGGGCTTGGGAGTTTGGGGGCTGCGCGGCCCCTGGAAGTTCCAGCATGCTCTGCCTGAGTGCAGAGAGAGACCCCTGAGATGGGAGGCTGCTTTTTAGCATCCCGGTCGGGGGTCTTCTCGTGAGTTGCCATGGTGCAGATCCACGCCACAACAACACACTCCATCTAGAAACCCCATTTAGTGGAGTGCTCGTTCCGCTAACCTGGGCTAAGGGGAGGGCTTCACAAGCGGGTTACTTGCTTGTAAATCACCGAGTTCGCCTGCGAGCCTGCTGGTTTACACGACCAGCAAAAATGGGGCTAGGCTCTTCTAGCCCGATTTTTGCTGGTTGTGAGAATAGCCTCATTTTGTATGCACAGCAAGGAAGAGCAATTTTTGCCAACTCCTCTTCCCTCTGCATTCCATTCTGCCTCCCAAAAATATTTTTTAAATTTATTTATCATATTCGTATACCTCCTTATATAAAATCTCAGGGAGGTTTACATTTTAAACCAAATTGCAACTAAAACTTAAAAACCATGTAAAAACAAATTTAAATTTTTTAGCAAATTTGGTTCAAATCAGTTAGGCAGTTCACAAGTTAGCCCACTTGTGCCTCAGATGTTCATGCATCCACCATCTTGGATGGGGGTGGATGACATCATCACAAACTATGCCATTGAGGTGTTCCTATGTGTCCCTACAACTGTACCAAATTTGGTCCAAATCAGTTCCCGCTTGCACCTCAAATGTTCACGTATTAGGTTGGATGACATCATCACGAATGCCATTGAGGTGTCCTTGTGTGTCCCTACAACTGTTCCAAATTTGGTTCAGATCAGTTAGGTGGTTCACAAGTTCACCCAGTTGCACCTCAAACATTCATAAGTCTGCCATCTCGAATCAGGGTAGATGACATAATCACAAACTACGCTGTTGAGGTATCCCTACAGCTGTACCAAATTTGGTTCATATTGGTCCAGGCATTGCAAAGTTGATAGGGTGATCTCAAAAACTTACTTTCCTTAAGGAAAGAAGATTAAAAATGCAGCCTGGATATCACCACACCATAAATTGTCATAATTAGGTAGCCCCTTTCTAGAAAAAGGTACAGTTTGCATGTTAGCCAAAGCTTGACCACTACCACCATTATCCCCAGGGCATCCAAGAACAATACCAGATCCAAGAACATACCCAAGCTGCAACCCTGAGACCTTAAGGGGAGTATAACCCCATCCAAAACGGACTGTACAGCTTCTCAACCAACTGTCAAGCGATAGTACTTCCATCCTGTCTGGATGTTTATTTGTGCATTGAATGGTTCAAATGAACCATGAAATGCTAAGTATTATTTATTTCTGTAAATATCAAAAGACTTCGGAGCACTCCATTTTTAAAAGGGGTTCCATGAAATTTGTTTTTTTACCTAGACAGATATTAGAAAGAATGGAGAGGGGAAACCCACCTCAAATCATAAACAAGATAAATTCTCCAGATCTGAATATTGTGGGGTTTGCTGTTTTAAATTCAGAATTTATAATTTCATTAAAATATGTCATTTCAGATACTTTCTTTCTAAAATTATACACTAAAATTCTCAAGCCATGCTGTTGTCACATGCAGTCAGCAAAGGCCAAACAAATTATAGAAATCCAGTGCATGGACTTCCCTGTTTTATCTTAATGAGATATTACCAGTCTTGAGAACTAAGTGGCCATAATAAGAACACTTTTACTTTATAGTCTTCTCTGCTGATCTTTGTAATTGAAACATCCAGTTTATCTGGAACGTCAATTTCAATTTATGGTCCACAGTAAAACCACACACTTTTGTATCACGTATATGGCCCTGGATTACAGTACTAATTGACGTGGGTTAATATTCTTCTAAGTCATGGTATGTGATGTCATCCAAGATGATACTGTGGGGTTTTTAATGGTCACTTTTGGAATAAGACTTGTTCTAACAGTATTTCAAAATGCATTTTAGCTTAACACACTTTTATTTTTATTTTTCCTCCCTTACTTTTCTATCAGGCCTCTAGGGGCAATACTAGACACTGAGAAATGATTAGATAAAATGAATGCTTTTAACTGTCTTCTAAGACAGTCGATTTCCAGAATAAATTTGCTTCTCAAAACAATTTATTTAGCATATGCACTCAGTTAATCCCTCTCCAACTGTCCCAGTTTTCCAGTGACCATTCATATTTTCTGCTAGCTGTCTCTGGAGGTAACCCTGATAAATGGGCAAAAAGGGACAATGGTGGGTCTCTTATATTTAGCAGGGGGAGAGCAACTGTCCCTATTCAGCCCCAGCACAGCATCCCTTCAGTGGCTGCTGTTGTTGCTGGTGTCTCCCTTATTTCCGTTTCTTTTCCATTTTAGACTCGAAGTCCCTTTGGGATAAGGAACCATTTTCCTTTCCTATTTTGCAATGTAAACTGCTCCGAAAGCTTTCTGTCGAAATACAGTATATGATGTCGGGATGTGCATGAATCACCAATTTGACACCCAGCCCAGAAACCTTTAAAAAGGAGGAGAGCAGGTCTGTACCTGCTCCTCAGTTGCTCACCACAGCTTTCCACCCCACCTCGCATGGTGCCAGCACTCTCCCAGCTGCCCTCATGCAGTGGTGGCACACACATGGCCTCTGCACATGCATGGTCATGTATGTGCCATCGCCATGCAAGGGCAGCAAGGGGAGTGCCAATGCCACACGAGGGATGCTGGGAGGCATGCTGCCGCCTCAGGAAGCAATGGCGAGTGGTGAAGGAGCACGTATGGACCTGCTCTCCTCCCTTTTAAAGGTGTACAGGATGTGCGTCAAATCGGTGATCAAATCACGTTTCTCACAGATCCCTAATATGATGATGGAAGAAGAAGAGGAAGAGAGAGAGGAAGAAGAAACAACTTTCTGCTTTTTGGAATGCTATATTAAAATTATATTAGTATTGTGGAATAGATGTATCTTCTCTCTAGCACACATGCATGTAAAGGCATGCACATGAACAATAAGGTGCTGTGATGCAGTATATAGCCTTCCATTTGACACACTGAATGCTAACATGTTTTGAAGTGCTAATAACATATTGCCTTGTAGGACTCTTAAGTTCTTCATGTTTAGACCAAAATATATCATTAGCCCAAGGAACAAATACCTCTTAGTTTTTAAACCAGAGGATGATGGGTTATTGCAAAGTAAATGAATGTGATTTATAGCAGATGAAAAAGAACTTTCATCTATGGATAGGGGTGGTAGGCCTACTTTGGCAGTGATCCTTGGTATGAGATAGGAGTGTGTATGAACCTAGTCAAACAGATGGCCAAGGGAAGGGGTAGCAAGAGAGGTAGTTCAAGGGTCTTACCAGTGGCTGCCAGCGCTGCTGCTCCGCCCACCATGCAACCCACCACCTAAGCATGCACCACAATGCCCCTTTTAGCATGCCACCTGTGTGGCAGGCAGCGGTGCCGTTCCGGACAAATATTTATATACCGCTTTTCAACAAAAGTTTCCCAAAGAATTTTACATAGAAATAAATAAAATAAAATAAAATAAAATAAAATGGTCCCCTGTCCCCAAAGGGCTCACAATCTAATAAAGAATCATAAGATAGACACCAGCAACAGCCACTGGAGGGATGCTGTGCTGGGGATGGAGAAGGCCAGTTGCTCTCCCACTGCTATATAAAGAGAATCACCATTAAAAAGATGCTTCTTTGCTCAGTTAGCAGGGGACCCATAGTCTTCTCAAGAAGAGTAGCAGGCAAAGCCTGGCTCAGTGTTACTGCCTCAGCACACCAGCTGTTTATTTATTTATTTATTTATTTATTTTTGTTTGTTTGTTTACACACATGTTTATATCACCCAAAATGCAAGTTCTCTGGGCAGTTTACAACAAAACAATAAAAATAACCAATAAAAAGATTAAAGCTTTTCAACAATTAAAATTTAAAACATTAAAACTATTAAAACACAATTAAAATAATATCCAGTTAGAAGCCTGGGTGAACAAGTGCATCTTGACTGCCCTTTTAAAGTTTGTAAGAAATTGAGAGGTTCCTATTTTAGCAGGAAGTGTGTTCCAAAGCCTCCGGACAGCAATGGAGAAGGCCCATCCCTGAGCAGCCACCAGACAAGCCGGTGGCAACTGCAGACGAACATCTCCAGATGATCTCAATAGGCGGTGTGGTTCATAGCGAAGAAGACATTCCCTTAAATACCCAGGGCCCAAGCTGTTTAGGACTTCATAGGTTATAACCAAAACCTTGTACTTTGGAAACTTATCAGCAGCCAGTGTCGAACTTTTAAGATAGGAGTGATATGGTCTCTCCGAGATGACCCAGAGACCAACCTGGCTGCTGCATTTGGGACTAACTGCAGTTTCTGGACTACGTACGAAGGTAGCCCCACATAGAGCGCATTGTAGTAGTCAAGTCTGGAGGTTACCAGCAGATGTACTACTGTTCTGAAGTTATTTATCTCAAGAAATGGACGCAGCTGGCGTATCAGCCAGAGCTGATAAAAGGCACCTCTGGCCACTGCCTCAACCTGGGACACCAGGGAGAGTTTTGTGTCCAGAAGCACCTCCAGACTGCGTACCTATTCCTTCTGGGGAAGTGTGACCCCATCCAGAACTGGCAGATCAAAATCATCTCATGAGTTCCGACCCCGCACAATAAGTACCTCCATCTTATCTGGATTCAGCCTCAGCCTGTTACCTCTCATCCAGCCCATCACTGCCTCTAAGCAGGCATTTGGGGAGGTTATGCCTTCTCCTGATGATGTTGACATGGAGAAAAAGATTTGCGTGTCATAAGCATACTGATAGCACCCTGCACCAAATCTCCTGATGATCTCTCCCAGCGGTTTCATGTAGATGTTAAACAACATCGGAGACAATATGGAGCCCTGAGGGACATCATAACGAAGTTCAGTTTTTGAAGAACAACAGTCCCTAAGGGACACAATCTGGAATCTGCCCAAGAGGTAAGAGTGGAACCACTGCAAAGCAGTGCCTCCTACCCACAACCCCCTCAGACACTCCAGAAGGATACTATGGTCGATAGTATCAAAAGCCGCCAAAAGTCCAAAAGGACCAACAGAGTCACACTTCCTCTGTCAATTCCCAATTGGAGATCATCCATCAGGCCGACCAAGGCAGTCTCCACCCCACAGCCCACCCAAAAACCAGTCTGAAATGGGTCTAGATAATCACTTTCATCCAAGACTGCCTGGAGTTGGGAGGCCACCACCCTCTCAATTACCTTGCCCAGACACTGAAGGTTGGAGACAGGCCTATAATTGCTCAACTCTGAGGAATCCAACACAGGCTTCTTTAGAAGCAGTCTAATAATTGCCTCCTTAAGGCAATGAGGCATCCTGCCCTCCCTCAGAGAAGCATTTATGATCTTTACTAGGCCTTCTACAACAATCTCCCTGCCAGATAGAATTAGCCATGTGGGGCAAGGGTCAAGAGAACAGGTGGTAGGTTGCATCACTCCATGCAGCTTGTCCACATCCTCAGGAGTCACAAACTGAAACTGATCCGGCCTAACCACATAAAAGGAGTTGCTGGACACTGCAGTAATTGATTCAGACATTGCAGTAATTATGGGGTCTAAATCCAAGTCGGCCCGAATATGAGAGATTTTATCCACAAAGAAATCATTAAAAACATCACAGCAGGTAATAGATGGCTCCAAATTCTGTTTCAAGGGAGGAGGGGCACACACTAGCCCTCTCACAACCCTGAACAACTCAGCTGGACGTGAATTTATGGATGAAATACGGGCCAAAAAGAATTGCTTCTTTGCCGCCCGTATTGCCAGAGCACAGATCTTCAAATGACTATGTTGTAATCTGTCGGATTCGAGTTGAGTCTTCCTCTACTTGCACTCCAGTCTTCTACTTTGCCACTTCAGCTCCCGTAGTTCTTCCATATACCAAGGGGCCAATTCTGAAGCAGGTCAGAGAGGGTGCTTAGTTGAGATCATGTCTACTGCCCTGGTGAGCTCGCTGTTCCAGTTCTTCACCAGGGCATCAACAGGATCGTCAGCAGAGCCATCACTAAATCCCTCCAAGGCTTCTTGGAACCCTATTGGATCCAATAACCTTCTTGGGCAGACCATTCTAATGGGCCCCTCGCCCCTGCGAAGGTGGGGTGTGACTGTGAGTCTAACCTTAACCAGATGGTGGCCCGTCCATGACAATGGGGAAATCACAGAAGTCCCCACCTGTGGAACTCCACCCTGATCAGAGTGAAAGACCAGATCAAGCATGTGACCTGCAATGTGTGGCAGTCCCGAGACCCTTTGGGATAGGCCCATAGTTGTCATGGCTGCTATGAACTCCTGAGCCACCCCAGACAAACTGGCCCCAAAGTAGACATTTAAGTCCTCCAGCACCACAAGCCTGGGAAACTCCAATGCCAAACCCAAGACCAAGTCTGTCAGCTCCATCGGGCATCAGGGCAATCAGTAAACCAACAGATGTCCCAGTCTATCCCTGGTCTCCAAACCATTTTCCACAGGGATCCTGGTCAGGGAGAAGTTATTCTTATAGACAACAGACACTCCACCTCCCTGCCCATGTCTCCGCACCTGCTCCTCAACAGAGTACCCTGGAAGAAGAAGCTGGGACCAGACTGGGCCATCAGCCTCCCCCAACCAAGTCTCTGTAATACATACCAGGGCTGCCCCTTCATCCAGAATCAGATCATGGATTGTTTCCGACTTATTCTGGACAGACTTGGCATTACAGAGGAGCAAAGTGAGAGTCTATGGGAGGCTGGCACTACTCTCTAAGGTCAAAGAGCTGGCAGGGCAGCCGGAAGGGAAAACAGCTTTCTGACTTCCCTTCCCCTGTAATGACACTCTGACCTGCCAACTTTACTTCCTCTATTTCCCACTACACCGGAATAGCCACCCCACAATCAGTGGACACCCCCCCGTCTCCTCATCCCCAGACAAACCAAGACACATCTGAGACCCCCAGGACACCCCCCCTCAAAAGAAAAACAGAAGCCAAAAGATACCACCAGGCCCTCATCCTCATTGCCCCCCGAAGTTACTCCCTCAAAGGGACAACCTCCTTTTGTGTCTCCTCTTCAGTGGCAACCACGCTGGTGGTGGGCCTGCCGCCACAGGGCAGCAGCCCTTTTATAAACCCAGAAAGATGACTAATTTGGGCAGCTGACCCTCAAGAACTGCTGACTCTCTCCCTCTGGCCCTGATCCCACACAGACTCACCCACAGCGCAGCAGCCACCGCCCCACACGTTAGGGGGCACACAGGCTGGCAATCTGACAACAGCAGACAGCAACCACACAGGTTCTCACCACTGGGCAGCCGCTGTCTCTGGGAAGCAGATGTTAAAGCCTCCTCCTTCCTGCAAGGCTTCTGGCAACTGAGGCACGGAGCACAAGGCAGCAGCCCTTTTATAAGCCCAGAAAGATGGCTAATCTGGGCAGCTGACCCTCAAGAACTGCTGCTCACTCCCTCTGGCTCTTTGTTCGTGGTAACAAAGAATCGCTTGAGTGTCAAAACAAACTCTTAAAAGAGTGTAGTCCCAGTTGGATAGGTCGCACACTTCCAAGCCACACCTCCTTGCCAGGGTGTGGATGGCCACCTCTTGTTCCTCTAGGTGTCAGAGCAAGAGAATGGTGGATTTCTACTGGGTCAGAACATCCTGAGGGATCAGGTGTTCAGGTAGGCCCAGCTCAAGCTGCCACTCCCTGAGCATATGTGTACCCTTTTCACACCGGTGGAAATAAGCTGCTATCTTGTGGAACAATGACAGCATCAGGATGGCACCCAGTGCCTGCAGCAGAGATGTTTCACCTGGCTGCAGCCCTTGAAGGGCCAAGCACATGCTGCACAACGAGGTTAAGAGTATGCACAAGACAACGGATGGACACAAACTGACCCTGCTCGGCTGCCTTCATCATGTTGGTGGCATTGTCAGTGACCATGAACCCATGGTGAAGATTTGGCTGCCCAGACAGCCATTCCCCAAACTGGTGACCCATGGCTGCTGATAGCTCACCTGCAATGTGCTCAGTGTCCATCACCTCCACATGCAGCACAACCCACATGTGCTTTGCTGCATGGGAGGGGCTGGCCACACCAGCAGCAGATGTCCCCTTGCTCTCCTGCCCCCACCAATGTGCCATGAGGGACAGGAAAGCAGTGGTGAAAAGCAGTGGGAACTGTCCCGCTGCGACAGTTCCACAGATCCACAGTGAAGTGCATGCTGTTTTCAGCTGCTGCTACACAGATGAGTCCCAAAATGGCCTCCCTGAATGACCAGTACAAGGAGGGCAGCACCCGCTGCTAAAGGTGGTGTGTGAGGGGATACTGTAGTTGGGGGCAGTCGGAACAGCCAGCAGAAGCTGGCATTCTCCACCACCTGGAATGGCTGGTCGTCCAAAGCAATCATCTCCCCAATGGCCCGGGTGATGACATGAGGCAGTCTGGGTGACCAGATCGCTTGCCTACCAACTGCACCCACTGCATAGGTAACTTCCCCTTCTTGGGAACAGGTGCCTTGCTGCTAAATGAGGACACACCAGGCCTATGGATGTCAGCAGGAAAATGGATCCATGGGGGATGCTGTTGCAAGTGCTACAGAATCCCTGTCATCATAAGATGCTTGGGGTCCTTATCCCTGCTGAACTTTGTCTTGCAGTAGATACAGACAGCATGGTGTGCATCAGCAGGGCAGAGAGTAAAATGGTCCCACACCATGCTGCTCTTTTGTCCAGGATCCTTTTGGTGGTGGTGGTAGTACTGTGGCTGATGGATTTTTCTGGGGCCCACCACCACCATCGCCTTCTGTCTGGGGCTGTGAAGTTCCAGGAACAACCAGAATGATCAGAACCGCCTGCTCCAACTCAATCTCGGGGGTGGGGGGAGGGTTGCACTGCCAACAGAGACTGGGGAGCATGGAGAGAGTGATCTGGCTGGGCTAACAGCTGATGACACCTCCTCCTCCACTACCATGGGAAGAAGAATGTCTTCCTTGGCAGGGGAGGACCCCCTGCCCCCACCGCAGCCACAACAGGTGGCTGTGCTGCAGAACCTGTGCTGAGCCTGTGCAGAACCACAGCAGTGGGGAAGACTTAGGGGATGACTTAGGCCCCTCTCGCCATTGCCCACCACAACCAACAGCATCACTCCTTCTTCTGCCTGACAATTTGATTCTGGATCTGACTTACATCCCCCCAGACATCTTGGGTTTTTTAAAAAAATTAAGCACTAACTCTGATGGTGGGGAGAATAAATGTCTTTAAAGGGGTGGTCTATTTATGAGCTGTGTGCCACACACCATTCTATCTGTAGCACTGTGGTGCATGCAAATAAGCTAGAAAAATTAAACCCCCCCAAATAAAGAATCATTTGGAGGGGTGGAGCTTTGGTGTTTTTAGAGGACCAAGCAACAATGGGGCAAGTCTAAGGGATTCCCCAGAATTCTGCCACTGACCCGCCATGCCAATCTATCATGGAAGGCTAAAGGAAGAAACAGGGTGGGTAGGTGCAGCCCCCCTAGTGTTGCGCACCTCCTCAGCGGTTCTTTTTAGGGGGGATGCAGTAGGGGGGATGCAGTTGGAGGCAGCTGGACTTCAGGCCAGTCTCGCCTCTCTCGCCATCATAGCTTAGCCTGGGGCGTGCCTCATCCACCACCACTGCTGCCAACCTGCATGAAGCGGGCCGCGCCGCGCCCGACTACCTGCTCCTGCTCCTTAGGGGACCAAGCAACAATGGGGCAAGTCTAAAGGATTCTCCAGAATTCTGGCACTAACCCACCGTGCCAATCCATCAGGGAAGGCTAAAGGAAGGAACAGAGTGGGTAGGTGCAGCCCCCCCTAGTGTTGTGCACCCCCCTCGGTGGTTCTTTTTAAGGGGGATGCAGTTGGAGGGCAGGCAGATTGCTTTCTTCAGCCCTCCTCAGCCCTTAGAAGGAAGTGGTGGGTGGTGCGTGAGTGTCAGAGGAGCCTGGCCCTCTCCTGCCTCGGCTGAGGAGCTGAGCTGTTCCTGCAGGTGCCCAACTTGAAGCGCTGCTGCAGCGCCGCTCCCTGCCTGGGCTGATGGACATCTAGGCAGAGCCATGGCTACTGACACGGACAGGCAGCTGCTGGAGAAGGTGCTGGCCAAGGTGCAGGAGACCCAGCTGCTGCTGCTGCGGGCCGGCAGCAGAAGGGGCCCTCCGGCAGTGCCCAAGTCCTTATCGGGCAAGGCACTGGTGGTGAAGAACGGTGGCCACAGCCTGCCCTACTGCACCGGCTGTGAGGAGGGCCAGCTGGACTTCAGGCCAGTCTCTCCTCTCTCGCCATCACAGCTCAGCCTGGGGCATGCCTCATCCACCATCACTGCTGCCAACCTGCATGAAGCAGGCTGCGCCTCATCCGGCTACCTGCTCCTTCTGCTTCTGCCCCAGGAAAGAAGGAGCGCAGCAGTGGCTCACCTGGACTCACCCCCACCCCCTCTGCAGCCGTGCACATGGCGTTGTTGGTGAAAATGGCAAAGATTGGAGGCAGTGACAGGGCAGTTGTGGGGTGGCAGCAGGCTGCTTGGGGAGCCCCCCCAGATCATTTGGAGGCACCCCCTGCAGACAGGAGGCCACGGACCTGATCCCCAAGGTCCATGGCTAAGTACACCTCTGGACAGAAGTCACAGCACACCAGCCTGTTTAAAAAAAAATAAATCAGTCCAATTGAGGCACATAGGCAGCTGCAACAGCAAAGAATTGGTAGCCCCAAGGCTACTGCTACAAGGGCTACACCTTGTAGCTCCAAGATGTAGCTTGGAGCTACAAAAGGGGGGGGACCAGTGCAGTACCCCAGTTATTAAAGCCACTGGGGGCTAGCTAGCTACAAGCAATAAGCTTGTACAGGGGAAAATCCAAAAGCAATATGCTGATGGAGTCGGGGACTACATGAAGGAAAAGAAAATCCAAGCAGCACCCAGTTAAGCCATAGGGACTGCTGGTACAATTTTAAAATAATTAGGAAAAAATCAGCACAGTGCCCTAGTTATTAAAGTCACTGGGGATGGGGTGTGGGGCTAGCTACAAGCAAGAATAATAAATCCAAATAAAATAAAATAAAATTCCAAACAGAGCCCAGTTAAAGCCACTGGTGCTTCTGGTATTAACAAAAAAGATGGGGGGAGAATAAAGCAGTTGCTGGCACTGCAGATTTAAAGCGGGGGGGGGGGGGGGCGGGGATAGAGAGGCAGATAAGCCCAGCAGGTACTCTTTCTCCACTCACTGGGGGTCAGGCTGGCAGGCCGCCGCCGCCATCACCACCACTCTGCTCTCAGTGCTGCTGCCGTCTCTCTCTCTGATCCTTCTCTCCCAAGGCACAAAAGCCATGGCTCTCTCTGCCTCCAAGCAGCACCTTAAATACATTTTGAAAATCCCTCCTTTGGCCTCCCCACTTGCTTCTTCCTCCCCCAACCAATGGGGTTACAGTTACCCATACCAACACTTGATTTGAATGATAACAAGCCAACCGAGAAGCAAGGAGATCACAAGCCAATCAAAAGTCAGTGTCAGAAAACCAATCAGCAAGGGGGAAACACGGAGACAAACTGGCACCTGGGACATGAATCACATGAATCAATTCATGATGAAAAGGGGCTGATTTGATTCAACCTCAAATTAGCCCCTCCACTTTAGGGGCAATTTAATTCGCAGTTGAAGTAGCAAATTGTCCCCAATACCACGTGAACTGATTCACATGCAAATCAAATTGTACATCCCTAGTAGACACCACTAACAGCCACTGGAGGGATGCTGTGCTGGTGGGCTTGAATACAGCCAGTTGCTCCACCTGCTTAATATAAAGTAAAACAGATATAAATGTGCTTTTTTATTTTTAAAAGAGCACATTTAATTGATTAGTGCTGCAGTACCAGTTATTATTAATACTTCCTTTGGTGCTCTCTCACTCACACACTCTCTCTCATGTGCACGCGCACACACAGAGAGAGATGTAATACAAATACTTATGAAACTATAGATGGCAAGCATCAAAGAAGCACACTTCCTTCTCTCTTACACGGAAGGAAATGGATATTTTAAGATGATGCCTGTTATGACCACATCATCTGAAAACAATAATGCTTTTTGCTTTAGAACTGTTGCTTTTATTCATTTGAAATGTAATCAATTAACTGATTAATCAACTAAAGCATATATGATTAAGTGGCGATGATCTATTTAGATTAGGACTTGAATGACAGCTTAATAATAACAAAAATTATTCATCCATCTGGATCTTATGAAAAGCTAATAATAATATTACTTGTATCTTCCGACCTTATTAAAGGCTGGAAGTTGTCCAGCCATGGAGGAAGAGTGATGTGGAACCACAACATGCAGGAGAAATATATGCAGGAGTTCCTGTTTTTGCCAATCAGCATCAAGCATCCAGAATAATTATCTAAAGAGAGGCTAAACTGTCATGCATATGGGACAGGGACTTCTCTGTTGTTGCCCCCAGGCTCTGGAATGCTCTCCCACTGAATGTCATCTCATTAATATCTGTGGCAGTATTTAAAAAACAACTAAAGTCCCTTTTATTTGTTCAGGCTTTTACCCCTTGGGGCTGTTGGGTCTCTCAGCTTTCCTGTTTCTGTTTGTCTTTCAATGGTTGGTGGGGTTGGGTTTTTTGGGGGGTGTTTTTTTGTTTTGTTTTGTTGTTTTTTGGGGGGGTATTTTATGGTTTTTACTGTTCCACTTATTTTAAGGTTTTAAATGTAACCTTTATGGAATTTTATTGTATTGTAACTTTTGTAAACCACCTTGAGATGCATTATGAAAGGCAGTATAAAAATTGAACAATAAATAAACAAAACAAACAAACAAAATGAGGTCATTCACACAGTCCAAAATGGTGTTCTACCCAGGTTTGGGGGCTGTGTGTGCTCCCAGTTTTTGGTTGTGTGGAAGCAAGGTCGGAGGAAAAGCTACCCAGGTTTTCCTCTTACCTTGCTTCCACACAACCAAAAATTGGGAGAACACACAGCCCACAGACTTGGGTAGAACACAGTTTTTGATTGCATGAATAACCTCAAGAAATCAGGGGACTTATGACCCCGGGCTATCACTGGCAGTATCTAGTATTAATGTGATGCATTATCATTGGTGAAACCACATGCTTTATTCCTGCAGCATATTTATGACTTCTCCCCACTCCCCAAGGTTCATGATTAAACATTCTTATTGGCCTATGGCTCATGATCAGTTATAGCCTACTGATCTTTGTACATGCTGATACTGTGTACTAAAGTTATTTGCAATGAGATTTTATTTCACAGAACACTCATGCAAGGACACTAAAGACCTGTGGCATATGTTTGACAGGCCTCTAATTCACTAGGTGGCCTATAGCAAGGAACTCTTTCAGCCCTAGCTGCATCATAACACAAGTTGTTCTAGTATGAACTAATCTGTCTACTTTCCTTTCAGCATCCCTACAAGTAGACTAAATTTGATTCAAATCAGTTAGGCAGTTCACAAGTTAGCCCAATTGTGCCTCAAATGTTCATGTGTCCACCGTCTTGAATTGGGGTGGATGACATCATCACAAACTATGCCATTGAGGTGTCCCTGTGTGTCACTCTATAACTGTACCAAATTTGGTTCAAATTGGTTAGGCTGTCCAAAAGTGAACCCTCTTGTGCCTCAAACTTTCATGTGTCTGCTGTCTTGGATCAGGATGGATGACATCCTTACAAACTACACCATTGAGGTATCCCCATGTGTTCCTACAGTTGTAGCAAATTTGGTTCAAATTAGTTATGCAGTCCACAAGTTAGCCCACTTGTGCCTCAAAAGTTTATTCGTCCATCTTGAATCGGGGTGGATGACATCATCACAAATGATACCATTAAGGTGTCCCTATGTATCTCTACAACTGTACCTTTTGCTCATATTGGTCCAGGCATTGTGAAGTTCGTGCAGGGGACACACACAAACTGAATACCCTCATATTGGGGTGGATGACATAAGATCATGTCTTCTTTGCCATGAACCACACTGCCCATTGAGATCATCTGGAGAGGTTTGTCTGCAGTTGCCACCAGCTCGTCTGGTGGCTACTGGGGGACGGGCCTTCTCCATTGCTGCCCCGAGGCTTTGGAACACACTTCCTGCTGAAATAAGAGCCTCCCCATTTCTTACAACTTTAAAAAAGGCAGTCAAGACGCATTTGTTCACCCATGCTTTGGGGATATTGCTTTAATTGTCTTTTAATAGTTTAATGTTTTAAATTTTAATAATTGAAATGTTTTAATCTTTTTATTGGTTGTTTTTATTGTTGTGTTGTAAATTGCCCAGAGAACTTGCATTTTGGGCAGTATAAACATGTGTTAAAATAAATAAATATGCCTACTGGAAAGTGAGCTAAAAACAAAAAACTGGCCTATGTTGCAGATCTGTTGTTAAGAATTATTAAAGTATGTGTGTTACATAATACTAAGGGACAGCTGTGTGCCTTTGCATGCAGGGATCCACATGGATCTCTGCCCCCACTCAGCCTGTGCATGAGTGCACAAACCAAATCAGAGTAGTACAGGGAATGAGAGGTCTGTGTAAACCCTGTTCTAGAATAAAAGCCACTCTTAAACACCAATAACCTTTTAAAAGAAAAATTTATCAGGCCCATTTCCAACCCGCTCCTTATCAATAAAGGTGCCGATCAATGACCATAAGTATCTGCAGGCATATGTTATGGTTCTTGTGCCAAAGGCAAGTGGTTCCTGGACCACTATCTGGATGGGGAAATTCTTGAGAAATGGAGCTATTGCCTGCTTAAAGAAATCTTGGTCCATTAAATGTACATATGAATAAAAACAGTAGCTCCCAAGCAAAAGGTATACATTAAAAAAAAAGATGCATGCATTTGTTGTAGCATGCAATATGTTAGAACAGGGGCTGGCAACTTTGGCTCGCCAGCTGTTGTTGAACTACAACGTCCATCAGCCTAAATAAGCTGTGGCTGGGGATTATGGGAGCTGTAGTTCAACAGCAACTGGAGTGGAGACCCAAGGTTGCCTACCCCAGTCTTAGAAGAAGCATTCTCTACTATGAGTGAGAGAAATAGGATACCTCTTTGGACACTGTGCTTGCTACCTGCACAAGTTGCATACAATATTTTACTATAAATTATACTTTATTTAAAATCTGTTGCTGGTTTAGTTGGAGTGTCTTTTTAGTCAATGAAAAAAATATTTTACTTAATTAAGAGAACATTAAATTGATTCAATACCACAGTCCAGCTGAGAAATCCATACATATTGTTCCAAGCTCTTTAGAATAAGATTGGATATAAATATAAAAGTAGCAATAACAAATGTTCCCAGTTGTGAGAAATATTTTAAAACACTGACAGATGGCACTACATGAGGAGCAAATGCTAAGCACACTAATTACAATGTGGGATTAGCAGCAGCAGGATGCCTGTATGGATAGAGTACTATGGCCATTATGAATCTCATGTCAACCTGAGTAATGCTTTCTCCTTACTGGCCCAATTCAGACATTCATTTAAATGAAGGGTTTAGATCATAATATTTAAGCACAGGGTTGAGTGATTGTCTGAATCAGGTCAGTGAGTCATGGTGAGCCTTGGACTCACAGTCTCCCCCTCTGCACAAGAGGAGAGATAAAGCTCCTCCTCTTACCTTTAAACAAACTAACAAGCAAATCAGAATATCAAGCTAGGGTTTGATCCTGGCTTGTTTTAACTAGCTACCATTAGAATAAGCCACAGTTCCTTGAGTTTGTATGTAACAGGAAACTGTGGTTTAGTCAAGAAGGGAAAGCAGAAGCTTTTGCTCTCCTCTTATACATGAGAAGACAAATGTGTAAGCCTTGGCTCACTGCAGTACATTCACAATAATATAAACCAGGGTCTGAACTGGGAGATTATTTCCTAAACTCCAGCACTACAGCATTCCAGTCAAAATGGACACCTAAACACATCGCTCCTAAAGGAAGAAGTATTCTTACTCCATCTCCTTATTTGCTCTTGAAGTCTTACCAGTTCTCTAAACTTACCATTCAGTCTACCCATCAGGTAGGCATCAAAAATGTTCCACAGTTTCTCACTACTGGTTTCAGTTTTCAACACCTGTGGCAGTGCTTCTTCCCCCCAATATACATCTTACACACACATCTGGATTTGCAAAGCATATAGTGAGATCAGATCTTTATTCCTGTACCAATAAGATGTGCAGTGAGAACACAAGATGAGACGAGTCTATGAATGTGGAGATTCTGCTCCCTGCAGCATTGTTTCCCCAAAGCGATGACTCCAGAGATTATTTCATAATAAACATAGCTGATGCTACACCTGGGAGAGATGCTGTGCTGAGTGAATTGCTCTCACCTGCTAAATAAGAGGTACCAACTTGTGAATCCTTTTGATAAACCCTTTTGGGACAGGGAGCCATGTTCTCATTCCTTTTCCTATCTAAACTCTTTGAGAACTATTTTTTGGTTGAAGAGCAATATAAGAATTGATTATTGTGTTCACCCCTCTCTCCAGCAGCCCCTCGGAGTGAGGAGGATAATGAAGAAAATAGGGACAGGTGGAACGGGGGGGGGGCTGGGTTCTTTAAACCCATTCGCTCAATTATAGCTACACCACTGGCAACAGGGATCCATCCCTTTGGTTGTTCTTTAGATTTGCAGGTCTTTGAGCAAAGAACATAATTTGCTGCCTTTGTTTTCTTCCTTAGATGCACTGCAACTGGCTTCATCGCTGAGATATTGTTAGCTATTTGTTGTATTCTATCCAGTATCTTTTATTACTTAGAAGTTTGATCCAGTGGGGCTCTTGTAAAGAGTGTGTGTATGGGGGCGCGGTTTGAGAAAGGACTGAGAAAGGGAAAGGAAGGGAAAGGAGAAGGAGAAAATGGAGTTGTTTCTGAATAAACTTTTACTTAAAGGTATATAAGATTACTTTGTGAGGGTTAGCAGCTATAAAACACTATCCTAACTCCTTGGGTACTACAAATCTAAACCGACCAAGCAGACATAGCTATGCTGCCATATGAAAGCAGACAGAAGAGAGGGTGGCATGTGTGCCCATGCAAGGCATAATGCCAGAATATGGGTCAACACAAGGCTCCAGTATTCACCCAGTGCAGCACCTCTAATATAGCCAATGGTGCATCTCAAAGTGATTATGGCCATTCTCAGTCTTCCTGCAAATGAATTCTTTGTTGTGATAAGCCTCGTTTGTAAGTGTTTTCAGATTTTCAGAAGTGAATTACTAAGATCAGAGCATCTTGTGATCTGCTATATTGAAATGCTTTTGCACTACATGCTGCACAGTTGACTTCAGTGGAACTGTTCTAGCATAAAATTAGGGAAATGGAGTGAAAAAAACCTAGCTCAGATTATGTGTTACATTTTGAAGAAAGTTCTGAAAACACCACAATGGGAAGCAAGCCATTTAGATTATAGATATTGCTATTATTTATACACTGCCTTTAGACAAACAGGGCTTTAGACAAACAGAAGACAACCTAAAGTGTTTAAAATGTGAAATATGTGAATAAGTGAATGAAATCTGGTACTCTGGCTAAATCGGCATTGTATCTACAATGATCTTACATGTTACTTTAAATACATTTTGAAATACTGTGCATAGGACAGGCCAGGTCTTTCTATAAACAAAAGAGAGCAATGGAGAGGGCCCCAATCCAGGCTGCAGCACTGGAAAAGGGTTCACTTCTCTTTACACCAGAGGTTCTCAAACTTGGGTCCTCACATGTTGTACTACAACTCCCATCATTCCCAGTCACAATGGCCAAAGACCATTATCTTCTCTCTCTCTCTCTCTATTTCTATAAGATATATCCATGGCTAATCCCATGCACGCTGCCAGATAGCCACGGGATGGGTGGGGGAAAGAAAATAGCAACTGCAGGCAAAGAAAACTGCGACAGCTGGTGGTGGGACAGATGAGCAGGTAGAAGGGCAAGCCAGTGGCGGGGCAGCGCGCAGGCGGGTAAGCCAACGGCAGGCTGCATGGAAAAATGGCGGTGTTGGAGACGGACGTGAAGGCAGTGGGCAGGTAGGAGGGCTGGGGGGGGGCAGAGAAAACAGTGGTGGGTGAGGGGAGAAACGGCAGTGGGGGAGGGGCTAGAGACACAGATGCTTTGCGCCCGGCCCAACTAGTTTCATTTAATTTGTCCTGGAAGCATCCTGTGGACTCTGGTAGGGTTGCTAAGTCACAACATGGAGAAACCTCCTAACAGCCACAAAGGAGAATGCAACTGGGGATTCTCCTGCTGCTGCTCCTCACCCCTTCCCACTACTGTACCCACCCTGCCCCCAGCTGTTGTGGGGCAAGAGAGAGTCTTATTTGCTCCATCACGTGTTGATGGATCATGGGCAATGGGCAGGCCTGTAGCCCACTGGTGGCATTGTGTGTACCTGCCACACCAAAAAATTCTCTTTCCTCCCCAGCCTCACTGACTGTTTTCACTAAACATTTTTTAACCTGCCTCCCCTGATTTCTGCAATCCCCCCAAAAAATTTGTTGAGGCTGGCTACAGGCCTGGCAATGGGGCTGGGAAAGGATCAGAGTAGAGAAAGTGACAGCAGCATCCCTATTCATGGCTGTGGGTCTGTTAAAGATCAGGCTTCCCCACACTGCTATCTTTTACCACTGGAGAAGGAAAACTCTCCTCTGCAATGCTAATCCAGCTATCTATCACTGCTTGCCTAAAACTGGAAGAGGCACCTTGGACCTATGGGGTGGGGACTTAACTAAATGGTAGAGCATCTGCTTGCATGCAGAAGGTCCCTGTTTCAATCCCTGGCATCTCCAGGTAGGAGGACTGGGGAAAACTCCTGCCTGAAACCTTGGAGAAGCTGCTATCAATATAGATAATACTGAGCTAGATGGACCAATGGTTTGACTCAGTATAAGGCACTTTCTCTACTCTGATCCTTTCCCAGCCCCATTGCCAGGCCTGTAGCCAGCTGCAACCATTTTTTTTTGGGGGGGGGATTGCAGAAGTCAGGGGAGACAGGTTATAAAATGTTGCCTATTCCTATACACAGCTTCCTGTTTTGCCTTCAGCCATCCTGCTGTGCTGGGTATTGTGTTGCATTTCTATCCAGTCCTTTCTCCAAGGAACTCAAGAGGATCTTCTCTCCGCCCCACCCCCACCCAGATACTTATCCTTACAACAACCCTGTGAGATAGGTTAGCCTGAATGCAGTTAAGCTTTATGGCAGAATGAGGATCCAAACCTGGGTTTCTGTGCTCCTCGTCTAGCACTCTAACCACTAGCCAACACTGCCTCAAATCAGAGCTCTCTCACTTCAAAGGATCTTATTATTGTAGGCTCTAAGAAGCTGCTCAGATTGTGAAAGAATGACTTGATCTTGCCTCTGGTAGGACACTTCCTCTCAGATATAGAACTCTTGCACATCATTGACTCATTAACCCATTTAAATAGTAGTGCCTTTAACAGCTGGTTAATGTGAATTTCTAAAGCATGAGTAGCACCAATTCCTGGTTCAACTTTCAGCTCAGTCAAGAATTCACTTCACTGCCTCCCCATCCCCAAACCACCATGCTTCAACCTTTATTAGTAATCTAGGGAGAATAATAATACTAGGCTACATAGCAAAATTGTTACTAAGATTATGTTCATGACTGAAGTTCTTTGAACACTTAACATGCACTATAAACACAGTAGCTGACATGATGAAAGTTTACTCAAAGTAGTCCCAATGAAATTAAGAGTTTTGCCTAACTTATCCTTTTAAATTCAATGGGACTACTTGTCAAACCCTACAGTAAAAAGTTTTGTCAATACACAAATACTGAACACAACGTTATGCACATCAGAAGTTTCCCAAGTCCAAGTACTTACTCTCATGTCAATATGTACCTCATGAGGGAGTATGCACATCTCTGTGAATAAGCCCCTTTGAACACAGACTTGAGAAGACAGGGAAAGGATCACACCACGTATTACTCACTTTCAATTGAAGTGTGTTAACTCTAAGGGAAGGCTTATCGCACACCCACTTTCCCCAGATATATCCCCAGCAGGGTGCTTCAAAACAAAAGCCTTATACCCGAACAACTTGCTTTTAATTGCCAGTTTCAACAAATATGAACACAAATTAAGCATATGACACATACGTTATACTCTTGGATTACTATGAAACAGATGCTAGCAGAGTGCAAAACCATACACTTCCAGCTCGAGCCGAAGCACATTTACTTAAAATTTGAAGTCCGGCATAACGCACTACGTATCCCCGCAGCTCAACACATAATTGCACGCACAATCCAGCTAATGTTTAGTTCTCACTTTTCTGGGTCAGGTCAAAAATAAAGCAAGCCATGGCCGTGGGATTGTGGCTAGAAGGAAAAAACAACCCCAGCTCCCGCTCTTCAACCACAAAAAAAGGAAGAATTGCTAAACGCGCAGTTGCAAGACGGAGACGCGTTGAAAGCGGTCAAAAAGCAGTCCTGCAAACTTGCTAAGAGGCGTCTCCAAATTGGGCGAGGGTTGAGGGAGGAATGAGCTTTTATAAAGAACACCCAATGGGGGCGGTGGGAGAGTAAAAGAGAAAGGTGCGCACGCGTATTGCACCCCCCCATGCTGGATCTTGCAAAATGTGCTGCAGGAAAGTATCTTCTTGGCAGGAAGGCGACCGAGTCCAAACATGCAAATTTAAAATCCCTCCCCTTCGTGCTCATTGGTGGCAAAGGAAGGGGCGTGACCGGATATGCAAATAGAACCCGGCGTTTTGAAGACTAGAGGACATGCAAAAAAACACCAAAAAACCGACCGGCATTTTTCGTAAATGGCGGAGAAGGAAGAGGTGTGGCTGAAGTGTAGCCGGAGAAGGGCGGGGAGGCGGGTCCAACCCGGAGCTGGAGGGCGGGGCGCAAATGCAAATACAAGCCATGGTGGTTGCTGATTGAAGGAGGAGTTGGGACGGGTTGGGATATGCAAATAACTGCGTTCGCCTCCCCGAACGTGTCGTCCCTCCTCCGCTCTTTGCCTAGTCCCGCCCCGCAGTTTAAAAGTCGCGGCGCCTGCGCAGTGAAGGGAAATGAGGACTTAGTCTGTTACACAACTGACTGTGCTGTGTGAGGGGGCTGCGTTCTCCCTTCGGTCTCAAGACTTTGCTACTCCCCACGTTTCTTACTAGGCCTTCCCTCCCCACGCATTGCTTCTAGGCATGAGCGGGGATCAGCTGCACAACGACTCCCAGGTAAGGGGGCTCCCAGGCTTGTGGTAGTTAAGGGGAGAGGGAGGAAAGTATGTGCATCAAGGCCTGCAGTCCCTTTTTAGAATATTTGGGGGTGAGGGGAGAAGGGTGATAGTACCTTTCGCTCCCAAAACTGAGCACTTCCTCAGAAATAGGGGGAGAGCTCATTCTCCTCCAGATCCATCAAAATCAGGGCCCCTTCCTGTCAGATGGTATAGGGGGACTCTGCTTCCCCACTTCTTCCTTAGGGTTTTGGGTGGGTCATGAGGTTCATGGGCTCAAAGAGAGCCCGATAGCTTTCTCCTCTTTCCCGAATGACATGATCATGGGCCTCCCGTAATATTTAGGCCCTTCGCCCCATGTTCCCCCGCCACACACACGCAGGATCCCCCTCATGCCACCAGACCCGCTGGAAGGGTTTCCCCTTCTGCCTTCAGACCCGCACACCTTGCATTATCTCTTCAGGGTCCTCATCAAGTTGTCTGTTAATGCCTAGAGACCGTGCTTAGAGCCCCCTTCCTCTTCTCCCAGCAGTCGTCTTTAACATGATGGATCTGTCCTACACCTTCCAGCAAAGAGGGGGCCTTGTGGGGAGGAATTCTTGCCCCTCGTCCCTCCCTCTTCTTAGAGGGCAAATAGGGAACATGGAGGAGGTTTGGGGTGAGGGAACCTCCTGGGAACACACAAATGCGCACGAGGAAGAAGGCAATTAAAATAGGAAAGCAAAACTTCGGTGGGGGTGAGGGAAGGAAAAAAAATGCTCTAGATGTTTGGCCCTCTCCTTTGATTAAGGGGTTCTCCGTAGCTGTTTTTAGGGGCATCGAGTTGCTTTCTCCCCACACCTTGGCTCGTATGTCCTAAACCTAGAGAGGGCGAGACATATATATCGTTATTTTTGTAAAACCATTCCTAAGTCCAGATCGAGCTAGGTTTTAAAAGATGTATTTTTCCCCTTTCCCCCCCCGTAGATCGATCCAGATTTCCGAGCGAACGGTGAGTCTCTTGCCCCCCAGCCCCTTGAACTGGGGAGGGGAATCAGATTTGCCCTGCTTTTTCTCCTTTCCGCCCTCTCCCCCTTCCCTTGTATTGCTGAGGATGGTAAAGGACAGACATGGCGTCCCAGAGACTAAGTCCCGTCTCCTCGCTCACCGGCCCCATTGTTCCCATCGAGCTTCCTAATGCTCCGAAATCGTAGGGCCCTCGGCCCATCCGACCCGGTTTCTCGGTAGTGAGGACAGTGGAGACCCCAGATCCGGCCTTCCCTTGGTTTTGGGGGTGCGTTTTGGGCCCCGATTCCCCCCTGGAAAGTCGCCTTGTCGACGGTCGGGACTTAGTCTCTGCGCCATTTTCTTTTTCTCTCTTCCCTGTGTGTCTCTCTTTCTCCTTCTCCTCCTCCCTCGAGCTGCCCACAAGGAGCCTCCTGCAGTGAAAACATGTGAAATCACCACCATTCCTGGCCTAAATATTGGCTCTGAAAAGAGAAAAGCGCCGTCTTTTTTCAACAAGAAAAACGAAAAAAAGCTCGATTTAGCCGTCTTCCTGCCCTTTATTCCTGCCTCGTCCCTTTTTTCTCCTCCCCCAGGTCTGTTTCTCTCAATCAATCCCTTCCCCCTATAACGAAAGGTGGTTGCAACATGTTGCTCTTGAACAGATCATCCATCCATCTGAATATACGACTTGTTTAAGACTGAGATTCAGAAATTATAGCTTGTTGAGTAGGGTTTTATTCTTAATTTTAAAAAGCAATGAAAATAAAGCAGCATACACAGCACTAGAATCGCATCCAGCATCACTTTGCTAAAGTTTGATAGTTGATGGAGATGGGAGCGGGTGGTATTAAGTTTGTAAAACAAAAAGAGCCCAAATATCTTTATACGTGTGCTTTTAAATCTGTTTGTGTTTGTGCATGCATGGGAGGGTGCTATTACTCTGTTATGTGTGCCTTTGTTGCTGTTGCATGGGCTGCTTTTGCTGCCTTTTTGAAAGGAGGAAATAAGATCTTGGGGAAGGGGAGGTAGAGGATTAGGACTGCTTATCTGTCAAAAACGTCAAAATAGCTTAATCTACCTTTGAAAAGGTGATTTCACCTTAGCTCTTGACTCCTGGAGTCTTTATGATGTTGGCTTTCCTGCTTTCATAAAATATTGCAGTATTCTGCATAACATGCTTTGCATGCTGGCTTGACAGTGGATTCTGTATAGCTTAAATTTCTGCTCCTGTACGGAAGCATGTCATTGTGTATGATAAAGAAAAATGTGTTGATACAATACTGGTGCTTTTTCTCCTTGAACACTCAAATACTTCTACTTGGATATTTAAATTTAAATCCTTAAAAAGCTATTTTAAAAAGAGGTAAGAACAACTTCCCCAACCCCCAAGTGAGTGTGTTTTTGGTTATTAATTTTTTTAACCACTTTCTTAATTTATATGCATGCATGAAATATCCCCCTCTGTTGACAGTTCAGTGCATAAGATTGGATTTGGATCACAGTGCACTTAAAACTGTTGTCCCTTTTTGGCATCTTGCCACCTCCCAACTTCTTAAAATGTGTACTGAGAGCAGATCTGTCTTAGGTATCTGGTTGTTCAGGCACCTGAACTTTGTGTTGGCTAGTTCATCTCTGTGCGGGGCTGGTGCCTTATAAAGATGTGGTATTGATAACATTGATACTGAAGAATTTTCCTATCCCTGTTGTTGGGCATTTCAGACACAAATACTGTATATCAGTGGGTAGGTATACTATGCACTTGGGCTTAAAGCATCACACACACACACCCCTTTGCAGACCCCAGCCTTCCTTTATCTATCATGAGATGTCACTGTAGTAGATTTTTGGGCCACTGGCCCTTTGATATGAACACTGTTCAAGAAACAACAGTGCCTTGTCCTTTTTGACCTTGCCACTAAGGCTCAACTTGCTATCGTGTCCTCTGAGGTTCTCTGAGTTTCACAACACCTAAGTGTCCCTGATTTCTAAGTTGGAGACTATTGCATACTGTAGTTAGTGTTTTTAAATATCTGTTTCTGTTACAGTGCTGTACAGGGGCAGGGGCATAGAATTAATCCTGTATAGAAGATCCTGTGCACAAAATATCTCTCTGTGTATTGATTTTATGGCGTTTGCCAGTTTCCTCTCCCCATTGCCACCCTGCCAGTGCCTTCCTTTCTTGAGGCAGCAAGTCTTCTGCTTTAAAAAGGTTCAAAACATACAAATAGTGAGCTGTTGTTTCCCCTCTATTTGGTCATGCATTTATTTAAAGGCAGTGATGGGCAGGGAGGAGCCCAACAGCTTTTGTTACCTTTTAGTTTCTGAAAATATAAGGACAATATTTATATGCTTTTGATGAAGGCAGCAAATTTGAGGTAATATACAGCTGTGTCACCATGCCTATACTGTTTCAGATCTCAAAAGCCATGGAAAGTATACTCGAAATTCTCAAGTGGATAGGAGACAGCCAGTGAATCCTACTGATTTACTGCACAATATTGTTGCCTTTGAATAGAACTAACTCATACATCAGTATGACTTGGGAAACAGTGATGTCAAAGATGCTGTCAGGCATAGGTTTGGCCTGCCATGGGCTATTAAGTATCAATACCACTCCCAACCAGGTTGTCCTGGCCAGTATTTAAAACTGGATAGTTTGGCAGAATGTAACTTCCCTATACTTTCACTTAGGTATGGTGTTTATTAAAATTGAGGTACTGTTTAATTCTCATGCATGTTCTGTATATCTGCTTAGGAGGGTTTCCTATTAATATTTTGTAGTTTTAAGAGCCAAAGCAAACATTCAGGTGCATGGAAAAGCCCCCGCCCCCCCTTTACTGCATTATATTTTAAAAAGAATTTGCATGATTGTATGCTCCCTCAATTAAATTACATTACATTCAGTTACATTAAAACAAAGCAGAACCCTGCTTGTAGAAAGCTTGTATGTCCGAGATCAGGCTGGCGTTTCTGACATTCTGGCTTTCCACATGCAAGAGGTACATTCAAATGTGATTCCTCCAACTGCAGGGGACACAAATATTCACAATATTCACTTAAGCCCCTAGAACCTTATTGCTTGGAGGATTGAGTTCACATTGTACAGTTCTTATATTGAAATAATTGCATGGCCTTGGCATGCATCTGAAAAGAATTGACCCTTGGGTTAATGAGGAGATGCGCTTGTGTGGTATATTGTCAGTGGATTTGATTCTCTACATGTGAATTTATGTCAGTCAAGGAAAGTTGTGTATATAGTGTCATATTTGAATTAGATATTCAAAATCTTGTTTCAGCAGAGTAGTGTTTTTCCTTTCTGACAACAGTGTTTCTGTTGGAATCCATCTTGTCCTTCAGTTCCTGCATTGTTTTCGAATCATGGCTCTTTTCTCATTTTACAAGTAAATATTTTTTTTTTACCAGCTATGATGTGAACTTGCTAAGAGGCAGTAACCCTGATGTCTCACAATAACTTTTTTTATAGTGTGCAAGCCACACTTTTGACTTCTCAACACCAAGAAAAAGACAAAAATGTGACTTATACATAGCAGAATTCACTGGCCGGCTTCCATGCAATTCTCCAATAAGATGTGGCCTTGAGTGAATTTTCCTTTTGATTGATTGGATTAAATATTTCTTTATTTAGCACATTTTAATGCCTCCCCCTACAGAAGTCCCGTCGCGGTTCATGCTCCAAAATTCAATATTTTGTTGAAAAATTGGAGATTGACGGACACCAGTGAAATATAGCCTGTGCACTTGAGCACATAACTTGAACCCTTTGGCAGCTTATTGGACCAAATGTGCAGTGTAATCCACAGCATGATTACTTAGAATTAAGTCCCATTGAGTTCTGTTGGATTTACTGTCAGATAACATAGGAACATAGGAAACTGCCATATACTGAGTCAGACCATTGGTCTATCTAGCTCAGTATTGTCTTCACAGACTGGCAGTGGCTTCTCCAAGGTTGCAGGCAGGAATCTCTCTTAGCCCTATCTTGGAGAAGCCAGGGAGGAAACTTGAAACCTTCTGCTCTTCCCAGAGCGGCTTCATCCCCTGAGGGGAATATATTGCAGTGCTCACACATCAAGTCTCCCATTCAGATGCAACCAGGGCGGACCCTGCTTAGCTAAGGGTACAAGTCATGCTTGCTACCACAAGACCAGCTCTCCTCTCCTAGACCAGCTCTCCTCCTCCTCCTAAGTATGCTTAGGATTGCAACTCAAGGCTGTGAGCCCTTTTGGGACAGGATTATTACCATATTTTACGGACTATAAGACGCTACGGTCTAGAAGACGCACCTTAATTTTAATCCAGTTTTTCAGAGTTTTAACATATTAAACTGCTAAAACATATAAGACGCACCTGAATTTTGGCGGATATTTTTCGAGGAAAAAAGTGAGTCTTATAGTCCATAAAATACGGTAATTCTAAAGAATGCTGTAAGCAGCTCTGAGCCTTTTGGGAAGAGTGGGATATAAATGTAACAAATTTGTAACAGATAGTTTTAAAAACTATGTAATCTGGAGATTTATGCAAATTGGCCAGTTTTTGGTAACATCACTGGAATGCTTACCTGACAGTTGTAGTTGGATCCCAAGGGGTGGTGTGAGGGCACATGATTCAGCCATATTGCTGAAGCTATTCAGGTCTAGGTTTGATCAGTGCCTGAATTGGAGACTGCCTGGGCAACTCCATGTATGCTGTACGTTCCATGATGGAAGAAAGGCCATAAAGGAAGTAAATCGACAACTCTGTAGTACTCGGAACATGAAAAGCAGTAACTTGTGGACAAATGGCATTTTTATTAAATTGTTTTTGGACCTGAATAAATGGTAGAATCAACTTAGGTACATCCGTGTACATCGATTTAAGTTGGGTTGGGCATTTGTATGAGTGGAGCAACTGTTTGTTTATCACACATCTAGGCAGTGTTGTGTCATCAAGTCGGTGTTGACTCCTGGCAACCACAGAGCCTTGTGGTTTTCTTTGGTAGAATACAGGAGGGGTTTACCATTGCCATCTCCCGCGCAGTATGAGATGATGCCTTTCAGCATCTTCCTATATCGCTGCTGCCCAATATAGGTGTTTCCCATAGTCTGGGAAACATAGCAGCAGGGATTCAAACCAGCAACCTCTTTCTCCTTAGGCAAGTTATTTCCCCGCTGCACCATTAGGTGGCTTCTAGGCGGTGTACAAAATACAAATTACAATATAAAAATAAACAATTAAAACACTTTCACAGAATAAAAAACAGTTAAAAACAATTCACAAAGTGAAACCACTAAAATAGTTTCCAACTAAATGGAAAGGAGAAAGTGTGCATTGGTCAAATTAATCAATTTACATTCAAGGTTTATGATTTAGCATAAGGTATAGGAAGTGTCCTTCTCTAATGTTGTCAGAAAAACAATGATGAGAGCTGACACTTGGATAGCATTTTCCTGCATTAGTCAATTATTAGGAAATACATTCCTTTCTTTAGCACACTTTTTTTTTTTTTAATTCCAGGTTCTACAAACCAAATAACAACTCCATGATAATGTGGGGTGGCGATCTGGTCTCTGGTCTCTTCTCTCCAGGCATGGTTTTTCCTTTTATCTGGCTTTTCAGCTGAATTAGCATGTGACCTTTTGCAAGCTGCTTAAGCTCTTTGCCTCAGTTTTTCACATTTAAATTGTGGAAAAGCTTAATCTGCCATCTAAGTGAGAGAAAATATTAGAGATTCTCCATGGTCATCAGTGAGCTTATTGGCTATGATAACCTGAATTAGATTGCCTGATTATTAATTCTGTTTAATGAGGTGGCTCCTATTCAAAGTTTCCTTTCCAAAAAGATCAGGGTGATGAGCAAAGGTGGGATAGAAGTTCACATTGCATTATGTTACTTGGTAGCTTTGGATACAGCTTACTTGGTCTGACTTTAATTGCATAACTTGTCCCTCTGGCTTGCACTGATTCAATTGTATAAAATATCTACAGATATTTTTCTTTTTCTGGAGTAAATATATGTGTGTTGTTTCCAAAGGAACTCTAATCAATCTGCACCTTGGTCCTTCCAGTTTCAGAATCATTTTGTGTACAAAATGCTGCATTCCCAACAAGGCCATACAGAGCTCTCTTGTCAAATGTCAGCTTATATAGCTTCAAGCATCGGTTTTGATCAAATAACATCAGGTTATTTTTCTCCCCTTTCTTAAAAGGACACTAAAAACCCATGCTATTGATCATATGCGCTTGCTTACAATAGCATTAGTGCAGTGGTTGTAACTACTACTGTGCAATAGTATAGGACTGTTTTATAAGACATTCCGCACTCCGTGTTGCAAACAATGGCATTTCTTTAGTGAACTGGTTACACTCAAGTGTGGCTTAGAAATGCATTCCTATTGCCCTATAAATCTGGGCAAAGGGAGCACATCTTTCTTTCAAGGACTAGTATGAGCTAAACAACTGTTGCTGATTTGTTATGTTAACTTCGTTCAAGCAAACACTGGGACAGTTTTAAAGGTAAAATGTGTCGCTTCTTGAGGGGAAGGAATTACTTCTATTGTTGGTCAGCATTATGTCTGCTGTGCAGCAGGAAAACAGCCCAGCCATCAAAGACTCTCTCTTAGCATGCATTTGTAGGAACAAAGAGAAATTGTAGCTACACACTGTACTTGGGACAATTTAATGCCTACCCACTTCCTGGCATAATGCCCACCTACTTCCTAGGCTGTTGCATCCAGGCATTACATATTATGCAGAAGTCCATACAATAGCTTGTCTTTGAGAAGTGTGAAGCTCTGAGGTGAGGAGGAAGGCAGGAGCTTGTTCCTGCGATTTTGCTGGGTGTCGACAGTACAGTGACAGTACAGTACTTCAGAGCCCGCTGTGTTATCTGATATTCACACCTACACTGTTGGGGAGGTGCATGGTCTGTGGGGAAGATGCCTGGCTGATTATCAAGGCCAGCCACAATGTATCGATTCCTAATGCTGTGTGTAACTGAAAGTTTTATGTGTATAGAGTCCACTTTGCATAGGTTCAATGAGCTCTGCTTCTCACCTCTCAGCAGTTGCTTGAAGTACACCAGCAGTTGGGGTACTAGGGCATAACTGCTCCATTAAAAGCTCTAATATGGCTACCTATTGCACCTGTCCAAACTGGAGCCAGTCTGGCTTCTGTGGGGCTTGTGCAGGAATCACTTTCATATTTCTGTACCATTTATGTGTGGGTTCCTGCATGAGTGCGCATGTCTACACCACTCCGTCCTCAAAGGGGGAATTGTATTTGGTGCAGTCACGTGGGGAGTTCTCTGCCGGAATAACTATGAACTACATTTAAACAAGTCACTATAACATGGTGATAAAAATGGCTCAGCTGGAATGAGGCTCATTTTGTGTCTGTTTCACACCTCTTCTGCCTGCAGGGGCAGATGTCAGGGTGGAAGGGAATGCATCCCAGTTGCCATGGGAGCAGACTGATGTTCCACGCCCTTCTCCAGTTACACTTCGTTAACTAGCTTGGACAGCATGTAGATGGAGATGTGCCTCCAGATAGGCATCCCTCTCTGCATTCTGCCCCAGCTAGTCATGTAACTGTGAAATCAGTGCTGGATTGGGGCAGAAGTCTTGCTGTGCTGCACTTCCAGGCAATGAAATTACCATTACAACATGGCAGTAAGGAAAATGTCAGCCTGGTTGCCTGAGCAATGGAGATGTGTTACCTCTCCCCCTTCAAGTGAGGGCAACAGGAGGGCTTTGTTTTCCCTCAGTGCTGATGTCATGTAGCTAGGTCTGATTGACTATTTGGTGCTGCAGTATGATGTTTCCTATGGCTGTGACCACGTGGTGTAGAAACCCTAAAAAAAATTTTTTTTAAAGTGGTGCTACAGAAGGAGAAGATCAAGGAAGTAATGGTTGTAAATAGCAAGATTTTTGTGTCGACCTTTTTGTCTCCTCTCAAAATGGCAACTTTCACATTCCTAATGAGGTTCAGAAGTAATGTTAGTGGCCTCATTTGTGAGCTTTCATCCCACAAATGGCTAGATCTGTTTTGAAGATGTAGAGACTATAGCTCTATTCACACATTATATTCAAAGCATGTACAATCCAGTGTTCCCTCTAAGGTGTGTGCACATGCTCACATGGTTTTTTTGTCTGCTCAGTCAATTTTAGATCCCACTTAGGTTAAATCAGGATGGCCCCACTCTGAATGCACATGCGCGCGCACACACTGCCTTGACACTGCTGCCCAGAACAAAATTCATTCTGCACACAGATGGGGTTGGGGAGAGAGAACATTGGTACAATCTGTGTACGGATCTGTACGCATGTGCAGTTATTTATACATGTTGAAAGCATGTACGGTGTACACTTCATATCTGCACTATGCATTTGAGGGATTTGTATTCAAGTTAACTTCTTAAATGAACGCATATGCAGCCATTCACACTAAAACATGTACATTTGCAGAGACAATCTGTATAGACATGTAGCATATCTGAATTGTGCTTATTTCTCAGACTCATGATTAGATGGAAGCCTGGATTGACTAGCCATTGAAGTGAATAATGTGGCCTCCTGAATCTGCTCTCTTTGAGAATAATTAAAGGGATTTGTTAAACACAACTGTTCACCTGATAAACTGCTGCACTTTCAATAGTTTAATGGGTTTCTGAAGAACTAACTGAACATGAATGTCTCAGTGGCCTGAACCTTACTTATAGCACAAGTGAGATTGCCATCTGCAAATGTTAAATCAGAACCTACTGTATGGCTCTTCAGTTTACAAGGGCCGCCTTTAATTCAAACAAAGCCACATACAAAAGCAAGTATTTGCATAAGGGCAAAGAGTACATTTATATCTTCAGGCATTTGTTGGGTAGCCCACTGGATTTTATTCATTTTCTTAGCTGCACTGTCAGCAGAAAGTGTGGAAATTACAATAAGTATTCAACATGTAATTCATGGTAATTTTTCTATTAATGACATTGTGGAATAATTGCGCAAGGAAGATCTGGTGAATTACTGTGTTATTGGCAGCTGACTCGCTCTTCTGTTTAATGAGGGATGAGAAGAATTTTTTTTATATTTTTAAAAGGGAAGTCTTACCAAAATCTGCAAAGTTCTTTCTCATTATAAAATATTTGGCTTGAATGGTTTCCAGAAAATGGTTTTTGGTTTAACAGACCTTCAAACCTCTACCTTATTTTTCATAGGATACCCGCTAGCCTGTGACATGAGAAATGAGTACCTCACGTGTATGCCTTTACACTCCCCCGCCCCCCAATGTCTTACAGAAGAGATATTGCATATCTGAAAGAAAACTGGATTTGACAGGCGAGCACTATAAGACACATGAGGCCATGTTTCTTCTAGCATAATGATTAATTCAGATATTTAAGCATTGGAAAGTAACCCCTCCCTTTGCTGTCTGATCCTATGCATGTTTACTCAGAAGTAAGTCCCATTGAGCTCAGTGGGGCTCTCCCCCCCCCGCCCCGTTGTATGTAGAATTGCTGAGGGTGGGAGATTAGCTTGGCAACCCCCCCCAACTAAATATTTAGAAGGTAGCAATGGATTTATACATTATTTGTGGTTAGGTAAAATCTGGTAGCTTCCAGGAGTTACCAGTTTCTAATTGCTTCAGAACATGTGTAACTGAGAGCTGCTTCCTGTGTTACATTATAAAGGCATTTGTGCACTCTTGTGATCAGTGTTCCCTCTAACTGGGATTCCCAGATGATGTTGACTACAGCTCCCAGAATCCCCACGCAAAAGCTATTGCAGCTGGGGATTCTGGGAGTTGTAGTCAACAACATCTGGGAATTCCTGTTAGAAGGAACACTGCTTGTGACCCCACCTACAAAGCAGGCATAACTCTAGATGTGATTTCTATTAGTCTTATGTGCCTGGTCAGACTCATTCCTGCCTTACATTTGCACATATTTTCAGGCATGGGTTAGACATGTGCATGGGTTAGACATGTGCATATTTTCAGGCATGGGTTAGACATGGGTTAGACATGAGAGTAGATAGCCTTTGGCCTGATCTGGCAAGGCTCTTATGTTCTTGTATACCCATTTAGATGTGTGAAGCAGCTCTCAAAGTGTCTTAGCAGGAGAGTCTTAGGATCACAGGCAGGAAGGGTCTCATTTTTTTGCTAGTCAAAAGGCTGTTTCACACATTACATTCAACACAGGGTTGTGGCCTCTCCTGACTCTTTTTATGAGTGTCCCTGTAAAAATACATGCATTTTCAAACACTGATTCAGGCTTAACTGTTTTATTGTACACTTTATTTTTGTTAAAGGTGGTCTATCCAGACAAACCTGAACTCTTGTGAAGCGGCCCTAGCTCTCTTACCTGAAGCTGGATCTCATGCACATTAAATCCTGATCACATCACAACTTATCTCTCCCTACCTCATCCTGCATGTAATACTTTAGCTAAAATCGGGCAGTATGATTAAGATGCCAAAGGTGCTTGACCAAGGACATGTTTTGTAGAGTAGTCACTTCTGATATTCGCTATTTCAAAAATGCATACCTGTTTGGGGATAAAGAGGATAATCTTTTCTGGCTTTGATACACTAGAGGAACAAGTGCATTCTTTTTGGTGAAATGTCCGCGTCAGGTTTCCACCAGTTCCTGATGATAGAAATGAAAGAGCAAAGATAAGTTATGGGAGGGAGGACAAGAGAGAAACAGCAAAGGGACAGTCAGCAGAGTGCCTGAAACTTCTAAGAGCTTTATCAAAAACATGCAGCGAAAATACTTTGTCTCCTCAGAATGTACCTTAGATAAGGGCCAAGTTATTCCGTACTGGAGAATGTCATAAGAACTGCCCTGCTGGATCAGGCCCAAGGCCTATCTAGTCCATCATCCTGTTTCACACAGTGGCCTCCCAGATGCCTCTGGGGGGGCCACATGCAAGAGCTAAAGGCATGCCCTCTCTCCTGCTTTGCTCCCCTGCAACTGGTATTGAGAGGCATCATTCCTCTGAGGCTGGAGGTGACCCGCAGCCACCAACCTAGTAGCCATTGATAGACCTGTCCCCCATGAATTTGTTTAAGCCCCTTTTAAAGCCATCCAAGCTGGTGGCCGTCACCACATCCCATGGCAAAGAATTCCATAGATTAATTATGCACTGTGTGAAAAAGTACTTCCTCTTGTCGGTCCTAAATTTCCCGACCTGGTGACTCCTGGTTCTAATCTATTCCAGATGCTGTCCACTTCTGTTAGCTTTTGTGCAGTGGTCTCAGGGTGGCTCCCCACGCCCAGATGTAGATATTAAGCTCGGTGTGTATTTTGGAACATGTGCGGGTTGGTGTGAATGTCTCTTTCACTGAAGGCACGTAGGTTGGAAATCCTATGTGCCCATCCATGCCCTGCCCTTGTCCATGCAACTGAAAAGAAGCTTGAGTCACCAAAGACAGCTACACATTAATCGGTGTCTTGGTTGAAGCAGTGTATGAAATGCCCCCTCTCTTTGGCACTGCTTTTATTGCAGTTGTTTTCAGGAGTTTTCTTTATAGTCTTCCTTGAAAATGAAAAAAGCTCTTCCATAGCTTGAGGGGTGAGCTAATTTGTGCTGTCAACTGCTGACCACCAGTTCGCTTTGTGGAAGGATTTGTCTGGTGTCACTTGCTTATATGTCTGCTCAGTTAATTTTGGACCCCGCTCTGGTTTAATCAGGAAGGTCCCACTCTGAATGCACATGCACACACACTGCCTTGATGCTATCACCCAAAACAAAACTCATTTTGCACACAGATGAAAAAATTTAGAGAGAACACTGGTGTGAAGTGCTTTTCCCAGCAATACCTAAATGAATGCATTGGCCATAGGAAGAACAGAAGCCTTTATATCAGGGGTTCTCAGATCTGTTACTCCAGGTGTGGTTGGATCACAGCTCCTGTCCTCTCCAGCCCCACTGGCCTTTGGGACTGGGGATGGTGAGAGCTGTAATCCAGCAATGGATGGGATGGGGAGTCCAGGCAGAAAGTCACTGTTACTGGGGTAACAGAAAGTCACTGTTGCTGTTAAAAGGAAAAGAGGTCTATATGTTTAGCAAAAAATAATCTGACTTGCTTCTGAATTTGATATAAGTTGCTATTGCAAGTTTTGAAATCTCAATAAAGTTGTCAAGTTCAGTACTACTGCAGAAGGGAAGTTTTTTGACTCTTGACCAGTTGCCTTCGAAAAGATTCTGTTGCACTTCTCTCAGTGTACATCCTCTCGGTTCTCATTTTGAGTATATTTTTTTCTGCTTTCTTGAGGGGGAGGAGTCATTTGTTTCTGTATTGTCTGCATGCTTAAAAAAAATCAACCTGTTTTCTTTAGATAGCAAACCACTAAGAAAGCAGTTTGTGGTGCCTTATTAAAGTGGTTGCACATTTCTATCATGATGATGATTAAAGCCTGCTAAGGGGTACAAAATTGTTAAAATTATTTGCCAGAGATTTGCTGTGTTGTTCAGATCTGAACTACGAGATGACTAATTATAGACCAGTTCCTCCCTCAAGGAAGAGAGTGTGTACTTGCAGCCTCCCTTAAAGCTTCTCACTTAGGTATATCTCATGTCTTGCTAGATCATACCTGATCTCCCCTTCAAATGGGTGCCTATGTACATAAATGGCCCTAGCTAAAGACATGTTGGTTTCTCTTATCTATTGTTAGAGCAAATTAACTATTATACCTTTTTGTAAAAGCTTGCTTGTTGTCAAAGCCAATACAGTTATCTCAGGCTATTGTATTTCTCCTCTCTTATTTGAAGTTTAAAATCCAAAAGTCCCCTTTGTGTTGACTTCAAGTGCTTTAAAGCCAGGGGACATTTGCTGTTGACTTAAGTGGGCGGTGGATTTCCATCTTCCACCTCTGCTTGCTGTCATTCTAAAGTTCTAATTCCTGATATACAGCATCTTAACGCATTTCCACAGTGGCAATTTGGGATCTCGCCAGCAGAAGATTATTCAGCTGCAGGTAGAAAACAGGCGAGAAGCAGCACAATTTAGGCTTCCTCTTCATTGTGGATAAAATTGTTAAAAACTGGTTTTGCTGATATTGCTTGAAATTTGTTCAAGCTGTTAATCAGTTTGCTGTTAAGCTGACTGCTGTGTGGAAATGGTGGAGCTAGCTTTTCTTCTCAGTCTCATGGAAGGCATTTTAAATGAGAAGTTCTCTTTTCATACAAGTGTCCATATTAATAAAGCACTGGGAAAATGAGACAGAAATAATTCTGGGTTTTATTTATGCAAATTACTTGATGAAAAATCGGCATCATCCCCACGACTTGTTGGGTTTAACAACACTGTGCTCCTACAGGGATTTCCCATTCATTTCAGTAAAGGGCACTAATCTGTGTGCACATTCTTTTGTAGTGAAATTCTGTGCACATTGAAGTGTATAAAGAACTCTATGTCAGAGCATTGGTTCCATAGCATTGCATGACAAAATCAAAGTAACTTCAAAGGAAGTGTGATGCCTCTTAGGAATCCCTGAAGCTTTTAACTTGGCTTTGTAGTTGCCATTTAGTTTTGTTTTCTGACTGGTACTTTCCTGATAAATGAGAAATTGCAGAGATAGGATACTTTTGGAACCAGATCCCAACATTCCAGCAAGTTCTTTTGTTAAGATGTAGGAATGCTCCTGCAGGTCATTCATGTGCCTGAAAGTATAATATGGACATTTTTGTGCATATGTCAATATTTGAGGGAAACCATGACAAACTGGAAGACTTCTAACATTGCAGCAACACCCCAAAGGGGGCAAGGGGAAGATAGGGAAGGTGGCATAAGAACAGCCCTGCTGGATCAGGCCCAAGGCCATCTAGTCCAGCATCCTGCTTCACACAGTGCCCCACCAGATACCACTGTGGAAGCCCACAGGCATACCCCTTCTCATACTGCTGCTCCCTTCAACTAGTATTTTGAGGCATCTTTCCTCTGAGGCTGGAGATGGCCTCAGACTAGTAGCCATTGGTAGACCTTTCCTTCATGAATTTCTCTAAACCCCTCTGAAAGCTAAGTTAAATATAAGTTCTGTCTTTTTTATAGAACTTATTTGTTGCATGTTCTGTTTATGAAGCACCCAAATAACCCATGAATTAAACATATAAAACCTATAGCATTATTATAAAATGAACAACCATTTTGAAACAGTGTCACATATATTCAGTTCAATGATGAAAGATTGTTTTGAGCTCTTGTTGCTCATCAGTGATGGTCTGTGCACCAATTCCTCAGTGGCCAGCGAAGTCAGTGGCCAGCAACCTTTGGCACACTTGCCAAAAGTGGCTCGTGAGATCAGCCCCTGTGGCACACTCACTTTCCTGAGAGAAGACTGCAACACTGAATTTAGCAGAAGCTGTGCTAGATCATTTTCCCCTTGTGTCCAGAAAGGGACCCTGGAATTTCTCCATGTCTGTATCCAGGGATGGACATTGTATTAGTGGGAGTTTCTCAGAAATTATGCTTGTCCAGGAGCAACTAAATTAGTCAACTGGCAAGATCTGTATTTTAATTAATTTTAAATTTAGCTTATTAAGCATTTAAAAAACATTATTTACTTTACATACAATGTGAGTGAGTGTAGGAGAGAGAACTTCTGCATTTATTACTGGCATACAAAACCTTAAATTAGAGTAAATAAATGAAGACTTGGCACACCACTTCTGAAATGTTTCCGACCCCTGCTATAAATTATGCCCTGTATCGCAGGAAGTTGCCTGTAGTCTGGCCTTTTTCATGAGGGAAGCAGAAGAACGGCCAGCCATTTGGATGTTTTTATCATATGTGTCTTACAGAAGTGACTGGTGGGAGTGCTCCTATTACTTAAAAAGGTAACATGAGAAGTTGCCTTTTCTTTTAGATCTCTATCTATTAGTGAACAGTCTTTCCTTTATCTGGCTCAATATGTCCCCTTAAGCGCAGTTCTCTCCCTGACTCCACAAGTAATTGGCATGGCTTAAATTGGGCCCTTCATTGACGGATATGCATTCCTGGTCAAGGCTAATGTTTCTGTATTTGAATGAGGGCCAACGCTTGTTGAAACAGCTGTTTGGTTTCCTCTGAGGTTGCAGTTCCTTGTTCTAGAGAGATGCTGCTCAGAAAGGACATGCATACACATATGTTGATGTTGGAATACACTTGTGCCATAAATGTTGCTTGTATGGTGCCAGGGATGTTTTTGAGTTAACGAAGTAGGTGAGTGCTCTTTGTATCCCTGTATGACTAGCATTTGTTTTGTAGTTTGACAGTGCAAAAGGATAAAAACAGACCACTGCAAACTTGCTGTAAGTAGTCATGTGGGCTGGAAAGTTTTCCATTTATTAAAATTGCCTTTTTTGAAGTAAAATAATAAATGGATTCGGTCCCAGTCAAATTAAGTATTTGGAGTTCTTTTTAGTTGACTGTCCCAAGGATCCATCCATCTAAAATATACACGCACAGACAAACACAATCTGTTGATTTGTAAACTGGGAGGAGAAGGAATGTAAACACTGATAAATTAAAACTAAATGTACATAATCCAAATTTGCTGAATGAAATTCCAGCCTCAGAGGCAGGATGCCTCTCAATACCAGTTGCAGGGAAGCAACAGCAGGAGAGGGGGCATGCACATACACCTGTGGGCTCCCCAGAGGCATCTGGTGGGCCACTGTGTGAAACAAGATGCTGGACTAGATGGGCCATGTGCCTGATCCAGCAGGGCTGTTCTTATCTTCTTATGAAATCCCCATTGATTTAGGGCACTGGAAAGATTTCCAGTCAAAAATATTTTGCACCAGATGTCTATTGGTTAGGATGCCAAATTGGCAGTTGGTAGGAGGATGTATTTCTTTTGTACCTTCTTTCACTCCCCCAGGGCTGTATCTTCTTCTTTCTCCCCTGTATATAAACTTGAAACACAGATTACATTATTTTTGAAAACTCATACTAGAGAACTGACAGAACCAGAATACTTTAGTCAGATAACTTAATTTTCAGGGATGCAGTTGTGCACACACTGTTCAGCTTCTTAAATCCCATTGAAGCTAGTGAGATTGAAGCAGACTGACTGTAAACAGGATTGCAACCTAGAACAGAGCTTGTAATACTTGAGGCCAGGCATTGTCTAGTAGTGCATGGCAAAGGAATGCTGGATCTGTAGAGCAGGAGTACTGTTCTAGGTGTAGGAAGAAAGTAGTTACTTCTCTTCTCCCCCTCTCCCTGATCTCTCTTTCAGGTCATGTTAAGAACAGCCCTGCTGGATCAGGCCTGAGGCCCATCTAGTCCAGCATGACCCACCAGATGCCACTGGGAGCCTATAGGCAGGAGCCGAGGGCATGCCCTCTCTCCTGCTGTTACTCCTCTGCAACTGGTATTCAGGCATTCTACCTCTGAGGCTGGAGATGGGCCTTCTGACTAGTAGCCATTGACAGACCTCTCCTCCAAGAGATTATCCAAAGTTGATTATGTGTTGTGTGAAAAAGTACTTCCATTTGTTGGTCCTAAATTTCCTGGCAATCAATTTCACCCCCCTGGTTCTAGTGTTATGTGTGTGTGAGAGAGAATTCACTCTATCCACTTTCTCCACATCACGCATGAGTTTATAGACCTCTATCATGTCTCCCCGCTGTCGTCTTTTTTTCTAAACTAAAAAGCCTTAGGTCAACACTTGCCTAATAAGCAGTGTTCTCTCTTGGAATGAGTTTTGGTCTGGGCAGCAGTATCAAGGCAGTGTGTGTGCACATGCATTCCAAGTGAGGCCTTCCTGATTCAACCTGAGCAGGAACTAAAATTAACTGAGCGGACATCAACAAACATGTGAGTGCATGCATTAGAGGGAACACTGCTCATAAGGAAGGTGCTCTAGGCCCCTCATCATCTTGGTTGCCCTCTTCAGCACCTTTTCCAGTTCCACAATGTCTTTTTTTAGATGTGGTGACCAGAATTGAATGTAGTACTCCAGGTGTGGCCATACCATCATTTCGTATAAGGGCATTATATTAGCTGTTTTATTTTCAATCCCCCTCCTAATGATCCCTAGCATGTAATTGGCCTTTTTCACAGCTGCCACACATTGAGTCGACACTTTCAATGAGCTGTCCACCATGACTCCAAGATCGCTCTTCTGGTCAATCACCGACAGCTCAGATCCCATCCGCGTATACTTGAAGTTGGGGTTTTTCATCCCAATGTGCATCACTTTACGCTTGCCAATGTTGAACTGCATTTTCCATTTTGTCGCCCACTCATCCAGTTTGGAGAGATCCTTTTGGAGCTCCTCACAATCCGTATTGGATTTCACTACCTGAAAGAGTTTGGTATCATCTGCAAATTTGGCCACCTCACTGCTTACCCTTACTTTTAGATCATTTATTAATAAATTAAAAAGCACCTGTCCCAATACAGATCCCTGGGGGACCCCACTTCTTACTTCTCTCCATTGTGAAAACTCTTCATTTATCTCTACTCTCTGTTTCCTGTCTTTCTACCAGTTAGCAATCCACACATGTACTTGTCCCCTTATCTCATGACTGCTAAGTTTTCTCAAGAGTTTTTGACAAGCAACTTAGTCAAAAGCTTTTTGGAAGTCCAGGTATACTATGTCAACTGGATCACCTTGATCCACACACTTGGTGACACTCTCAAAGAATTCCAAATGGTTTGTGAGGCAAGATTTACCTTTGCAAAAGGCATGCTGGTTCTCTCCCAGTTCTATGTGCTTTACAACTTTATTGAGAATGCTTTCCATCAATTTGCCTGGAACAGACGTTATACTAGCCGGCCTGTAACTTCCCAGATTGCCCCTGGATCTCTTTTTAAAATCGGTGTTACATTTGCTACTTTCCAGTCCTCCGGTGAAGAGCCTGATTGTAGGGATAAGTTATATATTTTTGCAAGGAGGCTGGCAATTTCCATTTGAGTTCTTTAAGGACTCTTGGGTGGATGTGGTCTGGCCCTGGCAATTTACTAGTTTTCACTTTTTCCAGACAGTTTAGGACATTATCTCTTGTCACTTCTATCTGACTCAGTTCTTTAGCCTCCATCCCCGAAAAGCCTGGTTCAGGAACAAGTATATGCTCAGTATCCTCTGCTGTGAAGACGGACACAAAGAACTCATTTAGCTTCTCTGTAACCTACATATCCTCCTTAATAATCCCTTTCCCTCCCTCATTGTCCGGCCACCTCCCTGGCAGTTTTCCTGTGTCTGATGTATTTTTAAAAAGTTTTTGATATGCCCCTTGCTTCTTTTAGCTAAATGTTCCTCTTTTCACCTCCCTTATTGTCACCTTGCATTTCTTTTGCCAGAATTTTTATTCCTTTCTGTTCTCTTCATTTGGGCAGACTTTCCAATTTCAGAAGGAAGTCTTCTCCTTTATGGTTTCCTTGACTTTACCTGTTAGCCATGCTGGCATCCTCCTGGACTTAGTGATACCTTTCCTCCCTTTTTGGTATACAGTCTAACTGGGCTTCTAGTATTGTGGTTTTGAATAAACTCCATGCATTCTGGAGCGAAGTGACTCTCCTGATTTTCCCTTTCAGCTTTCTTTTCAGCATACTCCGCATTTTGGAAAAGTTTCCTCTTCTGAAATTCAAAGTGTCTGTGTTAGACTTCCTTGTTAAATCCCTCCCCTCATGTATGCTGAATTTGATTGCACTATGGTCACTTTCACTAAGGGGTCCATGACACTGACATCACGCACCAGATCCTGGGTGCCATTCAGGATTAAATCCAAGGTCTCCTCTCTGTTTAGTTCCAAGATCAACTGTTCTAGGGTACAATCATTCAGCGTATCTAGAACTTTAACCTCTTTGTCGTTACCTGACTGTGAATTTACCTAGTCTATTTGTGGGTAATTGAATTCACCCATAATTACAGCCCTGCCTCTCCTTGACGCCTCCCTGATTTCCTTCTGCAACTCCCAATCACTGTCACCATTTTGATAGTACATCCCTAGTAGCACATTTCCTTTCAGCCCTTGTATTGTCACCCAAAGGGTTTTTGTGGAGGACTCTGGTCCTCCTAGGTTTTCTACCTTGTTAGATTCTATCCCTTCTTTAAAATACAGTGCTATTCCACCTCCAAGGCTCCCCTCCCTGTCCTTTCTATAGAGTTTCTATCCAGGGATAACAGTGTCCCACTGGTTCTTGCTGTTACACCATGTTTCTTTTATGCCCACTATATCTATTTCTTTGTTAGCAAGCAAGCACTCCAGCTCACCCATCTTGGCTCAGAGGCTTCTGACATTGCCATATAAGCACCTATATGCTGAATCTCTTACCTCGTGTGTGATATTTTTCTTTTGGCTCTTAGATCTCTTTGACCAGCTAGCCCAGCTTCCTTTCTGCTCTTTATGTGGTTCTGCTCTGTCCCCTTCTATTTGATCTGAATCTTTTACACCTTTGCACCTTAAGGGATGGCATTTGCCAAACCAGATACTGCCCAGCTCTTGTCGGCTATTCCCCAGGCGTCATTTTAAAAGCTGCTCTGCAACCTTTTTGATTTTAAGCGCCAGCAGTCTGGTTCCATTTTGGTTCAAGTGCAGCCTGTCCCTTTTGTACAGGCTTTGCTTGCCTCAGAATGTATCCCAGTGCCTAACAAATCTAAACTCCTCCTCCTGGAAGTAATGTCTTACCCACGCATTGAGACCCTTCAGCTCTGCCTGTCTCACTGAACCTGCTTGTGGAACAGGTAGCATTTCTGAGAATATTCCTTAGCAACACATCTTTGGGGATATAAAGCAGTAATCAGGGCAGATATAGAATACACTGTTTTGGGAGAATGTAATTTTGAATACATCTAAGAATAGAACTTTGCTATGCATTTATCCTGTCCCCTCCACACCAATATTGAAAGGGCATCTTTGCTTCAGTGCCAAAGAGTAAGAAATATAGCTAGAATAATACCTATTAGCACTCGGGAAATTTTGTCTTTTAAATTCTTGTCCCTGATTCGAATGCCTCTTAACTATTTAGCATCATGACTCGAGTCTTTAGGCTATATTTTGGAATTATGCCTGGTTGAATCAGTAATAAACCCATTCGACGGGTATAGTGGGAAAACTGGGAAGGGCATCTACCAGTTTTAACATGCCTAGGAAAGTTTCCTTTCTTAGTATGGTTTTCCTTATGGTCTTCCTTTAAAAATATGGGCTACCTTTATAAATTCTGGGAGGTTTTGTACATGACGAATTTGGATATCCCCATGTGTTGGCGTGATTCATTATAACATTAGCAGTTGACACAAAATGTTGGGGGGCAGTACTTCAGCCATGCCTAACTGCAAGATCTCAACCCCCATGTTATTCACTACCAGGCTTGGGATCTGCCACCTTGCCCAAAAAGACTTATTCAAACACAGCAGTAATAGGATTGCTGATGGTGTTCATAATGATCTTGATTAATACTTGAACACTTGTAATGTAACTTACATGTCCTATCTCTGTCATCCATCAGGGATCCTCAGTGTTGGGCCCCCAGATGTTATTGGACTTCAACTCCCATAATCCCCATCCAAAGGCCACTGGGTCTTGGGATTATGGGAGTTGAAGTCCACTAACATCTGGGGCCCAACGTTGAGTATCCCTGATCTAGATAACAAATCTTTCATAGAAGTCAGTAGTATCCCCCCCCCCCCAATCACACAGCTGTGGGAAGGACTGAGGTGGAGAATGCTGTCTTGCCTAAGGCTCTCTAGTGAGCTCATCATGGCTGAGGTGTGGCATGACCAAGGGGCTTACCAGCTCACTCTCTTTATGTCAAATTAGATGCAACTTTAATGATGTCATTGGTCCTGGTGTGTTTGCTTCACCCTCTTTAAATAGCATATTGGGGGGGTTATCAGGATTGTGGCAGGGGAGTGGGGGCTTTAATTTGTCCCCCTTGCACAGTTGCAGTGTGTGTGTGGGGTCTTTCTCTCTCTCTCTCTCTCTCTCTCTCTCTCTCTCTCTCTCTCTCTCTCTCTCTTTCTCACTCACTCCCGGGTAGCCCTTCCATGGGACAAGATGAGGTGGTTGCCTTAGGCAGCAGATAATTTGGGCACCAGGGAGGCAGCAATTCACTCTCATGCCCCACTTAAAACAAAGAAGGTGGGGGAGTGGAGGATGCATTTATGGGGGAAAGTATTTGCCCACTGCCTCAAGTGCATAGCCACCACTGCTATGTGCACATGCTATTTGTCTTGGGCAAAGAAAGCTTTTATTGGCTCCAACTGGAACTTTTGGGGGGGGGGGACAATGTTGGGGAGAGGATTGTGCCTCCATTACCCCATCAGTGGTCCCTATCTGGATGCCCCTGCCCCTATGCTTGAAACTTACAGAAAAACAAACATTCGACAGCCAAAGGTGTGATTAAAGCCACCTCTAGCTTGGTCCCTCTTCACTATGCTAGATCAGCCTGGAAACAATTGGCCATTCTGGAAGCACATAGGAAGGTGTTGGAAGCACTCGCACTTCCCAGAGACCTCTGAGATGCCTCTGGACTTGGCAGTGGCTGGTTGATGTTGTCGATGGGCATCCTGAAGGATCTGGTGCAGAAAGTCTTACAAGACATGAGTGAGGATCACAGGGTAGTATAAGAGAAAGGAATGGGGCAGAGAGCTGTGGGCAGTAGAGAGGTAGCCCTGCAGCCCAGGAAGAGCACCTGAGGTTTGTGAGAGGAAGAGGAGACAAGTATTCCTTTAATGTCTCACCTGTGTACTGAGGTTCTGGAGTGGGAGGGAAGGTATCCCATTCTCACTTTGTACCCTGTTAGGGTCTAGTTTCAAGTTGTCCTACATTGGTGTTCACAGTGTCTGGAACTGAAGCTTGGAGAATAACTGTATTCAAGTATGTGCAGAAGTACTTGACTCTCATTCTAAATGAAATTTAGATTGTGTCTCCTAAGCATATCCTTAAATCCAACAACTTGCTCTGATTTGTTCTGTTTGAGATGAGCTGAAACTACTTGGGCATCATTTATTTGCCTTGACTGTTCCTGCACATTTTTATTATTGAGAAAGCTTGTTTTTGGTTGGTTATGTTTGGGGAAATAAGTGTTTGTCACTCTAAAACAATTGATCCAGTGTTTACAAACATGCTCTTGGATAAGTACTAAATCTATGGAGAGAAGACTAAGGTCTTGGAAGTCTCTTCTGTATAAGTGTAGCCTGGGATGCTGCTGAGTCTTTGTCTTTTTCCTGTGGGTTGAGAAGTATCATTGCTGTGTGTCCTCAGATAAAGCTAAGAGGTGAGTACTGATTGTTCTCTAGACTCCAAAAACTAGAAAGCATATAATCCTGTTTATGTATACAGATCTGAGCTGGTGTAGTGTAGTGGCTAAGAGTGCGGAATTAACCTCCTGCGGTCAATACATGTCAATGTTGGGTAAGCACTTGTGTCTACAAATGTCACAAGCAAACTTCAGGAACAGCATGAATATGCTGCCTCCCACAATATATTTTCAATACACTGAATGTGGGTACTCTTTTCCAGAAGGACAGATTCTTTGTTGCAACAACCTAATCTGCTGTTGGCTAGGTTTTGTGGAAGGTGCATTGCACATGTGTGTTAATCAGGGCTGCATTATTTGATTCATTGGTTAACTTTTAAATCTCTCAGTGGTTTTCGATACCATCAACCATGGTATCCTTCTGAATCACCTGAGGGATTTGGGGATAGGAAGCACTGTTTTACAGTGGTCCCACTCCTATGTATGTCTCGGGTAGACTTCAGATAGTGGCACTTGGTGACAGTTATTCTTCTGAGCGGGAGATACTATATGGAGTCCTTCAGGGCTCCATTCTGTCACCAATGTTTTTAACATCTACATGAAACTGTTGGGTAAGGTCATCAGGAGATTTGTGCAGGGTGTTATCAGTATGCTGATGACACCCAAGTCTATTTTGCCTTGTCATCTATATCGTCGTCCTCCTCCTCATTGTCAGGAAATGGCATTCATTCCCTAAATGCCTGCCTACAGGTATAAGAAACTGAAGCTGAATCCAAGCAAGACATTGTTGGGGGTCAAAATCTTCAAGATGGGATAGAACCTCCTGCTCTGGATGAGGTTACACTCCCCCAGAAAGAACAGGTTCATAATTTGGGAGTGCTCTTGGACCCAGGACTCACCCTGGTGCCTCAGGTTGAGGCTTTGGCCAGGAGCACCTTTTACTAGCTGTGGTTGATTCAGCAACTCTGCCTGTTCCTTGAGGAGAGTGACCTGAAAATAGTGGTACATCAGCTGATAATTCCCAGATTGGACAACTGCAATGAGCTTTATGTAGGACTGCCTTTGTATGTAGTCTGTAAAAGTCTGCTAGTCCAAAATGTGGCAGCCAGATTGGTCTCTGGGGTATCCCAGAGAGATCACATTATGCCTGTTCTTAAGCACTGGCTGCCAATATGTTTCCGGGCAAAGTACAAAGTGCTGGTTATTACCTTTTTAAAGCCCTGAATGGCTTAGGTACGAGTTACCTTAGAGATCACCTTCTTCTGCATGATCCCCACCGCACGTTAAGGTAATTTGAGGAGGTCCGTCTTCAGTTACCATCAGCACGTCTAGTGGCGACTCAGAGGCAGGCCTTCTCTGTTGTCACCCCTAGGTTGTGGAACGCGCTCCCCATGGATATGAAAGGATTATCTTCCTTGGAGGCCTTCAGGAGAGCCTTAAAGACCCATCTTTTTAGCCTGGCTTTTAAAGATCTCTAGTTTTAGTTTTAATCTGGCTTAAACATTTTCTGATTTTAACTATTTTATTATGTGTGTTTGATTTTTTTTTTTAATGTAAACCGCCTTGAGCCACTTTAGAAAGGGCAGTTTAAAACAGTCCCCTTGGTTAATTTAAATTTAAATTAGCCCCAGCTAATTTAAAGTTAGTAGTATCCACCTCAGCTTTGTACTAGCATGGATGCTGTTTTCCTTGTGTAAGGATATAGCACGTGGCTGCTGTGTGACAAAAAACCCACCACTGTTCTAGACTAGTTATTGCTCATGTGCAACCTATAAGCCCGTACATATGCAAATGGGAAATTCTTTGCTAAACAAGCATTTGGATGGTTTCTCTTCCACATGCAATATAGTGCAGCTTCACAGAGCTCCACAAGTGCAAAAAGTTCCATGAGTGTCACTTGAAAAACTCACCCAAACAATCCTGCAACCAGCAATATTAAAAAAACACCCTTTTTTCTCTAACAGGAGAAATGCATCTCCTATGAAGAAATCTATATGACATAGGTTGTTTTTCCTTACTAGAGTACACACCTTGTGTCAGAACGATTGGTTTTTGCCGATAATCAAATTTATGCAAATGTGATCACTTAGTTAAAATGTCATACAATTAATCAACCATGATTTTGCTCATCAAGTGAGAGTGCTACTGTTGATCGGTACTGAATAGAGTTTCCAGATCCTTGCATTGAGATCCTAGCTGTTGCTCTAAATGACTGGAGATAGTAGGAAAGAAGGCAACTCGCTACATCTCTCCCCCATCACTCTAGGATCCTGTTTAATACAGAAGCCTTTGAGAGAGGTGTAAACAAAGGGACCAGAGGGTGAATTGCATCCCTTCACACTGCATTGGAACTTTTAAAGGGGTAGAGTGCATTTCTGGGCAAAGACCTGGCAGCTTTAGTAATGAATGCATTCGAAGAACTTGGCAAATTCTTCTGTAACATCTTTCTGAGTCCAAGCTGCAGGAGGTAATGTATCATTGCTATCCTCGCAGTGCCACTTTTGGGGGGGGGACGGGGACGGACATTGCAGCAATAATTATTTGATGTCAATAGCTATGTATTGTAAAATAACTAGTTATCTTTTATTAACCTAATATTATGTCATTTTACATAATAAATCACCTCTCCCTGTATTAAATGCATACCCAAGAAAGCTTAAAACCTAAGCATTTACTTAAAGGAATATCTATATACATTTTTTAATGTCCTCTGTTCTTAAGGAAGCCTGCCATAGCAGTGTGGAGCTCTCAAGCACTGAATATTTTTAACTGTTGGTGCTCGAGTGTTGGGAAATCTTCTACTCCTCAAGGTTAGGAATAGCAGGGTTGTATCTGAAGAATCCACTGCATCATCTTTTACAATGGTCCTTTGTAGTTTGATGATGAAGCTTCATTTGTTAGCCACCCCATAACAATTTGTTCTCTGGGCAGCTCACAACACAGCATTAATAATGAAATAAAAAGACATAACACATTAAGTCAAAACAGACCAAAGTGGGAGGGGAGAAAATACAAAATACAATAAAAAGCAATTTAAAATCTCTTTTAAAACAAGTTCCAACATCAAAATTTAAAAGGTCTGCATGAACAAAAAGGTCTTTACCTTTTGTGTGCATTCTCTTAATAGACTTATGTGTTTGGCCTATAGAGAGAGGATATATGTAACTGAACTAAATTCTCCCAAGTGGCTTGCTTTTTGTCCATTAGTTAACCTGAATAAAGTAGGAGAGAAAAATCATATCGGCTCTTTGCAGTGGGAAGAAGGGTTAAAATGTTGTGATGTTATGCACAGATGGGTTGAAATGGATAATCCACCCAGTGGCTTTAGGTAATACTCTGCTCCTCTGCTTCCAGATCTGTTCTGATAAGAGGTGGTTCAGAGCAAGCCTTGACAAACTTCCTTTTGATCTAGGAGCCAGCACCAAAATTTAGGAGCTCGACAATGGATACTTGACAAAATTACTGGACTTCTTTGTGGAGTGGGAGAGTGAATGGGCTTCTCTTTACAAGTAAAGGACAGAAGCAGGACTGCCTAGGACAAATAAAGATGTTATTTAACAAGTATGGACCTGCAACAACAAAAATAGCACTATATCCCTAGTGAGCATGTGTTAACTGAGCCTGTGGCTGACCAATGGTGACAAAACAAAAGTTGGCAACAAAGACAAGAGTCCATCCTCTAATTTGAATCTTACTTCATGTACAAATTTTATTTTAAGAGTTAGTGTTAAGAAGCAGGATTCTCCAATTTTGTGTGAATGTTACAGAGTGGGCCAAGACGTGTTTCTTCTGTTATGTCGTTCCATTTACAGAGTGTTCCCATAAAGCTAGAGAGTTGTGAGGGAATTCCTTCAAAACTTGCCCACCAACACCTGTGAAGGCAGTACTTCATAATATCAAGAGATTAACTACAGGTGGACCTCATTATCTGCAGATTTGTGTATCCGTGGCCGGGAAAAAGATACCTGACCTCAGCATATGTGGATGTGAGGGTGAAAAAGAAGACAACATGCTGACCTCGTGTATCTGCGGAGGTCATTACTGGCCGCCATTTTCTTCAAGGGAGCCACAAAATGGCTCCAGTCTCTGTAAGAGAAATAGAAAAAGAAGGGGGGGACACACACAGATCTTTGGCCAATTTAGGGGCACAGCACAACTCATGGGGAGCAGCAGAGCAAGGTAAGCAGCTCCCCCCCCCCGGTGAAATTCGGCTGATTTTCAGCCGACTGGGAACCTGACTCCTGCGATTGCATAGGTTCCCTTAACTCCATATTTGCCGTGTCCATATCCACGGCTGCAGCCTGTAACAGAACCCCTGTGAATATCGAGATCCACCTGTATGTCAAACTCCTTCCCCTTTAGAAGCAGAACAAACTTCTGACTGGTAAGGGAGCCACAGAGTTTCAGCATTTTCTTCTGCAAAGACTATTGGACAGCTTTTCCCTTCAGAGGCAGCAGGGGTTGCGTACCTGCTTTGAGGGAACACTCTTTAAGCTAAGAAATTTCCCACACTTTTTGCTGAAGTCCTCCCTACTCCCAGCCACTGAGTTCCGTTAGCAGGAGTGAAGAAATGCTAGCTTAGTTTATCAGCCAGACAAAATATTTTACTCATCAGATGGTTCCTCAAGCTACTTTGGTACATTACTCATCAGAACTTTTTTCACTCGGGCATCATTTTTCACTTTTCACAGACTAATAGACTAGTGGATTTCCTCAGCCCTGTCCATTAGCTTCACACACTTGTTAATGAGCTCACAAACATTTTGTCCCATTGACTAACATTGGGGCAGGGTGGGGGGCAGGGTTGGCCCCTTCCAAGTTTTGTGAGACGTATCTATGGGTCTCTGCCAGTACCTCTCACTTGCTTGCAGGCACTCAAGTTCTCTATCCAAAAGGACTAACATTTCAAGCTCTTTCAGAAATAGATATAAGTAACCCTACTGCCTGAATAGAGCCACCTAATGGCGTGGTGGGGAAGTAACTTTCCTAGGGAGCAAGAGATTGCAGGTTTGAATCCCTGCTGGTATGTTTCCCAGATGATGAGAAACACCTGTATCAGGCAGCAGCGATATAGGAAGATGCTGAAAGACATAATCTCATACTGCGCGGGAGATGGCAATGGTAAACGCCTCCTGTATTCTACCAAAGAAAACCACAAGACTCTGTGGGCGCCAGGAATCAACACAGATTTGACGGCACAACTTTACTGCCTGAATATCCTAGCCCAGGCCAGTTGATCAGATACAAGGGAGTGGGCATGCCCTCGCCACTTGCTTGTTGGCTTCTCAGAGGCACTTGGTGGGCCACTGTGGGAAATGGGATGCTGGACTAGAACTTGAGCCTGACCCAGCAGGACTGCTGCTATATTCCATGGCTCCCTGGTGCCTGAGATCTGTCAAGCCGTGATGTAGACTTGTGGTGAAGAAACTGAGCTTTGAACCAGGAAGTCCCAGGTGTAAGAATCACCTCAGTCATACACTGACTAGGGCCCAAAATCTACATTAGGCACAAGGCACACAACAAAACTGTAAGAGCCCTTTCCTCCCCCTAAAGGCAACCTAACTTCAGGAGGGGGCTGTTCAAAGTGAAGAAACAGGTGGGTGTGCACACACATGTACACACAGGTAATTAACTAACTATTCCCTCACATGCTGCTTTTCCAGTGTAATCCCCTCTCCTGAACACAGTTCCAAATCACCAGATATACACATTTGTAGTTATGCCTGAGGCCATCAACTCTCTCTCAACCTCACTTCTCCCATTTCCTCCCCCACATATGATGATAATACTGATGACCTAGTTACTGAGTTGTTGTAAGGATAATTAATGTGTGCTTTGAACACTCAAAAGTTTGATAGAAATGTAGAATGATATTGTTAGGCCATACTACTTTTCTAACCAGCAAATGCTGTCGTTCCATGGGGGAGAGCAATGGATCAGGAAACGTCTTGGTTTGCCTGTCAAATGTGTTCTTGTTTTTAATTTTTATTTTAAAAAAACACACAACAGGAAACCTTTGTAAGGACAGGCAGTGTGAAATCTGCTGATAACTAGGCCATAACCATTGCAAAGCTGTCTCTGTGAGAAGTGGTCTGAAGCTCACTTACTTTTTCTTGCTGACATGAACAGCAGCCCCTACCAGTGCAAATGTGAGAGTTTTGCATCTTCAAACTCTTCTGGATCCTTATGAAAACTGTCTGTTGGTATATTTGTTGGTTCTAATCTATCAAATGTGTATTTCTCCCTATGGTAATGGAACATAAAATCTGTGGGATGGGGTAGTGCACATTGCCCAAACCCTGTACCATAACAGCATTCCATAATTAAGGCTCTGCCCTGTGAACCTGTCCCTGTGGGTCCAATCTATTTGTAGAGGAAGCTGCCTGTTCTGTCTCCCCATTATTAACTTCTCTGGGCTTTCCTTCTTCTAATTAGGGATGTGTGTGAAATGGATTTTGTGTTTCGTTTCAAGCTTGAAACAAAACGCAAGTGCCTGGATCATTTTGTTAGAACAACTGGTCATGCCAGTTCCAGTGAAATGCACTAGGAACGTTCTGTGCATTCAGAGTGCCATTTTGGAGGGATGTTTTTCTGGGGAGAGCTGGTCTACTGGTTGGGGTCAGCGGGTAGACCAGTCCTCTGCCCTGGACTTAGAGCATCAGCCTACCTTGGTGGACTGGCCTGCTCACCATATGAGGCAGGTAAATCAGTCTTCTGCCCTAGACTTAGCATGTTGGCCTGCCTCCGAGAACTAGTCTGCCCAGTAGACCAGTCTTCCAAGGCAGGTCAAGTCACTAAGTCTGGGGCAGAAGCCTAGTCTACCCACTGGCCCCATCGGTTAAACCAGCTCTCCCTGGAAAAATAGTCCTCCAAACTGGTGCTCGGAACATTTCAACTTGAAACAGGGTCATTCACTTCTGAGCTCAAAACAGACCCTTCATTTGAAGGACATTTTGTTTCGAGTGCAGAACACTCAAAATATTTATTTATTTATTTATTTATTTATTTATTTATTTATTTATTTATTTATTTATTTAACACTTCTGTCCTGCTCTTTCTCCGAGGAGCTCAGAGCACCTGTTTCAATCATAATAAAACATGGGGAAAGCGTTTTGCACATCCTGATATTTTATTTATTAACATTTATATCCTGCTTTTCCACCAAGGAGCCAGAGTGGTATACATGGTTATGTTTATCCTCAACAATCCTGTGAGGTAGGTTAAGCTAAGAAATAAGTGATTGGCCCGGAGACTCCCAGTGAGTTTCATGTCTGAAAGGGGATTTGAACTCAGCAGCGGGGAAATGGCTTGATTAGCAAGCCAGAGGTTGCCGGTTTGAATCCCCACTGCAATGTTTCCCAGACTATGGGAAAGACCTATATCTGGCAGTAGCGATATAGGAAGATGCTGAAAGGTATCATCTCATTCTGCTCGGGAAATGGCAATGGTAAACACCTTCTGTATTCTGCCAAAGACAATCACAGGGCTCTGTGGTCGCCAGGAGTTGACACTGACTCCACTGCACACTTTACCTTTACTATTCCCAGGTTCTAATCAGATACTCTAACCACTAGACCACGATGGCTCTCAGTATGCCTTGCTTGAGGGCCTGGCAGTTCTTTTGCATCTGCCTTCAAAGCAGCCCCATCCCGTTTTTCTTATTTGTCCACACTTTAAAACGTAACTTTCTGCATGTCAGTGAAATATGCTTCTGATTTTATTGTTTGTTTGTTTGATTTCTATACCACCCTTCCAAAAATGGCTCAGGTGTTTTATGCAGAGAAATAACAAATAAGATGGATTCGTGTCCCCAAAGGGCTCACAATCTAAAAAGAAACATAATATAGACACCAGCAACAGTCACTGGAGGTACTGTGCTGAGGGTGGATAAGGCCAGTTTCGTTCAAAGAAAACAGTTCCCTATTTATTGGAATATTTTGAAAACACTGCAGGGTGTGCGAGACAGCAATGTGCTGAAACTTGACTTCAGCGTGTTTAAAAAAACTGGAGGGAGATCAGCTATACTGCTTATCATGGATAATCACCAAACCAAAATACACAATAGATTCTGAAGAGTGCCTGTACATACATAAATACATACAGACTTTTTTTTTTTTAAAGCCCTCAGTAGGTATCTCTGGCTCTGGGAAGAGTGATGTGGATTACAAGTAGGTTGAGGGTTGGTGTGTTTGATGGAACACCTTACTGTACTTGTAACATGACTTCGGGAGTGTGAAAGAGAAAATTGAAACTGTTTTAGGTGTGTGCCCTCTGCCTGTTGCAGTATTAGTCTCTCCCCCCACTCCCATTACGGTAAAAGGCATAACTCCACTGAATGTTCCTTTTGCACAAATTTAATTAACATAAATGAGATCTGTACAGAAACTATTCCCTTTAGATTGTGACCTCCTTGTGTTGCCAATCTGCCCTCCTCTCATTCTGTCCACTCATTGCCACCTCTAACATTTATTGGATTCTGAAACAGCCCTGTGATCTTATATTATGCTCATATGAATGTTTTTGCAGAGTAGGGTAGACTCCTCTCTCCTTGGCACTATTATCTCCCGCAACCCCACCCCCCACCCCGTTTTATCTTTATTACAAAGCAGAGGGGAAGGAAGCATCAGTTTTGTGTTTGGCAACGATTGTATATTGAACTGAGCTGAGACTAACCCATTAGCAATATTTAGAAAGCTCAATTCCTACAACTTTGTTTCTAATATTAGAGCATCTTTTTTTTTTTTTTTTCCTGTGCTAGGTAGCCTCACTGCTTGATGTTGGCCTTGGAAATAACTACCAGGAAGCCCATTAAGGTTTCACTTTCAAATGCAGCAGAAACAATTAAGTTGCTTGTTGCAGTTGCTCTCTGTAAATGGTGCAATCTGCATTACAATCCACCTTGCAGCAAACTGTTGCTGATGGCAAAGTGCTTTCTTAACAATGACATTTCAGAGCATAGGACAAACATAAAGAGAGCTTGTGCATAGTTTGAAAGGTTAAGTAGTGGCGTGTGTGTTGTGTTTGAACCAAAGTCAGGAAGCAGCACTTGGCACTGGAGTTGGCTCTGCAGAATGAAGATCAAAGTCTGTGTTGGAGAGAATGAAATATGTTGCTGAGTGTGAACGCTGCCCCATTTGCTAAATCTGCTTTTACAGGCATTGGTTTGTGACCTCACCAGTCCAGTCTTCCCACAGATGAATGTTCATTATTAAATGACTACATCAGGTGAGATGACTTAACCTATTCTGTTCAGCTGTCACAGATCAAGTACCAAAGATTGTATTTGCATGTCAGTAGCCATCATCTGTAATGTAGGGAACACACTTGTTCAGCTGAAAGTCAAGTGTGAGAGTTTCACTGATGTACATGCGTTTGTGAATCAGCTCTTATCCCTGAGCAGGGCTGTAAACTGCAATAGGATTAATCAGTTTAAAACTTTATAGCCTGATCCTATGTAAGGACCACTTCATTCAGTGGGACTTGATCTCACTAACTACATAGCAGCAAAACTAGCCACTGCTAGCAGAGGCTTCAGAGCCAACAAGACAGCACCAACTACAGATTGCATTACTCTTTGCTTTTATCACTAAAGGAAGTGTAATAAATAAAAATTACCACTCGTGTTAGAGAAAAACACCTTCTTTGCTCTTTAAAAACATTATTCTCTACAGAGGTACACTGTGGCCAAGGGGTGTGTGTGTGTTTGGTGCCTATCAGTTGCAACGTTCCTGATTAACCCATGCTATTTAAGCAACTAAGGCTGGAATCTTGTGCCCTCTCACTGAGATCAAGTGATAAAAAGCACTTGTATTGAAGTTCAGCGGTCATCTTCTGTTGTGGCTGGTCATGATGGGAGCTGTAGTCCTTTTAAACATTGTTCACTATTTGTGATGTATATTCCTATACACGCATTGCAAACACAATAGGGAAAATAAGGCAAAAAACCCTAAAGTAATTTTTACTTTAAAGCTTAAAATCAAGATCCGTCATATTTGCTGAGGCCCACCCGCATTACACCACATACACTGAACTGTAACTTCAAAAGTGTGACTGGTTTCTCATTTTTCAGACCCTCAAGCATTAAAAAAAACCTTCTTCAGATGAATTATTTTTAAAGCATTGTCATAACTGCAAAATTGTAAATGTGTCATTCTATATCGATCTATCTATATAAATAAAAACACTTGGGATAAAAATCTGAAAGATCTGGAAACCCATGGAGAAGAAAAGCAGGGAAGGAAAGCCATTCCATAAAAGCCATGCAGCTCTGTAGGTCGAGAATACCTTTCTCTCTCCACTCTGTTATTTGCCATGGGTTTTTAATACAGGTGACCAATTTACAAAGTGGTAAATTTGGAGAAGATTTACTTCTTGGTAAAACTCTGACCTTTACCACAACTATAGTATCTTGCTGCATTTATATTAACACAGTCATCCAAGCAATTAGGTGATAAGTTGGTTGTCAGTATTCACCCAAAGTCTTGAAAACGTATGGGTAACCTTGGTAATTGCAACGCTTAGGCTAGAAATCTTTTTCTTTCATTTAAAAGATTGCTGAGATTTTTCTGGCACTCAGTACCGAATTCTGCACTTTCATGGTATCGTCATGGAATATAGGCAAACTTACATGCGGGCGGGGGGTGTCCTCGCCTACTACTGCGAGTAATGAAACCATGAGTTATGAGGCATTTTGCTTTTGGAAAATGTGGGGTTAGGTTCCAGAATGGACAAAAAAGGCAAAAACCATGCTCTATGGGTTCTATATGTGCCCTGCAATGCCCCCCCCCCCCAAGCTGTGAGAAATAACGGAAGAAAATGCTTTTTGAAAATGAATTGAGCCACAAAATTGATCTTCCTGACAAAATGACGGCTGGAAGTGACCTCTGGTCACTTCCAGCCCTCTAGGAACCACAGATACGTGGGTTTTAACCCTTTTGTATCCATACATAATGAAATTGGGTGTCAATTAGACACCCATGAATATGCGGCACCACGAATAGCGGTTCAGCGTATATCAAGGTTTGTCTGTACACAGCCTCTGTAAATGAGGCAATGCAATGTTTGTTTTTGTCGGTACTGCAGTTTTCTGTGATAACTGTGTGACACTGTTTAATTTTATGGTATACAGTTATGAATATAACGAAATGGGTCTCAAAGGACTTCTAGGCTCTGCCATACAGTTCTGTCAAATACCCCTCCCTATACTGAAGTATTCTGATTTATGGTTGAGTGGAACAATATTGTTTGCTTTTGTAAATGAATTTGTTCTGTTTTCTTTTCTCCACATCTACCCTGGTTTTATCAGCATGATAGATGTTGTCTTAAAAAGACATGATATATGTTGTTTGAAGGAGCCAGAATAGATTAACACTACCTTAAATGGAGCCTCCTAAACCTTGCAACAGTTGTGTGATTCAGGCAGTTGCCATTTTAGTTAGCATATCACCCTGATCCACTTGTGAGGAACTGGGATTTTGTTTGTTTGTTTGATTGATTTTTATACTGCCCTTCCCAAATGGTTCAGGGTGGTTAGAATTAGAATTAGAATTCTCTGCTTTCATCTTTGTTTTGAAATCTTGTTTCTGTGCAAAACTCTGAACTTTGATTTTAAGAAATGTGATGACAAGTAGCATCTCTCATTTAGGAACTTAACTAGAGTTGTAAAGCCACTGATTCATAGGGAGCAACCTTATACAGTACCAGACCACTAATCTGTCTTGCCCGGTGCTGTCTACTCTGACTGGTGGTATACTCCTTGGGCTCAGGTTGAGGTCTTTTCTAACCCTGCTGCTTGCAGTTCTTTTAAGTTTAAATACCAAGGATTGAACCTGGGACCTTCTGTATCTCCTTTCCCAGCGTTTATATGATTGAACTATTTGGTATTCTGTTTGTTTAAATTGGAATAACTTAGCTGAACAGTGAAGTAGCAAATGAGATCTGGTACACATGTTCAGGTAAAATGATGTACATTACATCAATCCATGTACATCAATTTTACATTTCAAGTTTGAGTACAAGCTCAGCCCTCCATCTGTTTTCATTGGGCTAGGACAAATGCAAAATGCAAAGCAGTGTAATGTCTGTTTTGAAGATGGAGGTACGTGAATAAAAGTCAGTGTGCATGAACAAAACTCCATTCTGTGTTTCTGTGAAACTCCATTCACTTGTTTTTAAGGGAGGTAGAGGAAAAACACGCTCAAATATAGTATATTCCGTGAGCAGTGATATCTGATGGAAAGTTGTCATATGTACTTATGACATAATTCTTCGTCTGAAGTCTGAACACCTGTCTGACCCCTGCTCCCATCTTCAAAGCAGGTGGGGAAGGGGAAGAAAGCTGTTAAATAGATTTCAGTGTGATATTTGAATGTTTTGCTGTTAAAAGTGTATTTTTAAAAGCAAGGATAAGTTTAAGGCAGTATTTAGGTTTTGTTTTTCTCCATCTTCCCTGTGCCCAGCTCATTCCAGATAAAATGCCACTGGCCTTTCTCCCCCTTGCCCACATAGATGTCCACAGACATCCTGCACTAGATTGCAGACCCCCCTCCAGCACACATGTGTTTTATCAGTTTTATGTTTTTTTCACTTTCTTAGAAACTATCTTCCTTCTTTGAAGGATTCCAAAGACTGCCCTTTTCGATTTGTGCCAGGCCTATCCCCTTTCCAGCAGCATAGATCACCTGATGATAATGATCAGCTTGGAGGCTACAACCCATATTCAACAACGTGTCCTTATAACTCTGCTGGGCACAGTATTGAAACTGTTAATGAAGTTGTTAGCTAGCCACTCAAGCAAGCTGACAATTTCTTCCTGCTTCTCAGATTGACCTGTGACAGATAGATATCTGTTGGTGGGTAAGCAGATGCATCTGTGTTGAGCTTACCTGCGTAACTAGTGAGATGCTCACACAATGGTGGGAAAGGGCGTGGAATTTCTACCCAAAGATGGCGCTGTTTCTGAGAAAGTGTTTGAGGGGCAGTCCACTGCTGCCCCAGGAAGTGCAGTGGCCAGGATGTGTCATTCCAGCCCCCAGAAATTTCACAGTGCACCATGTGAGTGTGCAGTGCATTGTGGGGATCCTCCCAGCGATGGGTGGCCTCCCATCAGTGTGTCAGCACTGGCTGAAAGCAGCCGGTGCTGACAGATGGTCAAGTAAACTTCGCTCCCTTAACCCCATTTAAGAGGTGAATTCCCTAGACGGCACTGTTCCCTCTAAGGCGTGTGCACATGCATGCGCTCACAAGTTTTTAGATGTCTCCTTAGTTAATTTCAGATCCCGCTCAGGTTGACTCAGGAAGGCCCCACTCTGAATGCACATGTGCACACGCTGCCTTGATACAGCCGCCCAGAACAAAGCTCATTCCACTCAGAGATGAAGAAAATTACAGGGACCACTGCTAGATGGGTTTGCCCTTTGGTTGGGGGCCCTTTGGTTTCTGTGGGTTTTCATGGGCAGCCAAGCCTAGGCCTAGCTGCCCTAGCCCAGTCTTGGCTGCTCATGAGAGCAGTATGTGTGTATGTATATAGTTAGATAGATACTCTGCCTAAGTCCTCAGAGCACTTCGTTATGTTAAATAAAAGCCAGTTCTAACATGTACAGCCCGCATCCCCAGAGAGCACTTTTGGCAAATATTAATGACATCTGAGAGTTGTGTCCCAATACAGCTAGCTCTTGCTCTGTATGCACTGGGTGTTGCAATATCCTATTGCTTTCATTGGAATTCTTGTTTAAGAACGAGGCCTCCATAGGGAAACTGCATTTACCAGGCAATTCTCTTCATCTTCCAGGGGTATATTAAGGTACCAGCATGATCTTGCGGCAGTAAGGAGGCTTAATAAAAGCTCTGTACTCTCAAGTCCAGAAGTGTTAGTGATTTCAGAGACTTGTGCTGTGCTACCTGCAAGTGCCTTGTTTTGATATTGGCACTGTTTTCGCTTGACAGTTCCCAAATACTGCTGCAGGCTTTTTCTGGGCTGAAGTAGGATTACTTTCAAAATGCCCTGAGGAGAATGCTTCAGGTTTGTGTTGTTTCTTAGAGCTAGTGTGGTAATAGTGCACAGTGCTGTTGAACTTGGGTCAGGGGAGGCAAGGGTTCAAATCCCTTTTAAGCTCAGTGGATGATCACTGGGTGACCATGGACCAGTTGTAAGCTCTAAGCTTAATCTACTTCAGAGAATGGTTATAAGGATAAAATGGGACGAGCCAGGGACACCATCCTGAAGTTCTAGGAGGCAGGATGGGCTAAAATGTGATAAAGGGAAGTTGTCCCCCCGCCACCCCCCAAGGCAATTTGATCATGATTGGTAAACTCATCCCACACTTGATTATAAGAGCAGCCCTGCTGGATCAGGCCCAAGGCCTATCTAGTCCAGCACCCGGTTTCATACAGCGGCCCACCAGATGCCTCTGAGAAGCCCACAGACATGCCACCTCTCCTGTAAAACAGTGCCTGCTATCCCCAAATTCCTCAGGCAATCCATAGGGATATCGTGGTCAATGGTGTTGAAAGCTGCTGAGAGATCCAAAAGAACCGGCAGAGTCACACTCCCTCTATCAGTTCCCTGGTGAAGATAATCTATCATGCCGACCACGGCCATCTCAACCCCATAGCCTGCCCTAAAGCCAGTTTGAAATTGGTCTAGATAATCAGTTTCCTCCAAGACCACTTGGAGCTGGTCAGCCACCACACTCAGTCATTTTACCCAATCTTGGGAGGTTGGAGACTGGCTTATAATTATCCATCGCCAGGGGACCAGAGTGGGCTTCATAAGAAGGGCTCTAACCACCACCTCCTTCAAACAAAGTGGCATCCTGCCCTCTCTTACCGAGGTATTAATAATGTCAACTAGACCAGCTCCAACAGCCTCCCTATAAGATGAAATAAGCCATGTTGGCAAAGATCCAAAGAACAGGTGTTAGGCTATACTACTCCAAGCAGCTTGTCCACATCCTCAGGATTCACAAACTGAAACTGATCCAATCTAGTATTGCAAGAGGGATAGCTGGGCAGCTCCCTAACTGAACCTGCAGAAATACTGGAGTCCGGATCAGCCCAAATGTGAACATTTTAATCAAGGAACTCATTGGATTTGTGACAGTGAGACATTGTTTCCTGAAACAGAAGCAGCTTGAGTTAAGCCCCTAATATTTCTCACTGTGCTGACCTCCTGCAAATGCCACGTTTCCCCCAGTGCCGGTGGTTGAGGTGGGGGGTACTGTCAAGCCCCAGTGCAAACTTAGGTGGTGTGCATGGACTGCTGGGAATCATAGTCCTTCCCAGTGCTTCCCCCATAGTATTCTATGGGGAAAATGCTGGGAAGGACTACACTTCCCTGTGCTCCATGCACACCTTCCAAGATGACATTGGGGCTTTCCTGTAAAGGACCCCCACTAGCACTAGGGAAAGTGTGTGTGTGTGGTGGGTTTTGTCACCTCTGCATGGTGCCAGGGGAGCTGTATGGAGTACTTGACTTTGGCTGAAATTTTGAGCCGGCCTAATAAACAGTTAATCAGGGAGTCACGCTTAGAGACAATGGGAGCTGCCACTGGCTCCCGGGCCTTGCAGTGCCTTGAGCATTGGGTTAGAGTGCTGGGCTTTTCTAGGGAGATCTGGGTTCACATTCCTCCTTTGCCTTGGGCTAGTCACAATCTCAGCCCAACATACCTTACAAGGCAGTTATGAAGAAGAATGGGATAACTTACTTCAGCTATGTCAGCCCAAGCTTGTTGGAGGAAAGCTAATATACCAGTGTAATCCAGAAGTGAAATCATCTTGCTTATCCATTTCATCTGTGAAGTTATGAAAAGTTCTATACATTCTTGCATTTTAAGCCTTTCAACAGGAGATATTCTCCGAGTTATTACTTTTGCTTCATTTGCACACCTTGTTGTCGTGGTTGACGTGCACCATGAGTTTGAAGAGCAATCTAACAGAACTTTTGCATACCTTCACAGTGCCAGCTTGTAGACTTGACCTTCTCAATAAATATTTTTAGCCCCTAGTACAAAGCTCTACGATATAATGTTCTGTTAGAAATGCAAAGGTTTGTGTTAGCACAAAAAGTGGCAGAAGAACATCTGGGACCAAATGTTCAGTGCACATTTTGCTGAATGAGTCCTTTTCTATGTTGTTGAGCGGGAACATGGAAAATCAATGAAAATAGTATAAGGCAGGTTGAAAGAGTCACACCAACTGCTGATCTCTTTATAGACCCAGTTCAAGGTGACAAGGCAATCTTGGGGTAGGGGGTTGCTTCATGGGCCGACACCAAGTGAAACCTTGAGTTCATGCATGTGGGACAGTGCTTCTCAAATATTGCCACCAAAATCTGTAATGTCCTCCTTGAGGTGGTCCATGCAGTTTCCACCCTCAGCCTTCCACACAGGCTTGAAATATTCTTCTTTGGAGAGACCTTTTGAGTAGAAGGATGATTTGGCTTCTCTTTGCAGCTGTGGTCAGCAGTGATATTTTTTGTTTACCTTTTAAGCGAACAGGTAAGGCTCTCCTTACCTGTTTGGCCCCTCCTCGCCGCTCCTTCCCCCCCCCCACCAGCGCTCAATTTTGAAAGAGATGTGTGGGGCTTCAGCATTCCTTCCTGCACCCCGATCGGCATCAGCATGCCTATGGCTGGCGTGCATGCTCCCCGGTCATTTGCATGTTATGTTGACCATGCAATGACCCACTCGTGTGCTGACACTGATCAGGGCTGCATGAAGGAACGCTTCTGCCCAGCACGTCTCTTTCAAAATGGAGTGCTGGTGGCAGGGGTGGAGAGTGGTGGGGAGGGAGCAAACAGGTGAAGAGTGCCTTTCCTGTTTTTCAGAGGGGGCCTCCACTGCCGCCCGTTGAACCGGCTCGAATGCCAGCGTTCGGACAGGTTTGGCGCTCCAGAAAGGAGCACCCTATGCCTTGAGGCTGTTTGGTGAAAGGCAGTTTTACAAAGATAGATAGATAGATAGACAGACAGATAGATAAAAATAAATAAATATACAATTGTCATATATCAATAAAAGGAGGAGCTGCCTCTAGAAGACACAGAAAGAAAACTCCATGGGCACCTTCCTTTACCTTCTGCCATGAGATGATCTTCTTTCTTCTTTCTTCTTCTTTCTTCTTCTGTACATTAATCTTAAGCCTCTTAGCCAGGGTCAAGGTTTTCAGGATGATATCATGTTTCTAGCTTGCTGTCTCATCTCTGTTGGGAATAGAGTTGTCAACATCACTGTAGTCTTAATTTAGGGTATCCTAAGCTACGGGATCTCAGGGAATTTGTTTATTATTATCTGCTGTTTAAATTACACTTTGAATCTGCCTTTCTAAAGAGATCCATTAATTACTTCTTTGTGATCAGAATCCCTACTATTGTTGCTGCTACTTAGAGCCAAATTACACTTTATGTTGAGTCATTAGAGCTGATGTGCTCTTGAGACTTTTCTGTTCTAAATAGCTGTGAGAAGAATGATCCAGATTGGACCACGGTGTGTGGGGAAGGGGACTTTGTCCCTGCCATGATCTAGATTCTAGATCAGACCCCTCTGGTCTTGCTGCTTGCCCTGAGAGGAAAGCTTCCATTGGAACCAGTGGGAATTTTTCTCCTGGAGCAAGTAGCTGTAGGAGTCAGTAAGGGCTGTGGGCGGGGAGGGAGAAATTCAAGTCCCACTCCATGCCATAGGCCAGATTGGAGGCCCCTGTGGCTCCTATTTCGGAACAAAAGCAAGCAGGTCAGCTCTAATGACATTCTTGATGTAACATGTATCTTGTCTCTTTTTGTTTACATATGACTCAGGAAGCATTTTCTAGTACTGTGTTTTGTTTCCCCACCCCACCCTGAGTTTTTCTCAACAGCAGCAACTTTGTACAGGACGATACTCTTGTCCCCATGTTATAGATGGGGATTTGAAGAGAAGGGGGAGATTTGCCAAGGCATCACAATGGTTCATTTCAGATGACCCTCAAATGTGATAGCTCTTGTTTCCAAATCAGGGGGAACAGGATTTCTGATTCTGATATGGAGGGTGACTGTTAACCATAATTGATTATTTGGACACTAGGGCATTCTATAATAGTGATGAACAGGAAGTGGAGAGGGGAGGAGAGAGTATGCAAAGCTGCAGTGTGTTCGTGATAGTTTTGAGGATTTCTGAATTGAGGTAAACAGTGTGAAGCAGACTGGAATTCAGGTCTGCCAGACAAAAGTCCATTGATTTTTAAACCTTAAAATCAGGTAAAGGTTTGTATAGATGTTGCATGTAAGGAATTCCATGAAAAGAAAATCAGCAAACAGCTTCTTCACTTTATGAATATGCTTGTTTCCAGAATTTGTTCTTTTGTGACAAACGAGTCATGGGGAGTGTGCAGGCAGCTAATACCATTTGACAGAGCTCCATAAACTATTCTTGTCTTGAGATTATTCAGCACCTCAATAGTTGTCTTTGTCACATTTTGTGTAAACAACCGGGAGATAATATCTGGGAGAAGTAATATGCTGCTTTTAACCTTATCTAGCAATTTAAAACACTCCATGCTAATGTTTCTTGGACATTTTTTCCCTTTTACATCTGCTGCATGGCAGGTCAGGACAAAGTGGCTGCAGGATTTAGGGACTATTCCTTGGTGAAAGCAGTGCCTGCCTAATTAATTAATTTAATCATATTTATATAGCACCTGATATGTGCATCTGTAGATGGGGTACACAATTCAAAACACAACAGATACAAAACAGAGTAAAAGTTAAAATGATTTCACAGAATAAAAAGTTAAAACAATATTATGAGATAAAAACAAATTAATTAACTGAAAAATTAATTTCAGTTAAAAGCCTGAGAAAACAAGTGTGTGTTGAGGTGTCTTCCTAAAAGCAAACAGAGAAGGAGATGCTCTTATTTTAACAGGAAGCATATTCCAAAGCCTCGGGGCAGCTACAGAGAAGGTCCAGTAAGTATCCTGGACCCAAACTGTTAAGGGCTTTATAGGTAATAACCAGCACTTTATTTTGTGCAGGAACAGGTCGGCAGCCAGTGCAGTTCTTTTAAAACCGATGTTATATGGTCCTTCTGGGGCTGCTGCATTCTGTACCAATTGTAGATTCTGGACTATGTACAAAGGCAGCCCCACATAGAGTGCATTACAGTAGTCAAGATTACAGCATATGCACCACTATTTTAAGGTTACTTCTAGAAATAGACATAGCTGACGTATCATTCAAAGCGGATGAAAAGCACTCCTGGCCACTGCCTCAACTTGAGTAACCAGTGAGAGTTTTGGATCCAGGAGCACTCCCAAACTACATAACCTGATCTTTCAGGGGGAGTGTAACCCCATCCAGAACAGGCAGATCCATTCCACATCATCTCTTGGGTCCCGACCACCCACAGTCAGTACCACCGCCTTATTTTGATTCAGCCTCAGTTTGTTATCCTTCATCTAGCCGATTACTGCCTCCAGGCAGGCATTAAGGAAATTATGCCATTTCTTGATAAAGTTGATATGGAGAAATATATATACTGATAAGACCCTGCACCAAACCACCTGATGATCTCTCCATAATGGTTTCATGTAGATGTTAAAGAGCATTGGAGACCGCATGGAGCCTTGTGGAACTCCATACTTCAGTTCTCGCTTTGCAGAGCAGAAGTCTCTTAAGTGACAACATCTGGAATCTACCAGATAGGTAGAAACAGAACCACTGTAATGCAGTGCCACCCAATCCCACTTCCCTCAGGTGACCCAGAAGGATACCAAGGTCAATGGTATCCACTGCGAGATTCAAAAGGATCAGTAGTCATACTCCCTCTGTTGATAGCCAATTGGAGATCATCCATCAGGCCGAAAATGACAGTTTCAATCCTATAGCCTGCTTGAAAGACCCATAGACACATCGATTTGAAATGGGTCTGGATAATCTGTATCATCCGAAACTTCCTGGAGCTGAGAGACCACCACCTGCTCAGTCACCTTGCCCAACCATGGAAGATTGGAAATGGGTCTGTAATTGGCTAACTCTGAGGGATCCATTGCAGATTTCTTCAAATATGGTCTAATAATAGCTTCCTTAAGACAAGGAGGCATCTTTCCCTCCCTCAGGGAAGCATTTATTGTATTTACCAGACCCACTCTAACACCATTACCAGATGAAATAAGCCAAGTTGAGCAAGGGTCAAGAGAAGAGGTTCTAAGACGCACATTCTGAAGAGTTTGTCCACATCCTCCGGAGTCACAAACTCCAATATAATCTTATAGGAGGAGTTGCTGGACACCTCCACAGTAGACTCTGCAGTAACTGTGGAATCCAGTTCACCCCGAATATGAGATTTTATCTGCAAAAAAACCTTTGAGGACATTGCAGCAAGTGAGTGATGGTTCCAAATTCAAATTCAAGGGGGAGCGGGCACATCCTAGCCCAACCACGACCCTAGAACTCCACATAATCATAGGCACCCATTACTGCTCCACATAACCATAGCCACTCATTTAAATTACTTGCATGAAGGGTGAGCATCTTTCTCACAGGAACACAGAATCCTAGTGATGAAAAAGGTGCCACTGGCCCAGCCCTTTCCAGCACTGGGATTCTTTCATAGACTTAAACCAAACTGGACAAATGCTCACACAGTCCCCTCTTGAAAACCTCCCACAAGAGAAAGCTTCACAGTTTTTCTGAGCAACCCGTTCCACTGCTTAAACTATTCTTACGCTTAGAAAGCATTTCTGCTGTGCTCCCCTAAAGTCCTAGAGACACACAGTTCTATTCTGCTAGCTTCCATTTTCCCTAGGCTTGCTCTTGATGGACATTTCATTCAGCTATCCCATTCTTCCTTCTATTGTGTTAGCCTAGTGCATTTCCTTGCACTTAAACATTTGTCACACTTAAATGCTGGCCCACACTTGACATTACATTGCATTTCCAGCCTGCAAATGTTCCTTGAGACTCTGTCTTTTTGTAGCCCCAGAAATGTGCATGCAGATCCCCCACATTCCCTAACAGCTGATGTCCATGACCCATTGGCTCAGTTCAGGTGTTATGCTGGGCTGATAAACCAAACCAAGCATTTGGGAGTACCCTGTGGGCTCTTGTATGTCTTCTCTTGCAAAGCCCTTCCTATGCAGTTTCCCCTCATCTATGGTTTAGGGTTATGTCTGCATAAATGTCTGCCTTTAAATTGGAGATTGAAAGCACTGTTCAAAGTGAAATGATAATGACTAGCTATGGTTAGTGGCAATTATGATTATGTTGGTACAGGTGTCATGCTGAACCATAGTTAATGTGGATTGGAATTGGAGGAATGGGATGAGCCTGCTGGTTCCTCCCAGTCACCAAGTGATAGCTTGGCAATTGGCTCAGCGTGATGTCTGAACCAGACCTATACAAAAATCTGTAGGCTTCTATAATTACTACTATTTACATTTGAATGTGTGCATTCTTGGGCAACTTATAAATGCTTATGACTTTATGGCCCTGACCCTAACCCCTACTAACTAGGCAAAGAGGCACCTTTTTAAAGTGGTGATTCTCTTTATTTAGCAGGGGGAGAGCAACTGGCCCTATCCACCCCCCAGCACAGAATCTCTCCAGTGACTGTTGCTGGTGGCTATCTTATGTTTCTTTTTAGATTGTGAGCCCTTTGGGAACCCCCCCCCCCAAAAAAAAAACCCACAACCCCCCCCCCACCCCACCACTTTGGAAACTTTTGTTGAAAAGCAGCATATACATATTTGTAGTAGTCAGTCTGCCTGCAACTCTTGGGTATTGCAAGTCTTCCGTGTGATGCACTGGCTGCTTATTTTCTGTCTAGTCTGGCAGGAGTTCTTTCTCCCTACTTAAAAACAACAACGGTACTTTTCCAGAATAAAGACTCAATTTTGCTAGTGTATTTTGAAAGTGTTTGACCTTTTGCAATTTCACTTCACTGTTTCAAGCCTCCAAATGGCTAGCCGCTAGCGCTATCTGGGGACATACTGTACTTCATTTCCTCCAAATGATAAGTATGCACTTGCAAGGGTTTCACCCTGGACTCTCAAGATGGGAACTGCTACTATCATGATAGATGGCATATATCTTCCCTATGTTAAAGTCTTTTTTGAATCATTGAGAGGAAGAGGCTCAAATTCATCACCTTTGAGAGCAATCTGCATTAAGCCTTTAGTGGTGCTGCATTTGAGCCTCTTCCCTTCAGTGAGTCGAAATGGGCTTTAACATGGGGAATGGATATGACACCTACCATGATGGCAGCAGTTCCTATCTTTAGAGTCCAAAGCAGACTCTTTGCAAATGTGTACTTAACCTATGGAGGAAATGAAGTATATCCCCAAATTGCTAGTGACTAGTAGTTTGGAAATAGTGAAGTGAAATTGCAAAAGGTCAAATACTTTCAGAACGCTCTAGCAAAATTGAGACTTTATTCTGGAGAAGTAGCTGTAGTGTCACAAAATGCTTGCAGCACTGTAGAGCGTATAGTATGAGTGAATAAGTGCCTACTTTCTTTTCTCCAATAACATAAAAAGCAACCTTTAGTTCTGGGGACAGACCTTGTGTCTGCAAGTGCATGGACAGCTTTGTGTCCATGTTGTTGGACTCCATTGTCATAATTCTGTTAATTCTTATGCTTTTTAATAGCACAGTATTTGGTGTGATTGTTTAGGGTAGGCCTGCTCAACTTTGGCCCTCTTGCAGATGTTGGCCTACAACTCCCATAATCCCTGGCTATTGGCTACTGTGGCCCTTGGATTACGGGAGTTGTAGTCCAAAAACAGCTGGGGGGCTTAAATTGAGCAGGCCTGGTCTAGGGAGTATTTCCTAATCTCAAGAATGTCTTTCCTCCCCCTCCCCTCAATCTGCCATTTGATTAGTACACGACTCAACAATTCCCAGGTCATCATGGCACCTTATACCAGATCAGACCATTGGTCCATCTTGCTCAGTATTCTCTACACAGACAGGATTCTTTCCCAGACCTACTTGGAGATGCCTGGGATTGAACCTGGGACCTTCTGCATACAAAGCAGGTGCTTATCCACTGAGCTGTGGTCCCACCAGCAATTTGTTTTTTTAACTTGAATGTGTTCTCTCCCCCCCCCCCCAATTTTGTATCTAGCAGTTACATGATGCATAAATGTGCATATTTGTATGTCATTCTGCTTGACTGAGCTCATGTTATTTGTAACTGTCAAACTCTTACTACAGATGATATCTGCTCTGTTATGGAGACTTTGTGTGGCAAAATACACTTCTAGTCCCAGGCACAGTTTGGATAATTGAGCAGCACCCAATAATGCAGAGGTTTCCCACCTTTTCTGTGGAGAGGAAGCCATAGCTCAGATGTGTACCTTGTGCATACGCAGAACATGCTCCTCTGTGCCTGGCATCTTCAGGCAGGGCCTGCAGAAAGCCCTGTTTGTAACCCTGCAGAGCTGCTGCCAGTCAGTGTGGATAGTAATGAGCTAGATTTAGCGATATCCTGATACAGGAATGATAACTCCATGTGTTCAAGTTGAAATCTGAAGATTGCAAAGCTTATTGCATCCCTACCTCCCCAACCCTCATTCTTCTTTTCCTTTCCATCTTCCTGCTGCTTGTCGTGATTCTTCCCCACAATGCTTACACAGGCAACTGTCTGTCTAGCTTCCTCCTAATAACAATTTGTTTACCCAACCTCTGTTAAACAAAGCTTATAGCTGGCTCTACAGTTAGTCTTCTAGATTATCTCTTTCCCCAAAGCAAGTTGCTTTAAAGATGTAGAGTAGCTGCTGTTATGGTTTAGGTTTTCTTCCTGGTGTAATACATGGTTTTTGTATAGCTTTCTGCTACAGTAAACCAAGTTAATGTGATGCCTATTAAGGCAAAGTAGTTTGTTCATTTTTGCCAGCAGAAGTTTGTTTGCTTTGTAAGACTACTCATTTACAATTGCTGCGATGATGACATGCACGCTTGCAAGGCTCTTACAGTGAATCAGTCAAAATGTCATGCTATACTATAATAAAGCTAAAGTGTGCAGTCGAGTCTCTATTGACTCCTGGTGACCACAGAGCCCTGTGGTTGTCTTTGGTAGAATACAAGAGCAGGAGGGGGTTTACCATTGCCTCTTCCTGTGCGGTATGAGATGATGCCTTTAAGCATCTTCCTATATCGCTGCTGCCCAATATAGATGTTTCCCATAGTCTGGGAAGCATACCAGCGGGGATTCGAGACGGCAACCTCTGGCTTTGTAGTCAAGTCATTTCCCCGCTGCGCCATTAGTACCAGCCTAAAATTACTACTGTATTCAGCTTTTAGATCATGGAGTTGTATTCTTAAGACCATAAGAGGTCTGCTAGTTGAGACCAAGTGGCCTTTTAGGCTAGATTCTGTTCCCCATAGTGGGATACCAGATGTCTCTAGGGAAGCCCTCTATCAAAGCACAAAGGCAACCATTCTTTCCTTCTCTTGTCCTCCCGCCACCACCCCCAACAACTGTCATGCTTCCTGTGAACACGGAGGTTCCATTTAGTCATCATGGACCTATCCTCCTGAATTTGTCTAATCTCTTGTTTTAGGGCAGGTTCACACATAGCACAGAACCTACTTGAAATATCATTTACCCAGTTTTCATGATTGTGTGAACCCACCCTATGGCAGGAACCACATGTTCCCTTGGGGCAGAACCTAGCTGTGTAATCAAGGTCTGAAGTTGGTTGGTCATCCCTAATAATGATCCACCTTAGATTCATGCTACATCTGAACCCACACTCTTCATGAAACCCTGGATTGTTTCATGTGAGGCTGCCTCCTTTGCCATTGAGACAAATGGCAGAGAAGTGAATGATGAAGGAAAAGCTTGCCATTTGCAGGGCAGCACAAGGCAGGCTAAGATAGCATTCAGGCCCATGCTGGGAAGCATGGACACGGGGCATATCGCTGTCTCAATTCAGCTGCTTCCAGCAAACTAAGAGATGTTACTGTCTGCAGCACCCATTTTTAGTTCCAATTATAACTTGGGCTGCTTGAGCTATAGATTCTCTGCTATGTGTACCCTCTCCCAAAGATAACCTAGAAACCATTGTCATCTCTTGTGGCAGCAATTCCTATAAATTAATGATGGGTTGTGCAGATGCATAACTTTTTCTTTTGCCTGTGAGGATTCTGAGACTTGCACCTTCTTTCTGTGTACCCCTAAATCACATTGTATCATTGTTAATTTGTTCCTCCAAGTCTGTTGTGTAGAATATGGTTGCTCCATCTTGAAGTGCATTTGTTCCCAAGTTTGTTCCTGGCTGCCACACTGGACCAGGGCAGACATAGAAGCTATTCTCATGAGCAGCAGGAACCGGGCTAAGGGAGCCCAGCCCAGTTCCTGCTGCTCATGTGCAGCAACAGGAGCCATGGGGCTTCCAGCAGTGGCTTAGTGGCATGCCTGCTTTCAGAGCCTGCCACGTAGCCTGGGTTTTGGGTGCAAGAGTGCCCGAAAAGCGGGTTAAATTATCGCATGGCGCCAGAACAACTCACGAGTAGCCTCCCAACCTGGAGGCTACAACAAGCCTCCCGCCGTCGGGCGGTTCCCCAAAAGGCCCCACACACTCACGCGGTGCCTTATGGGACTCCCAAGGGCCAGGAGGTCTCCAAACCCTGCCGCCCAGGGAGGGCTCCCTGCTCGTCTGCGGAGAGAGCAGGTCAAACCCGTTCTCCCTGCAAACCCCCTTTTGGCTCTGCACACCAATTGTGTATAGAGCTTTATAATGTGACCTTTCCAGTAACCATGGTTAAAGGATGGTGGGAATAGTCTACAGAATTACTGACTTTCTTTCGCCAGCCCCTTCTCTTTCAAATGCAAACCTCTTCTGTATCTACCAGCCTTAACCACAATTAAGGTTTTACTAGCATCAGCCTGAACTGTGATTAATGAAAACCAGCATTCTGTCTTAACCAGGATTTGAAATCAAGATTTGAAGCTGGTTTCCAAACATGGTTAAGATGGAACCATGACATTCTCACTGACCTTGCAATGTATATTGTTTCCAGCCATGCCTAAAGGTAAAGTTGTGCCCTGGAGTCATTGTCGAGTCCTGGTGCCCACAGAGCCCTGTGGTTTTCTTTGGTAGAATACAGGAGGGCTTTACCATTGCCTCCTCCCGTGCAGTGTGAGATGATGCCTTTCAGCCCCTTCCTGTATTGTTGCTGCCCAATATAGGTGTCTCCCATATTCTGGGAAACATACCAGCAGGGATTCGAACCAGCAACCTCTTGCTCGCTAGGCAAGTCATTTCCCTGCTGCCCCATTAGGTGGCTAGTGGCATGCAAAACCTCTGTATTTTGTTGAACTTGCATTTGTCTTCTTAAAAATTAAACTCAGGTGAAATTGGGGTTTTTGGTTTGGAGGCTACTGGATCCAGGTGTGCTTGTCAAGTGGAGTTTTTGTTGTTGTTTTTGTTCTGCTTCAAATTAGCAGACTGTGCAACATTGCAAGTTACTGTTCACACCCAAGTGTTAGAAATAGCTTGCAATGTTCTTGTAATTGAGCTGCTTATTAAAATGGTAAAAGGCCAACTGCACATGTACTTTGCTTAACTGAGCCCTGTGTGTTTTACCAAACATCGCTGACATCAGGAAATATAGGAACCAATTGCCATGCCAGTGTTGGAGCTGTTGGAGTATCATGCTATCATGGTCTAGGGGGTCAGAGGCAGAGTTCTAAGGCAGCCTGGTGATTAGTTTCTGGAGCAGGCTGACAAAAATCCAAAGCGCCGGATGAAGTGGGCTATGACAGGTTGGTGGTCAAGTTTTGGAACAGGCAGACAAGGAAGCGAGGTGAGTTGCACTGTTCCCTCTAACAGGGATTCCCAGATGTTCACTACAACTCCCAGCATCCTCAGCTGCAGTGGCCTTTGGCTAGGGATTCTGGGAGTTGTAGTCATCAACATCCGGGAATCCCTGTTAGAGGGAACTCTGGTGAGGTGGTCTGCTGGCAACTTGAGCAACAAGTTGCTCAGATGGAGGAGCCTAACCTGTTGCACGTGTTCTATACAGCCAGCCAGGCCCCCATTGGTTTCTCAGATCACTTAGGGGTGAAATTGGGATGCTTTGGTTTGGAGGGTACTGGGTCCAGGTATGGTTGTCAAGTGGGTTGTTCTTGCTGTTTGTTTTTGTTCTGCTTCAAATTAGCAAACTGTGCAGCATTGCAAACTACTGTTCTCACCCTGGCTGTGAACAGTTTGGCATTTGTGTGCTGTTTGGCCATGCAATAGATTTACTCCAGAGTGGATAAAAATCAATGATTTTTTAAATTTTTTTTTAAAATGGATTTTTTAAATTTAAATACATTTTTGTTTATTTAAATCGGATTTTTAAAAATAAAATGCCTTTTGAGAGGAAAAAATCTATCTAAAGATAGTTTTCTATTTAAGATACATTATAGTCCAAAGGTTATTCATCATGAAATAAAAATTAGTTTTTAAGTATGTAGCATTAGGCTGTATATATGCAATGTTTAAATTTTTTGGTGAATGAATTCCATTAATCCATTCACAATGTCATGCTCTTTCAGAAGTTTCTGTAAGATTATTTTGAGCAATTTTTCTATCTAGAAGAGGACCAAAAATAGAAACGTCCATCTGGTTGTAAATATTAAGATTATAGCAGCAAGAATGAGACTTTATGGGAAAAACCATTATTTAAATCTAGTCACTGACAAGTGATTTAAATCCATTTGATCTAAATCGAGATTTAAATCCATTTGATTTAAACCAAATCCACCCTGATTTACTCTGCTGTAATGTTGCTCAGTGGAAGAGCATCTGCTTTGCATGCAGAAAGTTCCAGGCTCAATCTCTGGCATCTCCATGTAGAGCTGGGAAATATCCACCTGAAGCTCCAAAGAGCTGCAGCTACTTAGTGTAGACATTACTGAGTTAGATGGACCAATGGTCTAATTTGGTATAAGGCAGCTTCCAATGTAGCCTATGAGCAGCAGGAACATCGCTGGCCATTAGAAGCGGGATGATGCAGCACACCAGAGATCAGACCAGTAATTTCATATGCAGGAGAACTGCACAGGAAGCAAGGGAAGAAGCCTGACACGATATCTTTCATCACAGTTAAGCTGATCATAACGTACCTTGACACACACTTGACAGAGTTTAGTGTTGACTCTTGCACATTGTAACAATGTTAATGTGAATATAGACCTACGGTAGTCAATGCCTGCTAGTTTATTTCCAGATTAAAACATTACTACAGAATAAATTACTGCTTGACATTATTGCCTTTGGTAACTTTGATCGAGGCCTTAAGCATCCAATTAGTGATTTATTATTACTACTTGTTCTAACTGAACAGATAAACAGAGATGCATAGAGAGCTGTTTGACATGTAAGCGCTTGTTTGGCCATGCAGCGGATTTACCCTGCTATAATGTTGCAAAGTGCTAGTTTTCTTTTTCACTGTCTGCCACACTTGGCTAATTCTGACACTTGAGTCTGGTGGCTTAATTCTGAATTATAATTCAGATGTTTTACACCAAGTAACGTGTACATTTCTTGTATGGGGGAAAGATCTTGTGAGATAGATTAAGCACTGAGGGTAAGCAAGAGTTTCAGGCAAAGAGTTTTTCATTAAAAAGAGAAGGCAGAGTCTCATCTGTGGATCCAATACAGGAGAAGCTGTGCTTTCTAAACCGCTAAGAGAGATCAAGCTGACCCTGCATATAGCAAGTTGTTTATTGGATGAGAACCCTGGGGAAGGATTTGACCTACCCTCGCTTGAAACTTCTAGGGATCCTATGTCAGATGTTGCTGTTGAAATATTTTCAGAACTATTTGTCAGCTTGCTATTGAGCATTCAGTGTGTGAAAGGCAGTAGTCCATATTTGACCAAAGTATTAGTTAGGTCAGGAGATTAACTTGCCATAGCAAACGTTTAGATTTTAGACACTTTCCTTTTGTGCTGGTCTTTGTGGCAGGCTCTTTTATAATAACGAACACTTCTGAAGTCCTTGTCTTCTCCATGTATTTTTACCTTATTATTTTTATTTTATTTTATTTTATTGTGCGTTAGAAAACCTGCAATGAGCCAGAGGAGGCATGTGTAAAATCCTTAACTTTTTCCAGGAGACCAGTAGAGACCAAGGTATTATTTAGGTTCCCAGGAGGATAGGGACTCTGCTGGTGGCAGTCAAAAGCCTTTCTGGCGAGTGTGTTTTGTTTTGATCTTATGGTTGCAGCTGCATATCTTTATGAGCTGAAAAATGGTATGACTCTCTTTGTGTAGAAAGCAGAGATGAGAAATCTATTGATTAGCCTTTCTGCCCGTGTGTGTGTGTGTGTGTGTGTAGTTGTGTGCCAATTATCTGAAACCTCCATGAACAAGACTGGGGATTCCTTTAATATTTGCAAGGATAAACGGTTGGGGGAAGTGTGGTCTGTCTGTTTAAATGAAGACTGTGTTTCTTTGTTGCTCGTTTTGCTATGAATTGAAAAATCCAAATGCTTTAAATACTCTTTTTCTGTGCCTTTATTATGTCATCCTCTGCATAACAGCAGTGTAGACTTGTTTATCCCTAGGGAGAATAGATAGTCTGTAAAACATATGGCAAAATAATACAGAAAAGAGTGGGGCTTAGACTTGCAATATACCTAGGTCCCTAACAGATGATGAGCACTATTAGCATTGACAAGGTTACTTGTGTTCTTGGAGAGGGTGGAAGATTGCCTCTCCATCCCAGTGGGGGTCCCGATCCAGTGGTTCTGTGCATGGATTTGCCTAATGAAATTTGCCATATATACAAATGCTGTTGCCGTGAAATGATGAACAGCATTGGTGCTGGGATTAGTCAGGGTTTATATTTGTAACAGCCAACAAGAAGCTGCTTGTTTTCCAACTGTATTTCCTAATTCCTTTTCTACTTACAGATTCTCACAAACACAAAGATAAACACAAAGACCGAGAACATCGACACAAAGAGCACAAGAAGGACAAGGAGAAAGATCGAGAAAAATCCAAGCACAGTAACAGGTGAGATTGTCAGCAGTTGTTTCCCCCTGGGCATGCAGGAGTAGGCCCATAGAAACTTAATACTGGTCAGGTTATGTTAGGATTGGGGGTTATGTAAGCCCAATCTTGAATAAGGTGGTAATACATTTAAGGAATCTGACAACCAGTGGAAGGAAACAAGCCAAATTCCACTGCTACTGCTATCCTAATGGACACCTCCTGAATGGGGCCTACTGGGCTGTTGCTGCCAGTTCCTAAAGATGCCTGCTCAAGGCAAGTTCTGCTTGAATTGTGTAGGCTGTTGTGGGTAAGACGAAGCTGTACAGCATTTTGAGACCCAGTGCAGTCATTCCAGCTAGCAGTAACTTGCAAAGCCCTGCTGCAAGCCATGTTAGAGCAGTTGGGATCAGAAAAATGAAAGTGGGTGGCAAGAACACCTGGAATCTGGATGAAGAAAAGTGTTGTGGTTCAGGTTTAAATTTGATCCGTTGTCCCCAAGGTCTGAGCCGCGTCATGGTCTGATTGGTCAGGCCGTCATCCCTTGCGCAATAAACACTTAGGCTAGGAACACAGGAAGCTGCCTTATGCCAAGTCAAACCATTCGTCCATCTAGCTCAGCACAGGCTATACTGCCTGGCAACAGCTCTCCAAGGTTTCAGGAGGGAATCTTTACCAGCCCTACACGAAGATGCATGCAAAGCAGATACTCTGTCACTGAACTATGGCCCCATCCCCTGAGCCAAGTATATATGTAGGCAGCATACAGCCTTGCTTTCCCTCCCTTCCATCACTGAGTTTTATCTACCTACACAGTTATACAAATGCATCTTTGGCCAAGCTTAATATCTTGATATTGGAATGCATTCAGTCCAAACATGAATACATTTTCATGAGCTTTAATTCCCACTTCCCCCAATTTTGTGGCTGATGGGAGATTTGCAAGGTAAGATAGCTCCAGTGCTTACAAAATCCACAGACCTCAGAGGCAGAGACTGTGCATTTCTTGGCTGCACTATTGCAATATTTTATTGATTGCTCAAATCCTGCCAACATGTTTCGGTCCAATTGTACATCGTGCTGCTTAGTATGCTTTTGGTTGGCGTGTCCCAAATTGTTGCAAGATACCCCCCCCACACACACACACACTCACTCTCACACACTAAGTTGCATTTATAACTCTTCAGAAAAGGTCCCCTTGTGTGTCATGATCCCAAACCTGTCTGGCTTTCAGTTTATTCTTCTAAAGTATATTTTATTTACAGATGCCTTTATAATTTAAACTACTCACAATCTCCCCAAAAGAGCACTCTTCACTTACTTTTGGTAGATAAGAAGTAAGTAATGCCACAACTGGCTGCTGTAGCAACAATGTCTTTCTGAATGTATCTTTTCTTTTTCCTGAAAATGGAAAATGTTACTTGTATTCACTCAGACTTCAGCATCTTGTCTTTAGTGACCCTTCTGCCCAAGTGTAGAATTGTTTGTTATAATTTTTATGCAATCAAATTAACTATGGTATCAAGAGTTTCAAGCATTGTTGCTTAGTAATTGTACTGATAAAGCCACTTCGCATTTGGTATGATCCAAAATGCTGGAAGCATTTTAAATGAAGGCATTTATGTACCAGTTACTGTTGGAAAATGCATTACTTATCCAGTCACATACTCATGATTTCTTGGACAGATAACACAATCTAAACCTTTGATCGGTTTAGATTTTTTATTTCCAGTTAACAGAGATGCACAAAGGTTTTGGGCTCACCGAAGCATGTATTGTTTTGGTCTCGCCCAAGCATGTGCTGTGTAATCGGCATGATCCAGTAATACTAGATTCAGTGTAAACTTAACCTTCCTACATGACATCCAATTGGAGCAGATCAGGTGATACATTCCAGAATTGATCCCCTCCATGTGGTGGAGAGCAAGAGCACACCTGTTCCACAGTACTGGACATTCATGTGTTGAGAACCTCATTATTCATGGAAATGCTATTCACGGTTCCACATCTGCAGGGTGTCTAATAGACACCATTTTCCAGTATCCAAGGATACCGTTGGGTTAAAATCCATGTATCCATGGTTCCTAAAGGGCCAGAAGTGACCACAGAGATCACTTCTGTGCTCCATTTTGTCTTAAGGAGCCATTTATTGACTTGTTTCTTTACAAACCTGGACTTTTTCCTGTGTTTTTTGAGTAATTTTGTCCTGGGGGGGCGGCATTCCTGTGCACATGGAGCACACCACAGTTTCCTCCACCCTGCAACCTAACCCGCCCATCACCATAGCCTCGTTAATGCCTCGTTACTCGTGGTAGTAGGCGAGGAATGGAACCCCTGTGAGTAACGAGGTTCTCCTGTATCTCGTTCAAATAGGACATTCACTCAGGTCATGTGGTTGATTCCTGGATTTTATATGCAATATCAACTATGCAATTTGTCTATGTACACTAGCGTTTGTGTGTGCACACCACATTTGAATGTTATGTCTAATGGTATTGATGGGACATGGGAGTGATGACAGAAGCACAGATAACTGTGCAGAGTATTTTAATGGTCTTGAAACTATAATAATGGTTTAGGGGAGGGGCTGCTGCTCAGTGCTGGAACACCTACTTTACATGCCAAAAGTCATAGGTTCAATCCCTGGCATCTCCAGGTAACACTAGGAAAAAACCCTGTCTGAAACCCTGGAAAGCAATTGCCAGTCAGCGCCGACAGTCTTTTGGTACAAAGCAACTTCATATGTTTTTGATACTGTATTTTGTAGTCATAATGGATTTAAGGATATGGCTCTGTGATTCCTGACAATTCCATTAAATATGTTTTTGTATAACAGGCTATAACGTGCTTTTCATTCTGTGCCAATTCCACACAATGAGAAGTGTAGATTAGGTGAATTTATGTGATCCAATAAAATGCATACATGTCTTGCTTTTTTTTTTCTTTCCCCTTCTTCTTTCTGCAGGCTTTCAGACCCCACAGGTTGACACTCAGTTCCTTTGTTCAAAGGCAGCATATTGAGTTGAGCATGCAACAAAACTCAAGTCTTGTGCGAGGCTTCTTTGAGGCTGTTCTCATGAGCAGCCAAGACTAGCTAAGGCAGCTAAGCCAGGCATGGCTGCCCATGGGAACCGGCAGGAGCCAAGCTGTTCCTGGTGGCGCATTGGCAGCAAACCTACCTAGAGAGTCCGCTTCATAAACGGGGTTAACGGTGTAAGCACTCCTTTAGCCGTGTTTACTCGACCATGTGTCAGCCAGCCCTGGCTGCTTTCAGCACATGTGGACACATTGACAGGCGCTGCCCCTCGCTAGGGGGATCCCCAGGGAGCACTGCCCACTCTCACAGTGCATTGTGGGATTTCCGGGGGCCAGGACAATATGTCCTGGCCCACGTACCTCCGGGCTGCATGGGGCAGCAGCAGCTCATCTGGGCACATGATCTCCATGCCCAGCAACTCTTATCTAGATAGTCTGTGAGGAAGGTAAGCTGCTACTGCTGCCTTCCCCACCACCTGCCCTCAAGCCCACTCACGGAATCATGAGAACGGGCTCTTTGTGTTGCAGAGCGGGGAAGCCTGGACTTAGTTGGGAGTTGCCAAGGTAATACAGACCTTGAAAGTGAGAAATATTGGGTTGGTATGTTGTATTCAACTCAGTTTCCTATTTAATTCGTCTCCTGAGGAGAAGGTACATCTTAACTCTAGTGATGCCATCAATAGAGAGAGTCCTACTTGCTTTAACCTTGCAAAGAATATAGCAAAGTGTACTTAAAGCAAATGATTTTTGAAGGAATAGCTTTGCATCAATCTATTCATAAAGTAAAGGGTGTATTGCTCTTTTTAAAAAAATTTTCTGAGAATAGATCTTCCTCTGAATCAAATCAAAAAGCTTTTATGAAAAAATACACCTTTCTGAGGAGAAATCTGGAGAATGCAAATGCTTAAAACACTTTATGGTAACAAGACTATCCTTTGCCAAGTGTTTCATGCTTTTGTGTGCAGAATTGTTAGTAGAAGGGACCAGTGTTCCCTCTTAAGATGTGCACATAAGCACATTTCTTGATGTCCACACAGTTAATTTTAGTTCCCGCTCAGTTTAAATCAGGAGGGTCCCACTCTGAATGCATGTATACACACACTGCCTTGATACCGCCACCCAGAACAAAACTCATTCTGCACTCAGATTAAAAGTTTTTAGAGAGAACTCTGGAACGGATATTTCAGACTGCTGTGCTGAGTTGAGCAAAGGGTGTTAGCTTTCTACCAACCGTCCAGTCAGTGTGACAAGTAACTTGAACTTTTCTTTTCTTTTTTTTAAAAGAGAGCTGTCTCTGATTTGAATCTTCTTCACCTACAAATTATTTTACACACTCTGTAGGTTCAAAAATTTTGAAGCCATAGCAGAAACAATCTCCACCAATTAGTCAAGGTTTCTAGTTCATTTCCTTTTAGTTTTCTGGTCCTTAAGGTGGCATTGTTGTTTAATTTTTGAGGCTGTACATCAGTTTTAGCCTTCTGCCAAACACAGTGTCACTGACTCAAAATATACCTGTAAAAATATTTCCAGAGAATATAAACACTCAAACCAACAAAAGGCTATTCTTAACTAATATTTTCTGGTGGTTTTTTCCCTTCATGTGCAATAAAGTGACAGCAGAAATTGCATATAGTAAATGATATCAAAACACCATGTGTCGACACAAGTAGAAGACAAGATGGAAAGACTGGATGATCACAGAAACATTATAGAACATTTAATTGCAATTTGTTAACTGCACTTATGCCTACCCAGAATCTTAATGGTGTAATGAAAAAAGAGACAAATCTGATAACTTGTTTGTTTGCTACATTTATATCCTGCTCTTCCGAAAAGAATCAGGAGGTCTGTTTGTTCGACCTTTTCAACAGATTCTTCTTCATGGAGACTCTGCTCCATATGCAGGAGACTAAGCATTGAAACATATGGCTCCATGTGTTACCAATTTCCACTTACAAAGAAGAAAAGCTGTAAGATTGGATGGAAGCCCTGCCTAGATTACTGTGAAAATTGCTATACAGAGTAAAATAAGGCAAAATAGCCTTTTCTCTTAAATATATGGAACTGATGACCACATTCTTGTTTATAAGAGCTTTGCATTTTGACTGGTATCAATCCAAAGGTGTTCCTTTGAATTTTTGCTTAATCCTGTAGGTAGTCGATAGTATCTAAAGCTACTGAGAAAAGAATCAATGAGGTCTTTCTGACCCAGAGCCTGATTCCAATGGTCAGAAAAACCAACCTCCTTGTGAATACTTGTAACTGGGTGATCACTGCTCCCTTGACCACCCGTGCTAAGGAATGGAAGTCTGAATAGTTAACTGGAAGCTACCAACATCCTCTAGATCAAATGCAAGTTTTTAAAGGAGATATCCCAGGACTGTCTCCATCGTGAGGTACTCATTGAGGGATGTGCATGAACGGCTCGTGCACACGCTGGCGGGGCAGGGAGCGCTTCCCTTAAGAAGCTAGTCAGCGGGTCTGTATCTGCTCCACTGCTGCTTTTCCAGGTGCGGCACTTTCCCTAGCAATAGCCACATGGGTGCGGTGCTGTTCCCTGCAGCCTCTGCGTGCAGCATCAGCACACCCATGTCCACATGGGTGCCATTTGCATGGTCAGCATGGTGTTGCTAACCACACAAATGACACCTGCACATGTGTGGACGCAATGTGCATGCTGACACCATGCTTGAAGGATGCAGGGAACAGCACCACAGCCCTGTGTGGCTTTTGCTGGGGCGAGCAACACGCCCAGATGAGCAGCGGGGCAGCAGCAGAGCAGGTAAGGACCTGCTTACCTGCTCCTTAAGGGAACCCACTCCCTGCCCCAACCAAACCAGTTTGGCTGTGGCTGCCCAAGCCAGTTCGGTGCTTCCCAAAGGAGGTACCGACCCGGCTCGTGCATGAAAACTCGAGGCTATCATGATAGCCTTGTATAAAAAGAGGTCATCTCTCCTCATAAGATTTAATGAACCAGTGTGAACAAGATTGTAGAGCCCAGGTGATCTCTAAGCATGCTGTTCACATAACAAGGAATGTCAGCTGAAGCTGATTCATGTAATTTGAAAAAGGAGGGTTAGGATTCCAAGCATGATGTTTCAATGAAATTGTGGATTTGTGTCTTGTCTTTGCCCTGTAACACTGTCTCCTGTTTGTGTAAGTGTGTGTTTTAATTTTATTTAAAAAAACATTTCTGCCTATTAGTTGGAATCTTTCACAAAGCAAGGATAGCAGGATTCTGTTTATAGCTATCTCTGATGATGAATAATTGGAAAAATCCTTGTCTGCAGGCTAATTGCTACTGAAAAAGGGGGAAGGGGACAGGGAATGGTGATCACATTTATATAAAAGTGTGACTCAGTGCTTATGATGTTGGACTATGAAAAGTATAATGCTAAAATATTCCAGAGCTTTGGTGGTGTGAAGAAGAAAAAGCTATTTAGCACATCTGCTGTCCATCTGGAAGTACTTTCTGTTTTCCCCATGTGGTCATTAGGGATGTGCACAAACCAGTGCGGCACGCCTTTTTTGGAGTGCCAAACTGGTTTGGAAGTCCAGCGCACGAGCTGGTTCGGGAGGGTGCTTCAAGGGGCAGGGAGGGTGGCCTTACCTGCCCCACCACTTTCCCCTCACCGACGCTCTCCCCCAAATTGTCGCTGCAATGTGTGCATGTGCGTCGGCCACTTCCGGTATGATGGTGACCGGGGCTGCAGGGAGGTATGCTGCAGCCCCATGGCAACGATACTGGGGAGAGCACCAGTGGGGGGAAAGCAGTGGGGCAGGTAAGGGCACCCTCCCTGCCCCTTGAAGCCCCTGCCCTGCCTCCCAGGAGTGCATGGACCAGTTAGTGCACATCCCTAGTGGTAATAGTGTAAGTGACTGGTGGCAGCTGCATACCTTCCAACACTTGTGTTCTTTCTTTTCTGTGGGCTAAAATGTGCTCTTTGACCTCCAGGCAGTACAGCCCAAAATGCATTATCTTACAGTTGGCTCTCTTGAACCCTACCATTATAATGGACCTGGGAAGCACAGGTTTTTATCCCAGTTCAGTCATGAGTTGGGGTCAATTCATACGATCCTTCAGCCAGTTTGTGCAGACTTATAAAAGCTGCATGTCTCAGATATGGTAGCATAGTGTACCTTTTGGTAGTACGCTCTGTTCTGAGATGCATCTGATCAACAGATTCATTCAAATTATACCCCTCTGCTTCTTAGAGAATTCTGTGGAAGGGAGTTCAGCACCATCCCTTTCTCCAGGGTCTAGAACAGTGGTTCCCAACCAAGGTTCTTCCAGACATTACTAAACTACAACTCCCATCACCCCCTGCTACAATTTATTATGGCTGGGGATGTTGGGAGTTGTAGTTCAGCAACATCTGAAGGAACCCTGGTTGGTTTGGAACCACTGCTCTAGGAAAGGAAAACTTACAGTTTCGGAATGGCTAATAGTCATAGTTGCTTTGGCCCAAGATGAGGAGGAGAAACAACGGTTGCATACAGTGTCATCTTATCCAGGCTGACCTTAATATGTAACATTGACTTGCTTACTCTGGGAGTCATTGCTTTTCCCTGGTAGGCAAAGTAGCCGTACCCAGAGTAAAGTAAGCCTCTGCTGCTGCTTATTCTCTATGGCTGCTGGCCAGAAGGAGGATTAAGCGATGATTGCTGCTGCACCTTTTAATCCTAGTCAGAGAGCAAGGCAATTATGTCTATTAGCCAATCCCTGCAAACCTTTCTGCTTATGCTGAACCCTGGTGGAAGGAATCCTGCTCCCTTCCAGATAATTCCAGAACAAACATATTAAGATTTGGATTCATGTGGTTAATATAGTGTGGACATCAGCTTCAAAAGTGAGGTGTCCCCTTTATTAAGGCAAATAAGGAATTCATCTCATGAACTCCTTTTAAAAAAACTTTTAATTAGATTTGTATTTTTATATTCCAGTTTAATATATTCATTGTGTAACTGTCTTATAATATTGTGTTAAATGTTTTGTAAACCACCTGGAAATTGTTTTAATGAAAGGCAGTATGAAAATCTAGTAATTTTTTAAAAAAAACTCTTTACCAAGGGTGGGACCTTACCAAGAGTGCAGTGCATCTTTAGTCAACTTCAAGATTAATTCCAGAGGCTTTGATCTAATATGCCATCTCCATTGCCCATCTGTAAAACAGGAATAATTAGTATGTTCTATTTCACAAGATGGCTAACTCTTAAAAAAAAAAAAGAATATATTAAGTAATACCATTCAAGAAGCACTGTAAAGTGTTTTGCATATTAAGTGATATGAATACATGATAGTTGTATTTTCTTTACACAAATCTAAAATATATGATAATTTGCTAACCTTACTCATAACAAAATCAGCTTTCTTTAAAATGGGTGTTAATTCCATGTAGTGAATACCATGCCAGTATTGCTTGTTTAACTACCTGTAACAAAATGGTGTTACTTGAGCAGGCACATTGTGCCAACATGTGTTTCATTAGATGTACCATTAGTCTATGTAACGTTCCTGTTTCACGGCAAAGACATTCCATTCTTCAGAATGACTTTCCTATTCTTTTCTGCTGTCTTGCAAAATTAAATCTTTTTACAGCAGGGTTTTCTTTCTGTGCAGAGGTTTGTTTGTGGTGATATTTATTGTGTGTGTTCTCTAAATAGGTATGCGTCACCAAGGAGAGGTTCTTTGTGTCTCTCCCTTTTGGTTGTCAATCTTTTTAGCTGTGGGGTGCATGTATTTGTGATCTGAAGTAGTAGAACAGAAATCTGGGGTGCTGCAGGTGACAGGAATGCATGTCATTTTTCCAGTTGTGCTAATAGCTCCAGGGAATAGAAGTGTAAAAGCAGAGGAGGTTTCCCCAGTAGAAAAACCTGTACATGCTGTGACTAAGGATTACCTACAAGAAGGCTGCAATCGCTCAAGTGAGCACTGCTACTTAGGAAGCACCATATTGCTGTCTTCTGTGCACTGGAGTATACTAAATTACTACTACTGCAAATATTTATACACTGCTTTTCAACAAAAGTTCCCAAAGCGGTTTATATAGAAAAATAAATAAGGTGGTTCCCTGTCCCAAAGGGTTCCCAATTCGAAAAGAAACACAAGACAGACATCAGCAGCAACCATTGGAGGGATGCTGTTCTGGGGTTGAATAGGAACAGTTGCTCCTCCCCTTTTAAATAGAAGATAATTGCCACTTTAAAAGTTGTCTCTTTGCTTAACAGGGGTAGCATTCAACTTTTTCAAATGCAGCCCAGGAACCGTCCTTAGCCCAATCTGCAACATGTTGTCTATGTTTTTATTTATTTTTAATTATATATGTTCATCTTTTCCCTCTCTTTGTACAGTTGGTTGAGGATTCATAAAATGTGCAGGTGTCTTGATTAATAGTCTGGGAATGGGAAGTAGATTCTCTTTTCTTAGAGCAAGTAGTAGATGGCATTTAGCCATTCCTAGGTCAGCATCTGCTTGCTTCATGACAGGCAGAGCCAAAATCAGACATGATGATAAGTGGAGAGGTTTTGTAAATTGACCTTTTCAGCATCACTTGCATAAAGACAGAAAAACCGTGAAAATGTTTCATCGAATATTTATCTATCTATCTATCTAAAATATTTCTATGCCATCCAAAACCTGCATGTCTGGGCAGTTTACAATTAAAATCATTTAAAACATTAAAAGATTTAAAACCCAATATTAAAACTATAAATCTAATTAAATGCCTGGGTGAATAAATGTGTCTTCAGTGCCTTTTTAAAGGTTGCCAGAGATGGGGCGACTCTTATTTCAATAGGGAGCGTCCAGGGGCAGCAACGGAGAGGGCCTGTTCCTGAGTAGCCGCCAGATGAGTTGGTGGCAACTGTAGACAAACTTCTCCAGATGATCTTAACAGGCAGTGGGGCTTATGGTGAAGAAGATGCACTCTTAAATACCCAGGGCCTAAACTGTTTAGGGCTTTATAGGTAATAACCAGCACCTTGTATTTTGCCCAGAAATGTATCGGCAGCCAATCTAGTTCTTTCCACACAGGAGTAATATGGTCTCTCCTAGATGATCCAGAGACCAACCTAGCTGCCGCATTCTGGACCAGCTGTAGTTTCCGGACTATGTACAAAGGCAGCCCCACATAGAGCGCATTGCAGTAATCCTTCCTAGAGGTTACCAGCAGATGCACCACCGTTTTGAGGTTGTTTATCTCAAGGAATGGACGTGGCTGGCATATCAGCTGAAACTGATAAAAGGCACCTCTGGCCACCGCTTCAGCCTGGGACACTAGGGAGAGGTTTGGATCCAGAAGCATCCCCAGCCTGTGTACCTGTTCCTTCTGGGGGAGCGTGACCCCATCCAGAACCGGGAGATCAAAATTGTCTCCCAAGTTCCAACCCTGCACAATAAGTACCTCCATCTTGTCTGGATTCAGCCTCAGTTTGTTATCCCTCATCTGGCCAATTACTGCCTCCAGGCAGACATTTAGGGAGGTTATGCTTTCTCCTGATGATGTTGACATGGAGAAATAGATTTGGGTGTCATCAGCATACTGATAACAAATTCCACCTCAGAAAGGTGCATTTTCAGTGCCTTCTGTTTTTCCTTTTGAAGCTTAGCTAATCTTGACAGTAGCTTTTAGAGGCCAAATGGTACCTTCATAGCAAGCATTTGGTGGCCAAGGATAAGCAAGGCTTTATTATATCATATTAATTCTCCTGGGTGTGCCTTGGAATGTGCATCCCAGAGCCCAGCTGATTGGCTGGGCGGTGGACGGGCCTGATTGGCTGAGGCGCACTGAGGAGGATTGGTTGCTGCGGCAGTGGCCCAGCTGTGAAGGCCAGAGGTGGCCACGGAGGCAAGGCCCAGAAGAGCGGGAAGGAAGGTGGCGGGGGGGGGCAGACGTGGCAGTGGGGAGGAGATGTGGCTGGGCCTGGAAGCAGAGACTGGGGCAGGAGGGGCGGGGGAGAGGTAACTACCGGCTCCAAAGAGCACACAGATGCTCTGTGTGGGGTCGGCTAGTTTATTTTTATTACACCCGTGTAGTTGGGACCAGCAAAACAATGAGGCTGTTCACACGATGGTAGAAAATCAGGCTAGGGGAGGCTAGCCTGATTTTCTCCCATCGTGTGAACCACCAGGCTTGGCTGCGAGCCCAGTGGTTCTCAAGCGGGTCACCCATTTCTGTAGCCCGGTGCTTAAACCGGGTTTGCGGAGCAAGTGCTCCACAAACCCGGTTTAAGCAATTGTGAGTAGACGCGGCGCGGCTCTGTGCCGCGGCTACTCACTGGTAGACCCCCAGCGGGAGGCTGAAAAGCAGCCTCCTGGCTCGGGGGGTCTCTCCAGTATGCCCTGTGTGCTTGCGCAGGGCGTACTGGAGCTTCCGGGGGCCGCACAGCACCCGATCCTCCCACCCCCCGCCGGCGGCTGATTGTTGTGTGGGCGGCCGATCCAGCCGCCCAGGGCTCCCGCCCCGCTTGTCTGCGGGGATATCCCTAACCCTAATGTGCGAGCATGCAATCCCTTACCCACATATCTATAGGATAAAGTTAATTACACTGAGAGCCAGTCTGATGTAGTGGGTTAGTTGGGCTGGAATAGGGAGACCCAGGTTCAAATACCCGCCCCCTGTCCATGAAGCTCACTAGGTGACTTTGGGCCAGTCACTACCTCTGAGCCTAACTTACCTCATAGGATTATTAGGAGGATGAAATGTGTGTGGTGGGAGAACTGTGTATGCCACTCTGAGCCCTTTGGGTGGGATAAAACCGTCATACATGAATAAATATAAATATTCATTGTGTGTCTGTCTCGGTAGTAGGTTCAAGAATCATCCAGAGGGACAAAGCAGTAAAAGATGTTGAAGTGCCAAAGTTTTGTGGGCTTTTAGAATCAAACTGCAATAAATAGAACGGAGCCGCAAGTGGCAAGAATGAAGATGGAATCCAGAGCGCTCTAACTTGCGGTGTCAGTGAGCGGAAAGGGGGTCAGGATAATGAAGTTAGGAAACGTAATGAGTATAACACTAGCAGGCTGCAATTGACTTCTCAAAATCCAGTGTCTGTGTTCGGCATTCTATACCATGTGCTTGGTATAATGTAATCCCCTGCATATGAGCTACATGCAGGTGTTTGAAATCTTTTCCTAGCATTCAATTTTGAATAAACCACATCCAAAAGCATTTTTCAAGCATGTATCTCTCTAGTTGATAAACAGTCTTTTAGGCTGGTCATGGTCTAGGCCACCACTGAATAGTTAATTGTGAAATGGCTTCTCTCCAAAGAGGTTTCTTTCTTTTCTCTTTGTGAAGGGGAGGAATGCATGGGATTAGTAAGGTGCCACATTGTTGCTAATATAATAGAGAAATCTGTCATTTTTACCCATCTTAAGCAGTGTTTTGTTTCTTTTCCTCCCCCTCACAAGTGACACAGGCTGTTCATGAAGAGGGAGCAGAAATGAGCCTTGACCACGGTCACCTGTGCTATGACCTAAAACACCTAAAATTCACTGCCTAAATTTATACCTAAAATTCACTAAAGAGAAGAGGAATATGAGGAAAATAATTAAGTTAGACATGGAGAGACTTCTGAACTCATTTTCTGGCATAAGTGTTCTGTAAATCTGTTTCTCTCTTGTTTTGATAAATTGTTAGATTTAATACTTGTATGAGCTGTAAAGATGGCACTTGGTGTCATGACTATATGGTTCCCCCTTCCATTTTCACTTGCCTCAATGGAGAAAAACCCCACAGAGGATTCCAGTTTCAGTTCAAAGCATATTTGCAAAGAAGGTAACGTTGAGTATTGGGTGCAAGGTATATTGAACAGTAGATATATTGTTGAAAATTCTACAGGAGAAATTGGTGTCCCTGAGGCAGGCTGACTTCACCACGTTTCCTCCTTTAAAAAACAACAGTTAATTGTAAATCAAATATGGTTTGATGTTTTCCATATGAGTATGTTCACAGCTGTGAATTTTTTAGGGCTTGCAGCTTCAGTCCACTTGGTCATTGATACTGGTTATATCCCAGCTGTCTCTTCTCTGAACCGATTCTTGTATCTTCCAGTGAGCACAAAGATTCCTCGGAGAAGAAACACAAAGAGAAGGAGAAAACCAAACACAAAGATGGCAGTTCAGAAAAACACGACAAACACAAAGACAAACACAAAGATAGAGACAAGGAGAAGCGAAAGGAAGAAAAGGTACAGGATGGTTTCTGGAGTGTTCTTTGGGCAGTACTTTGTGAAAAAAGACCCGACAGCAGTTTTTTCAGGTTTTGAAGTGTGAAGCTGTTACCCAATAGCCAGTTTTGACAAACTTGAGGCTATGAGGATAAAGGCCATACCATGAGGCATTTTAGATGGCAGCACTATGCCTCTGTTTGAATAGCTGTCATAAGAACAGCCCTGCTGCGTCAGGCCCAAGGCCTATCTAGTCCAGCATCATGTTTCTCACATTGGCGCACCAGACGCCTCTGAGAAGCCCGCAGGCAAGAGGTGAGCGCATGAGTTCTCCCCTGCAACTGGTATTCAGAGGCATCTTGTCTCTGAGGCTGGAGGTAACGTATAGCCACCAGACTAGTAACCATTAATAGACCTATGAATTTGTCTAAGCCCCTTTTAAAGCTATCCAAGCTAGTAACCATCACCACATCCAGTGGCAGAGAATTCCATAGATTAATTATGCACTGTGTGAAAAAGTATTTCCTTTTGTTGGTCCTAAAATTCCCGGCCTTCAGTTTCGTGGGATGACCCCTGGTTCTAGTGCTGTAAGAGAGGGATAAAAAGTTCTCTCTGTCCACTCTTTTGATTCCATGCATCGTGATCCATTGCATTCATAAGGAATGGGTTCTGTACCTACAGTGACCAGAACAATACGTGGTACTCCAAATACTGCTGCACCATAGATTTGTATAAGGGTGAAAATCTGTCATAAATATTTGGCAATAAATGTCACATTGAACTTCACAGCAGACAAAGGCCGACATCCTGACTAATAAGCACAGGTGCTATGTAAGAAGCACCGGTAGTGCTAATGGGCTTGATTAATGCAGCACTGGCTTCTTGGGGAGTGGAATTTTCCCTATTGTGCAAGCACCGGTGTTAGTCTGGAACTCAGCCAAAGTACTGGTGCTTGTCTTATAGTGCCTGGACTTTGTTAATTAGAATGTTGGCCAAGAGATTCAGTGTATTAATTGTGTCCCATACGAAGTGTGGTATTGCAGCCCACTTCATGCAGGACACATTGCACTGACAGGTACACTGCTTATCCATCCTGACAGATTATGGGCGGGCAGTAGCTCAAGCTTTTACCTACCCCACCCCTTCTTGTCTAGGAAAAGTATGGAATTGCACAGCTTTATAGTGTGAACTTCCACTCCCCAAGGAAATTGATTGCCAGGAGGTCTAGGACGAACAAACAGAAGTACTTTTTCACACAACGCGTGATCCACTTGTGGAACTCTCTGCCACAGGATGTGGTGACAGCCAACAACCTGGATGGCTTTAAGAGGGGTTTGGATGACTTCATGGAGGAGAGGTCTATCAATGGCTACTAGTCAGAGGGCTGTGGGCCACCTCCAGCCTCAAGGGCAGGGTGCCTCTGAGTACCAGTTGCAGGGGAGTAATGGCAGGAGAGAGGGCACGCCCTCAACTCCTGTCTGTGGCTTCCAGCGGCATCTGGTGGGCCACTGTGTGAAACAAGATGCTGGACTAGATGGGTCGTGGGCCTGATCCAGCAGGGCTGTTCTTATGTTCTTAACTGAAGCCTTGAATACACAAGGAGAGGAGTAGTGGCCAGACAGAAGGAAAAAATTGCATGAACAGCTCTAGACAGGGAAAGACAACTGTGTGATGTACATGTTTGGGATTTGCCCGCTTCATCAAATAATGCGGAAAGAGTTTATAAGGGATAGCTAGAGGTGGACTTGCTCCTGGTGAAAAGTCCTTTGTCAGTTGCATTTGGATGCACAGGGAAGATCTGCCAGGGCTTTTTATAGCATACTGACCAACTCTCACTCCTGTCTTTCAGAATAAATCCTCTTCTGGTGAAGTGAAAATAAAGAAGGAAAAAGAAAATGGCTTCTCCAGGTATGCAGATGCTAGGTTTGTGTGAAGATACATCTGTTTGATTTTTGGTTTTATATCTGCTTGGGAAGAAGAGTGGAATTTCACTGGGGAACGTAAGAGTGTTAGGTTCCTTTTCCCTATTGTCAGTAGGCGACCATGTAGGATTGCCTGAAGAGAAGCTAGCATCAGAAGTGGATAGGTTATGTGTTACGAGGAGATGCCCAGCTATACAGTCAGGATTTGTATTGTAAAGAATTCTCTGGAGTTTGTTTAAACCAAAAAAACCTAGGGTAGGCACAAACACCCTCTGATTTTAAATGAGGACTAGAAAACATGTACTTCTAAAGCCAGTTTCAAACTCTCAGTATAAAACTGAAAAATCAAGTTCACACACTATAGTTGTTCTCCGGTGTGAGAAGAAACAATGGGATATCTAATTCCACACAGTATCATTTGAATGGGTGATTTTCTTATAAGTGCAGTATGCGTGGATTAATAAGGGGCAATCAAACAAGGATTCTGTTTTTTCATCCTGGTTAAGCATACGCTTTTGGGTTCACTGCGTTAACATACAGACGATGCATTTTGTTTCCCCAAAGTCTTTAGAACTATTTAAAGATCTAACTTCTCAAGGATTTTTGGTAGAGGAAGGTTAGGCCCTCTCCAGGGATCGCTTGGAACAGCAGTGTGGAGAATACAAAACCCACGTGCTTATCAAAAGTCTGGTAGCAGTAATGCTCTTCATAGATATTGGAACTGACACTTGGCTAGTCCACCCTTACACAGCCTGTTTTTAGTGATATCTTGCATTATGGGTCATGGATGCTGAATGGATTCAAAACATAATACAAACTAACATTGCAAGTTCTAAATCTGTCTGATGGAGATCTGTGATTTCGACTGCTCCTTGAAATTGACATTCTGACATCCTGCCATGCATTCTTGCTCATTTTTCTCATTTTGGTGGCAAGGAGAAGGCAGTATTTTGTTCTGCTGGCATATTTCCGGTAGAACATGTATTGCCATCAGATATGATCAAAGCTGAATATTTAAGTCTCTGCCCTGTCATCTTGTTTTTTTCATATCTTCTGGGTTTTTTGTTTTGTTTTTGGTAGGGCCATTCATGCTTGCTTGTCAGTTTTTGCCATGTTGTATTTTACTTATTTATTTTTACATTTATATCCCACTCTTCCTCCAAGGATCCTAGAGGTTATGTTTATCCTCACAACAACCCTGTGAGATGAGATTAGGCTGAGAGAGAAATGACTGGCCCAGAGGCACCCAGTGAGTTTCATGGCTGAGTGGGGATTAGAACTTGGCTCCCCCAAGTCTTAGTCCAGCAATCTATCCATTAAATCACACTGGCAATGTTTTTCCCTTTTTTTCTTGTTCAGTTTTTCTTTCAGGGGCAGGGTTTGAGGGTTCCTTATCTTTCCCAGTCTGCCCTAGGGGCAAGGCAGCCCTTTCCTTTGGAGGAACTAATCTGTAAATGATCCTGCTTACTGTTCCAGGGGAGGCACCATGCCACTGTAGAACGCCCCCGAACCAACTCGAATTTAAGCCGAGCTGGGGGTTGGGGGAAAACCAAACATGCCCAGTTCAGTTCGAGTCCGATTCGGACTCGAACTGAAACGGGCAAACCAGTTTTGTACACACTCCTAGTATTAAGCAATCAGAGATGAAAACCCAAAATTTCAACTAACACTTTCTAACTGAGAGATGTACATCTGACTGAGGATCCAGCCAGTGGAAGCATATGCCATAATAAACCTGTTAGGCTTCAAGGTTCTACATGGTTGTGTTTACTGTTGCAGACTAACATAGCTATCCCTCTGGAATTCAGTTGTGATCTCCTATGCCTGATGGTGTTGTTTATTGAAAACTTTAACAGGTAAAGTGAGCTGTGTGAATTTAAGATAAACCAAGGGAAAATGAAAAGGCTGTCTGTTTTTAAATCCTATTGTAATATTTTTCATTTTAGCATCTGGATTTTTGGTACACAGGCAGCTGAGTATAATTTAGTGTTCTATTTCATAGTATTTAAGCAATAAAAGTAGATGAATCAAAGTAGCATTTACTATTATCTATACACTCACCCATGCACATGCGTGTCTTTATGGATTCTCTCTCATTCTCGCTATCTATATATCTGGGTCGAGATCCATAAGAATATATATATATATATATATATATATATATATATACATACATACATACATACATACATACATACATACATACATACATGCTTACTTTGCTATGGCTTCTGGCCAGCTACAGGTGGCAGGAGAAATGAAAAGGTTTGAGCTGCACAGTTGAAATGTTGAGTAACGGATAGTGCCTCAGCTTGAGGCTCTGTTAACACTTTCTTCCCTTGCTCCTTAGTCCGCCACGTATTAAGGAAGAAATGGATGATGATGGCTACTACAAAGAAGACTACAAGCCCCTAAAGAGACCCCGAGAAGATGATGAGTGAGTTGTTTGTGTAGCTTACCCATGGTAGAAAGGGGGCATTGTGGAGAATTTGAATCTGTCCACAGAAAGCAGCTGCAGTACATAACAAATATTATTACATTAATGTTATTAATCCATACTTCTCAGCTCTTACATATGTTCTTCTGTTGATGTAAAATTACTGATACTGTTTAAGTCATGTGACTCCCCTAGGAAAACAAAGAGAACTCAGAAAGCTTGATTTAGTAGTCATTCATCATACATCTCCATGAACTCTTGAATTCTGAATTGTTTTAATTCCCCTTGAGAAAGGTCCAGATGACCCAAATTGCATTCAAGATGAACATGTTTAAGAATTGAGTGAATCATGTGGATTGATAATAATATATTACCTTTGTGTAGCCTAGCTGTCTTCTATGGACAATTGCCCTGATCCAGCAAGGGGGATCTAATATAGATGCAAATGTGTATCCCCATCTGCATTTGAGATCCAAATAGTTGTCTTATGTGTGTGTTAGATGCAGATTGGGATGTTTGTCTCCACTTTATGCAAGACTAGGATTTTGCAACTAGAACTGGATTGGGGCCAGTGGCCAACATCCTAACTAATGAACCGTTGGTGCTTAGTACACACTGTGGTTGCCTATCTCCCCCATTTCCAGAAGCACTCCTGCGACCCAGAAGTGGGTTCTTAAGGATCACACAGCCTTCAAGGACCCATCTCTGGGACACAGGGAGCATTTCCAGGGCAAGGGAGATTGTTGACCCCTCCTCATCCTGCACACACATGCACATGCAACCAGCAGAGCACTACCAGGATATCGGCCACTGTCTGTTGCCACAGTACTGTGAAACATTTGTTACAGAGGACCTTGAATTCCACCCCCCAGCCCCCGTGCGCTTTCCGTGTGCAATTACTGAAAATGGAAAATAGAAGACCATTGCAAGTGAAGAACAATAGGCTTCATCAAATGCTAAAGCAGATTCAGAGACTTCCTAACAATGTAGTTGGTCATCTACATTCTCTGTGTATAATGTGCTGTTGTATGTAAAATCCTGTCAATGCTCGTAGCTCAGACAGAATACAGACATTGGAAATTACTATTTATAGTTTCTGGGCTTGTAGAAGAGGCTTCAAGAAACATAACTAATTATTTAAGGTAGGCAGCATATTTTATGAGAAGCATGTAATACGTCGTATTATTCATATTCATATATAACTAATGAAAGGGAGGGCGCTTTTGGAATGAAGGCATTCTCAAACAGTGAATTTCGCCATCTGCAAGCAGCACAGTGGTAACATTTTCAAAAGACAATATATATCGGGACCTGGAAAGAGATTGATTGTTTGTGATTGTTTGGCCTATTTCAGTATTGACTACAAACCCAAGAAGATCAAAACTGGAGACATCAAAAAATCAAAGAAGCGGAAACAAGAAGAGGAAGAGGTGTTGTTGAACTTATATTTGATGGAGCTATGGGTGGGATGGTTACCACTAAAGATGGAAAACATGTCCTAAGGATTAGTTGTTTTTGCATAGACATTTGAATTTGGTGATCATCTGAAAATGTTTAAACAAACAGAACAGGATCTAGAAAAATGCATAACAAAGCCAGTGTTGTGGAGAGGACTTTTATGGTTACTCAGCAGTGGCTCCCTGACATAGCTTTGGAAGGGAAGTAAATCAGAAGCACCTTGTGATGCAGTGCGAGGAAGCTGCTGTTGAGAAAAAGAATGTAACATAAGCTTGTGTGCATGAACAAACAGGTGAGGGCTGAGTTGGATCAGGGTTGAGATTTTCGGAGAAAGCCATTCTCTCTCAGGCATCCAACATGAATGGCACATTTCAGCTGTAATGCATTTTTTATTGCCTAAAGGTGTTTTAGCAAGTTCACACTGATGAATGTAACATTTTGGAGATATTATGGCAATCTGACATTTAAACTGAACCCATGTTGATAACGTTGACTGGGAACCATAATGGTGCTCAGGCAGCTCCTCCCTTGCCAGCCACCATAGCAGTCCAAGCAAGCTTCTCCTTCTCATGAGGTTGTAATTCTTCATCCATCCAGTTGGGTTAAACAGCAAGGGCTGGCTCCTTTCCCCCTCACTCACTGCTCTCTACACACCTCCCTAAACTTCTCCCTATTCCATCTTCCTTATGTGCCCATTTATTAGGGACTGTCCCTTCTCCCTCTGATATGCATGTGGCACTTTCCTGATCAGCTGTATTTCTTGGTTACTAACAGTGCCTTAGCAACATCAGATAAGCTTTTGGATAGAAGGATGTTTTCATAACTACAGTGCACCTCTTTTATCTCTTTTTAGGACAGCAAAGCCAAGAAAATAAAGAGCAAAGATAAGAAGACTCCTGAAGGAGACATCAAGAAGAAGAAAACAAAAAAAGAAGAGGAGCAGAAATGGAAATGGTAACATCTATACTTGTGAAATTTCAGCTGATGGCCAGTTGTTTCCTCTAACATCTGAAAAATTGCTAATATAGAGTTGTTTCTGGCTGTGTTGTTTTTAAGCTACAATCAGAATTCTCATTATCCCCCCCCCCCGCACCCCCCCAAAAAAGAAACTAGGGCTGTCAACCAAGTAGTAGGTTCCTTAGTAGGTTCATCATCGTAGGGTTTTGTTAGTATAATAGTAATCTTTTTTTTAAATGAATTCATTAGTTACCCAGTGAAACTAGCAATTCCTAAAAGTTTGATATGGGTGACATTTTGAGATAGGGCAAGTTCAGATGATCCGCGGAAAGCAAGTAGGAGGTAACAGGAGGAACTGGATTGTAATCCGTTACATTCATAATAAATGGGTTCAACGCCTGCGCAGGAACCTTCTGGATAGATGGACTAGCTCCTCATGACGCCTACTCTGCCAGGTACGTGCTCCGTGCTTCCATTGAGCTTGGCAGTTGGGGCGCCATCTTCTCAGTTTCTATTTGACCACCAAAATGTCAGCATCTCGTTTCTGGTTCCTTGGTGCAAATAGATTAGTTAAAAACAGTGAGATAAACTGTTGATTATTGTTTGGACTTTGGACTGTTACATGATTATTCTTTGCTGTTTGGACTTAAATTTGGTAGAAAGGGTAACATCAGACCAGTGGGTGCTACGAATTATAGAAACTGGTTACGCAATAGAGTTCAAAGCTTTGCCTCCATTTTCTGGCATGAAATACACAAGGGCAACTCCTGTGTTGCTAGAGGAGATACAGTGTTACTTCAAAAACAGGCAATTGTGCTGATGCGGTGGATGGAAAGAATGTCCGGATTTTATTCCCATTACTTTCAAATCCCAAAAAGGGATTGAGGCATTCGGGCAATTATGGACCTGAGGGAACTCAATGTTTATGTGTGGACATGCATGTTCAGAATGATGACGTTGCAAGGTATACTACATCTCCTGTGCAAGGAGTTAGTGGGCGGCAACGTTAGACTTAAAGGACGCGTACCGCCATGTGGAAATACAGGCGAACCATCACAAATACCTAAGATTTACAATGGGCAATGCAGCTTACCAATATACTGTCCTTCCATTTGGTTTGTCAACTTCACCACGTGTGTTCACAAAGGTGATGGTGGTAGTAGTGGCATACTTACATACTGAGGGTGTCATGATCTTTCTATACAAGACAATTGGCTATTGGTCAGTGATGACAAGGAAATGTTACTTTTTTAGATCCAGTTTGTGTTATGGCTTCTACAGGACCTGGGCATCAGTGTCAACTGGAAGAAGTCGAATCTGGAACCACAAAAGTGCATATTTTACATCAGAGCAGTACTGGATATGTAGTTTCAAAAGGCATTCTTGCCAAAAGACAGACAAATCAAAAACCTAGTTAACCTTGAGTCTGCTGCACCCAGCGGAAGCCATTCAATGACTTATGGGTTTAGTGGCGTCATGCAATGTGACAGTGAGTTATACACATCTACGGCTGCAGACACTGTAGATGTGGTATCTAAACAATTCCCCACCCACCCCTGCCATGTAGACAGTCAGCAGGAAATGCTAACGCTTCCTCAGAATGTATTGAACTCTGCGGTGGTGAACAGTGAAGTCAAATCTGCAAACAGGAGTTCTGTTCGAACCCTTGATCCCCACATGATGGGTAACAATGGATGCTTCCCTGAGGGGGTGGGGGGCACATTGTGATGAACATCAGGTGCAGGTTCAGTGGATGAAGCACCAGAGTTGTATGCATATAAACTACTTAGAACTCCTATCTGTGTTTATGGTTCTGAGGGCTTTCAAACCGTTGCTTCAGAAAGGTGTGGTACAATTCATCTGGGCAATACAATGGCGATAGCATATTTAAACAGACAAGGAGGGACAGTGTCCTGCTCCCTCTGTCTGCTGAGTCTTCAGATATGGGAATTGTGTGTAGACCAAGGAGTCTGCCCTTCAGCCATCCACATAAGGGGTGTGGACAATGTGCTTGTGAACGACATCAGTCGTGCAGTCAGCAGTATCAACACCATGAATGGGGATTGAACAGCGTCTGCCTCGAAAGAGTCTTTGACCTGTAGAGTCATCCATCAATAGACTTGCTTGCGACTGCTGCCAACAGAAAGTTCCTGAGATACTGCTCACATGCAGGAATCGGCAAGGGATCTTTGGGAGATTTGTTCCAACATATATGGAACAAAGCACTTCTTTAACTGTTCCCACCACAACCATTGATAAACCGTGTACTGGCGTGAATGATACGGAACAATACATTAGGAATCCTAGTGACTCCATGGTGCAGCCATGGTTTGCATCACTTCTCAAACTCTCGAGGGATATCTTCTACCAGTTCCCACTCCGCCCAGAACTTCTGAGCCAGGACGGTGGGGTGGTGCATCCCCTAGAAGTAAAAACTCTATGAATAGCAGCATGGAGGGTTGGTTTCTAAATAAGTTGATTTGATTAAGTGCCATCAAGTCGGTGTCGACTCTTAGCAGTAGCAGCCACATAGATAGATTCTCTCCAGGATGATCTGTCTTCCTTGGCCTTTAAGGTCTCCCAGTGGTGCATTCATTGCTGTCACAATCAAGTCCATCCACCCTGCTGCTGGTCATCCTCTTCTCTTTCCTTCAACTTTTCCCAGCATTATGGACTTCTCAGGGGATCTGGAACTTCGCATAATAAGTATGATAGTTTGAGCCTGGTCATTTGAGTGAAAATTCTGGATTGATTTGTTCTATGATCCATTTGTTTGTTTTGCTGATTGTCCATGGTATCCTCAAAAGTCTTCTCCAGCACCAAAGTTCAAAAGCGTGGATGCTTTTTCTATATTGCTTCTTCAAAGTCCAGCTTTCACATCCATAGTGTGTCACGGGGAAAACCATTGTCCGAACGATTCTAATCTTTGCAGGTGTAGACACTTCACAGCATCTAAATATCCTTTCCTCTAGATGAGATACTGCTTAATAATAGAAGGCTTTCAAGAAAGAATTAATACAGTAAATGGAAAGGATTCAAGGTGTACACAAGTCAACATGGGTTCCTTCCTAGGAAAGCCACATTGAGACAAATCTTGGTTTATATGACCTCGTTAAAACTTAAAGGGTTAGCAAATGTGTGTCTTGGAGTGTCTCATTTGACAGCTATTTCATTAGAACACAAAGGAAGGAATCGTGCAACAGTATTCTCCCATCCAGTCCAGATTGTAAGAAATTCCTTCAAGGGCTGAACAACTTGTACCCACCAATTAAGAGGCCAATGGAGCTTGGTATTGTCATCACTGACTTGAGCAGCCTTTTGAGTCGTTAAAGATGCATTTTTAAAACTGTTGACTTTGGAAACGGCTTTTTGATTGTGATCACTACCACTAAGCATGTGAGTGAACTAACTGCATTGAAGATGGACAAACCACAGACTCAATTTTATCCACATAAAGTAGTTATGTGCATGGATCTGCAATTCCAACCTAAAGTGCTGATAGAATTTCATTTGAATGAAGATATAACGCTGCCTGCCTTCTTTCAAGACACGGAAACAAACAGGCTATTTGTAGCGTACAAAGGGAAAGCCAATGGTCGGCCAATATTGAAACAAGGACTAGCCCATTGGCTGGTGCAACTAATTGTGTTGTCATACAAGCGACAAGGGGTTAATCCCCCACATCCTATACAAGCTCATTCCACAGGGGTGCATATATCTTCAGCAGCCCATCTATCAAGAATTTGTATGGCTTATACCTGCAAAGCTGCTACATGGTCATCTCAGCAGCCATTCATAAACCAATACACCATTGAACTGCGTTTGGCAAAGGAAGCAGGTTTTGGGAGGAGTGTGCCAAAGCGGGTGCTGCCATAAGTTTCAAGGGTTACTTTACCCACTACTGATGGGGAAGATGGCTAATGACGCATTCATTATGAATGCAACAGATCACGATCCAGATAAGCAGGTTGTAACTGATGATCTGGTAGTGATCCGTTGTATTCATAAGACCCACCTGAACCTCCCCGCTAAAGTAGCAAAGAGCAAACCTTACAAGGGCACTTAAAAGATCGTCAGCAGATGGCAGTCTACAAGAAAGTGAGAAAATGGCACCCCAACTGCCATTAGCAACAGAAGCACGGAGCACGTACTTAGCAGAGTGGGCGTCATGAGGAGCTAGTCAATCTATCTGCAAGGTCCCTGCGCAGACACAGAACCCATTCATTATGAATACAGTGGAGCACTACCATATCATCAGTTACAGGTGAGCAATCTGTTTGTCCCAGTGAGTGCACACTTTCGGCGCGATCCTGTACTTTTGCCCCTTTCCATGTCATCAATCCTGGAAATGTTGGCTGGACAGTGTTGGATTCCCTCTGCCACCCAACATTTTGGTGACAGGGGGAACTTGACATTGTCCACTGGATATTTCTGGATTCACAGAACATGGAAAGTGGAGGAAGTACCAGCTCACACAGGAAGCAGCCACTCACTCGGAACCTCTGGTTCCCCCCTGCTTTCTGTGAGACATCTGAACCCAATCATATTGAAGTGATATCTCTCTCTCACTCATTAGAAGGAAAGTTCATCCACAGTTTCTTCTTATTTCCTATTGCAGTAACACCTAGAACCAAAATAGCCTTTTTATACCAAAAAAAAGTGAGTATACCCTTAAATTGCAACCTCACTGATTAAAATTAGTCCTGTGGCAGATTGTTTTGAGGTTCAATTATTTCTGTGAAAGTTTGTATTTGGAAAGCTGTGAAAATCTCTAGGGCCAGTGCAGAAGCAAGGAACTATGTCCCCAACTAATTGTATTTTTAAGCTCACAGGAAGGATGCACAGTATGCCTCTGTGCTTCCTGGGATCAGGACCAATGTGATCTTGGATGTTGCTTTAAATGTCATGACCGTGGTGTTAATGGTGTGATGCATTCTGATCTTGATTTTTAGCCGGGCTCTGTTTTATGGAGCTGTGTGTTTGGATAACTTTGGATTCATTCTTTAGTTCTGTCTGTTTTGGCTATCTGGCGCGCAGTGTTTGGAGATACACTCCTTAGAAAGAGGATATGTCAACAAAAAACGTATTAAGTGTTGCCTTTCAGCAGATATCTAAACATGTTTTAGGGCCTAATCATCTGAGAAAGTCTAGTTTCCATGGAGAATTTCTCACTGTTTCAGTATAGCGTGATGTTAAGGGCAGACCTGTTGATACTCATCTTAAATTTTGTTCTTATTTTCTTCACTGCTGTTCCTTCTTGTTGTTCTTTGATTCAGCCTGAAACCACGACATCTATTTGAATCTACACAACTCTGCTTCTTAAATTCACATGCCACCTTAACTTCTGAGGGCTGCTTCTCACATAAGATGTTTTAATTGTAAACTTAAGTTAAAATGTGAATGCAATAAATACATGGTTGCAATCACATGTGTTGTACAGGTATATATGTCAGGAAGCTGTGATTGATTGTAGCTCCATACTGAGTGCTCACTGAATGGCAAAACAGGGGATTGTTGCTGTGTAATTTGTGAAGCAGCTCTAGTTGTTCCTTTAGCCAGCAGGTCCTGTGGTGGTGGTGTGTGTATGTGTGTTTGTTTCCGATAGTGGCTGACATTCCAGCTGTAAAGAAATACTTTATACAGCACTGGCACTTTCATTGGGGACGGGGGGGGGGGGCGGAAGAGAGGTGAATTTCAGCTATTACCCCTTCTCCCCAGAGCACTCTGTGCAACCCAAAAAGATGTCCCTGAGGGCTGCATGACTCTCAGGGACATATTTTTGTGTGGCACAGAGCACTTCTGGGAGAAGGGCAGGTTGTCAAAATTTACCCTGCCCCCAAGGTGCAGTCACCACTGCTGGGTTACTCAAAGTCATCAGGAGCTCCCACAACTTCTCACACAGCGCCAACGTTTCCTTAGTCGGGATGTCAGCCTTTGTTATTATTGAGATACAATCCTCCCATCAATTCCATAACTGTGTTTCAGTTTTCTTCCTTCTCTAGGTTTTGAAGAGTATCTTGACTACCTTTGTGTTTAATTGACTTTGGGGGATGCAAAAATGGCTAGCTAGGACAGGATAGAGATACATATATCAGGCAGTGTATAAATATAATAAATAAATAAGATCTAAGCCTAAAATCTTTTGGCCACTTTTGCTGCATTTGTGTCATTTTTCTAGAATTCCATTGCAATGATCCCTTTTTTGTCATAACCATTATTCTACATTAGCCAACCGTTACTAGAATGCTCTAGCAGTATCTGTCTTATTCTTCTCTCTTGCTTTCCTGGGTTTGGCAGTAAAGCTTCAGTTAGCTGTGCCAGATCCCCGAAAGCCATGCTGACTGGCTAATAAAGCTGCACATTCAGTTCCGTGTTTTGCTAAGCGCCGCAGTTGTTCGGATTGCTTGCCTACTGATGTTCTCCATCTGCAGCTGCTGTTAATGCAAAGTGCTTCTTCCTGGCTCACTTCTCAAGGCTGACCTTTCCTTCCTTAAAGGATCCCAACCTTTGCCTTTAGGGCTGTTTCACACATTAATGTTCACATGTGAAAACACAACAGGTTTGATCCAGCCAAATTAAGCACTTTTATGTCCCTTTCATTTCAGTGCTAGAGAATGTAATATGCAACTTAACATTCCAATTGAAATCAGTGGGACTTAAAAGTGCTTAATTACACACTATTTGGGATTTAATGTGATTCCATGACAGTTTCGGCCAGGGCTAGGCAACCTTGGCTCTCCAGATGTTCTTTATCTACACCTCCCATCATTCCCAACCATAATTTATTGTGGCTGGGGATGATGGGAGTTGTAGATCAACAGCTGGAGAGCCAAGGTTACCTACTCCTGGTGCAGCCCAATTCTCTGTCTTAAGGTAGACTCCTTTGGACTAATCCACATAGCATCTAGCGCTACCTACACTGGATCCTCCAGGAACTGCTTAGGCAGAGATATTCACAATGACTTTAAAATCAAGGATTGTGATCTGAACTCTAGGGTGTCTTTTTTTTTTTTTTTTTAATGAAGAGTTCCATTATGTGGATGTAATTATATGGATGTAGTGAGTCTTTCTTGACCATTTTGCTGATTCACCTGCAGCCACTCTTGTGAAGCCATCTTCTTTTCAAATTGAAGCTGGAGCAGTCAGCTCACATTACCTAATCAATTCCCAGAATTATTTGCACATAATTAACCTGCGCCTCATGCAAAAATGACAAGGTGGAAGCCCAAGATCCAGCTGTGATTTTGCAAGGTCAGAGGGACACTGCTTTTGGTAAGCAGTTTGGCTGGGGTAACAAAAGGTTAGAAGAGTAAAGCTGCTGACCCCCTGCTATATAAGTAATCCCTCCCGGCTATTTTCTCAGCAGGAGTTCTTGTGGTGGGTTTGAAGTTTTGCTTATTTCTGCTATATGAGATGAAAGGTATATGCAAAGGGAGGATGACATAATAGTCTAGAGAAAGATCTGCGGTTCACCATGTGACAGGTTCCTGAGACTCTGACTTGGGCCTGATCTGTACAAGACAGTAGAATGAAATTTACTACTTATGGCTGCAGACAGGAGATGACATCTCCATAATGCTACCTTACATTTCACCTCTCACCCCTGTCCCCCTGCAAATAGAAAGGAAGTATAGCTGGGTGAAGACTGGACTAGAACCTCGTGTGCTACTTTATAACTTGCAAGGAGGTTGTTAGTTTGGTTTAATTTTGTTATTTAACATTGAGAAGTAGTCAAAAGTGACACCTTTCACCTGCAGGAGTATATACTTCACCTCAGAAGTATAACTCTATCACTTTGGTCTACTGCATGTGTAGACCAGGGCTTAGGTTTTTGCCACTTCTAAAATAGGAATAGGATTGCTTTCTAGGCAGCTTTCTTTTTATCATCGGTGTCTCTTCCAGATGGTTATGCCTGCTGGAGCCACTTCACAATGATTCCGTAGATGCAGGCACGTGTTTTAAGAAGTCAGGTAGCATCCAAACTAGAGCTGCCCTTCCACAGGAATGTTTCATGTACGCAGTTATTTTTGCCAATTCTCCCTTCCCTCTGCTACCCCTGATGCCCTCCTTAAATATATCTGAGGGCTGGGGAACTCACAGGTACAGTACATACATAAAAGGTAACGGAGGAAAGGAGGCGATAGGCAAACAACGTTGTGTGTTCTAACACGAGAACACTGTTTTTCTGGCTGGTGCCCATTTTGAGTATTTCTATTGAGTATGTCGCCCATATGTAGTATTCACTTCATAGGAAGTCAACATGGTTCCCTCCCTGATCAGATGCTGGAGGTTAGGCATTTGTCTACTGGAGAGAGGATCTTTTCCCCATTACTCTTTCCCAAGGCATGTTCATTATAATGGTGTCTTCATTATAAGTGCCAGGAGAAATTTATCCTGTTCTTTTGAGCTTTTCATGGCATTTAATTGCCTTTTTGTCATCTGATCTTTTCCCCTCTTTTACATTTAATTTAGAACAAATATGGACTATATTGTTTTGCTTTTATATTCCACATATGTTCATTTTATTTGAGTTGCTTTTTGTTTTATGATTTTGTTTTATGACTTATTGTAAAGTTTTACAGTTTACAATTGAGAATGAGTTTTGCTGTGTCACTTCTGTATATCAAGCAATGCTATCCTTATTTTCGTGTGTTGCTGATGTTCCTCTAGGAAAGGACATTGGTTGGAAGTAACCCTCGGGGTTTTTTTAATTTATAGAACATACTAACTGCTTTAAGTAATACCCCAAATGGATAAAATATAATATCAATATTAACTTTTAAACAAATCTTAATTGTATGTAGAAGCAATAGTGGTGAAGTCTGTAATGTATTGTCTATCTTCAGATAAGTGTGTGCTCAAAAAATGTTGGCTCAGTTCACCAGCCAGACAAAATATATTCCTCAAGCTGTACTGGTACATTACTCATCAGGACTTTTTCCACTCGTCAAGCATCATTTCTCTCTCATTACAGACTAGTAGACTAGTGGATTTCCTGAGCCGTGTACTTACATGTAGTTGAGTAACATAACAGCTTGGCTGGCTAGATACGGCAGGGATGGATAGATACCTCATAAAGTTTGCTGAATTGACTAATTTTAACGTTTGAAATATTTGATGACCCTTTGTATAGACCCTCAATCTGTGCAATATTGGCTGTATTGGCCCATTTTCATTTCTTTCTTTTTCTTTTTAAAGGTGGGAGGAAGAACGCTACCCAGAAGGTATTAAGTGGAAGTTCTTGGAACACAAAGGTCCTGTGTTTGCACCACCATATGAACCTTTGCCTGAAAATGTCAAATTCTACTATGATGGTAAGCTATTAAAGACTAATGCCTGGTAGAAGAATAGGTGTCTTTTATCATGAGCAAGAACAACAAAAGATACTTGTGGGTACCTTAACAACTAACCAGGATTTTGTGACTGGAGCTTTTGTAGACAAGGAATTGTAAGATGCCAATAGACTTTTCTTCATTTTGGCTGGCTGCAACAGACTATCACTGGCTGCTTGTTTAGATTTTATGATAAACGGTTCTTTGGGCAAGTAGAGAAGTTGGAGCAGTGCTATGAGGTCATCTTCTCCTTTCCTCTCCCTCCCCCCTTATGCACTCCATAGAAAAAGCATGGTGATGGAGTCCACAGTCCCATGATAATCAAGGTGAGGTAGGCCACCTGTGAGTAGCTTTGCACATTAGTATGTTTAGTATACTTATATCAGAGCTGACAGGTTAGGGATGCCATAGAAAAGGCTGACAGGATCCCCTCCATGTTTTCCAAGGGCAGTCCTTTGTTTGTTGTTCTACTGCAGCTTCTGAGACTTCCAAGAAAGTCACTTGTACATTTGACTGGCATCATTTCAGGTAACATCCAACACTGCCTTTAGACATCCGTTACTATTATGCCCAGGTGTACATCAGCATTTGATGCAAATACAACCCAAGTGCCACTGCTCTGTAAAACGTTCAATCTACTACATTCCCTGTGGTAGCACAATTGGTTCAGTAAGTCTCCCAAGAGCAGGCAAAACTGTCTTCGGGCAGTTTAAATTACCTCAGGCCCCAAACCCACGGCATGTGTAGATGGTTTGATTCAATATGGCCTAGCTGCTATTACACCAACATATCTTGATTCCTTCACATTATACGCATTTTGTTGTACACATTTAATTGAGCTGATGCAGTATGTCAGTCAAACATTGGTTGTCCAAGATGGATAGTGGGCCTTCTTGAAGAGGGGTAATTGCTAGAGGAACTAGGGCATAACCCAGAGTCCTGACTTTCTCTGACAAGTGCCAGTTGTTCCCTAATACCTTGCACCCAGCCTGATTTTATGCATGCTTCGTGATAAGGACTCTGGGTTGTATCAGAAGAAAGTTAAGATACTTATGTTCTGCTGAAATTAATGGGACTTAAGTTAGTCATGGCTGACTAGTTTCATTGAGTTCAGTCGTGCTTCGTCATGAGTAATTTTCTTAGGATAAGAGCCGTAATATCTGTGTGTGTGTGTGTGTGTGTGTGGTTGGCACTAGACTATAATTGTCATGGGCATTTTGCTTCCTTGTGTTGCTCACTTGTGGCCCTCACAACATACTGAGGGAGATTCTTCTGGTCCTGTTTCTCTTATGCAGCTTGTATTCTGACCTAGCATGGAAGTAAATACAGTCAGCTGAGGAACCAAAACTCCTTTCTTGCACCTGAATTCAGCATACTTGTCTTGTTTATGCACTCAGCTATTGTCTTCCTCAGATATTTTGAAGCAGGGTACAGTCCTTTTCTAGTTGTGCTTCTGAGTGTTTGGAAGGGACACACTCCAGATTTATACACCTGTAAGACTTTGGTATCTGTGCTAGAGTACAGAATGAGTAAAGTGAGAATCGGCTCTCAATAGCTGATCCTTAGACTGGTTGAAAGATACTTTGGGAGAATCACCAGGATTTAACACTTGAGGGCCTCTAATCTGACACATAGAACTCGTCTTGGCTGTTTTCTACAGTGTAACTAATTTCCTTAAAGCTAGGCGATGAAATTCCTCCCCCACTCCGCCCCTCACACCCTACATGTTGAGGAGGCTCATTATTTGGCCTTCTCTGTCTGTCTTAATTACGCCAGTGCAAGCAGTGGCTGGATTTTATTTCACAAGAATCCATCGTTCTAAAATGAAGCCAACTCTATAGAAGATTGCTGGCAAGTAAAATATTTGTCCCTCTTTTCTCTTGTTGCAAAATGCTGGCAAACCTTTTCTGTAGGTGCACAGTCTGGACCCACTTTAGGAACGTTGAGTAGGGAAGGGAGGCCTTGGATCTGCAGCGCATTGGATGCAGCAGTTGCTTTTGCCTCGAGCTGTGGGAAAAGCTTTGTGCCTTTCCACACAGCTAGTTATTTCATGCTGAGCCTCTATTATACTTCTTCAGTCAAGGGGAAACAGGACAGTCATGAATCATTGGAATATCAGGAAGGCAGTCTCTTAACAACAACCTCTTGAGTTGGTTGAGTTAGAAATACCAGTGTACTTTCGTGTGTCACAAAAACAGCCCAGTATGGGGGCTTCTGGTGCCAGTTGTACAGCGTACAAGAACCATACCAAATGAGAGAGAGAGTGACGGACACTCTGACTAAATTACTGAGTGGAAGTAATTTAGTCAGGATGTCAGCCCGTGATGACAGACATGTTTGCTCCTAATTTTTCTGAAATGAGAAACATTGCCAACACACTCACTTTCTAGTCTATACCTTTGTCCTGGACCTACTGCTTTTTCATAAAATAGGGTCAGTACAGTTGTGTGATGTGTGAACATACTTGTGAGCTGCCCTGATGCTCGCTGCCTTATGGAGAGCTTTCATTACTACCCCCCTTCATAACAATAGAAACGAATTGGCTACACTTAGTGTATAGACTAGGAAATTGTGAGCTTTGTCTTAGAGAAGGATTTTACTATCTACCCACAGAGGAAAAGTTAAAAGATGTAAAATCAACACAAAGAGAGAACCAAAGACTTCGGTAGTCCACTGCCTTAGGAACAGTATTGGAAGTTAAGGGATGGGATGGCCTTCAACCATTGTGGCTGGGGATGATAGGAGTTGTACTTTAACAACAACTGGGGGCCCAAGATTGGAATTCTATGAGATGGGTGAAATGGAAAGTGGATGTCAGAGTCTGGATTGCCAAGTCAGGGAAATTCCATATTTGAACTAACCCAGTTTGTTGAGAGGGACAAAGGGAGCTGAGCCAAGGACCCATTTCCATTCTTCTTGCGCATGGAGGTTCCTGGGAGAACCTAAACAAATCTAAAGTTTCCTTCTAGCAAAAGGATGTGGTGATGTTTGTTAGGAAAGTGTATAGAATGAGCTGGTTCAAATGGAATGTGGAACTTTGGTGGTTAGAACTGGGCTCTACACAACATCCCTGAGCTTCAGGAGTGCATTCTCCCCTCCCATCTCCATAGGAACATCTTATTTATTATTTCTCTGTGTAAACTGCATTGGAAACTTTTGTTGAAAAGCGGTATATAAATTGTTGTTACTTTCTATATAGGGTAAAAATAAGCCAAGATTGATCATGTTTTCCAAATCTACTAGTCTCACCTTATTCTAACCTATTTGCTTCAGATAATCCAAGATCTGTAACTTGCTTCAAACCTTGGGTACAGATCTTGGCTAATTTGAAGTAACTAGGTCAGAATAAGCTAAGATTGGTGGGGTTGGACCAATCTCAGCTTATTTTAACCTAGATTGGAAGTAGGTGCTTACATGGGGCTGGGGTGTGCGTTCCTGAGCCTCAGGGATATTGTTTGGAGCCTGGCTCTAAATGAGCTTCCACACAACATCTGAACCAGCCCATTCCATGACATCTGAGTTAGATGATGGGCTGGTACTGTGATATCTGAACCAGCCCAACTTTACTCACAAACAAGATCTGGAACAGACACAGCTTCATGTTCATGATGTCTCTCTTGTTGCCTCATGTAAAGATGCTATGTTAGATTAGGCAATTAAAAGTTAAAATGGTGCAGCTTTGGAACCAAGTGAATGATGTCCATTACAGCACTCCTCTGTGGGCCCTAGTTTACCTTGAAACACCAGGATGTGCACTGACATGTTTGTAGGGTCATTATTCTAGCTGTGCATTGTATATTCACAGAGGGCCAACGCTGGGTAGGGATGTTCCTGGATCCCTTCTCTCTGAGGTAAGAGGAGTAGATTCATTGAAGGGTTGAAGTGTAGGATGCCACCCTGTTTCTGTTTCCTTATGAGTTGCATTTTTTGTTACAGGTAAAGTCATGAAGCTGAGTCCAAAAGCAGAAGAAGTTGCCACGTTCTTTGCAAAAATGCTTGATCATGAATACACTACAAAGGACATCTTTAGGAAAAACTTCTTTAAAGACTGGAGAAAGGTAGGGCACCATGAAAGGGTAGGGGTGTTTGGTTCCTTCAGAAGGCTGAAGACATCCAGCTTGCCACTTGCCTGCTGGTTGATGGTGTGTAACAGTTGCTTATAGGGGAGTAGTTGGTTCCTCCTCCTTTCCTCATTCAGTGCTTGGGATTCTGTGCTAATAATTCTGCTTCTCAATCCCTTGCTTCTCTCCTCCATAGCCAACAACTCTTCACCATTTCAACACTTGCAGGTTTGAATGGGAAAGGAAGAGAGAAGCAAATGAGCCAGAGAGGAGGGCGGAGAACATGCTGCCTGTAGTTTGATTGTCAAGGGAGAACCTTGCAATGGGGATGGGAGTGAAGAGAAGATGTGAAGGAGCCATAGGAATATAGGCAGAGTTCTTACATGCTGACAGTGCAGGAGGGGAGAGAGTGGCAAGTCAAGGCACTGGGAGAAAAAGGCCATGGATAGCCTGTTTTCCTGCTTGAGTGATCCCCATGTTGTGAATAGAACCTTTGTTTAAGCTGGAGGGCAAAAGTGTTCATGTGCAAGGCTTACATGTGTGCATTTTAATATTTTGGAATTCAGATTTCATTGTTACGTGCCTGTTCTGAGTGAATGTTGTGGCACCCAGTTTGTGGTCAGCACTTGTCTATTAAGCAAAGGTTTTAGACAGAAGAAAAGCCCTGCTGGATCAGGCCCAAGGGCTATCTAGTCCAGCATCCTGTTCCACACAGTGGCCCAACCAGATGCCTCTGAGGAGCCCACAGGCAAGAGATGAGGGCATGCCCTCTCTCCTGCTGTTGCTCTCCATAACTAGCCATCAAACTAGTACCCATTGATAGACCTTTACAGTAATTTCCTAGTATCTAAAGGTATCCAGGTATCATCCTTGGGGCAACTGACATTTCAGTTCTCCTTATTTGTGCACCTACACAACCAGAACTTACATGGGCATTGACAATATCTTCTCCAGCACCTCCTCTTTTGTTCTTATATCTTGAAGTTGAGATGCTTTAAGTGTTGCCTGTCACATGAGGAAGAGTCGGCTCTTCTGCTGAATTATCATGTGCTACCAGTGCTGCGTGAGGCTTTTGTCAAATTGGATGGTCTGACCTTTCTCAAGGCTAGCTTGGTTGTGGTACTGTTTTGTGCAAAGGCCTGCTTTGCTTGAACTTTGTAGACCCGGAACCTTTTATTAGTAATCTTGGCTTGTTTTTATTAGTAATCTTGCCACATGACAAAGTACACTAGCTCAGCTGGCACAGACTTCCCAAATAACCGGAGATTGACAAGGTCAACCCCCATCCTCCTTGACTCCCATTTCGACCCTCCAGCTGAACTACAACTGCCACTGTAGCTGGGGATGATGGCAGTTGTAGTTCAGAACAGCTGGAGGGTTGAAATTGGGCAGCCCTGAGTTAGTGTCAGATTGTGCTGAGGGAGAACAAGGTTCAAAATCACACTCTGCCCTGAAGCTCTCTGAATGACCTTGGGCTAGTCGCATCTTGCAGGGTTGTCGTAAGGAAAAAAATAGGTGGGTGAGAACCATGTATGCCACCCTGAGCTTCTTAAGGGCAAGGTAAAAATATAATAAATGAAAATTGCATATTAAAAAAAAGTTTGGATTACATGTGGGCAATCCTGGTTCAAATCTTTACTGAGTCCTGAAGTGCACTCTGATGGCCTTTAGGTAAGGCTGAGAAATGACTCCTTTATCTCTTAGGGTTGCTGGGTAGACGTATCCCCATATAGGTCACCCTAATGGGTACCCATTTGTGTTACATTGAGAATTTATTTTATTTTATTTACATTTATTTCCCGCTCTTCCTCCAAGGAGCCCAGAGCAGTGTACTACATACTTACGTTTCTCCTCACAACCCTGTGAAGTAGGCTAGGCTGAGAGAGAGAAGTGACTGGCCCAGAGTCACCCAGCTAGTATCATGGCTGAATGGAGATTTGAACTCAGGTCTCCCCGGTCCTAGTCCAGCACACTAACCTCTACATGTAGATGTAACAAATAATGTTGGCAGAACAAGTACAGAATTTGGTGTCCTGGGAACCTATCTTTGAAGGAAAAGAATCTAGTGTACACTGGGTGAAAAATGTAACGATTAAGGAGAGTGCTAGGAAGGGCTTCAAGAGGTCAGGGCTGTGACTTTAATGCCCTGCAAAAATATTTCAGTGCCTTCCTCCAGACCCTATTCTCTGTGTATTCCATTCCTTGCCAGGAAGGCATCGAAATGCAGGGTTTCAAAGCACCGTGGAAACTACATTAAATGATACAAATGCATTTAATATGCAGAATTCTGAATGCAGAGTTTGAACCCCTCTGGAGCAGAACGTAGCTGAGGTTTCATCACACTGCACTGGGTTATGCTCTCTTGCTTGATATTGGTCAGGATCAAAGATGCAACCACAATGCTCTTCCTCCATTCCCTTTGCATCTGTCCCCTTCTGGATTTTATTTATTTAGTTAACATATTTTTATACTGCCCCAAAACATACGTCTCTGGGTGGTTTACAACAAAGTAAAAACAGAAAAAGTAAAACAGTTAAAACAAAACAAAACATTACAACAATTTAAATGTTTTAAAATAATATTTTAAAACAATGTTAAAACTATTAAAACAATATTTAATTAAAAGCCTGGGTGAACAGATGTGCCTTTAAATACTTTCTAAAAGTTGTCAGAGATGGGGAGGCTCTTATTTCAGTAGGGAGCGCATTCCAAAGCCTCAGGGCAGCAGCGGAGAAGGTCCGTCCCTGAGTACTTGCTGGACGAGCTGGTGGCAACTCCAGACGGACCTCTCCAGATGATCTCAATAGGCGGTGGGGTTCATGACGAAGAAGATGTTCTCTTAAATACACAGGGCCCAAGCCATTTAGGGCTTTATAGGGTATAACCAACACCTTGTATTTTGCCCGGAAATGTATTGGCAGTCAGTGTAGCTCCTTCAATACGGGAGTAATATGATCTCGCTTTAGCCCTTGTTACAGCCTGACAGTTTTTATTTACCATAGCAGCATCTGAACTTATTTTGCAGAGAATGAGGGTCAAACAGAGTTTCCTTCTCTAACTTGGAATGCTTTTAAGATCTAATTTTCCTCTTGCAGGAAATGACCTCGGAAGAAAAGAGTACTATCACAAGCCTCAGCAAGTGTGACTTCAACCATATGAGTCAGTATTTCAAAGCTCAGTCAGAAGCCAGGAAACAGATGACCAAGGAAGAGAAACAGGTATCTTAGGGTTATCTTGAAAAAGCTTTTCAGCAGAAAACTAAGAGTATGTTCAGATTGCTCTCTGTCTGTACCACCTGTTCTCAGTCCCCTGCATTATGACATCATCTTTACCTGCATTTTGCTCAGTGGATTATCTGAAATCTCCTGACTTGGCAAAAAAAAATGCTTCTGCCTAAATCTACAGGGACTGAAGGTATTTGGTCCCACTAACTTCCTTCAGCAGGCTTGTTTTGCTTTGTATTTTGCACTTTGTCCTGATGTCACAGGTAACACTCAGTACATTCCCTAATAAGAAATTGGCCTCACTTAGGAATTCTTTGACTTATATAAACAGAACCTTTGATCCATTCCTCTGCCTGAAATCTCCTTAATATGGGCAAGATGTGTCATGTGATCAGCTGTGGATTTCAGTAAGAGCTAGAATTTTGGTCTCCGTTTGGTGCCTTTTAGTAATGCATTTTGAGTATCTCTCCACCTTGGGAAGCAAGGCGCTTGTTAACTGAGGGAAAATGCATTTCTTATTTGCTTTAAAAAGCCCTCTGGTGCCAGAATCCAGAAGGTTCCTAGTAGTGGACAAGAGTAAGGAATATGACTGGCTACTTTTATTTATTCATTTAGCAAAAAACTATGGACTTCTCCCTCCCCCTGTTAATAGAGGTGGAACACTTGCTTGTCTTGCTTTTCATTTGTGGTGTCAGTGATGTCATTAGGAGCACAGAAGCACTCTAATAGGGGGCACGTTGCCTTTTTGTCCTGTATTAGTGCCCTTTCACATGTTACCCAGCAACAGACCTGGGTTTGCCACTCAGGCTCTGCTCTCACATTCAGCACCAAACCATGGTTTAGCACAGAAGAAAATAGTCTTGTGCTCCCTCCTTACCTCCCCTTCCTCCTTCTGTGCACTGCTTCGATGAATAAGGCCTGGTTCAGACATAATGGGAAACCATGATTTCCTACACTATGAATGAGCCTCTGTGAGCCATGGACTTGTGTGATCCCCACTTCCCTCTTTCATGTACAAGAGGGGCGGGGGGGGTTCACTTTAAGTAAACCGTGGCCATGCATTATGTGCAAATTCAAGCACCTGTGGTTTACTTTAGAACCACTTGCACGCCCGCCAACACTTCAGTGATGAAAAATAGCAGATGTGTAAGTGGGGTGGCCAAGCAACCTGGAAAGGTGTGGCATACAGTGTATAGAAGTGTGGCCAAGCATCCTGGGTGACATACAGTTGTGACTACAAGCGTGTCACAGATGGAAAGTGGGTAATCAGGTGCATGCAGAACTCCTGATTGCAGGTAGCCGAAACCAATGAGCCAAGCCCAGAACCACCATCATTTTGCAGGTACAATCCATTTCTCATGCCCAGGATCCCCCCAACCATTATTACACATTGCCGTATGCTGCATAGTGCCTTAGCGTTATGCAACCCCATTGACATGCAGGTGCACTAGATTTTTAGAAACCCTGGGGAGGAAGCTGAATTCTAAGGAACATCAATTTAAGAACTTGAACAAGGCATCCCCAAGAGGCAAAAATAGGGATCGTGATTAATCAGGGACCAAGTCCAGAATATAGGAACTGGTAATAGGGGCAGTTGGAGCTCATGCTGTTAGAAAAAAACAAATAAGGATCTAACCATGATTTCAGATGCTAGTTTGTTCCTTAACAGTGGCTGACATCCTGATTAAGAAAGCACATGTGTAAGATGAGGATGTAGCAGGGCTCCTCGCCACGGTTTCATGTAATGGGGATTTCTAAGGTGTTATTGACTACAACTCCCATCACCCCCAGCCACAAGCCCATTGCAGATGGGGATTATGGGAGTTGTAGTCAATAAGACCTGGGAATCCCTGTTACAGGAAACACTGCTCCTCTCCCTGTCCTTGTGCCTTCATGATGTTACGCAAGAGGGCTAAGACTCTGTAGTGCTCTCTGCGCTTCAGAAATGCATAGTAACACGTTTCCGATCTTATTAAGCAGGAAACTCTCTGGATTCTTATCTCTCTTGCACAGCAGCAGGGGGGGCGAGGTTGGACACAGAGTGCTCTTTTGTGCCTCCACACCCTACTTAACACGTGTGCTTTTTTAGATTGTTGGCCACCTTAAGCTGGTACCTAATTTAGGATTGTAGTTTACTTAAATCCGCAAAACAAAAGCTTTCCCTTTCCCCCCTCTCATTTGCAAAAAAGTCTGAGCCAAGATCCTGGTTTGACCAAACCATCACAAGTGGGCACCTTTAAAAGTGCATTGTGTGATGAGGCTCTTGGTATTACGATTTTGACCAGCTTCCCTTGCTCCCATGAAGTGCAGGAAACCTGAGTTATTCACAAGGAATGAAAATATACAGGGATGTATTTCTGCCATAACAGAGTGCTTCTAGTGCACAGGGAAGGCTCCAAAATAATTACCCTCCTGTGCTTCAGAAGCATGAGAACTACTGTGTAGGTAGTACTGTGTGCATGCTGGTGTCCGGAACCCACAGCATTACTCAGGATGGCAGCTTATATAGCTGCCACCTCCTCTTTCATTGCTGTTTATTCTTCATCCCTTATGTTACTTTATTTTTTTAGCATCTGAAATTGCTAGGTGCCGAATAGTAATTAAAATAGAAGCCAAGCCCTCTCCACAGATTTGCAACCTAGTCTAAGATGTGACACATTAAGGAGAAAAGGACAGGAGGGTCAACTGGGTAAAGAGTTGGATCATTTTGGACTACAGCTTCCATCATCCCTGGCCTTTGGCCACTGTAGCTCAGAATGATGGGAATTGTAATCCAAAAATATGTTACCCAAGACTAACCCAAACCTTCCTCACTACAGACAACATTTTTAAAAAAACAAAGAAAGAAGTTGCTCAACCTCAGTAGATCAAGGGAGGGTGGGTGTGTTGATTTTCATAGTGTTAATTTGCATTAGTCAGTCTCCAAATTTGGAAGTGCATTAATCTCCTAGTATAACTTAGTCCCTCAATTTGGAAAGACACTTTACAGCCATGGCAGCAGCAGCAGTCACGCTGTGGGTATTTTTCAAGCCCTTCCTGTAGCATGTAGACCAAGCCAAAGACTGTAAGGCTCCTGGGAGAACAACCACTTTCTTGCACTGTACTTCTAGTACTTGTAAAATGCCTTGCTCAGCAGAGGTCTCTGAGCACAGCTTGAATGCAGCTAATGAAGTTATTGTAATTTGGGCACTGAATAATTTATATAGTGGCATTGGGTACATGTAATTTTTCCCTTTTCCCCCTTTTTGGTGTCTTAGAAAATTAAAGAGGAAAATGAGCGGTTATTAAAAGAATATGGTTATTGTGTCATGGATAACCACAAAGAAAGAATTGCCAACTTTAAGATTGAGCCTCCGGGTCTCTTCAGAGGGCGTGGCAACCATCCCAAAATGGGCATGCTGAAGAGACGGATCATGCCAGAAGACATCATCATCAATTGCAGCAAGTGAGCACTGGCTAGAAGATAGTTCTGGCTATAATACATAGCACCTATTTATTTTTTACATTTTATATCCCGCTCTTCCTCCAAGGAGCCCAGAGTGGTGTGCTACATACTTAGGTTTCTCCGGACCCCAAATAACCTCTTTGTCATGGTGTGTTTGTTTAGGCTAGACAACGTTCCTCCAGTTCAGGCGGATATTCACAGGGGTTCTGTTCCTGGCTGCAGCCCCAGATACCGGAACTGTGAATGTCAAGGCATTGGTGGCTATGGGATTGTGGGGGTTAGGTTCCCAGTCGGCTTGAAAATTCCCCCCAAATTGCCAGAAATCGACCAGATTTCGAGGGGGAGGGGAATGCGTAGTGGGGGAGCTCCTTACCATGCTTTGCTGCTCTTCCCAAGTTGCGCTGTGCCCCGGAATGCCCCCAAATCAACCAAAAATCTCCAGGGTATTTATTTTTGTTTTTGTTTCCTTTTTTCACACGTATGTGTCTTTTTCCCAACCGCAGATATGCAAATCTGCGTGTAGTGGATTAAAGCCTTTGTCTCAGAGCAAGCTCATGTGAGGGAAAGAAATGCTGAATCATCCCTGCTGAGCTACATGACTAGGCTTCTCCTAAAACTCTTCTTTATTTTTGGTAGGTTCAAAAATGGCTGCCGCCACCACCTCTCTTTATTACAGAGCTTGAACCTCCCTGGACTTGGGATGGAATTCCCAGGGAAAACTCTCTTCCTTTTGCTATTGGAAAAGTACACAAAAATCTTCCATGTGCAAGCTTGCACATGGTGAGAAAACTGGTAGCTGCTGAACGTCTGAGGACGTGCTTGCAGCAGAGTAAGACCCCCTTTCAGTCCCACTCCCTTCTCCTGAGTTAAAAACCCCACTCAGAGAGGCTTGTAAAAGAAAATAACAAAAAGAAAAACAGTTATATTCAGTTTTTAGTTACAGGTAAAAATACTCAGCAGGTTACTTAACTTACTTAATACTTCAGAAAGCACCCTGAGTGGATGTTGGGGTGGTACTCTTTAAAAACCGTAGTTACCCGGTTGCAAAGAACATGTATGCAGGAAAATACAAAAGCACCTTTAAAAGCTTCCAGAGTCTTTTGCAACTCCCTGGCTGGATGGGCAAAGGCTAGTGTTTCTTAGTTTAGTTACATTACAGGTAAGCAATAATAGATCAGTCTCAGGAATATACAAAGCACTCACTAAAGAAACAGAAAGTCTAATGCAAAATCTGTCTAAACAGACTTTCCCTAGACTAAACTTCCCAAAGTCAAAGCCCTGGCTTCCTTTGTCTTGAACTCACCAAATCCTGGATGAGAATTCAAGTCCCTGCAGTCATCCTCCAGCAGCCATCCTTCTTGGCCACATGTGTTCCTCTCTGTGCCCCCGCTCCCCCAGCCTGCTTCTTCCAACAGAGAACCTCTCCTTCTTCCCAGTGGCTCTCTAGCTTCCACCCACCTGGTGTGCTGATTGGCTGAACCCTGGAGTTCACCAGCCTGTCAGTCAGGACAGGGTTCACTTCCAGTTAACGCTTTAGGGGAGAGGTGACTGATCACTACACCGTGAATAATGAATCCACAGATAACAAGGTTTCCCTGTATATCTTAAATGGCAATGGGCAGTGCAAGGGTCGAATTGCCAGCACATTTATCATATGTACTGAAAATGAGCTCTGAAATGTGATAGGTTTGTAAGAGGGGCACTGAGGGGGTTGATTTGGTTCTTTTATGTAGTGTGAACTGGCAAAACCTGAAGGTTTGGAGCCATTTGTTAAATCGTAAATATGAGTATGTGGTTGTTGCATCTTACAGGAATCTTGGAGGGTTGTACACTGGGGGTTCCAGCTGCTGTCCAGAAAGAGACTTGATTAGCTCTAACAAGAGTACAACTTGGGTCCTCCAGCTGTTGTTCGACTACAGCTCCCCTGATCCCTGACTATTGGCCACTAGCTGCAGATGATGGGAGTTATAGTTCAAAAACTGCTGGAAGGCTGAAGTTGTGCACCCCTGCTCTAACAGTATAAATGCATCCTGTGACCTCCAACCATTCTCTCCGTCCTAGATTTCATGGTAATTATTGAACCAAAACGTAGACTGTGCTACACAATATAACCCCATTTAAGCCGAAGTTCCTGGTATGCTATAATTCCATGGTATCTCTCTTGCCTAGTGTTCTTACTTGCTGGACTTGTTGAAAATTATCTGCAATTCAGGATATTTTTGTATTTAAGGTAGAGGAGCAGTTACAAAATATCCAGTGGTAGAAAACCCTGGAATGCTAGTAGCCAGGGGCGTAACAAGGCTGGAGTGGGCCCGGAGACAAAATTCTAAAATCGGCCCCTTGTTCACACACACACACACACACACACACACACACACACACACACACACACACTTCACAATATATAGTCATGTGACTTGCCTCTGGGGGGCCCCTCGAGGCTGGGGGCCCCCAGGCAGCCGCCTCCCCTTGCCTAATAGTAGTTACGCCCCTGCTAGTAGCCTAGTCTGCCTGAGGAGCAGCGTATTTTCTATAATACTGACAAACTGATGAATGCAGGGATGTTTGATGAGAGACAAGCCATCTGTAGGCAGGTCCACCTATCTGAAAAAGTGGCTCCTGTAAGGTTCAGAACCTGACTTGACATAATTTGAACATAGTGATTTCAAAAATCATGGTGCTCAACCAGTGAATGAACCCCAAATTGCAATTTGATTGCATCGTTTGAAAATACTGCTCAGAATTATGTGTTCCCACTTGGCAACATCCATTGGAATCAAAGCAAAGATTTATACTCCCCTGTCGTGCCAGCCATGTAGTTGATCAGGTGCAATAACCAGGTCCATTGCAGCCTTCGATGTAACACCTATTCAAGGTTGTGTTTGTGACTGTTTCTTGCTCTCCACCCCTCACCCCATGGTTGCCTATGGATGGACGGATTACTGCTTGTCAGACCTAGAGGTCTAGAAATATTTGCAGAGCCAGGCCTCTAATTGTTATGCCTCTAATTGTGATTTGTAGTTCCAGTCTGCATTGCCTGAACAGACTGAAAAAATGATTTGCTAAATGTATTTTGCAGATATGTATGTCTTCTGCTGTAGTTATCCCCCCCCCTTCCTGTTTTTAAACTCTTTTTCTGTCCTCCCTACTTGTTGCCCCATGTAGAGATTCCAAAGTTCCTCCACCTCCCCCTGGACATAAATGGAAAGAAGTCCGACACGATAACAAAGTGACCTGGTTGGTGTCGTGGACAGAAAACATCCAAGGATCTATTAAGTACATCATGTTAAACCCCAGCTCTAGAATCAAGGTGAATGTTTATCTGAAAGCGTTCCAGGCTAGTTTTGCCAGACCCAGCAAGCTGTAGGGGAGGATATGTTGCCTAGTGGAAGATCCAAAGATTACTAGCTCTGCGACCCACATGCTCCAACCTTGAATGCTTTTTCACTTGTACACATCTGTACAAGGGGAAGTAGAGCCATTGGAAAAGTGGAGTGCAGTCTGTAAGAAGGCAGTAAGGAAGCCTCAACCAAATATTTGGCCCAGGTAGTCCTATACTCTGGGTCTGCCTGGGTTTGCATTTGGATGAGTGACTATCTGTGAACATTGCCTACTGTGAGATACTCCCCTTAGGGAATGGGGCCGTAGTTCATTGGAAGAGCATCTGCAGGTTTGCATGCAGAAGGTCCCAGGTTCACTCCCTGGCATCTCCAGATAGGGCTGGAAGAGGCTCCTGCCTGAAACCTTGGAGAGCCCTTGTCAGTCTGTGCAGACCCTACTGAGCTAGATGAACCAATGGCCTGACTCGGTATAAAGCAGATTCTTCGATTTCTGCGGTGGGCAGGGGAGGGGGACCCAAGCTCGCCAGTCACTTTCACAGCATTCATAGCAACATCACCAGCATGCATCAGTCATGGGACAGCATGGTGATGCCCGCATGAACCAGGCATCGAAGGAGCCGGGCTTTGCTTGGTGATGGGGAAACTCCCCCCCTGACATCAGCTTACCAGATCGCCCACACAGCCCTCCTGACACAAGGATGCCATGGCACCTTCTGTTGCACGAGTCACTGTGGAAGCAAGAGCCTGGAAAGAGAGAGCCAGGACTGCTGCCACAAAAGAATGGTTTCAATCACCACCTTCTGCAGATACCAATACAGGATGCTTTTAGGGATCTTTTTGAGCACATCACATAAAGGAGGGGGCGAGAGTTCCCATGGGGTGGGCGGGAGTATGTGCAGCATGCCTTGCCCCTGGTCCCAGACAAGGGCTCAGATCCCCCTGGGGGAACAACACCCTCTTCAGGGAAGCACCTTTTTGATTGGACACTCGACAAAGGGTGCCTCAGTTGCACTCGAGAAAGGGCGGGGGGATGCTGGGAGCTCACAGAACAGAGGCTAAGAACGCCTGGTTTAAACCTAGCCAGGGGGAGTGGAAAAGTTCTGGTCACATTCACCGTTCTAAGGCTTGAAAGAGACATGGCTGGCCAGCAATAGCCAAGTCAGAAGCAAAAGTGGTGCAGGCAGCTCTTAAGCCTCGCACAGCTTACTCCGCAAAGGAGCCTCCTAACTACCTGGCTACAGCAAGAGGCAAACACTTCCAGCCCCCTTCTGTGACCCAGCCATATCGACAGGAGCACAGAGGCAGCTGGTTGAGCGCTAGCCCCAAGGAGCAGCAAAGGTCACAAGGGGAAGCTGTGGATCTGATCCCCCTTTGGAAAGGGCTGGGCTGGGAGGGTTCCCCCCCAAGCAGGCACATTGGAGAGACTGCAGTGTCGCAGCCAGTCTCCTGGCCTTCACAGCACATTGCTTGCCTTTTGGTCCAGCCATTCCATCATCTTGCCGCACGTGTCCCTTGCTTGCTTGTCTGATTGGCCAGCAGCCCTTATGATCCCCTCACCCTCCCTCCCTCTCACCGGACTGCCTCATTCATCATGGCAACAGCTACATGGCTGCCTGGGAGCCCTTAGAGGGCTGCCCACTCCCATCGCAGGGGTCATAGAGCCCATGTGGGCAGAGCGCAGTGCAGTGGCAGGCCCTGAACCCAGGTGGCAGAGGAGTCCCTGCCCTCTTCCATTCCAGGTCCTGTCCTAAGGGCAGCTGAGGTATGAAACCACTTGAGCTGGAGGAAGGGCTCCCTGTCTGCTAACCTTTGGTAACAATATGCTAAGAATTGTGCAACATCAAAACTTGTATTAAACAGCATCGGAGGCAAAGTGACATTTGAAAGAAAGACACGTGCCGAGTTGCCATCTGTCCCACCTCAGCAGAGCTCCTGTGCCTTTGCACATTGCATGACAGGCAGAAAATAGCACTTGCTCTTTGTTTGGATCTGGCTGCATCTGTTAGCGAACTACCCATCAGGGAGCCTCCAAAGCTATGGAGGTCTGCCTGGAACAAGTAGCTTGGCAGCTCCATGGAGAAGCAGCTGGAATCACACTGGGCACTGCTGCTCATGCTCTGGGCTCCCCTTGCAAGCTGCCCAGCCATGCGTCTGCAGAAGGTTTGGTCCACCCGTTGGAGAGCTGCCTGTAGAGAGCAAAGAGAGACACGGAAAGTCCCACCCATTGGTCAGTGGTGGCAGCAGATGGTTTCTGGACCTGCCTGCAAGATGAGTGTCTGTGATGGAGAGTGGCACTGCCACTGGCCAGAAAAGTGCAGCAGCTGAGGCCATCCTGTTCCCTCCTCCTCTGTTAGGAGTTGAACTCTGGGTGCAGTGACTGTTCTGCTGCTTGTGGCCAGCCTGCAGCCCTGAACCACAAAGGGGCTTATGAATGTTTGGCCGGCAGTAGCAGGGTCTGGCATGCAATGCCCAAGAGAGAGCCCGCTTGCCCTGTGTCTCCAGTGATGGAGAGGCTGCTCTTTGCCATGGAGCGGGAGGAACGGACCATTGGCCCACACCGTTTTGCCAAGGCACCGCAAGAATAAAGGAGGGTGCGGGGAAACATATACATTGGGGTGGGTGTGCTGCAATGGGATTTAGTCTGAATCCCATGGTGCTGGGGTGGGTGGGTGTATGAAGCAGAAGGCTGTGGGGTGGGAGGGGGTGAAGAATCTGGCATTTTTTTGCTCTCCATTGATTTCAGTTGGTGTTTTGTTTTTGTTTTGTGCCACCTCCGACATTACATAACTGTGGTGCAGCGTAGCTATGCCAGCAGAGTGTTCTGCTGGTGTGTGGAGATGGCAGAAGCATCTCAAGTTCTGCCAGTAAAAGGGAGCGAACACCAGATCCTGTGCCACTCAGGCTGGCTCTTGTTAAAGTGTTGGCTTCCACCCTACACCTCCAGACTGGAGCTCTCCTATTCTGATGCAAGCCATCACAACATTCCTTCCTCTTGTCTCTGCAGGGTGAGAAGGATTGGCAGAAATATGAGACAGCTCGGAGATTGAAGAAATGTGTAGATAGGATTCGGAATCAGTATCGAGAAGACTGGAAGTCCAAAGAGATGAAAGTGCGGCAAAGGGCCGTTGCCCTGTACTTCATTGACAAAGTAAGGACTGGTCCCTTTTCCAGCTCCTTTGTGTGGAGTGGGGAGGCAGGGCTCCTGAGCCCAAGGGCTGCTTAAACTCTGCCTAGAAACAAATAAGCTTCTGAAGTGAAGCGATGCAGAAGGTGCTGGAGAGGTGCTTGCCAAAGGAAGCTACCCGCCCTTAGATGGGCAAATGGAACACCCCTGTTAGCTGAGCAAAGGGACACCTTTAAAAGTGGTGATTCTCTTATATTTAGCAGGGGGAGAGCAACTGGCTCTATCCAACCACAGCTCAGCATTCCTCCAGTGGCTGTTGCTGGTATCTGCTGTATGTTTTATTTTTTTTAGAGCCTCTTAGGGAGAGGGGACCATTTTATTTATGTATTTATTTTTCTATGTCTGAAGAGCGGTGTATAAATATTTGTAGTAGTGGTTTTGTGGCTTCTCTAAGCTAAATGAAGGTAGCTGACATACTGAGCAGTATCCCATCTGCCTTGCAATGGGATGTGGGTGCAGTTGCACAAGTGTATTATTGTGAAAATGCAGGAAATTGCATGATTACAGTGGCACGACTGGGGTCCCTTACTTCCAATGGCTGTTGATTGAGCAACTGCATTTGCGCAGTTTCCTACATTTGCACAAGAGCGCTCTCTGCACACCTTCAGTTACAAGGTAGTCAGAACATTGTACAATATGTCAGCGAGTACTCTGCAGATAAAGGTCTGCCCACATTCCCCAGTAAGACCCCACCCCACACACACACACACACACACACACACACACACACACACACACACACACACTACACATAAGTATCAGTCCTAAGCTGTACTAAGCTTGCCATATTAGTTCAGGGCTCTTTGGGGTGCACAAATGGGCCCATGCACTGCAAGTCACCTATGCCTGTTGTCAGAGATTATTTTTACCAAGCAGAACTTCATTGTTTTTCGAGACAAAGTTTAGCATAACTGTTCTGTTGAAATTGTTTCTTTATTGCATTTATGCCCTTCCTTCCTTCCTTCCTTCCTTCCTTCCTTCCTGGCGCCCGGGGGGGGTATGCATGGGGTTCCAAGGCAATTGCCCATCCAGGCATTGACTGAGACCTAGACCTGCTTAGCTTTGGCAAAAGGGCCATATCGTGTGCTTTCAGATCATGGCCTGGAATCCATTTCTGTATGTCTTGAATCTCAGCTCAAAGAGCCCTGAAGCGCCACCCAACTGGATAAGCAGTGCAGTTTTAAAGCCCTTCTTCCATCGGTGTCGATTGTTATTCATGACACCTCTCTGCTCTCTCTCCCACTGTTTCATATTTGTAGCTCGCCCTGAGAGCTGGTAATGAGAAAGAGGAAGGGGAAACGGCTGACACAGTGGGCTGCTGCTCTCTCCGTGTGGAACATATTAATTTGCATACGGAACTGGACGGCCAGGAATACGTAGTAGAGTTTGACTTCCTTGGTAAAGATTCCATCCGATACTACAACAAGGTCCCTGTTGAGAAACGGGTAAGAAGCTTTCCCCATGCTGTGACATCTTTAAAGGAATTGGGGAAGTCTGCAAGCACTCACGATTTCCTAGCCTTATTGGGTATTCTGTGGATGTCCTTCGCCTTTTGGTGGCTTTTTTGACCTCATCTAGGGTATAGAAAGGGCTTGTATGAATTTTAAGAAGTCACTCTTTGAACTCTTGGTCTGGATTAGAGCAAGGGCCCAAACAGTGGCTAGCGCCAGGCAGCGCAACTTTGGCCCTGCAGCTCTTGTTGGACTACAACTCCCATTATCCTCGGTGGCCAGTAGTCAGGGATGATGGGAGTTGTAGTCCAGTAACAATTGGAACAGATAAGAAGCCAAGATATTGTTTGTCTGCTATTCGGTCATACTATCACTGAAAATGGAGGTTCCATTTAGCTGTAATGGATAACTGGTCTATCAGTGGTGGCTTACCGTATATTCTTCTGAACCTTCAAAACCCGGTGGCTATTACCACGTCATGTGTCAGAACATTCTCAAAGCTAATCCCTGTGTGAAGTAGTATTTGTTTTGTCTGTCCTGAATCTACAGCCAATCAATTTCATTGGGTGATCCCGAGTTCTAACATCACGAGAGAGAGAGAGAGAGAGAGAGAGAGAAAAATTGGCCAGCACCCTAACTAACTGTGTGTGCGTGCTTGTAACAAAAAGGTGCTCTTGCATGAGAGCATGACTATTTTCAGTGCTCTCCCTTACTCTGGAAGTGTACTTTGATGGTGGGAATCCATCCCTGAGGGCTGTGGAACCCTCAAGACCCATTTCTGCGGTCAAAGTGTGCTTGCAGAGCAAGCGGGGAGTGCTGGAAATCATTGTGCTCTTGCTTCAGAAGCACAGAGGTCAGTGATGCATGTGCGCGCTTTTGTTCAAAGTGTGTGTATACACCTCCCCCCCCCATTAATCTGGATGTTGACCACTATCTTTTCTTACCATGAATAAGGTAATAAATCACTTACCTGACCCCTCTTTTTAAGATTTCCACCCCCACCCCAAGTTAAGATGTTCCAAATGCTTTAGCTTTTGCCTCTTGAATTCTGCTGTGGAACCATTGGAAATAATGGGCATAGCATCGCACAGCAGCAGTTCTCCTATTTTAAGTAGCCAGCGCACCAGCCCAGACCCACAACACTGCAGATGTTTGAGATGTGTGCAGCAGCATGGGAGGGAGGATCTGTGCCATCTGCTCTTCAGGATTGCGCTGTGCAGAATCTCAGCCAACAGCAGTAATGTCCGGTAGCACAAACCAGCACTGTGATTCTTGGGTTTGGTGCTCACATCCACTAGCCAGAAGTTCTTTGTGCCATTATCAGACCACTAGGTCGTCCAGTTTCCTTTTTTCACGTTGTCACTGTTCTCTTCTTTCCCCTGCACTTGCTTTGTAGGTTTTTAAGAATCTTCAGTTGTTCATGGAGAACAAGCAGCCTGAAGATGACCTCTTTGACAGGCTCAATGTAAGTGCCTGCTGGATGTCACGTTTGAGAGTGTTGCGCACTATGATAACTGAGGGGGCCTCTCATAGAAGCTTTGGTTTCGGTTAACTTAAATGGTGTGGATTGTGCCATTTTGGAGTCGACGATATATAGAAGTTGCTTTGCTTTGGGGAGGGGCTGGGTTTTGGTGCCCCACTTGCAAATGGGGACAGTCTTGTGTTTCTCTCCTTGTGGCAACTGATGTGCAAGTCACTGGATGCAGTATGAAAAAAGGTAGAAGGCAGTGTGCAAAATTCCATTGCTTACCACTTCACTCAGACTGGCTTAAATGAGTAAACATGAAGGAGAAATTCTGTCATTGTCACATGAAAATCCTCCCCACTTCCTAGTGCAGTAATGTCTCCTAATGCCTGTTTCCATTCTGTATCCTGCACCCCAGTTCTTCCTAACTGCATCTGTGAATGTCCTTGCCATCTACTGAATTGGTATTTCTTCTTGTAAGGCTCTGGGAGACAGGGTGGATGGGTTTCCTTCCTTTATAGATCCCACCCTTGTTCCAAAAGATCAGATACAGGCTGCATGCAGAAATGTATGCATGCGGAAGAGCCAGCATGGTGTAGTGGTTAGAGTGCTGGACTAGGACCAGGGAGACCTGAGTTCAAATCCCCATTCAGCCATGAGAATTGCTGGGTGACTCTGGGCCAGTCACTTCTCTCTCAACCTAACCTACTTCTCAGGGTTGTTGTGAGGAGAAACTTAAGTATGTAGTACACTGCTCTGGGCTCCTTGGAGGAAGAGCGGGATATAAAATGTAGATGATGATGATGATGATGTTTGCCTCCCCAAATGGTGAGAATAGGAAGCTTTTTCAAATACTTTTTTGAGGAATTCTTGTAAGTAGTGCTAGACTGGATGAATACCTCTGTGCATCTTTCTCTCTCCCTCCACCTTCAGACTAGCATCTTAAATAAGCATCTTCAAGACCTTATGGAAGGGCTGACAGCCAAGGTATTCCGAACATATAATGCCTCCATTACGCTACAGCAGCAGCTAAAGGAGCTCACTACCCGTAAGTGCCTTTGAACTAGCCCACAACAAGCTTTATTTCTCCCTGTATTGATGTTGCCCTTCATATGGGTGTGCAGGCTTTAAGAGATTGGGTTGGGAATTTACCTGGGCTTCTCCATCACCTCCCTTCATATTTGCTCACAGCCAGATCATTTAAACTTCGTTGAAACAAAATTGCCTAATGAACTTACTGTCACTGCCAGCTTGAAAGCAGGCATAATGGTAATATATGGGTAATTCTTTTGTACCCAAGGCCATGCTTATTCCATATAAGAATAAAGAAATGGACCCCATGAAAATCTGTGAATTTTTTTCTTCTTTGTAGCTTCTTGATTTATGATTGTGCATTAAATTGCTTTGCATTAGCAACACATTAGCATGAATAAAATTGCCATTTAAAATCACTATCCATATTATCAAGGCCCTTTGCAACTTTTTTCAAATAGTGGAAGCTGTTCTTTTTAAAGGAGTGGGGTGATGGAAGCTGTGTGATGGTGAAGTTAAGTGTGGAGGCGAATTTTTAGAATGACATTTCACCATCCCATAAATGTTTCTGTGACTAATTTAAATAAAGAGTCTTCACAGTACAGAGAGACTACCGCAGAAGTGCTGGGTTTTCCAACTGAGTTTATCTCTGGTTTGTTTGTAAGCTTAGAGCAGCTTACATTGTTCTTTAGAACTAATAATTCTGTCTCACAATCTTTATAAAAACATCGAACAAAAGTTAAAATGGGGGGAGTTGCCAGAGGGGAGGGGGCAGGCGAGTTGGTCCTCCTCAGGCTGCTGCAGCCTGGTGACGATGGCTGTGGAGGAGGCCGTGGTTCTTCACAGAGGGCGGTTGCTATTTGGTCAGGAACGTGACCCTTCATGGCAGCATTTCCCTGTCATACGAGTGATGTAAATTTGTCCTTGGAACCGACAGGTTTGCATCCGTCCAGGGGCGTAGCAAGGTTGGAGTGGGCCCAGAGACAAGATTTTAAAATGCCACCCCCCTCCCCCAATGAAGCTCAGCTCAGGTTTTGTAAATTGTGGATGGTGCAAGTCATTTAATGGTACTAGAGAAAGACATGCTGTTCTGGGAGCTCCAGGTTTTAACACTCACATCAATTTCGGAGAATGAATACAACTGAGGGAAGCCCGGGCAGGTGTGTGGCTGGGGGAGTCAGTCATATGACTTGCCTCTCGGGCCCCTCCAAGGCAGTGGGCCCTCAGACAACTGTCTCCCCTTGCCCTATTATAGTTACGCCCCTGCATCCGTCTCCTTGAAGCACCGGCCATGTTTCCCCTTAATTGATATTTTATTTAAATTATTATTTTGACTTTATAACATGTTTTCTATTTACTAAAAGCACTGTACAATTAAAACCCCAAATTAAAAAATTAACAGTGATACAACATAAATCAACGGAAAGGCAACTAGCCAGCCCCAGACATCTCAACCAGCCTAACAATTTACAAGGCAACGGAGAGAATATAAAGATGCCACAAGGCAGGCCTTTCTAGGTAGGTTCCAAAGGCACGATTCTTGAGGGAGCCGCCTTCTGTGTGTCTGCCAGCCTGATTTCCCAGAAGGGAGGAACACAGTAAAGGGCCTCCCCAGCTGACTTGGGTAGACAGGGAAGAATGATCTAGAAGAGACTCCCCTATGGTATGGTAATGTGTCATTTTAGGGTTTCAAAGGTGATTACTAGCTCCTTGATTTGGGCATGGGAGCTCATTGGTAGCCGGTTCAGATGGCAAATGTTGCCCACCCTAACCCAAAGTGAAGCCCCGTAATTCTGAACGAGTTCTAGTTTCCAAGCAGCCTCCAAGGGCAGCCCCAGATAAAGAGTGGCCTCTCTATATTTAAAAATAAATAAATGTGTCCATATTGCAAATGAGGGGCTGAGGTGGAGAAAGTGTGGCTTACCTAGGGCCACCTAGTGGGCCCATGATTCAAACAATGGACCTATGGATTTATTCATTACGTTACATCAGCCTAGTCTGCTATAGCTGGTTGAGGGCCAAGTTGCTCTTACCTATGGAAAAGATGAAATCTCACATGAGATCTTGACCTTGTTGTATAGAAATCAATGCCTACTTCACTTAATCTATTTTGAACTCTTTCAGCGGATGATAACATCCCAGCAAAGATTCTGTCTTATAACCGTGCCAATAGAGCTGTTGCTATTCTCTGCAACCACCAGAGGGCGCCTCCAAAGACCTTCGAGAAGTCCATGATGAATTTACAGAGCAAGGTACACTTCACCTTCAGTTAAAAGCCAAATTAAGATTTACCCAACAATGGTTACCGCTGTTCCTTAACTGATTTGTTTTGGGTTCTTCTCTTAGATTGCTTCACTACTGAAGCCTGTTTCCCTTGCTTTTAAAAAAAGAACCCTGTTTGTTTTTAATTGCCGAAAGTCCCTTAAAGCCTCGGACTTTTCAAATCATTCGCCTTCCCACCAAGCCACTTCAAAAGCTAACTTCTGTTTTCCGTCTCAAGCTGAATTGGACACTTTAGCAAGTTGGCTTTAGGACTGCAAAAATATCTCAAGTTTCTTTGGTGGCAAGAAAATTTCATCTCCATATTATTTGGGAAAGGGATGTTCTCTGGTTTTCCATCCCAGTTTAATCCTAGGACATTGAATAGAATTCAGGAAGGCCTTTATGTGTGCGGAAGGCACCCCTGCTCACAAAAAGAGAGAGCATTTCCAGTTTCTCTGAATGTTAGCTTTTCTAGCAGCAATCCCCCATGCCATATCTCATACTTTGAAAGGGTCCACTTTTCCTCAGAAGGGACTTTTCCAGATGCACTAGGGTCTAGATAGCATGGATCCCACTCACGAGGAAAGGGGTCACTTGGTTTATTAAAGAACCACCAGAGGCTGAGTTGGTGGTGTAATGGCTTGGGGCCTTTCCTGAGGCTCCCCTGAGGCATCATGAAGGTGTACTCTGAAAAAGCTTTGTGTGGACGCATCTTTACTGAATGACCTAGGCCAATACCTGATGTGTTTCTGCACAAAAAGCATGGTGGAACTGTCCTTGGACTGTACCACTTGAGATTTTAGATGGGGGAACATAGGAACAAATGATCTGGATCGTGATCCATTGTCTTCATAAGGAATACAAGATCTGGAAGGTCCTTATGAATACAATGGATAACCTCCAGATCATACGTTACAGGTGAGCAACCTGTTTTTTTCTAGTAAATCACAATATTCATTTCATATAGAAAACTAAGTAGATAGTGGAGAAGGGTTCTAGCCTAGCTTTCTCCCTGAGGTTGTAGTCTTCTGTATGCAGGATTTTTTCCCCATGGAGAAACATTTGAACAAGCAACCCTTTCCCTTGCCCCATGCAGTCTTTTAACGAAAGGCGGTATAAAAATGCAAAAATAAATAAATAAATAAAATGCAGTCTGAAGTGGTAAAGTCCATGAACAGTTTTATCATGTGTAGACCAGATCTGATTCTTCTGAAGTGTTCTTGAGGCTTATGATTTGTGAACTTAAATGAAGTTCAGAACTTCAGTCTGTTTCGTGTCCTTAGCTGGAGGATGATGTTGAGGTTTAACACGAAGTCTTTTCTAAAAGACACATGAGGCAATTAGCCCCCTCCCTCCCCACACCATTGTGGTCTTTTATACATTCAGCATCTATTTGTGTTTCACTCCTCTAACTCACCCTTTTCCTTTTCAGGTTGTATCTGACAAAAGCCCTGAGGTCAATGTGGTTAGGTCGGTTTAAAGCCTGAATCTGAAATAACCCTTTCAATAAGATATTCTGTTTTATTAATCACTGGGGTGTTATTTTGGCTTTCATAATACCTAACCTGGCTGCTTCCATCATTAGGACCTACAGCTTTGACCAAATGATGATAATGACTTGGCTGCCTTCTCTGACCTCCCCTGAAACCAGTTTTTATCATTGGGTTGTGCCTGAATTCATTACGTGAACGGAAGGCACTTCCATCTGGGCAAGGAGGGAGCAGTTTTTTTATGGACACCCTCCCCCTCACGCCCCAAAAATCTGCTCCCGAGAATTGGGTGGCCTTCTGATGCAGAGGGCTGCAGGGGGATGTGAGGGGAATCGACAAATATCTGAGCTGGTGGCAACCTCATTCGTTCTCCCCCCCCCACCCCCAGCACCAATGGAACTGCCCTCTGCTTGTGGAGGATATAGTTAGGATGCAATCCATTATTTCCCAAGGAGCTGGAGAGTCTGCCAGTAACAACTCTAGGTGAAGAGAGTGATGTACCTCCTGGCTTCACATCCATCGATTGCAAAATTTCACTTTTCATTCCTTTTAACCAAAAAAAATGGCTGGATCAGCACAGGAAGCATTGTATGGTTTAGGGACAGTCGACATCTAAATCTTGAAAGGGTTCCAGTTACGTGGCCACACAGAATCCTTACCAGTTGTACAAATGTATTATATAGTATTGCACAGTGTGTTCACTGAATCCCCTTATTTGTATGAAGGTAACTGACCCTTCTTTGTGTAATTGTCCATTTGAATCTTTGTATAACTCTTCCTGAGCCCTTGGGATTTAGTTGATTTTAATTAAATTGCAGCCTGCATCTCTCCCAGGTTTTCTGCCTGTTGGTGTGAAATTATTCTCTCCAGCCTGCTGATGGCACTGTTGTCCATCTGAAAGACAGTCTCTGTGCATATTTTCTAAATGGTTGTCAGAATATCTAAATTTTGAAACACCATCTGTGTGTGGCATGAAAAGTTAATTAGGAGGAAGGCTGCTGTGTTAGTCCTAAAATGCTTCTGACAACAAACCTTTGTTGTACCAACTGCACAAACTGGTAGAAAGTTTTTGAATTTTACAGAACTAATTCTCTTCTGAAAGAGGTCTATCTTTTCAACATTTCTGATACAGTACAAATATATTATTTGAAACTTTTGGTCTCCAAAGTAATTTCAGGGGTTCATAGTCTGACAGTGCACACAATTGGACTTATGACATATTAGGGGGAGTTTGCTGGATAAATCCCTGACTCTTCTGAGGCCGGAATCTAGAGCCCTGCTGGACACTTCTGCAAGCTTGAGTGTCCTATGCTTAGCTAAAAATCCAAGTTCCAGCCTATGAACTTTTACAAGTCATAAGATAGGGGAAAGATTCTTGAACACTCAGTGCAAGTTCTCCTTCTGGATAGAGACTCTACTAGGATGCTTGTATGGTACCCAGGAGGCGGCAAGCATCTCTTGATCAACTGTTTTGAGGCTTGTCAGCGCCACTCTTTCCCACTTGTGCTTTTTGTTGGGGTTTTTTTGGCCTTGTTTAGATTGATGCCAAGAAAGAACAGTTGGCCGACGCCAGGAGAGAACTGAAAAGCGCCAAAGCAGATGCCAAGGTTCGGAGGGATGAGAAGTCTAAAAAGTAAGTCTGCCTGCTATGACATATGCAAACATCTCAATGTGGCCAAGAGTACAACACAGGAACGTAGGAAGCTGCCTTCTACCAGGTCAGACCACTGGACCACCCAGCTCAGTATTGTGTGTTCTTTGGCAGCTCCTCTCCAAGCTTTCAGGCAGGAGTCTTCCCCAGCCCTACCTGGAGAGGCCAAGGATCGAACTTGGAGCCTTTTAAGTGCAAAACAGATGCTCTTCCACTGAGCTATGGACAACCTTTGGTTCAAAATGAGACCTTTGCTAAAATGGCTCTCCTCTGAATACTAGACTCTTGAATTGTGTCTCATTCTCCTTCCCATGCTGCCTTTGAGCTTTTCCTAGACCTGCATGCTCAGAAAACCTCATAACTAGCCAGTAGTAGGGGCAGTACAGGGTAGGTTCACAAGGCCTACCCCAGAAAATACATCATGAGCTGGAGGAATGTTGTTCCACTGGCAATGCTTCTCCCCAGGTGGGAAGACCTGGGTTCAAATCCTCACTTATCCATGAAGCTAATTTTCGGCGACTCAATCAACAGCTGCGCCTATTCTTTGAGGAGGATGACCTCAAAACAGTGGTGCACCAGCTGGTAACCTCCCATCTTGACTATTGCAATGCGCTCTACATGGGGCTGCCTTTGTACGTAGTTTGGAAACTTCAGTTAGTTCAGAATGCGGCAGCCAGATTGGTCTCTAGGGTAACCCAGAGAGACCATATTACGCCTATTTTGAAACAATTGCACTGGCTGCCGATATGTTTCCAGGCAAAATACAAAGTGCTGGTTATTACCATTAAAACCCTGAACAGCTTAGGCCCAAGATACCTTAGAGAGCGCCTTCTTCTGCGTGATCCCCACCGCACATTAAGGTCATCTGAGGAGGTTTGCCTCCAGTTCCCACTAGCTCGTCTGGTGACGACTCAGAGGTGGGCCTTCGCTATAGCTGCTCCAGGGCTGTGGAATACACTCCCTGCGGAAATCCGTAATTTGATTTCTCTATTAGCCTTCAGGAGAGCCCTTAAAATGTATTTGTTTGGCCTGGCTTTCCAGGGTTTTTAAATCTGTTTTAATATTCTAACCCGTTTTGTGGGCTTTTAATCACTATAATTGTTGTTTTAAAATGTTTTTAAATTGTTAATTGTTGTTATATTGTTTTTAAATTGTGTTAGCTTTTATTGTTTTAGTGGTTTGTTTTAATTGTAAACCGCCCTGAGCCATTTTGGAAGGGCGGTATATCAATCAATCAGATTGATTGATTGATTGATTTCTAAGCCTAACCTCACAAAAATGGACGTGTTAGTGAGAATAAATTTTTTTTCTTCTCGACCAAGGTCTCTCTGGGCCACCTTGGGCAAGTCAGTGTATCTTTCGCATTCATAGAGTGTCATGGGGGAAACCATTGTCCAAATGATTCTAATCTTTGTAGGTATAGACGCGTTACAGCATTTAAATATCCTTTCTCAGGCCTTCATTGCTTAGTCTATATCTGATGCAGGCATATTCCTTACATTGATTTTTTAAATTCCCTAGTTAGGATAAGCCATTTATAACTGCTGCATGTTCTTTCTTCCTCCTCACCCTTCACAGGACAGTGGAAAGCAAGAAGAAAGCCGTACAAAGAGTTGAAGAACAGCTGATGAAGTTGGAGGTTCAGGCTACAGACAGAGAGGAGAACAAGCAGATTGCCTTGGGAACCTCCAAACTTAATTACCTGGATCCTAGAATTTCTGTTGCCTGGTAAGCCTCCTACCTGGGGAAAGAGAGTTAGCTGCCCTTTTTCTCCTTGTCATTTTATATATTCATTTACTCAATTTATATACTGCTCTTCCTAAAGTGGCTAAAGGTGGCTTACATTAAAAAAAAAACCCATTTAAACCAGATTAAAACTCATTAAAATTAAAACTAGATATCATTAAAAGCCAGGCTAAAAAGATGGGTCTTTAAGGCTTTTCTGAAGGCTTGTTTTATCTTTGGGAGAAATTAGATGCTGGTCCTGCTGGGATACACTTTTGTGGTTTATGACTGGCCAGCAGTGTGTGTCTTTGGATGCTTTAGTATCCAGTGTAGCATTCCAAGTAAATGTTGAAATGCTGGGTAGATCGTGCACCTCTTGGTTTAACCTAGCTTTTGTTTCTAATGATAATGCAGATATGGCAGTATCTGTGTACAGCTTACCTATGATGGAAGAATGAGGTTCTGTCCACCTGCCTCTTGGGCAGTGGGGTAGATGACAGATGGAAAATGACATGTCTTAATGCTCCTTCACATAAAAATCTTGTTTGTTTTTTTGCTTTGTTTTTTAAGCACCTTGTCAGGCAGAGAGTTCTAGCCTGGCTGCTGGACTTTATTTTTCTATGTGGGAAAGCTTTTTCTTTTAAAAAGTGGGGTTTTATATATTAAAGTGGGGTTTTATATATTGCCTTTCAATGCTACCATTCCCAGTATTACAGCTTACAGTAGTATTAAAACAAGCAAATAAACAACAAAAAGATTGTTTCGAAAAAACAGATTTTAAACTGTGAAGCAGTAAAAACTCAGCAGCCGCAAAGAGAAAATCAACACAATGTTTTAAAAGACATGGTGAAATAAAAAGTTCTTCGGTGTCCAAATGATGTAAGAGTGGGTGCCCAGGTTAGTCTCTCATAGGTGGGGCACCACAATTGAGGAGACCGTCTTCCCTGGTTTCCAGCCACATAACCCCCAAAGGCAAGATAATCCAGAGAAGGATCTCCAAAAATGACCTCAAACATACTGGCAAGTTTATATGGGAATATGTGGTTCTTCAGATATCTGATTCACCTCCCCACCTACAACACCTGAGCTTGAAATGGAACAGCCTAGCAAGAGACTACTACCACTCTCATGGCACTACTGATACAGCCAGCCTTATGGGTGTTTGAATGTAGCTTTCAGTACCTGCAGGTTGTGACTACAAACCATTGGTTATGGCCACAAACCTTATAGCTCGTGTAATGACATAAAAGTGCAATGCAGTGCTGGGTTCTACTGGCTGGAGAGCTAGCATGCTATTGTAACTAGTTTGTTGGATTCTGGCTGGGGAGACCTGGGTTCAAATCCCCACTGAGCCATGAAGCTCACTTTGGGACAGTCCCTCTCCAAGTCTAACTTATTCAAAGAAAACAGGGTTATTTGTGAGAATAAAGTGGGGTATACCCACCCATCTCCTGAACTCATTGGAGGAAAAGGAAGGGCAAAAAATGTGTTTTGTTGTTACAATAATGTAGCTGGTGAAAAAAACACAGTCAGGAGCTAAGAAGTTAGTAGTGTTGGGATTTTTCAGGCAAAGGAGTCGTTTCAATGTCTGCATGCCTGAGAAAACAGCACAGATCTTACGTGTTTCTGACGTGTGTGTGCGCACGCACACACACACACACACACACACTCTGTATATACATACACACCCCAGCCAGCCAAAGTCGTGTACTGTGGACCTGTTTCCACAAAGTTGATTGTCACAGCTCTTGCTGCAGTGTTAATGACAATATGTACTAGCTCTCACAAGCTGAGGCTGTTCTGACGATCCGTCAAAACCGGGCTAAGAAAGCCAAGCCCAGTCTTGGCGGATCGTCAGAACTGCCAGAAGCCATGCAGCGCCCGGCGGCAAATCTGCCTCCAGAGCCTGCCTTTAAAATGAGGCTATGGGAGCAAGTGCTCCCTTAACCCCATTTAAAAAAAAAAAATCATCTGCCAAGCTGCCAGGGCTGGGAGACTGTGTGGCTCCCGGCCGGCATCAGGAAAATCGCCATAATGCACCGCACACTTGCACCGTGCATTATGGGAGTTCCACTGGCCTCCTGGCCCCAAAACCTCCCTGCTGCTGGCAGCAGCCAACAATGGTATGGGCAGGCGATTGGCCCACCCAGCAAAGCTATGGAAATCATCTGCAGGGGAGGTCAGCTTTTTGAGGCTTCCTCCCCTGCCCCTTCAAGCCCTTTCTCACGGATTGTGAGAAAGGGCTTGCTCTGCTACATATGTTTTGTCAGAAGTCACATGGTAATCTGTCCTCTTACTTCGAGAGAGTCTCAGCTTACTGAATAGTGCAGAATTGACCTTCGGGGTACACATGCTTTGCTGTTAACAACTTCTGTGTGCTTGCGCTCTCTCTCTCTCTCTCCCTTTCCCTCCCCTCTTCAGGTGCAAGAAATTTGGAATACCTATAGAGAAGATATATAACAAAACCCAACGGGAGAAATTTGCCTGGGCAATTGACATGGCAGATGAAGACTATGAGTTTTAACCTGATATTAATGGGATGGATTTTATGGAAGAAAAGGGGAGTAGCCTGGTTTTAGGGAGATTGATAAACTGTGAGCCTTACTTGTCCTTTATATTGGGGGTGGGAGGGGCTTCGGGAGGGGAAAGTGAGTGGCTGACAAAATAAATACCCAACATCTTTGAGAAAAGAGACGCCTGGAAATATTATAGAGGAGCTGAGCCAGTTGTCCTATGGACAACTTATTTAAACCTGTTTCAGAGACCCAAATTCTAGCTGTATGGTTTGTGTTTTATCTCTGGAGGGAGGATGAGTGGATGGGGGATTTGTTAACCTTCCACAAGGCAAATTCACCATTTCACTGAAGAGCTTGGACATCATTAGCTACTGTATACAGAATCCAATGAGATATTGGTGTGTTTTTACAGTTAGGGTTTTGCAATAACTTCTATATTTTAATAGAAAATGGACTCCTTAATTTCCTGCCCCATACCCCCCTCATTAATTTAACACAACAGAAGCCCTCAGCACACTGGCTCTGGCCGTAACGGTCGTCATGGAAACACTTAGTTGTTTTCATTTTTACTTGCCACCATCATGGTATTGAAAACGTATAATAAAAATGCAACATCTCTTCAAAGCAAAGCATGATGGGAAGATCCTTCCTGACTTGAGTGGGGTTTTTTTTGTTAATGTGAATTTTTACTACTTTTAATTATTTTAAAATATTTAAACTTTTTTTCTTCTTGATCTTGAAGATCATGTAGATTTGCAGAGGGTAGGAAGGAAAGGGTTGGGGAGGGTTAATGGATTATGAGTACAAATGAATTGGTGATGAAATGGTTTCCCATCATACTTTGTTCTGAGTACATTATATATATCAGAAATATCCACATTTGTGGGTTTCATTTTTATGTTTTGTCTTTGGCAGGGGTTTTTTCTCCCCTTTTTAAAAACTTCTGCCCTCCCCTCTTTTACTTGAAAGGTTTTATTGTGTAAAATGAACTTTCACAGGTCAATAAAATTTTGAGGGAAGTGAACTTTGGTCCCCAAAAAACAAAAAAAAAGAAGAAAAATGGAAAATAATCAAGATTTTAGGGCTTTTATTTTTTTTTTCTTTTGTAATTGTGTAAAAAAATTTAAAAAAAATTAAAGCAGAATTTTAATGTGAACCCTTTTTTGCTATAATCCATTAGTTTTAGAGGCATTGTTAGCTTAGTGTGGTGCAAAGACAAGTTTCCCGCAGTCTTTCCTCAACAAGTATCTTCTATTTTTATCATGAATTCCCTTTTAATCAACTGTAGGTTATTTAAAATAAATTCCTACAACTTAACGCAATGCCAGCATCTGTGTATTCTTGTACCCAGAGAACAGAACAGCTGGCTGCAGGCCAATAGCTGTCAATTTGAGGTGTTAGAGATGCAGCTGGTGCGAGGGCGAGTGTGGACTCCAAGACGAACTCTCAGAGCAACAGTGGGTGGGGGCAAGCTAAGGTGGTCTGGAGTTCCCCTGTGGCTTTCCAACCCACAGGCATTAACAGCCAAACGGTAGATTACAAGTTCTCTGGTTGGGCTGCATTGCATTTTTGTACAGCGACTTGTACAGCACGTTCATTATGTTAATGAACATAACTCCGTTATGTAGGATTCATGTTACGTTGCCCTACATAAATCTCAGCTAGCCTGTGTCTACAGGCCTTCTTCTAGACTCTTATCCATAGCTGGAACAATTTATCCCTTATCTTCTCTAGAAGTGGAGAACCAGGAACAATTGTTTGGGAAGGAAGCACTGTTTTCTTCAAGATGACTATATTTACACTTTCAGGAACTCAAACAATTTGCTTTCTTGGCACAGGAAGATCTGTCATATGTTCAGAAAACTTGAGCATATTTGCTTGGAATAAAATGCCATTGAAATCTTTGGGTCTTGTTTCCGAGAAAATGCTTGGAGGCATTTACTTCTAATGTTCTTACCAAGAACTAAGGTTCTCTCTAGGGTATATCATACCAGATGGTGTGAATCTGTAGCAGTGAATGTGGTACAAGAGGAGCTTCAGTTTCGTATACTGCAGGTGAGTGGGAAGTCAGTATGACACCCTGGTACTAGGATGCTGCTGTTGGTTAAAATGTTATTCATCTTGTGTCTCCAGCTGTACAAAAATCAAAATGCATTCACACTTCTCTTCTGGAATTGATCAAGAATCTAGTACAGTAGAAACCCCATTTGTTTAAAAGGCATGGCAGTTTATTCACACACGTGAGCAAGCCCTGGGAAGGAAACTACTCTAAAGGTAGAAATGCAAAGTAACCAGAGGTAGGAATATTCTATGCTAACCTAACCTTACCTTACCCCCATCTAAATCTCTTTTTATGCAGCAAGGAAGTGCTGATCCAGTGGCAGGAATACATGTGTATACACACTTTCCTTAGAGGGATCATTTGGCTTGCGAGTCAGGACTTTGTAAAAAGCATTTGTCTTTATTATGTTGAATCCATTATGGTCACTGGTGAGCCACCTTGAATGCCAAGAGGAAAGCTGGAAGAATTATGAAGGGGAGAAACTAAGAGCTATAGAGAAAGGAAGAGATTTCTGCATCCCTTGACAAATTGAACTCTTTGCTTTATCGATTTAATAACAAGGTTTGCAATTATGCTGGGTTGAAAAATAAAAACATAACAGGGCTATTCTCACGATTGCTAGCCTCCACTAGTCCAGTTTTCTGTGATTGTGAGAACCACTGGGCTCGGCTGCGAGCCCGGTGGTTCTAGAGCGGGTAACCCACTCAAGAACCCCTGCCGTAAAACCAGGTTTGCGGAGTGAGCACTCTGGAGGGGCGGCGAAAAGCCGCCTCCCGGCTCTGGGGCTCTCGCCAGCATGCCCTGCGCACTCACGCAGGGCATGCTGGAGCTTGCGGGGGGCGAATCGGCTCCAACCTGCTCGTGTGTGGGGAGAGTGGGCTTAGCCTGCTCTCCCCGCTCAGCACCCCTAACTGGGTCTCACTGATTGTGAGACCCAGCTCAACTTCTTTAGCCAAACCATAGTTTTGTGTTAGAACCCAAATATGCACACATGCCCAGGTTTGTTTTGAAGCCTCCAAACCAGGATCTGAAACCACAGTTGGCAGTTTGCTTGCAAAACACAGGTAGGGGCTGCTGCACTCTGAAAACAGGAGCAAACCTATGAAGCTGAGTCCTGAGCAGATGTGGGGGGGGGGGGAATAAAAGCAGACCAGAAGATAGTTTGCCTATTTGTATATCTGGAAGCTCAAACCATGGTTTGGATTCTCAATTATGATGAGCACAAACTATGGTTTTGTGTTACGTTACCCAGCCTGAGAGTTTATTAATGCAGAGTTATTCTCTGTCTCAGTAATCCTCACAGCAGTAGAAGCTGTCATTGTTCTCTCTCTGCAGTGCAAGGAACAACCTCAGGGACCTTCTGGCTGAATTGGGACATGTTCCTATAGCCTAGATTTAGACAGTTCAAATAGTATTGACTTCTTCTGCAGTTCTAAATGTGTGAGAACTAATTGTGGGCAGCTGCATTCTGTACACAAGAGGTGGCCTCTTGGGTGCTTTGGAGCCTAGTGTTGAGAACATATTCACACAACCTTTCAAACGGGGCGGGGGTTGACAAAAGGGCTATTCACATATTGAATTGTATACATGTACAGGTGTCTGTACCCTGTACACATTTTCATGTGAAAGACTAAACACACATGCATTTTTAAAAGTCAACATAGGGACTGGATCCCTCAAAAATGCAGAGTACAGTGTATGTTTACTGCTATATGTGCATTTAATGTATGAATAACTGTACACATGTACAGATTAACAAATACCTGTATACTGTACACAAGTTGAGTATAACGTGTGAATAGGACTAAAGAAAAAGTCAACCAAGTTTAAATTCAGCCAAAATAAATGTGTGAATTATCCCTTTGTTTCCATTGAAATACTGATTTTGAGATTTATTTATTTTTTACTGAATCCAGTTTTGAGAGCTAAGGATACTTCTCAACTCTTGCTTTTTTTAAAAAAAAAAGAAAAGAAAAATGTGCATCACAAACTGCACCAAAAAAGCTAGATTCCGCAACCTGTATAAATTAGGCTAATAGAACAAATTTGCATAATTCCCTGTATATTCCATAATTTATTCTCATTTTGCTAGTTCCGGCAAGGAGCTATGCAGAGCACTGAAAGCCTGTTCCTGACCACTGCTAAATGACAAAAGCTAATATTCTCAGAAAGCTGAATTCCATCTCCAGTGTCACATTCTGCAGACTTTTCTGTGCTCCTGCAGAATTGCAGTATTCACACAAACCCTTTCTTTTCTTTTTTATTGCAGCAAACAGAAATGTTACCAAATATAGACCCAGGCCACAAACCAGCACAGGCTTGAATGCACTTAAGCCCATAGAAATGAATGCACTTTAAGCATGCCTAATTTCTCACTAGGTTGTGGACAAAATATGGCATGCTTCTATTCAGAATTTAACTACAAACTCTGTTCGGTTTGCTGTGAAGTGGCCCTATGAACTAAATCCACGATTGACAGTGTGACTACATTACTCATGACAAGCCCCATTTAAATTAAACAAGTTAGTCATGACTAACTTGTCCCATTAATTTCGGTGAGGCTATTCATAATTTGAACAGGGAAGTAACTTGCCTTGGGAGCAAGAGGTTGCTGGTTTGAATCCCTGCTGGTATGTTTCCCAGTCTATGGGAAGCATAGGAAGATGCTGGAAGGCATCACCTCATACTGCATGGGAGAAGGCAATGGTAAACCCCTCCTGTATTCTACCAAAGAAAACCACAGGGCACTGTGGTCACCAGGAGTCGACACAACTTTATTCAAAAGAGCCCCTGGTGGCGCAGTGGTAAAACTGCCGCCCTGTAACCAGAAGGTTACAAGTTCGATCCTGACCAGGGGCTCAAGGTTGACTCAGCCTTCCATCCTTCCGAGGTCGGTAAAATGAGTACCCAGAATGTTGGGGGCAATATGCTAAATCATTGTAAACCGCTTAGAGAGCTCCGGCTATAGAGCAGTACTTAAATGTAAGTGCTATTGCTATTGCTATTGCTATCATTTAGTCTGGCTGTTGGCCAATATTCATAGTAGTAACAGCATACACAGTGATGAGTTTCCTTACTCCCAAGCAAGGGCTTCTTATTCCATAACCAGGACTCTTACTCCAGAGTAAGGTTCAGAGTAAAGAAAATGATGAGGCTTTTCTCATGCACATCCTAATCTGGGTTTAGGGACTCCCAGCCCAGGTTAGGATGCATGTGAGAACCACCAGGATCAGGCTCTATCCCGGTGGGGCAGCACCGCCTACCCCCACTTTCAAACCTGGCTGTTAGCTGAAGTAAAGGGAGTGAGCTCTTAACCCAAGCTAACTGCTCATGTGTTTGCTAGGACTCTGTTTAGCCTCCAGCGGACACAGAGACGGGTGCCTAGCGTGCCTGCCTCCTGGGGGAATCCTCCAGTGCATTGTGCAAGCTATACGGAGGCATTGTGGGATCTCCTGAGGCCAGGGCGCATTGTCCCAGCCTCCGGAGCTCAGCACTGCAGGCACACAGCACTGCTCGTCTAGGAGCACAATTCGTGCCATCTGGGGGGGAAGGTGAGTTTACCAGGCCTTCCCCTGCCCACCCGGTCATGTGAACAACCTCTATATGTCACCCAGTAATTCTTTGTCATCCCAGTTAAACAGCAGAGGGGTGAGGGTAGATCCGGACTGGGATCGCAGTGTGGGGTGAGACATTTAACTCTTTCACATTACAGCCCCAGTGAAAGGCTGCAGTTTGCCTTGTCCAGAAGCTTCTGTGGAACCATATCCTTGGGAGGGAACTTCTGTTGGCATCAGGTCTGGTTCTTTGCCTCCTCCAAGGCAGCTACGGTAACTAAAAAAAGAGCACCATGTCAGACGATGCATAATGTTTAGTTCAGTGTTCGGTTGGCATTATTGATTGTGTTAGCATGCTTTGTGGTGTCTGTGTTCCACCACTTGAGCTCTAAAATCACCTTTGTTTTTGGTTTCTCTTGCTTTTAATTTGTGTTAATTTAGTGGTGATGGTGGTGATTATAGCGGCAAATAGTAAAAGTTGCTTGCAAGCAGCTTTGTTTCCTTCTCCAAAATAGGAACACCGCAGCCTGGTATGAATGTGCTTTCTATTTATACATACTCCCTCACCCATCCTAATCTCAGTCTGTCTTAATCAGATGTGTGAGATTATTCTCCTGTGCCTGAGATTGACGGGAAAGTCCAGTTCAGAACAAGCCTGTATTCCTAAGGGATAGCATTTCCTATCAGGAGTTCCCTCCTGCTTTTGTCTGCTTCTTAATGCAAGTAGGAAATCCAGAGTTCCAAGGCCTCTCTGTGTGATGTATGGCCCTTGATACGAACAATGTTGCCAAATGGGAGACAGTAATACACTTGGAAAATCTACCCAGAAATAGCACCTTGTTTTAGCTTCAGATCTGGCCAGCCTTAAGAGTATTTCCTGGTCATTTTGTAGAAATGTATATTTTTATTCCCTAGCCAATGTCATAGGATCAGAGTGCTAGTATTTCCTTTATTTCCCTATTCCACTCCACTTCCTTCCTCACCTGGAACAAAGGTTTCTCACGCACTTAACATGACAGTAGCATCCTGAATCTCAAATTTACATTTCACAATTTGCTGATTTTTAATGTGGCATTTAGTAGTGTCTCGATAAGCATGTGCATTTGGCTGGAGCAAGGCTGCACAACTTTGGCCCTCCTACAAATGTTGGACTACAATCCCCATCATCCTTGACTATTGGCCATTGTGGCTGGGGATAATGGGATTGTAATTCAATGACTTCTGAAGTGCCAAAGTTATGGAGCCCTGGACAAGAGCTTGAGTTTTGTCCATAAAATGTAAACACGTGCATCTCTTTGCCAAAATCTGAAATCGCAAACTGAAAATCACTGAAATCCTGAGTTTTTAGACCAAACATATGAAGAAATTTATTGTAATAGAATAAACTATTAGTTTGAAATAAGTACACTTCTGGATGTAACATCAGGGTGCTGATGTTACATCTAGGCTTGCCTTTTTTCTGCTCTGTCAAGAAATGGTTGGAACCAGAGTTCCCTCTAATTTTTTTCATCTCTGTGCAGGAATGGGTTTTGTTCTGGGTGGCAGTATCAAGGCAGTGTGTGCACACATGCATCCAGAATGGAGCCTTCCTGATAATTTTAGATCCTGAGTGGGATCTAGAATAAACTGAGCAGACATAGACGTGTGAGCATGTGCACACGCCTTAGAAGGGGACACTGGCTGAGACAATAAAATGGGGGGAAATCTATATCTTTTGTTAACTTGGAGGCAGGCAAAAGATGGTTCAGAAGTTGTTCAGTTAAGTCTGAGCAGCTTAGCCTTTATTGAGCAATGAATTGCTCAAACTGAGAAGCCAGAGTCAGCAGTTGTATGGTCAGATGGGAATCATGGCTTTTCAGCTCACCTGATTCTGTTGCGCTGAAAGTTGCAATACACCCTCCAGCCAACAGCCGTGGTGGTGGTGCAGTGCAGCAGTCACTGAAAACCTTTTTTTAAAAGTGAACTATAACCGATTCAAAACAGTGCTGAATCCCTGTGTGCCTATCGTATAACTCGGTATGAATTGACTGACTTTCTCTTTTGTTCATCAGACTCTAACTAGAATGTAATGGGATACAAATGCTTTCGTAAATAGTGCATATTTCTCTTTAGAAGTTAGTTTTTTTGTGTGGTCCTTCACCTACAGAAATCCTCTTAACCCTGAGAACTTGATGTAAAATGGATATTCAAGAACTAGAGAAGACCAAATGCCTAAACACGTACAGTGCATATCTCAAATTAAGAAAACCTAGATCCTGTGCTCTAGCACTGCAGGTACACATGGAACTTAAACTGACAGCAACAAGAGCTTTTGAATGGAATGATGTACTTGCATCTCAATGCACAAATTAGCTGTGGGCGCGCTAGATTAACTGCATAATATGAGTACCTTCTGGGCCTCAAAAGTTCCATAGGTGGCAAGATGATCAATTTGTAGTATTATCTAGACCTATGCAAATTCGGATTTGAAAATATGGATATTTTAATGTGAATCTTTTTCAAAGCTATGGGTGAACCCCGATTTTTGACATTTTTCTTTTAAAATGGCTAAAAATTGTCAAATCTGGCGTGTACCAAGCCAGAATTTTACAAAGCTTCTGAAACTGAAGACCCTCCTTGGACCATCCTTCCACCAGCATGTGGAAGAATGCCATTGCCTTCATGAAAAGGGGTAACAACGTGCCTCCTCACCCCAACTTATATCTCCTGAATGGATGGGCATACAGTTATGAAATCTGGCATACATGAAGTCCACATTGGCGGGACTCTGTGTTATCTTTTTTTTTTAAAGGCTATGGGTAACTCCTCTTATTTGGGAGCAAAGTTGGGGGTAACTAAACTAGAAAAAGGGATAAAACTGGCTTGTTTCAAGCCAGGACTTTACAAAAAGTTCTGGATTTGAAGCCCTCCCTAGGACCATCATTCCACCCTCATGTGGAGGGAAAAAGGAAATGCTATTAATTTTTGTCTTCTCCATTGCAGAAGCACAGTCAGTAAAAGTGAAAGTTTTTTTGAATGTTTCTGTTTTTGTGGTTAGACATAATTTCTCACTTTCCCTTCTAGCCATTAAGGGATTAAAAGGAGTGAAGTCCTTTTGATCGCTTTTAAAAAGGTCTGCCTGTTCCTGCAATGGGGAAGGAACAAATTAATATAAAATCAATGGAATGTCCTTCTTCCACATGGGGATGGAATGAGGAGTGGCTTCAGATCCAAAACATTTGTAAAGCTCTGGCTTGAAACAAGCCAGATTTCACCATTTTTAGCCATTTTAAAAGAAAAATTTCAAAAATTCAGCAAAAATCAGGGGATTGACCCATAGCTTTGAAAAAGATTATACCAAGTCCTGCTAATGTGGACTTCATGTGTGCCAGATTTCATAACTCTATGCCCATCCATTCCACATATATAGAAGGGGTGGCAAAAGGGGCATGCTGTTACCCCTTTTCATGAAGACAAAGGGCAGATTCCTTCGAATGTTGGTGGAAGGATGGTGCAAGGAAGATCTTAAGTTTCAGAAGTTTTTGTAAAGTTTTGGCTTGAAACAAGCCAGATTTCACATTTTTTAGCCATTTTTAACAAAAATCAGGGAATTGACCAATTCTTTTAAAATTCACTACAGAGGGCCCTGACCTCCTTCCCCACACTTCTAGCACATTTCAAGACTCTAGGGCCAACTGGTAAAATTTGATGATATTTTTTCTCTTTCCCGATTGACCGCTATGAGGGAAAACCAGAATTCAAGCCAGAATTCGGATTCAAATCAAATATCACCAGAGCCCATAGAATCTGAATCCAATATTATCAATTCTCTAGGAATAATATGAAGGAGAAAAAAATATAGTAGACCTGGGCTATTAGTCTATACTGTATATTTTGAGACTCTAGGCCCATTCACACATTACCTGTATCCAGGTTCACTTTTAAAATGAACACAGGTACAGTCATTCACACAAACACTTGTAAACTGCCCAGAGAACTTGCGTTTTGGGCGGTATAAAAATGTGATGAATACAGAAATAATAAATATGAGTGTACAGACTTCTGTACACTTGTACAGCATAATGTCTGTATTGGGCTTGTGTGCCTCTTAGAAGGGAGAGTGAGGGAGGGATAAAAGATACTTGAGCAGCTTTGGTTTTCTCCAGCAGACTGGGCCTCGGTTTGAGCTCGAGCCAACCCTAGAGCCCTGGATGACTGTGCTGGGCACTCAACATGTCAATCCTTGGGAAACTGTGTGGAAAACAAGATATTTTGCATAAATGGTTAAAGCAGCAATAGAAGACTCCTCAAACTGAGGAGTAGCATCTCATATTTTATTTATTTATTTATTTTCCCCTCTTGAAGAAACAATTATCAAAAGTGGGCCCTCAGAGTCTTCCTTTTATGCTTCCCGCACCTGTTGTAGCCATCTCAAGAACTTCTTTCAAACAGGGAAGTGTAGAATAAAAAAATACCTTAATGTAATGGAAGACCATGTCACATAGTAAGTCCGTGGTGAAATGTGACATGTTCAGGTTTGCTCTTGTGGTGTGCTGCTTTATCTAATATATTTTGCAATTTCTGTGTTGCAGGAAAATCCCAGGCTATCAGATAAAATACTCCCCAGCAGTGCACGGCTAGCTCAAAAGCCCTAAGGAGAAAACTAGGCCCTGGCTGCTGCCCAATAACCTCCAAACCTGAGTAAATTTAATAAAACCCCAAATGTTCTTGAATAAGTTAACTAGAAGAATACCAATGCTGACCTTACCCCTTTAATAAATTTGGGATGAATTAGGGCAGACAGTGGTGTAGGCACCAAGTAGTGTGTTCACTCAGCCACTGCAACTGTGAGTGGTGAATTGCATGTGTGAAGCAGCCATTGTGCATCAAATAACAGAGACAGCTATTGGATGGCTGTCATACCACTTTACTATTCAGAAGAATAAATTCATTGGCTTAGCTGTGAGTCCCTGGATGATGTGCATGCAGGTGTATGTATCAGCCCACAGGGGGCAGTGTTCTGAGTTAGCCAGCAAGCATTATGTGCCCCAAGGAAGTTAATGTAAGTAAGTTACAGTAGCATGCCCTTTCTAGTATACCGCCCTTTACTTTTTGTCCCTGTATAAACAATGAAAAGCCATAAGCCCTATTCACACTTTAAGTTGAACACTTGTATGACAAGTCTACAGGTTCAGATCTGTACATGGTTATTCACACAATATGGTGAGCATATTGCACAGCTGTGTACATCCTATCTGTATACTTCCTATCTGTATTTGAAGGCCCTGTAAAGGTTCACATTTAAAATGGGCACAGTCATTCACATGAAAACATATACAAGTGTGTAGCAGTGCTCCCTATAGCAGGGATTCCCAGATGCTGTTAACTACAACTCCCATCATCCCCAGCTGCAATGTTTAGCTGGGGATGATTGGAGTTGTAGTCAATATCTCAGAATCCCTGCTACAGGGAACATTGGTGTGCAGACATCTGTATTCTCATTCAACAATGTCTGAATAGGGCTATAGTGCTGCACTGATGTGAAAAATACTCATAGGAACATAGGAAGTTGCCATATACTGAGTCAGACCATAGGTCCATCTAGCTCAGTATTGTCTACACAGACTGGCAGCGGCTTTCTCCAAGGTTGGAGGCAGGAGTCTCTCTCAGCCCTGTCTTGGAGATGCCAGAGAGGGAACTTGGAACCTTCTGCTCTAAGGGGAATATCTCTCAGTGCTCACACACATCAAGTCTCCCATTCATATGCAACCAGGGCAGACCCTGCTTAGCTAAGGGGACAAGTCACGTTTGCTACCACAAGACCAGCTCTCCTCACCTCTGCATACTCCTTGGTATGCAAAACACCATAGTGACACAACTCTATATGATATAGGGATAAGCCATCCTTCACATTTCAAGTTAATTGCATTACAAAGATTAGCATAGATTCGCCTGTAGGAGCCTCCTTGTGGTTAAAAGGCCCTGTAAGATTTGGCTCACTGATAACTGAATGAGATTAGCTGACATATATCCTTTGCAAGCCTAGTTATTGTTGTATTTTCTCAGCTCTCCACGTAACCCACACACACACACACACCGAATGTGAACAAGAGGCTAGAGGCCCATCTGCCAAGCAACCGGAGTGTAAGTTGAAGTATAATGGGAACCATCTTATTTATTGTTTATTTCTTTATATAAACAACAGTGAGAACTTTTGTTGAAAAGTGGAATATAAATATTTGTAACAGTAGCAATGAGGATTCCGGGGGGGGGGGGACTGTGAGGCTATCCACACAAGTGTGTAAAACTGGGCTAAGGAAGCCCAGCCTGGTTTTGCACACTTGTATGAACCACTGGGATTGTAATTGATCCTTGTGGCAACACAGTGGCAAACCCACCAAAGTAGCCGCCTAGTTGAACGAGGTTAAGGGAGCGAGCGCTCCCTTATGCTTGCTCATTTGATCGTGTGTCTGCTGCGGCTGCTTGCAGCTGTGACGGGCACACTTGGGGCGGGGGGCGATCTCAGTAATGCATTGCACACTTGTGCGGTGCATTATTTGGGCTCTGGGGGGCGGGGGGGCTATGGCGCTGCACGGCGGCGTTTTCCTACACTCAACCCCCAAAGCGGCCGGGTAAGGTGCGGGTTTGCTCGTCAGGGTGGGCAATCTGCCTGCACAGAGACCTCCTGGAAATAATCTGCAGGGAAGGTAAACTAAATCCTCCTTCCTTGCAGAGAGCCTAGAAGCTCTTCTCACAGATGGTAAGAAGAGCTTCAGTGTTTAAAGCTTTCGTAAGTAATTATGCTGAGAGGGTAAGTGGCACCTCCTAGCCCCATTTTCCTCATTTGAGATGAGACTGTAGCTCAGTGGTAGAGCGTCTGATTTGCATGCAGAAGGTCCCAGGTTCAACCCCTGGCATCTCCAAGTAGGCCTGGGAAAGATTCCTGCTGGAAACCTTGGAGAGCTGCTGCTGTGTGGACAATACTGCTCTAAATGGACTCCGTCTCAGGCAGTTTCCTATGTTCCTATGAAATCTCTGGCCAGAAATACATGACTGTACGCTGGACTCCCTCCCACTGTAAAAGCTGGCCCTGCTGCTTTTACAGTATCATACAGTGCCACAACATCCCCAAAGACCATGCCAGGTTGCCATGACAACATCATCACGTTTACCCTTGAGATAGGAGGAGTGCAGTCTTGAAGTTATGTTTCTGGAAGTTTGCTCGTTGCCACAACCACAGAAATTATGTGAACACTGGTGCAGATACAAATGCTGTGGTAACCATTTCCCCTTCAACTGCTTACTTTATGTTCATGTAGGATACACCACAGGTCATGCAGTGCATAGATTCTAATACCACAGCTGTGTAATAATGCACTTGTGTGTCCAGAATGAAATCTCAGGTCACTGCTCCATTTTGGTTCCGAATGAAGTTGTTAACAAGGATTGAGAAGCCTCACTTCATATATAAGTGTGCTGAAAGAGTGAGGGGAGGAAATACTCTTTTAACTTCCTTTATTGTGAATGAGAGTGGGGTTTGTTCTTAACATATTTATTTAAAACAACAAGAATTAAAATAATTATACTGGCATAGTCATGCCAGTATTGTTAAGAAGATGAGTGTTTTCAACATTCCACCATTATAAGCCCTGGACATTCTATTGCTTATGCTTCAGTGAGGAGGGGCATTTTAAAATCTTGTCTCTGGGCCCACTACAACCTTGCTACGCCCCGGGGGGGGGACATTTCTTTGGGGATTACTTCTGAGTAAAAATGAATAGGATTGAGACCAAGGGCTGCTGCTAGGAAGTTCCAAAGGAAAGGAGGAACCTCAAGGAAATCCTAAAAACCATTCCCACCCTGCATCAAGAAACCATCATTCTGGTGTAGACTGCCCTTGAACATGGGAGGTTCTACATGAGAGCCAAACCACCTGTGACTATGGAGGCTTTCTTTCTTAAGTATGGCCAAGTGAAGCTTCTATATTGACTGGCAGTTTGGCATATTCACTGGCAGTACTAATAAGTATCATTAAAACATGCCTAACTTTATTAAAGGAGGAAGAAGATTTTGGAAGGTGTGTGGAAGGGGAGGGGTTGGGCTCAAGGCGTGAGTGAAGGAATGAGAAGACAGAAGGGCTCCTAGAGGTTTCCATCCCTTAAAAGATTTGAGGTTTCAAGAATTGGGGGGCTTTTCTTCTCTAGAGAGCTCATAAAGCAGAGTATGGGTCGCTATACAGTATATGGTAGTAAGGCACGAATCAGAGGGTTAAGGCCTAGTAGATTGGCTTAAGGCTTACCATTATTTTGCTGATAACACCACCCAGAAGGAAATTACATCAAAACAAGTGTGAGGTTTATGGGAGATTTCTGGATAGATAATCTATAGTTTTTGACATGGTTGTTAAAGCATTTGTTGTTTTTAATTATCAGTGTGTGTTTTAAGAAAAAGAAAAAATCAAGTACAGATTTAAAGTGAACACAAATTATCTGCTGCTCGTTCTATCCTTATTCACTGAGGTGGGATCACACTGCCACTATTACTGAATCCACTAATTTCATTTAATAGTGTTTTTTTCAGGCGGGGTGGGGAGTGTGACTTTATCTTGAGGTTTTGCAAAGTTTTGGTGTTCAACATCAGGAAGTTGAGGTTTGGGTAAGCTCTTCCCCATAGTGTCTAATCAGATTTTATTTTTTCAAATGCCTGGAAATTCAAAAATCCAAAACCCTTCAGTTTAAGATGAAAGTTAGGATGCTTTACATTATATAAGCAAACCTCATTCGATTCACGTATCTGCGGTTGGGAAAAAGACACCCAGACTCGGCATGCGTGGGGGCGGGGGAATGTTGGCCTTGCGTATCTGCGAGTCAGAATGGCCAGAAATGATCACGGAGGTCATTTCCAGCTGCCATTTTGTTTCTCAGAGCCACAAAATGGCTCCCTTAAACACCCCCCCCCAATGCGATTTTTGAAAAACATTCAGGCATTCCGAGGACACCGCGTGACACAGGGCGAGCAGCAAAGCATGGTAAGGAGCTTCCCCCCAGTGTCCCCCCCCCAAATTTGGCTGAAAATCTGCATTTCACCCTCATTTTCCTGGCGACCAGGGACCTAACTCCCAATTCCCCCTTCACTCAATACCACAATATACACAGTTTCCATATCTGTGGTACAACTGCGGAACGGAACCCCTGCAGATATCGAGGTCTTCCTGTATATGCTCTAAAAAGAATGGAAATTTCAAGTTAAGGTGCCCGTCTTAACTTCCATGCCAAATTAGCTGTAAAGACTTTGAACAGTCTAGTATATGATGATGACTTTAAAAATGAGGCTCCATGAACCCACATTTTGCCTTGGTCTTTCAATTGGGCATTGGGCTGTGGAGGGTAGGGTTGTGGAAGCAGGTTCAGAACAGGTTCGAAGTCAAACCAGTTCAGTTTGAAGGCTTGGGGTCAAGCCAAACCACCCCTGGGGTCAAGCCAACCCCCCCCCCGGACCATTTTGGGGGATTTGTGGGCCTTTTGCAAAACTTCCCCCCTAATTTTTTAAAAATTTACTCCATCTGAGGGGCTTCTCTGAGTTGGGGGAGGGGTCTGTGGAGGTTCCCAATCCCCCTGCTGGCCTTCCTTTCAAAAATGGCCCCATTCAGCCCAGGCCATGCAAAGGCCCATTGCACAGGTGCGGCAGCCTCCAAAGTTGCTGCCACGCCCGCAGGAAAGGCCTGAGCAGGCCGAAGAATGGCTGAACAGGGCTTTTTTTTTTTTTAAGGAAGTTAGGCTGGTGAGGGCAGGGAGAACATCCGCAGACACACACACACCCCACCACCTTGGAGAAGCCCCCCATTGGGGGTAAGCTTAACAAAACTAATCCTCCCACACACACACACACACACACAAAAAGAACTTGGGGATCTGGACTGGGGGGTTCGAGAGGGTGCTGGACCTAACGGGTCTGGTTTGGGTCTGGTTCGGACTCAAACGGAACTGGACATGCACACCCCTAGTGGAGGGATGCATCCATATTGCCAACATGCGCCTTTCCTCCTCATTCACTGAATGGGAAACTAGGGATTTGTTGGCAGGAATGTGCATGCAGGCAGACATTTAACGGGTGCAGTTTCCCTAATCACTTCCTAGAGATGTCCCTGATAAACCTCTGCCTGATGCATCCCTGATTAAGGCAAAGTGTGGGTGCATGGAGCCTCATTTCTAAAGCCATTTTTATATACCAGACTGTACAAAGTCTTTACAGATTATATGGGGCAGAACTTAAGATGGGCACCTTAACTTGCAATTTCCATTCTTTTTAGAGCACAAGTGAAAATGTAGAGCATCTTAACTCTCATCGTAAACTGAAGGTTTGGGGGTTACTGAATAAATATGAAGCATGACAACTTCATTATTTTTGCCAATACAGAGTGGAGCACAGTAAATTTAAAAACCTTGTAAGAAATAGTTAAGTAGTAAATGTGGAAGTGAGAGAAACTAGGTCTCAAGGTTCTTTTCCCTCTCCAGTACATAAACATTACACAGGAATGAGGGACAGGTGCTTCCTACAGAAAGATGGCGTCTGCATTATTCACATTTCAGAGCTGAGCCCTGGCCCTGGAAACAACTCTGGGTCTAAACCTTGGTGAGCCCTGCCTCCGATTAATCAATGGAGCAAACAATGGCCTGCAATATTAACCGCTGAGCAAGCCGTGGGTTTCTCTGTCTGGCATTTGGGGCTGCAAATGTCATAATCCTGCCAGTTCCCTGATGTTCCATAGCTGGAGTTACTAAATTCAGCAGCACTTCTGAGCTGTAAGTAGTTGTCTAAAAGGCAGGATATGCATAGCAGTTGAAGTAATTGTCCCTTCTATGCAATCTGTTAAAGGCACTGTCTTGAATCTTTGCCCAGCTGAATCTGGAAATCTATCAGGAGACATAAGCATACAATCACCATGCAATTAATACATCCTATATAATAAGATCCCTGGCGTGTGTCCGTGACGTGCGTCCGTGTCTCGGACGAAGGATGGTGTCTGCGTCCGTGTCTCCCTCGGCTGTTCTGGGCATGCGTGGTGCGCAGAAGAGCCGAGGGAGACAAGGACGCAGGTGCCGGCCGCCATGTTGGCCGGTTGGTCAGCCCGGCCATGGGGAGGGCAGAGGCGGCGGCGGCGGGTCCGGCCCAGCCCCGGGGAGGGCAGAGGCGGCGGCGGGACCGGCCAGGCTGTGGGGAGGGCAGAGGCGGCAGCGGTGGGTGGCACTCTTGGCGGGGGCAGAACTGGCAGCGGCGGGTCCAGCCCGAGCGTGAGAAGAACAGAGGTGGCGGCGGCGAGTCCAGCCCGGCTGCGGGGAGGGGGAAGACGGCGACGGCGGGTCCAGGAGGGGAAAGATGGCGGGGGCGGGGGCGGCCCAGCCGCAGGAAGGACAGAGACGGCAGCGGCAGCAGGTCCAGCCCGACCGCGGGGAGGGAAAAGGCGGCGGCGCGGGCAGCAAACAGCAATGGGCATCAATTTTCTGGAGACTAGCGCCCGTTATTTTAATGGGCTGAAAGGTACTAGTATGTAATACTTAGCTATCCCTCTGCTAAATATAATAGAGCCACAACTTTAAGAGATGTCTCTTTGCCCAGTTCAGAGATTATGATTTTTATCTGGGTTTAGCAGGGAGAGGGCTTAAAAAAAAAAAAAAAAAAAACATCTGCTGAGGAGAGTTCAAGAGTGTGGGCATTGCATCCAAGAAGGCCCAAAAAGAGGTGGGAAGTGGGACATTCTCAGAAGCCCTATTCAGACTTGATGCTGAATTAGTGTAGTGTCTATGCACTCATACATACTAGCCGCTATCCTAAAGTGCCGCAGTAGCCATGTAAAGCGGTACAAATGGTCGGTAGTTCTGCCTCTGCCCCATCAATCACTCTCGTATCCCACTGCTCATGCTTAAAGCGGAGTTTGACTGAACAGGGAAGCACCCTATCAGCAATTGCGGGCACTTCCGTTATGCCAAGGCTGGATCACCCCAGCCTCAGGATCGTGGAAGAACCCACCATCATGGATAGGGTACTTCCCTGTTCATACAAACCCTGCTCTAAGTGTGAGCTTCAGGGAGCACTAGTGACTGAGGGGTCAGGGGTGGGACTTCTCAACCATTTGTGCTGCAGTACACAACTGCAGCAACGCTTTAGGATAACTTCTGAAGAGGGCCGCTGTTGTGTGAATGAGTGTACCTGCATTATCTTAAAAAGTAAACCTGGGTACAGGTCCCTCAAATGCATGGTACAGATTGGAAGTGTACTGCTGTACTTATCCCAACTCAGACATTATGCTGTACGAGTGTACCGCTGTCTGGACAGTCATACATGTGTTTGTGTGAATGACTGTACCTGTGTTCATTTTTTAAAAGAATCTGGATACAGGCCCTTCAAATGCTTGGTACAGACAGGAAGTGTAATGCTCTACCTGCATTCAGAGTAACGTGTGAGTGACTGTACCTGTGTACAGCAAAGGACAGATCTGCACCTATGTACACTGTACATTAGTATGAGTGTTCAACATAACATATGAATGGGCCTCCTGTGATCAACTTAACATGTGAATGAATGTAGCTGTATACAGATCCATACCCGTGTACACACTGTACGCTTCTTGTATGGGTGTTGAACATAAGGTCTGAATAGGGCTAGAGAGAGAGGGCAATTCTGGCCTGTGCAGATTTCAGTAGTAGGGTAATGCCACCCACAAGGTGGCCCCAAATGTACATGCACAAGTGGCTCCTTGGAAAAACTGCCCGCATTGCAGGGGTGTATCTAGGGTAGGGCAGGCAGGGTACGTGCCCTGGGCGCCAGTTGAAGGGGGGCGCCATTTTTTTAAATAACAAAAGAAATTTAATGGCCACTGAAAACAAAATGGCTGCCATGCATGCTCAAATGGCCTCTGTGAGGCCCTAGGCCATGCCAGGCCTCGCAGAGGCCAACTGAGCATACGCGGTGGCCATTTTGTTTTTGGTAGCCTTTTTTAAAAAAAGATTTTTAAAAAATGGACACTGCACATGCTCAAATGGTCCCTGCAAGACCCTCAGCCTGGAACGGGCTGCAGCGGTGAATTAAGAGCCCGGCAAGGGGAGGGGGAACCTTTGCAGACACCCCCCCATGGCCTTTAGGAAGCTCCCCGAAGGGGCTACAGGTATTTTTTAAAAAAATTTAATATAATATAAGTCACTGTACACATATTCAGTTTGGCACTATGTACAGAGAATCAGGGCTTATGAATACTGAACTGAAGCTTATGAGCTAGGATTGTATTCATTTGCTCTTACTTTGCTTCTTGTGATAAGTGAGTTAAATGTGACGTCTTAATAATACGGCTATTAATGGCGAGTTTGTCTTTGAATCAGTGTGAAATCCTTAGTATTAAGGCCCACTGAGAGTTTCTTGGTATCTTTCTCTCATTTTAACCGTCTTTCTGAAATACTAGAATATAGTCCAAGCAGTGACACAGTTTACTCTGCATATCCTTTAATTATTTCCAGAGTCTCTGGGAAAAGTCAAATTCTCCGTTTATTTTTAAAACTTATGTCATGGTGATGCTACAATGCATAGTAGAGAATTAGACAGGCACTTCTGTTTAGTTTCCCAAGTACACCTCCACATAGTATTTGGGTATTTCATGAGCCCCAGCATGCTGAAATTTGTAGTTTCCCAGCATTTTTTGGTCTGGCTACATCCACTGCTAAATAGTTTTTGAAATGTTAAAAGATTAACGAGCTTGGCTTATATTTTTCAGCTGATATTACAGTAAAGTTATCTAAAAGATGGGTGTCAGATGTTTGGACAGGGGGCGCAATTTCAGTGCTTGCCCTAGGTGCTATTTTCCCTAGATACGCCTCTGCCGCACCCATCCCACTGCCACCACCAAAGCATGGGGTCAATGTGTGCCGTGAGTGGAGGAGGATTGTGGGATGGTGGATCTTGCCTTACAACCCGAGCTTCTGTAGGTGTCAAGGAAGAGTTGACTTGCACTTTCCTCAGGTTTGCACTCTCTCTGCTCAATGAGTTGATTTTCCTTGCTGCAAAACATATAGTGCTTTTGTATGCAAAGTTCATGGGGCCCTGTTCTTGATGACGATCTCTGTAGAGAAAGCCTCTGACTGAAGTAGGTTAAACAGCATGGTTTCCTGTGTTGCTAGATTATATCTTGCCAGTTTGCCTCGCTCAAAGGAACATGCTTCTTGTAGGCAGGGAACAGTTTCATCTTGTATGTTTAATACAAACTAGCTGGGCCAGGCGCAGAGCATCTGTGCCTCTAGTTCGCTGCTGCCGCTTTCTTCCCCAACCCCTTGCCGCCGCTTTTTTGCCCGCCTGCCTGTCTCCAGCAGGCACTACAATGCAGGCATCATTAGAGAATGACATTAGCAGGCACATGAGTTCTGATTTTTGTTTAATAGCACAGTTTCAATACTAACACAATGATGCACCATATCTCTGAGCTTACTTCCTCTAGATTTCTCTAAACTTGAGGCTGTGGAGTGTTCTGAAAGCCTAGATATCCCTATTAAGAAGAGGAGGATTTCTGCTAGCAGCAGTTCTGCTTGAGAAGTCTGTAGGCTTTTCTTTCAGATTCAGATGTAGCAACCATAATTCAAGCTTCCATTACTTCGAGAAATGGTGCACAGAGCAGGTTCGGTGTCAGCACATGGAACCCTTGGGCAGCTGCTGAGGGCCCAATACCTCAACAGGGGCAACTGCCTATGCCTGCCCTCAGCTTCCCCCGGAGGATTGGACTTGGCTGCCATTTCACTTGTGGCTGCCATTTTCAACACAATGCCCCAGAAGGAAACTTATGTCTGGGGCATTGTGGGGGAAAATTTTGCCTCCATTTTGAAAGAGCTGCACTGGCTGCCAATTTGCTTCTGGATCCAATTCAAGGTGCTGATTATCTATCTTCTATATTATTAATTCCTGTAGATGGACCAGGGGGATGTGGCAAGCCACACACCCGCTGAAGCACCTGATTGTACAGTGGAGATTCCATATGCAGATAGGGGGAAGGAGCCTGTAAGAGCAAAAGCACCATGGTGATTGGGCAGTGGGGATTCCATATGCAGATAAGGAGGAGGAGCCTGTGATGGTTAAGGTCAGCTCGAATGCAACTGTTACTGGTCGGAAGATGTTCTGTCAGCAGCCTGAGGGAAATGAGCAGCCATGGCAGCAAGGAAGGGCCCAGTCAACCACTGCTGTTGTTTGGAGCTACCAAGGCCATTGTCAGAGAGAGGCAGGCAGGCAAGGGACGAGCCCAGGCATGTCAGCAGCCTGAGGGGGATGAGTGGCCATGGTTGTGGCAGCAGCGAGGAACGGGCCCGGTCAACCACTGCTGCTGCTCCTGTGGGGAGGAGCAGGAGCGGGGCTCAGGTGAGGATGGGGAAGTCTCTGGGGCTGCAGCTTGGCCAACAGGCAGCAGCAATGCTGCAGTCACGACCAAGAGGGATGAGGAGGATGGAAGCAACGGGATGGAGAAGGAGGAGGAGGAGCTGGAGCTGGAGTGCAGCTCAGGTGAGGGTGGGGAGAATGCAGCTGAGGTGAGGGGGGCCGTGGCAGGGGGTGAGGGGAGCAATCAAGTACTTGTGCCCAGATGTTCTAGAGTGCGCGAGAGTTCCAGCGCTGAAGCGGAGAGAAATAACGGTGGCGGCCAGGAGGTGGAGGGCCAGCAGGCAAAGCCCCGTCGGCCAGAAAGGGTGTGCGGACAGCAGGCAAAGCCCCACCGGCCGGGAAAAGGAGGTGGGAGGTGGTGGCGGGATGGCCTGGCCCTGGCCCGCCCGGGTGAGGCAGCGGAGGGCCCTGGCCCGGCCGCATGGAGGAAGTGATGGAGGGATGGCGGCAGGAGGGAGCGGCTGGTCGGCCAGCCAGAAAGCTGGGCATGGCGGGGCGGGGGGCGGCTGGGCCCAACTAGAGGCACAGATGCTCTGCGCCCGGGCTCACTAGTTACCTTCAAAGTCCTTAACAGTTTGGACCCTGGATACTTGAAGGACTGCCTGTTCCCAAAGGTTTCTGCCTGCTTGACATCCAGATAATTCGAGCAGAAGTGGGCTCTGCTCTGCATGCGAGCATTGAGAGAGGCATATGGGACAGGGCCTTCTCAGTCACTGCTCCCAGGCTTTGGAATGCTCTCCTACTGGACATCTGCTTCTCAGACTCCCATGTTCACTCAGGCCTTTGCCTTCTAGAGGGTGCTGGGTTTTCCTGATTATTGGTATTGTTTTATGAGCGTCCTTTATGATTTAATTGTTGTGTGGTTTTATTACTGATTTTATTATTGTCTGAACATTTCTATTGGGAATCACCTTGAGATATTTTATGAAAGGAAAATAAAAATCTAACACATATAAATACATAAATTGTAAGGGTTCTTAAATTGTTTTTAACTGTTTTAACGTTTTTAAGTTGAATTGTTTAGGTTTTATGGCTTTAAGTTTGGTTTTTGACTGGTTTTTTGTTTGTTTGTGTTCTTGTTTTGTAAACTGCCCAGAGCCATAGGATGGGGCGGTGCAGAAATGCAACAATAAACAAATAATAAATAAAAATGTGGCCACCTGCCACTGCACGGAGCAGAAAGGACCCACAAGGCTTCAAGTGCCTGCATGCAGGGAGTCACCCACCGAGAAGTCCTACCAAGGGACAGCTTTCTGAGGACCCCCTCAATGCTGGGTTGTCATTTGTACTTTTAAGAGCACATTCGGACCACTACCTCATGAGTGTCCCCAAATTTAGTTAATTGAAAAATACATATAGAAATGACAGTCAGCTATATGTTCAAGTGGATTGGCCCTTTTGCAATTTGTTTTTAAATTACTTAAAGTGCTTTATAAAAAAGTTTTAATTATTTGTAGAGTCTGCCGTTCCGGTCCTGGTAAATATGTTTGATAAATATTTAAAAACTGTTAGCTGCTGGGAAATCACAGTGAACTAACTCTACGATGGGGCCCTGTTATTTTTTTTTTAACCTGATGTTGAGGCTGGGGAGACAAAAGGAAATAGGGGATTTTGAAAGAAGGAGTATAACGAACTGCCCCCAAATACTTTCCGTACCAGCCCTTAATTCCCATAAGCTGCTCTTTGTTCTGCTTCCAGTGGAGCTTCGCAGTTGGCAGCATAGTTTCAAATGCTATAAGAAAGCTGGTGTTAATTGGAAAAGAAATCTCACCTCTGTCTGAGATGCAAGTTGGTTTTATGTGAGATGGGAAGGAAATACTTTCTGGTTTATTTTTAAATGGGGTCAGTAGGGGCTTTCGGCATGAAAAGGGATGAACTTCTGGCTCAGGCACTGGGCTGAGGCTTTAGGGAACGCTGACTAATTTCCTGTCTCTGCCACAGATTTCCTTTCTGACCTTGGGTAAGTCCACAGGAGGGGGGAAATGTTTAACACATTTTAGTAACAGCACGCATATAACAAGCTCACATAAACACAACTATATGTGCTTAGAATGTATAGACGAATCTATAATACAACCTAGCCGAATCCAATAATATAGTTTGGGGATAAGACCCACTATGTAAGCCACATTGGCTTTCTTCCAAGAACTGTGTCTTTAATATTTAGGACGGGGAAGACAAACGATGAGATCTTGCAAATTACCATTAAATGCAGGAATACCTCTGGGTGTCCTTGCTACTCAAGACAGAGGACACTATTGAGATACTGTTTCCAACCATAGCAATACTGATTGGGAATGGTAGAAGAGGAGCTGACCTTTTATTTGCATGAATCAAGTCACGGCAGGTCAAAACCAGAGCTTGACTTGTGCACACAGAAGGCTGTAGGAAGCAAGTGAAAGACTGGAGATATATTGACACGTGTTCCTGAAGGAACCCTAATCTGGAAGTGGGTCATAATTCTTGTACCAGTTGCAACCAACTTCAGTTTTCAGTTCCATACAGAATGCATAACTTGGTGGTGGTAGTTGTGTCTCAAGGTTATGAGCAGCTTCATCTAGTCAATTAATTGTGGCTGGGGATGATGGGAGTTGTAGTTCAGCAACATCTGGAGTACCACAGGTTGGGAACCCCTGGTCTACTCTAGACCAGTGTTTCCTGTAACAGGGATTCCCAGATATTTTCTAGAACTCCCATCATCCCCACCTGCAGTGGCCTTTGGCTGGAGAGTTGTAGTCAACAATGTCTGGAAATCCCTGTTAAAGGGAATACTGGTCTAGACTGGAAAGAGAGCAGTGAAGCCTTCTTATATCACTAGATGGTGCTGGTGGGAAATGCTACTGTCCACGGTTGCTGACCTTAACAGCAAGGGCATGTATGTATGTTTTGTGGTAGATATGGTTGGTCAGATGAACATCTCTGTGATCTGCACACTGTCTTTCCAGATGACAACAAGATGTGCTACATGAGAAGCTTGTGCACAAGATAACTTGCCACACACTAGTGCTGGCTTCCAGCTCCCTTCCCCGCATGATCTTATACTCTGACCACATGCGAAGCAGGGTCCTTGTACAATGTTTGCAGTGCCACTTACTTGCTGAGACAGCTCTTGCTTGCTGAGAAGAACCATCACTTTCCCCCATTCACCAGAACAGTAGTAATCAAAAAGCAAGAGCTGGCCAGCAGGTGCCACTGCAAAAATCGCACAAGGATTCTGCTCACAATCTGAACAGAATGTGAATTCATGCTGAGAAGGAAGATGGAAGTCAGAATATGGAAGTCAGCATAATTCCAGGGCATTGTGAGGAGAAAAATCATGATTGACACCTACCAGTGGCTACCAGGAGGAGTCCCAGAGAAAACAAAAAAACCCAAACATGGGAAGGAACATAGGAAGCTGCCTTAAAGCAGGTCGTGTGGTAGCAAGCATGAATTGTCCCCTTTGCCAAGCATGATCCACCCTGGTTTACATTTGAATGGGAGACTATGAGGCTCTTCTCATGATCGGTGAGAAGAGCCTGGATGGGGTTTGCGGGGAGAGCAGGCTTAGCCCGCTCTCCCTGCACACGAGCAGGCAGTCTGCTCCGGGTGGCCAAAACGGCCGCCCACATGACAGCTGGCTCAGTTATGGAGCGGGCAGGGGCTGGGAGGATTGGGGGGCGCGTGGCCCCCCAAATCTCCAGCATGCCCTGAGCACATGTGCAGGGCATGCTGGAGAGACCCCCAAGCTGGGAGGCTGCTTTTCAGCCTCTTGGTCAGGGGTCTACTCGTGAGTTACCATGGCACGGAGCCACGCTGTGGCAACTCATAATCAGAAAGTCCAGGTTAACAAAGCGCTCGCTCCACTAACCTGGGCTTAGGAGAGGGTTACTTAAGCGAGTGACCCACTTAAGAACCACCGGGCTTGCAGCCAAGCCTGGTGGTTCTCACAATGGTAGAAAATCGGGCTAGCGGAGGCTAGCCCGATTTTCTACCATCATGTGAATAGCCTCTACATGTGTGAGCTCTGCAAGGTATTCTCCTTAGGGGATGGGGCCGCTCTGGGAAGAGCATTTGCTCTTGCATGCAGAAGGTTCCAGGTTTCCTCCCTGCAATCTGCAAGATAGTGCTGAGAGAGATTCCCACCTGCAGCCTTAGAGAAGCCACCACCAAGATGTATAGACAAAGCTGAACTAGATGGACCAGTGTTCTGACTCCATACAAGGTAGCTTCCTATGTTCCAAGTCAGACCATGGACCATGTAGCTCACAATTGTTTACACTGACTGACAGATTTGAGCCAGGGGTCTTTCCCAGTCCTACCAGGAGATGCCAGAAATTGAAACTGGGACTTTCCACATGCAAAGCAGGTGTGCCTCTACCACTGAGCTATGGCCCTATTTATCTTACACAAGACAGTGCTCACATGTAGTCACCCAGCCAAATGCTAATCAAGGCAAACCTTGCTTAGCAAAGGGAACAATTCATGCTTGCTACCACAAGACCAACGTAATCCACAAAACCACGTGTGTCTGACATCACCAAAGTAAGCCCCCATCTGCATAGGAAGGAGCCCATGGGAGGGCATGTTGATAAGGGCTCCCTAAACTAGAGCTGGCCCCATCCAGGCTGACTCCACTGTCTATGCAGCCAAATAAGTGATGTCCACATCAGGCTCTCCCATGGCATGTTAAGAAAAGCTTTCTGGAAGAAATCTTTCTTCTTGATTTGGCCCTAAAATAATTTAGGAGCATACAATCCCTGTCTAAAGAAGCACTTCCAGTAGGGAACACCTGAGGAGCAAATCCTCATGCACATTGTTTGAGAGGAAAGGAAAGCCACTTTCAGGAGGGAGAAAATATGTTTGGGGCACTGAAGATATGAATTATTGGGAGGGGGGTTGGGGGGGAGGGAGATTCAGTAAAATGAGGGGATATCACCTTAAATGTGCAGGAAGGAATCTGCACCCCTGCCAAGACCACCTGCTGGAGTGACTAGAGCAATTGAAACCTCGATCATGCCTGTTGTTCCCACTCCTTCCTGATCAGTCTCCTACTGACTGAATGGCAGGATTGTCTTCTCTTGGGCCAGTTACTTTTCAGTTGATGCCAGGTAAGTATCCTTTACCACTATTCCACCCTGGCAATGAATCAGCCCCTTGTTCAGCTCATATGGATTACTTTCTGATGATGTCACTTCCATTCCAGAGTGTGGAAGCACACTTGTAGCAACATGTCATGGTGGTGAAGCCATAGGAAATTTGTAATGGTGCTCAGACAAGAGGTGCTTCGTGATGCTTTTCTCTCCTATGGTTTCCCCCGAAGATCACTTTGGGATTTCAGATATCTACAAACATGTCTTGGAGAAAAAACATTTTAAAAAATTGATATTAACTGACTGACTTAATTGTTGGCTTCCTTTTATTCCAACTCTTGCTAGTGATCTTTATATGTATGACTGATGATTTAATAAGGAAGTGGGGTCACTCTGGGATGAGACAGGAGAAGCAGATATTGTCTGAAAGCCAGGCCATTGAGTCGCCAGCCCTCCAGGGCTGGGCTGGAGTCTCTAGGGATTCGGCATTCATCTCCAGGTCACTACTGAAAGCAATAGTGGAGATTTTAAGGGCTGGATTGAGCAGGAGAGCATGCTTTTTTAACTTGAGACAGGCAGGGGCATCTGTGGGCTGGCTGAAAGCACCTTGAGGGAATAAGGCAGTGTACTCTGCTGTAAGGCCGGGGGGGGGGGTGGCAGTGGTGGCCCCCATCAACCCTAAGTCCAGCCCCCTGATTAATTGTTTACAGGACCTGTGTGAAGCTTTGGCCAAAGCTACATACAATCACCCTCACCAACCACAAGGGTTCTGTTCTGGAGAAACCTTGCTGTTGGCGAATTCACAGTAGACGAATCGCGGTTGCAAAAGGACCGCAAAATACAGTAAAGAAAATAGGACAAAATCCCCCCAAATTACCAGGAGTAAGAGGAGTGAAGGGGACCCCCCAAAAAATTACCCCCGGACCCCTGGATTTTTTTTTAAATTTAAAATATTTCTATACTGCCCAAAACTTGCATCTCTAGGTGGTTTACATGACCCCTTGACCCCCCAAAATCACGAATCCCCCCCACATTGAAAAAAATCTCACCCAATTGCGGATACTCAGGTTTACTTTTGGTGAGACTGGTTACAATTTCCTGGTCGCAGATACTCAAATCCGCAATTGGGAAACTCGCGTGGTTGGTGAGGGATGACTGTACTTTGCTCAGTGCCCCTGGCACCATGCACTGCTGCACTTTGCCCAGTGCTGGGAGAGGGGTGGGATTCCTTTAAGGTAAATTGAGGACCATCTTGGAAGGCATGCACAGAGTGCTGGGAAAACCTCCCAGTGGTTTCCTCCTAGAGCTCTTAAGAGAGGGGCTCTGTCTCTCTTAAAGGGCCCTCCCAGCCCTGGGGAAAGTGCAGTACTGTGTGGAGGTCAGTTCAGTGGTAAATGGCTCTCACACTGAAGGTTTTTGCCAGAGTGCCCCCCTCCCTTGAAAAACAGTGAAGATCACTGGTGTAGGGCCTTTCTGGGGATCTGATGTGGGGTAGCAAACCTGCTGTCTTGTAGGAGTGTCTTTCTGCTTCCACTTATGTTTTTTGCTTGTACTGTATATTTGCAAATAAAGCAAATATTACCAAAAATGCTATGGGTCTCCAATGTGTTTTTCATCCAAATAATGCTCAACCCAATAGCACTACTTCTGGAAGTTCGCAGCACTATGGGAAATGCGGAGTGCACAATCTTACGATTATGAGTCGAAGAGCCTTGTACCGAGATTGCAGCTCAGGCTGTGCAGATCCCTTCTTAACTGCCATGTAAATGGGTGAGGAGGGAGCCCAGCGTGGGCTCATCTCACTGTGACTTCTGTAGCTTGGGGCAGTTTAAACACTATCCAGTTACCCACCCACCAAACCCCATGTCGATGCACACCCAGATTCTAAAGATCAATCGACTTCCAGCTTTCAGAGGCAGCATATACCTCCAAGAACCAGTTGCTGGAGGGCAACCATAGAGGAGGCAGGTGGTTGGCCACTCTGGGAAACAGGATGCTGGACTTGATGGACATTTTGTCTGGTCCAGCTGGGCTCTTCTGTTCGTAAATGCAAGCAGTGGCGCTTCATCGGCTTTGATGGGGAAGGCTTCACTTGTTTCCTTTCAACCTATTATTCATTAATTAATTCATTTAGAGGTCTAATTCATTTGCTTCTATAGACAGGAAACACGCAACACAAGTAAAAAGGCAAGAAAACAACCAAAAGTTATAAAACTAGTCAAAAATCAATAATAAGCAGCTCATAAATAGCACCCAAGACCAAATAAGTAAAATCATGGGACCAGCAAAACAACACTCAGAGGATTTTAGTCACAGAATCAGAGAAGTTGAGAATTGGAAAGGACCTTGGGAGCCTTCTAGTGCAATCTGCCCTGCTCAAGGCAGGAATTTGCCGCAGCATTTCTGACAGGTAGCCATGCAGCCTCTGCCTGAAAGCTTCCAGCAAGAGAGACCCACCATCACTGCAATAAGAAGACTGCTGAAACAAAAAGGCCTTTAAACAGTGATAGAGCTCTTCCAAAGGAGCCAGACTAAACTCTGGTGGCAGGGAGTTCCATCTTCTACATTCTCCTCCACTTCATTGCCTGGTTGGTCATCTTTAGCATCATCCTTATCTTCGACTATGCAGGGTTGATGGGGGTCAAACAGGTTTATTACCACTGTCTGGGCATGGGGGACCTGTTGGTAGTGAAGTCCTCACATGCTGTCTGCCTCTACTCCAACCTAAGCCACCCTGTCTACCTGGAGTTCCTCCTCATCCTCTGGGCCGTTCCTTGACTCTCCCTCAACCGCCTGCTGCTTGCTTTGCTCTTTATCACCCACTTAATCACCACCCACTTCACTTCTGTGAATGAAGGAACATGTAGGAAGGCCTCACCAGAATACAGGGTGCCAAAAGTTTAGGGGGAGGAAGGTGGCAATCCTTGTATTGCCCATCCCTTAGGACTCCAAATCCTATGCATATTTACCCAACGGCAAGGCCACCTTCCCCAATGGGCTTACTCACAAGTAAACATGCACAGGACTGTAGCCAGGCAGTACTAATCATGCATTGGAAGCAAGTCCTCCCTAAAGTGGAAGTAAGTTTTCTAGGAGTTCAATAGGACTTACTCCCAAGTAACAGTGCCCAAGAAGGCAGATCATATGTGCATTTACAGAGAAGCAAGTCCCGATTAGTTCTATTGAAATGGTTCCAGTTAAGCATGTCCAAGGATCCATAGATCATATGCATGGAGCCACAGCTCAGTGGTAGAATATCTGCTTTGTGGAAGGTCCCAGAAGGTTTGATGTCCAATCCCCTGGCATCACCAGCCAGGCAGGGTTGGGAAAGACTCTTGCTGAAACCTTGGACCATCTAGCCAGTCTGAGCTAGATGGACTAAAGGTCTAACTTGGTATAAGGCCGCTTCTTATGTTCCTATGTTCCTTGTGTAAGACTCTAGCTATGCAATCCCATCCTATGCATCTTGACTCAGAAATAAGCTTCCAATGGTGCTTATGCTTGTCTCACGGCTACACGGGTGGGCCTTCTCTGTTGCTGCCCCAGGACTCTGGAATGTGCTCCCTGCTGAAATAAGAACTTCCCCATCTCTGACAACTGTTAGAAAGTCTCTAAAGACACATTTATTCACCCAAGCTTTTTAACTGGACTTGTGGTTTTGAAGTGTTTTGAGGTTTTAATTTCTGTTTTAATTTGTTTTATGTAGCTGTAAATGGCCCAGAGACAGAAGTTTGGGGCGGTGTACAAATACAACCAACCAGGGGCGGAGCCACCATTCAGACAATGGGTTCAAAGAACCCGGGCCACTGACCAATCAGGGGCCGCAAGAGCGGACCTGACACGCCCTGCGTGTCTGACGTCAGACGCAGGGGTGGTAGTTTAGCTCCCGAGAGGGGGCCGCGCGGCCCCTTCGGGAGCTAAACTAAATGCAGCGCCAGCCAGCAGCTATGCAATCCCATGGAAGAGCCGCTGCGAAGGCAGCGCCAGCCTAACTAGCTCCTGAAGGGGCCACGCAGCCCCTTCAAGAGCTAAAAGACTGGCGCTGCCTTCACAACACAGCCCAGGAGCGGCTCTTCCCTGCAGGGAAGAGCCGCTCCTGGGCTGCACTGCGAAGGCAGCACCAGCCTTAGTTAAACTGCTGAAAGGGCCGCGCGGCCCCTTCAGCAGTTAAACTGCAACCCCCAAACGGCTCTGGGAGCCAGACCATGCCCCAGCATCTGACGTCAGATGCGGGGGGGCTAGCGGGGCCCCCGCCACGGCCACACACGGGCCGCCAGCGGTCTTGCTACGCCCCTGCAACCAACTAACCAACCAATAGAAGAAGAATCTTGCTAGATCAGAGCAAATCTCTACCTAGCCCAGCTTCCTGTTTCATTCCCACTGGGTGGGCCAGTTAGTTACAGGAAGCCAGAAGCAGGCCATGAAGTTAATAGCTGTTCTCTTCAGTTGCTCCCCAGCAGTGGGTATCCAGGCATACTGCCCCTGAACATAGATGTGCAACTCCCCTATCTTGGCTAACAGCCATTGATAGGCCTATCCATCCTGAATGTGTCCAATCCCCTTTAAAAGCCATCAGAAGCCCTATTCTGAAATTACATTGTACATGTGCCCAAGTGCCTATACAAATATCTGACGCACAGATAGAGGGCCATTCAGATGAGCAACCCCCACCCACACGCTATACAGGGATGCATGAATCCATTGGGTCATCCTTCAGGCACACTCTTGGCACAACTCCCTCCTTATCCCCTGTGCCGGAACAGTTTAATCCATACTAGCCCTGCACATGTGTTCACTTTATAAATGTACCTGAAGACAGGCCCCTCAAATGCAGGGTACAGATAGGAAGTGTACTACTCAATATGCATGGAACATAGGGTGAAAAAACTGTACATGCATACAGCTTGGTATGTTTGTCCATGTACACACAGATTGCACATGGTCCCCCAGGGATTGGTACTGGGACCAGTGCTCTTTAACTTGTTCATAAACGATCTAGAAGTTGGGGTAACCAGTGAAGTGGCCAAATTTGCTGATGACACTAAACTATGTAGGCTAGTAAAACCCACAACGGATTGTAAGGAGCTCCAAAAAGATCTCTCCAAACTGGGTGAGTGGGTGACAAAATGGCAAATGTGGTTCAGTGTAAGTAAGTGTCAAGTGATGCACATTGGGGCAAAAAACACCAACTTCATATATACACTGATGGGGTCTGAGCTGTCAGTGACTAACCAGGAGAGGATTCTTGGAGTCATGGTGGAAAGCTCATTGAAAGTGTTGTCTCAGTGTGCGGCGGCTGTGAAAAAGGCTAATTCCATGCTAGGAATAATTAGGAAGGGGATTGAAAAGAAAAGTGCTAATATTATAGTGCCCTTAGACAAATCGATGGTGCGGCCACATCTGGAGTACTGCGAACAGCTTTGGTCACCGTATCTTGAGAAGGATATTGTAGAACTGGAAAATGTGCAGAAGAGGGCAACCAAAATGACCAGGGGCCTGGAGCACCTTCCTTATGAGGCTAGGCTACAGCATCTGGGGCTCTTTACCTTGGAAAAGAGGTGGCTAAGGGGAGACATGATCAAGGTGTATAAAATTATGCATGGAGTGGAGAGGGTGGACAGAGAGAAATTTCTCTCTCACACACACAACACTAGAGGAGAGCTGGTCTTGTGGTAGCAAGCATGACTTGTTCCATTAGCTAAGCAGGGTCTACCCTGGTTACATATGAAAGGGAGATTAGAAGTGTGAGCACTGTGAGATATTCCCTTCAATGGATGGAGCAGCTCTGGGAAGAGCAGAAGTTCCCAAGTTCCCTCCCTGGCCTCTCCAAGGTAGGGCTGAGAGAGATTCCTGCCTGAAACCTTGAAGAAGCTGCTGCCAGTCTGTGAAGACAATACTGAGCTAGATAGACCAATGGTCTGACTCAGTATATGGCAGCTTCCTATGTTGAACCAGGGGTCACCCCATGAAACTGAAGGTCGGGAAATTTAGGACCGACAAGAGGAAGTACTTTTTCACACAGTGTATAATTAATCTATGGCATTCCTTGCTGTGGGATGTGGTGATGGCCACCAGCTTGGATGGCTTTAAAAGGGGATTAGATTCATGGTGGAGAGGTCTATCAATGGCTACTAGTCTGGTGGCTGTGGGCCACCTCCAGCCTCAGGCAGGATGCCTCTCAATACCAGTTGTAGGGGAGCAACAGCAGGAGAGAGGGAATACACATACTTCTTGCCTGTGGGCTCTGCAGAGGCACTGTGCCACTGTGTAAAACAGGATGCTGGACTAGATGGGCTTTGTGCCTGATCCAGCAGGGCTGTTCTTATGTTCTTATGAACATAGGAAGCTGCCTTTACTGAGTATTGTCTACACAGTCTTGTCTGCTCTGTATTGTCAACACAGACTGGCAATGGCCTCTCCAAGGTTGCAGGCAGGAGTCTCTCTTAGCCCTATCTGGAGATGCCAGGCAGGGAACTTGGAACCTTCTGCATGCAAGCATTCAGGTGCTCTTCCCAGAGCTGGCCTAAGGGCAATATCTTACAGTGCTCACATGTAGTCGCCCATTCAAATGCAAACCAGGCCAGACCCTGCTTAGCAAAGGGGACAATGCATGCTTGCTACAAGACCAGCAGCTCTCCTTGGAACATAAGGTGTGATCAGTGCTTGAGCTAATGGCTATCCCCACATCCTTGGTCGTGCATTCCATAGTTAATTACGGATCGTCTGAAAACGTACTTTTCTTCTGTCTGTCCCCACTGCAGCCTCATATCTTGCAGGTGGCTGCCAGAACAATACCTCTCACCCCACATCGCCTTTTTCCTGCTTTCCGTTGTTTGTGCACTGTCACGTGTGAGTGGCGCGCGCGTGCAACATCCCCCCCTCCACCCGAGCCCAGGATGGAACAGTCAGACATTCAGGAGAACACACGCATGCTGCAGTAGGCGGTGACCGGGAGGAGGCAAGACGGGGAAGAAGGCCCCCTGAAGTGTGGAGCCTGATATCTCTTTAAGAGACTAATCACTCTTCTCTCTCCACCCCCTCTCTCTTGCTCTCTGCTTTGTTTTAATGCAAAGCTGCTGGGGGAAGGGCTCGTGGGAGTCTCTCTGAGCGAGCGTCTACCTACTCACCTCACTCACTCTGCAGCTTTCTGTCTCCGTCCTCTCCAGAGGCATTTTAAGCAGGATGCTCTAAGCAAAGGGGGATCAGACGGAAGGCAAGAGAAAGCCGAGCTCAGTCTCAGAGGACCCCAGGCAGATTTCGCATTCCAGGCTCCGCTTTGGGCAGACGAATGACTAATCCCCCCCCCCCGCCAGTTCCTGCACTCGTTTATTTTCGGGGGTTGGTGGTGGTCACTTCTCTTGTTTCCCCCCACACCGCACTCCCTTGCAACGTTGCTGTAGAAGCGCCCCCTCCCCGCCAGCCCCATACAAAAGAACCTTTTAACAGTGTGAGGTCGACTCGGATTAATGTAGGGGGGGGAATCAGAGAGAGAGTGAATGAATGAATGAATTATGTAGGTATATATGCATTACACGTATTAATGAAAGATCTGATAATGAATGAACTAATGAAGAACCCTATATGTGTGCGCGCACACACATGTACATGAATTAGTGCGTATGTACGCATATGCACACACGCGCGCGCGGGGGGTGTTATTTTCCTTCTTCCTTCCAGCCATTACTTGCAAAGCTCTCGGGAGAGATCTTTATCAGCCTCTCTGATCGATCCAGGGAGAGATCTGCAGACACAGAAGAGACAGTGTGTGAGTGCAAAGGGGGCGGGAGGCCGGCAGGCAGTAATCGGTGCAAGGAGGGGGGTGGCTGGGAGAGAAAGAGACCGTGGGGCTTGCAAGAGATCTTCTTCTCTCCAGCTCCGGTTGACTCCAATCCTTTCAGCGCCCAGCCAGCCTTGAGCTGGGAAAGTCCTCTCTGCAATTAATATTTCTTTTCTTTCTCCTCCTACCCCGCCCCCGCTTCTCCTCTTTGCTGGTTGGTTTCGCTTTAGACTCCGCTTGGGAAGGCGAAGAAAAGGAAGAGGGGAGGAAAAAAACCCGAGGAAAAAATGGTGCATGATCTCAAGCAGCAGAGAGGCGATTTTCTGCTGGTTTTTTGGAGTGAAAAGTTGTTGGTTTTACGAGGGGAAGCACCAACCGACCGCGCTGGATTTTCTCTCCTAACCCCCTTAATATAAACATCGATTCATTGGGACAGTCTCCCCTTTCCCTGGAGGAAAGGAGATAGGTTTTTATATGCGTGTACTTTAAATATTGCGTTTGAGCCGTGATCTACAAAAAGGACTACACTTGGAAGGATGTTGAGTTAATTCCTCCCCACCAAAAAAACCCAAAACAAAACCCAACACTCTTTATTTTTCTTCTTCCTCCAGCTCTAGCATAAAGGAGGCTGAAGTTCTCTTTCTTTTGTTTGCAAAGTTTTTTTAAAAAAATCCCCCAGCGTTTGCTGGGGCGGGGGGGGGGAGGAGGAAGAGGGAGCTATGGCGTCTGTTTTTACCAATGGACCCTGTATCCAAAGTGAAGCCGAAGTGATTCACCTCTACAGGAGCCTGGAAGTAGGCACTGTGATGACTTTGTTTTACTCCAAGAAATCCCAGAGGCCAGAAAGAAAAACGTTCCAAGTGAAGCTGGAGACCAGGCAGATCATCTGGAGCAGAGGCTCGGACAAAATCGAAGGCGCGAGTAAGTTTAAAAAAAATAAATGTATATATTAGGGTGCAGTATATAGATTGTACATCCTCCAGACATAGTAAGCACATTCATGCATGTGATTATATATTCTTTGCTTTTTGTTTAAAGTTCTGATTTGGGCTTAAGGGTTCCCGTTTAAATGAACTCTCTATATTGTAAGGGACTCGGCTGGTGAAATTTTAAGCCTGATTAATACATGCATTCGTTCAAAATAAAAACATGAAATGCTTTTTTGTTAGCCTTGCAGATGTGTCCACAAATTGGCCTGGCTGTGCTGAGCTAGAATCCTAAACACCCTTGCTCGGGGCTAAACTCCACAGACTGAGCCCCGTGGGGATTTACTTTTGAGTAGAGCTGCACAGCATAGCACTGTTCAGCCATTTGTGGTGCATCAGTGGGCCAAGACAGCGGTTCTCAGACTTGGGTTCCCAGACGTTGGACTACAACTCCCATCATCCCCAGCCACAACAGCTAGGGGTGGGTATATAGCCCAACAACATATGGAGACCAAGTTTTAGAACAGCTCCCATCCTCCTTAGTTGTTGTGGCTAAGGTTGATGGGAGTTGTAGTCCAACAACATTTGGGGACCTAAGTTTGAGAACCCTTGGCCTAAGAGGAAACAATCGTTTCCTTTCCTAGTCACTTGGGGAAATCCTTCCTTACCCTAGACAATCATTCAGTGGTTATGCAGTTCTGCTTTTTGTAAAGTTGTTGGCATGTTGAGCTACATCGATGAATACCACCAATGCAGTGCAGGCCTTAGGAGTGTTAGACTTGGGAGACCCTGATTCAAATCCTTCTCAAGGAACAAAACTTACAGTATTTACCTAAATCCAAAACTAGTCCCCCCCCCCCCCCAGTTCTTTCATGTTAGAAATCAGGGGAGTCATCTTAAATTCAGAATCCTCTTCCTTTTTATAACCTGTATTTAACCTCTGTTTTTAAGGAGCTTGTCTTAAATTCAGGGTTGTCTTGTATTTGGGTAAATACGGTATTAGCAGCTTTCCTTGGCGAATCACTGTCTTGATTAGATACCAATGCTACTGAGTCCATCTCATGCAGTAGTTGCATGATAGTGTGGCTGCAAGTTTTATTTTTGATAGCAGTCTTTTTATTTAAGTACTACTTCATCCTACCTTATCTCACAGAATTGTTGCAAGGATGTGAAAATGCCTCTTTACTCAGTGCATAATCAGTTTTCAGAACTGAGCATGCATTGACTGAAGTTCAAGAGTGCAAGATGTCAAGATGGGCACTGGCTTGGAGTCTGTAGGAAGCTGCTGTATATAGGAAGTTAGACCATTGGACTGTCGAACTCAGCATTGTCGACTCTGACTAGCAGCGGATCTCCAAAGTTTCAGGCAGGGGTCTTTCTTCTCAGCACTACCTGGAGGTGCTTAAGATTGAACCTGGAGCCTTCTGCCTGCAGAATGGATGCTCTGCTACTGAGCTATGGCAGAATGGCCAGTTGAAATTAATTTAGAGAGCTGGTGCATACAATGATTGAGAAGAGACTGAGCTACAAATCTGGAAGTCTTGGGTTTGAATGTCACCCCTGTCATGAACTCACCCAGTGGCCTTAGGCATGCTACTCCCTTTCAACCTGAGCTTCCAAGCTGCAGTATGGGGGATAATTTGAGAGCTAGTGTGGTGTAGTGGTTAGAGTGCTGGACTAGGACCGGGGAGACCTGAGTTCAAATCCCCATTCAGCCATGAAACTAGCTGGGTGACTCTGGGCCAGTCACTTCTCTCTCAGCCTCACCTACTTCACAGGGTTGTTGTGAGGAGAAACTTAAGTATGTAGTACACCTCTCTGGGCTCCTTGGAGGAAGAATGGGATATAAAATGTAGATGATAATAATAATAATAATAATAGGTAATAATAATACTTTACAGGTTGGTTATGTGGAATGCACCAAGCATCTAAAGCATTCTGAACACTTGGAAGCACTATACAAATGCTGTATTATTGTTATTTTTATCATCATCATCAGACTCCTTTAAAAAGAGATTAGACCAATTTCTGGGGGATTTTATCAGTGGTTAGAGCCTCCAGAGGCCGTATACCACTAAATACCATTTGCTAGGGACACCAGTTGCAGGGTGAGGGTTGTTGCCCTCCTGCCTTGCTTGTGGGTTTCATTGTGTTGTGAAAACAAGATACTAGCCTAGACGGACCTTTGGTGTTGTAGCTTAGTGGTGGAGCATCTGCTTTGTGTGCAGAAGATCCCAGGTTCAATTCCTGGCATCTCCAGTAGAACTGGAAAGGATTCTTGTCTGAAACCTTGGAGAGCCACTGCCAGTCAGTGCAGAAAATACTGAGTTGGATAGATCAGTGGTCTGACTCAGCAGAAGGCAGCTTCCTATGTCCCTTCTTTGATTTAATGCAGCAGAACCTTTATGGTCTTATGAAATAAAAGCAGGGGAATATTGTGTGCCATCACAAGTGAGGAAAGCCAGGATAAAACTATAATAAAATAAATGGTTGAGTTGACTTTATTTTATTGGGCCAACAACTGTGGGTGAAAGCATTATTGTACGAATGGGAAGTTCACAAAACTCTGATTTTATTCCTGAATCTGCTGAAGTGTGGTGTGTTGCCTGCAAAGATCTTCTTAATATGTAATATCTTTTTAATATGTAATACCTCACAAATATTTGATATGCATGCAATTCATCCCAAGTTGAATATCCTTTAGCTCATACTAGAGTACATGGATCTAAATAGATTTGGGCCATCTGCCATTTCAGGAATAAATAACTTTTGATTTTTGTGCATATCTAATGACAAATGTTAGTCTTGATCACCTGACAGTCCCACATATCCCAGTTCTCCTTCTTGCCTTGTTGAGACGTCAGATCTGCTAGAAGAGAAGAGATTTCCTGTTTTTCTCAAGATTAAAATAAATTATTTTTCAAGCTTTTATTCTGTCAAAGGTACTAATTTTTGCCTTCCACGTTCTCAAGTTTGAATATAGTTATAGGATAGCATGATTGCAAATTTTATTTTTGATTTTTAAAAAGATATTAGTAAAATACCAGTTTTGAAGCAGTGTAAAGCTTTATTAAACCATCTTCTAAGGATTTTGACACCAAGTTTCAATCCTAATTCCAGCAGGCAGGTAAACAGTTAATTGTCCATTCACCCTTATTGAGTAAAATTTGCCTGGACATGATGAGACAAATAGGATTTTGTAAGAGTAGGAGGTGTTCTTTCTGTCTCACTCATCTCCTGTAGATGTTTTTAGTAGATTGGCTAGTACAAAATCCTGTGGGCCAGCACTTCTGTGAACTTATTTTCAAGGCTGAATTCCTCAGTCAGATGTACTATCGGAGTATCTACCAACTTTGTCGGATTGCACTGACAAACTTTTGATTCGTTATATTACACATAAAGAGTGCATTATTCCATGCAATACAAATCTTAACTGTTCTGTGAGCCTCACTTTTTAGCATGTGTTGTCTGCTGCATCTGCATTGGAATGTAAAGACAAACAGAGTCAGTAACACTTGAGTCTAATTCTCCCTTCCTCCACCACCACCTCCTCCAACACACACATGCACTCTGTATCCCTGCAACGAGATCATTCATACATGAAGCAATGGAGGGCTGTGATTGAGTACTAGGTAAAAACTAGGAAATTAGGAACTCCTGTTTTTCTACTATCCTTCACGAAATCCATCTATCAGTCTGCAAAATAAAGACAGATAGGCTTCCCTATTAAAGACACTCAAATTTACTGTGGCATAAACTTTCATGGGTTGGAGCCCACTTCATGAGGTGCGATAATGTTGGCCTTAGTTGGGGCACCCACACACTAAATAAAATGTAAGCATTTGGGCCAAAATGGCCATGAAATAGAAGCTGTAGATGAAGTCTATTGACACTGCTACATAAAGCCCATATTTTTACATGCCATGACCTTCTTATGTGCAGGTACAGTACATAATATGTACTTAAATAGCAACTGAGGACAGCACTATGAAGAGGGCTCACAAAATCCTATGCCACAATAAAGCTGATACTTTTAAAAATGCCCAAAGACTCCGTTGTTGTTTTTGCTGCAGTACAGGAACATGGCTACCTCTCTGGAATCTGCAAAGTCAGAAATGCTCTAATCTCTTAGATAAGCCATTAGTAACCAATTTAGCAGCCTTTCAGGCAGAGGTTTTCACAGCTGGATGGTGGATTGATTAGCTGTAATCCTCTTGTAAACTCTGCAAGATGGGCCTTTAGACATCACTAATTTAATATTGCTGTCCAAGCTTTGTATGCATTAATTTTGGAGACAATAAAGCAGCTTAAACTGAGCTTGAGGGAGGGGAAAATTGCAGTCTAGAATGCATCAGCTCTTTGTTGTCATAGAGTTCTCTGTGGGCATCAGTGTTCAGTACAGTAGTAAATTGTGGTGGGGAGAATAATTTTCCTTTTTCGTGATAGTGTGTGCCTTCCTCATGATTGAGGGGATCCTATTTCTTCTTCTATCTGTAAACTAACCATATGCTGTTGTGTATGTTTCTTTGACTCGTACGTAGAGTGCTGTTTAAAAATCTGTAGAGAGCTAAGATTGCCAGTGATGAGTCCTGTTCTGAGATTCTTTGGGGCCATAAGTAATACTTTAGTCTAGGAGTGGCCAACCTGAATCTCCTCAGCTGCTGTTGGACTACAGTCCCCATCATCCTCAGCTGCAGTTTGCAGCTGGGAATGTTGGGAGTTGTCGTCCATCAACAGTTTGAGATGCTCAGGTTGGCCATTCTTGTATTAGTCCTTCAAAAGCCCATGAAGGATTTTATTTTTATTTGGCATATTTATGTACCACCTAAACACGTCTCTCAAGGCAGTTTACAAAAGTTAAAATTAAAATAGTGGGTAGATAATCAAATTCTAAGGTGACAGATTGTAATGTCGATTGTAGTTAAATAGCATTGCTAGTCCAAAACCTCCCAAACAAAGGAGGCTCTCTTGGATTGTGTCATTTGTTCTTAGCATTTTATTGTTATCTCACTTTTCTTTCATCGTGGCACTCAAGATAGTGAACATAGAGTCCCCAGGCAGACTCTGTCCTGTCCATGCACTGGCCAGGCCAAGACCTGCTTGGCTTCAGCAAGGTGGCTGTATCATGTGGTCTCAGGCAGTGCCCTGTAGCCATAGAGGTCATGCACACGACCTCAGCCACGTGCTCGGGAGGGCGGCTGTGGGGGAGGCAGGAGCTTGCCTGCTTATACCCACAGACGAGTGGCTGCCATCTTGGCCTCCGCTGTGCCGCACACTCACATGAGCAGCAGTGCGGTGGAGTCCAGAGCTGGGGTTGGAAGTCCTCTATCATCCCAGTGTGTCCTGCGCCAGCAGCTGCTCAGTAGAGCAGTTGCTGCGTTCAGCGCGGCCACTCTATCCCTCCCAGCTTGCTGCCCAAAATGGTGGTGGGCCAGGGGGAAGCCCAGCTACCTAGCGGTGATCACACAGACAATCGCCTGCCGAGGTAGAATGAACCCACGGTATAATGCTGGGTAGAAGAGGCGGGTAACCCTCAACTGGAGCAGCCGGGCCCCTGGCACTCCAGAAGACCAGGCAGCTCGTGTCGTGTGAATGCCTTCATAGTCTTCTAGAACAAGAACTGAAAGGCATGCTAGGGCAGCCTAGCAGAGAAGTCATGTTATTCATCTGACTTGCTCCACATACCTGTGTGTCACAGGCCATTTTAAAGTTGTATGTCTGGTGAATGGCTTCCCAAGGCGAGGAACATCTGGAAGGATGGTCTGTAGTTTGGTCAGAATCTGAATTAAGGAGTGCTCCTTAAAAAGAGGAGTCTGGGAACTCTGTTTCTTTAGGGATTGTTGATATACGCACGTCATGACGCCAAGCTGAATGTGGATGAATTGGTTCCATTGGAAAGTTTAAAGTGATCTGGAAGATCTGTGGAATGTGATCTGTGCTGGCTGCTCATTCACACATGCAGGTTGCTACTCAGATATTGCCATCTCCAAACACTGGATATGTGTGAACTGGTCCAAAGTGCTAGAGATGTTGCAAAACTAGACTTTGGATGTCTGTGACAGTTTTCACATCGAGTAAGTAAGCCCCAGCCACCTAATGGTGGGGCGGGGAAATGGCTTGACTTCCAAGCCAGAGGTTGTTGGTTCGAATCCCCACTGATACCTATATCGGGCAGCAGCAATATAGGATGATGCTGAAAGGCATCATCTCATACTGTGCGGGAGGAGGCAGTGGTAAACTCCTCCTGTATTCTACCAAAGACAACCACAGCGCTCTGTGGTTGCTAGGAGTTGACACCGACTCGACGGCACAACCTTACCTTTACCTTTTCAAATGTGTGGCTTTTTGCTTCAAAGTATACAGGAGCAGGGGCATAATTCTTATTTGATTGCAGAATCCTTGTGTTTGCAAAGGAAGATATGTTTGAAACATGTGCCCGTGCTTTATTCTCTATTATGTATGTGCTCGATGCACTACATGGCATTTAGTATTGTATAGCAGGCACAGTAGAAATAATAAATGTATTTATAGTTATTGTTCAATTTTTATACCACCTTTCATAAGGCATCCCAAGGCGGTTTACAAAAATTAAAATACAATTATACCCCATAACAATCACATTAAAAAAAATCTGTAAATCAGTTAAACAGTAAACACCACAGAACAACCAAAAAAACCAACCATAAAAAGGCAAATTGAAGCAGGATTGCTGAGAGACCTAGCAGCCCCTAAGGGGGTAAAAGCCTGAACAAATAAAAAGGCCTTGAGTTGTTTTTAAACAACTTTTTAATATGTATTTATTATACTGTGGTATTTTGGACCTGAGAACAGAACGTCTAGTGGCCCTGATTCACTGCCTTCCTACGACGACGACAAATATTTATATACTGCTCTTCAACCAAAATTCACAAAGCAGTTTACATTAAACAAACAAACAAACAAACATAAATAAGATGGTCTCCTGTCTCCAAAGGGCTCACAATCTAAACATTGTGAACTCTCAATCAGTTCTTGCCACGCTGATAATATGTACTAATAAAGGTAAGGTTTGGTTCTCCCCTGGCTCCCCTGCCCGCCCGCCCACATCCATCATGGTGTGAAGACCATCTTTATTTACCGTTAATAGCAGCCTTTTCCTTATTACCTAGCAACCTGCAACTGAATGTGAGGATAAATTTTGTCTCCTCTCTTGCATTAAAGAGCAACATGTTTTCTGTTGTGCCCTTAGCATGTATTTTTAAGACCTGCCTAGCTGTGCCTATCTTCCTTCCAAGCTGTAACACCCAAAAGCATCTATAGATTCTGTCTCGGACATGAAAATTAAGCCCTGGGCCCTAATACAGGAACCATTCCTACATTCCCCCTTTCAGCATTTGCAAGATCCTGAAATAGATTTACTTGGTTTTGTATAATGATGGGAATTATCTGAAGCAGCAGGTTTGGTGGTTTGTTTGTTTTTTAGAATTTTAATTTTATTTTCAACCAATACAGCATATGTATAAAAAATGGAAGGAGCAGTTTTTACCCTGGTTTCAGATTTGGTACCATCTCTATCGGAAAATAAAAGAAGCATTTTCTTACTGCATATCATTTGCTGCACAAATTCAGCCCTCCTGTTTTTGGACGAAAACTCCCATCATCCCCAGACACAGTGGTTAGTAGTTGGGATTATGGGAATTGTAGGCCAACATCTTCAGGAGGGCCAAAGTTTCGCAGCCCTGCATTAAATGATGTGTAAAGTAAAATGTTCCAAAATAGAAAGATGGTGCCTTTAATATGTCATTCTGTCATTTATTTCCTTTGCCAAATAATATATGGTCCATACTAGTGCTTTAGCAGATCCATGAAACCACCTAAAGCACTGCCGACACCCATTTCTGGTCTAATTGCAAAATCATAGAGGATGGCGCATGCTAAAAGGTCATCAGTTCCAGTCTTCTCAACCTCAACATAGGACTCTTTCTATATAGATAAATTCCCTCCCTTCCAAATTAGAAAATGGATACAAGAAGAGTGAAATCTGGCTATGGTATCTGCAGAGCATGTGTCTGCAGATATCTCAGGGAGGGGACAAAGAGAAGAAGGGGGAAATCATCACAATAAAAAAATTTGTCACATCATGGACATAAACAATTATATAAACCAAGCTGTGCTACAATATTACATAGAATGATTTAAAAAGTTGTTTTGAAACAATTAATTTCCTAAACATATGATAAGCAAAAAAATAAATAAATAATAGCCATTAACACTTAGGTATGAATGTTTGAATTCCCTAGCTTGCCATCTTCATCAGTGGCCTGCGTATATATACATTAGTCAGCAAGTTGTTCCAAAGTTCAGTGAGGAAACGTAGGCTTTGCGTTCACCAGTGTAAGTATTCTTTAACGAAGACATGTTACGTTTCAATACTTTTGCATGGAAATGGTGCCTGGTAGTCTTCCGTCACCCCAACCAAAGTGCTCTCTTAAGCAGAGGTGTCTGTCTTGTACTCACATGAGAGCAAATGGTTTTTGTATAAAAGGCAGATATGAAGCCTTTTGCAGCAGGTCTTCTACACAGTCTCAGCTAGATTCCTTGAAATCTGCAGACAGCAGAACCTGCAGACAGACCTTTTATTCTTTTCTATTTATCTCTTGTGGCTAGGGATTGGGTTTGCCATGGTTTGGGGATTCTAACAGCACCAAGCAGTAGGAAAAATGAAAAATGCAACTACAAAGCAGAAACAGGATGTCGTAATAGAAAATACTTCTAACACCCACAATGAACATCCTTTGACTCCAGTTTCTTCAATGATGCATTCTGGAGGATATTGTAGGCCCACAGAATGTGTAGCCCAGAGACTTATCTATCCGCTTTTGTTTTGGCGTTGCACCAGATATTGCCTTTGCTCCCATTTATAATAGAGGAAATTAGCCTGCTGAGTACTTGGCTTGCTTAATTAAATGGATTATTAATATTAAAACAACAACCAAAAAACCCTAAAAGCACTGCTTGTGGCCTGTTCTTCTTTGCCAGAAGAGCAGCCCGTGTGAACTAGTAACATCCAGTGCAGGTCTGCATGTACAGTGCTTACTCTTAAGAGAATATTACATCTCAACACTGGGCCAAGAACTAAACAAAGAAACGCATGAAAAAGACCAGAGAGGCAATAAGAGGGTCTTCTCTTCAATAAATCAGTCACCACCTTGTTGTGGAACTGGCTCCAAATCCACCTTTCTCACAGCAACGTGTCTTGCTTGGTTTGCAGAATAATTGACGTTTTCCCTACTCCGGTGGGCCCTTCATCACTATAGCAACAGTCTGGAAGGAGCATCACTTCTGCCATAATAGGAATATTATTTTCCCACAGTTACATAACCTCAGACCTGGAGCGCCTAGCTTGACGATGCTGGGCCGATTTGTCACTGCAGTCATGCTTAGTTGTTGTTGGCTGAGGAGGTTGCGCTGGTGGTCTGTGGAAGTCTACAGGCCTACCCTTGATGGAATATTCTGGTGTTTTGCCTTCAGTAATCACCAAGGCCAAGTGGATTAGGAAGTCCTCGGCCTCATATTTGATGTATTCATCGAAAGGGTGCCCTCTCCGCTTTTGTAACTCCTTTCACGGTGTTCTTTCTGTCTTCATATTAATCTTGATAAGATGGTTCCTGTGGTAGTTTTGAGTTGTGCCATTTTTAGGCTTTAGCCATTTTGCTGATGGACTGCAGTGATTGAAGGCCATTGAGTTAAGTCAAGAGATGGAGAATGAGTAAGGCGAATTCTCCCTACAGTGATTTTATTCCATGGTTTTCTCTCCACCCTTCGAATCTTAGACTTGGTCTACACATACCATAGAATGAGGTGTTAAGAGTCTGAGGGTGGGGGAAATGAATTCAACCAAAGAATTATTTCTTTGGGGGAAATAATGGGGAAATCACATGTTTGGATGCTCCTCAGAAAATCTAGTTACAAAGAGGAAACTTTCACGGCAGGGAGAAGGCTCTGCTAGCATTTTTCTTCCTGATGTGCTAATTTTTTTTTATATCGAGTTTTTAATAATGTCACATGAATGAGCTTAAGAGACCTATGAGTTTGTGTACTCCCCACACATGAGGGGAAAGAGTGAAAGCTTTTGCTTTTGTTTCAGAAAAGACCTATTTTTTAAAAAGTATTGTGTATGAACTCAGAATTGTTAACTAACAATAGTTAGAGCAAGCCAGGATACCAAGCCATAGTTTGATCCTGGTTTGATACTTGGCTTGTTCTAACTGTAGTTAACAGATCCCTGTGTTTGTACACAACAGAGAGTTACACTTCGTTCTTAAAGTATACTGTAAGTGGAAGCATTCATTCTCCTCTCTCATTCATAACAGAGGAAGTGATGGGATGGGTGAGGTTTTGATCTGTAGGCTTGTTCATGTAGTATTAAATCGTGGTTTACCACTGTATCTGAACTGGGCCAGAAAAACAGGACCTGTGTTTGGATGGATAGCTGATGGTTTCTCTCAGCAACAAGGTGTCCAGATTGTGGATGTGTAGCAGATCTAGAAGCTTTGTATCAGACAGTAGAATGGCATTGGTTTCATCCAATTCCCTAACCAGGTGTTCCCAACCTTGGGTTGCCAGATGTTGTTGGACTGCAGCTCCCATCATTCGCATCCAAAATGGCTTTCTATTGTGGTTGGGGATGATGGGAGTTGTAGTCCAACATCATCTGGGGAGGTGACCCAAGGTTGGGAACACCTGGTCTAGATCAAGAGGTTTCTGGGGGCTGTTGTAATCACAAGTTAGCCTCATTCAGACTTTAATCGATGGAGGCTGTCCTTGAATACAGCCTCCAGAAAAGTCCCGGAAGTCCTGCCTGGCACCTCAGTCATTCCCTTTCCCCTGACACGCAGCTGAAGCTGACAGTCTTCATCTGAAGAGCAGTGTTCTCTCTATTTCCACCCCCATCTGTTTTGTCCTGGGTGGCAGTATCAAGGCAGTATTCAGAGTGGGACCTTCCTGATTCAATTTAATTTTAGAGCGGGATCTAAAATTAATTGAGCAGACATCAAAAAACTTGCTCATGCCTTAGAGGAAACACTGCTGAAGAGGCAAAGGCTGTACGGCAGGCACTTCTGTGAGCAGGAAACATGGGCACCTGAGTACAGCCTCCATGGATTAACGTTTGAATGGGGCAATTATGTTATGTGAATGTACAGGAGAACCGTGCAGCGGGCGGATAGTGAAACCGCAGATAATGGGGCATTAAGGCAATAGGAATTGGGGGTTAGGTTCCTGAGGCAGCAAAGAATTGGATGAAAAGGACGGGAAATGGGGGACCAGTGCCCTACCATGCTCTGAGTGTCCCCAGCTGTCCAGCAATGCCCCCCTGCAAAAAAAAAAATCACACTTTTATTTTGTGAAAAAATGTTATCTCCCTCTCTCTCTCTCTTTTTTTTTTTTGCACAGTGGTGCCACAAAATAGCTCCTGTCCTCAAAATGGCAGGTGGAAATAACCTCAGAATTCACATAAAAACATACGTTTTTGTACATGTACTGTACAATCCACACAAAACACATACATGTTTACGGGCCTGTTCACACATGCAGTGTAATGTTTGTATAGGGCTAGAATCTTGATTTGAACCCCTGTAGGAAACCTAGTCTTGTGGTAGCAGGAATGAATTGTCCCGTTTGCTAAGCAGGTTCCACCCAGGTTTGCATTTGAATGGGAGACTACATGTATAAGCACTATAAGATCCCTTAAGGGATGGAGCTGCTCTGGGAAGAGCTTCTACATGCTTGCATGCAGAAGGTTGCAGAAAGTTCCGAGTTCCCTCCCTGGCATCTCCAGATAGGGCTGAGAGAGCCTCCTGCCTGTAACCTTGAGGAGAAGCTGCTGCCAGTTTGTGTAGACAGTCCTGAGCTAAGTGGACCAGTGGTTCCCATGTTCCTCTGACCAGCCAGCTCTAATGGCTTGGGGACAGAGAACCTGTGGCAGGCCCATAAGAATGCAGAAGAGTCATACATACTAGATCCAACCAAGGGTCTACCTTATTTAGTGTTGTTTCACTCACACTGGCTGGCTGGTTGCCTCTAGCAAGTTTACAAGCAGGGCATGAAGGCAGCAGTACTTTCCTGTTGTACTTCCCCAGTACTGATATCTGGAGGTTGACGGTCTCCGCAGAGGCTCCTGCCGGCCGGGAGGAGCAACCGCAGCTCGCCTCGGTCCCCGGCGCCGAGCTTCCTGCAAACTAGAGCAGAAGTTTGGATTGTGTTGCCGGGGGTGGGGTCTGAAGTGTTATTAACCTTAACATTATAATAATTCTTTATCCCTCGGGGGAAAGACAAGCAAGCATATGGCCTGGAATTCTTCTTCCTCAAATTATTGTTGTATATTTACTATTGTATGTTTTTGTGAACTGCCTAGAGCCTTTGGAGTCAGGCGGTATATTAAATAAATGAAATTAATTAATTAAATTACTGTTTCTAGACATGGTTATTCCAGTGATGTGTAGCCCCAAGATAAATAGAATTGTGGGTGCCTTTCACACTCCCCACTCCACAAACAGCAAGTCTCCCTTTGCCATTGGTAGACAAAGCCTCCTTACATGTGTCTAATTCCTTTTAAGATCTGCCTAAGCCAGGGATTCACAAACTTGGCTCCCCAGATGTTGTTGAACTACAACTCTCGTCATCCTCGCCACAATGGCCCAAGCTTGAAAACCTCATACCTAAAGAAATGCTATAAGTTAATGATGTGTTGTGTGAAATAGTGCTTCCCTTGCCTGTTTGAACTACTCCCAATCAATTTCTTTGTGTGACTTTGAGTTTTAGCAGTATTAGAGAGGGAGGAAAGTATCTCCTGTCTCATTCATAATGTTTCAAACGTCTGTCATGTTCCTTTTAGTCATCTGTTTCTAAACTAAAATGCTCTAAATGCTGTAGCTTTTCCTTTAAGGGTAGGTATACCAACCTACTGCTCACACACACACCCCCCGCCTTCTGTACCATTTCTAATGCTATGCCATTTTTAATGTGATGTCAGTTTTAAGAGGGGGCGATTATAACTATACACAGCTCAACACTAAAGAACTGTACACAATATTCCAAACATGAGTTTTCCAATAAGTTTTGCATTGGAAAAAATCCTGGGAAATTTTTCTCTCATTTGCATACAATTTATATTACAATTCTTCAGAAAGCTTTACTGTGCAATTCTTCTGATTCTCCAAACAGATTGGGATTTGATTTGGGATGTTATCTGACCTAGATATTTAGCTAAAAACAACAACACACAACCCCTAGCCCTTCCAAAAGCCAATAAAACATAAATGTAATGCCTCATACACTTCCTAGGGATAATCACCTGGAAAACATTAACTATGACTTTGCAATTTTTGTCAAAGTTAGTAATTTCAGTGTCATGCATTCATTTTCTCTTTGAATTTTATGGAACAATGAGTTTTTAGAAATGGAAAACCTTCCACAGAAAAATAAAGTACAGTATAGGAATTTTTGTCGAGAATATTTTCAATCCCACACCTCTGATTTACATAGAGGCAATATGATATTGGAAGTTTTATTTTTGGCACCATCCCTAATGATTCCCAACATTATGTTCATCTTTTTCATTGCCACTATTCACTGAATTGACGTTTTTGGTGAACTGATGCTATTTCCCTGAGATATTTTCTACTTAGTCACAGCCAGTTTGGACCCATCAGCATATATATATATATATACAGTGGTCCCTCGACTTACAAACTACTCGACATAAGTATTTTTCGAGTTACAAACGGCAGTTTTAGATCCGGTTTTAGATGCAGTTTTTTCGACTTACAAATTTTTAGATGGGGTTTCCTCGACTTACAAATTTTTAGATGGGGTTTCCTCAACTTACAAATTTTACATGCAGTTTCCTTGACTTGCCTGCCTGTTTACTGCCTGTTTATTCTTGAAAAGAAATGTTCCTGTGCAGTTTGCAAGCCTTACTGGGGGTCTGGGTCTTTTTTCTAGGCTCCGGAACGCATTAATCCGTTCCCAATGCATTCCTATGGGAAACCGCTTTTCGACTTACGAATTTTTCGACTTACAAATGTGCATTCGGAACGGATTAATTTCGTAAGTAGAGGGACCACTGTATATATGAAACTAGGAGTTTTTGCCCTGGTGTATATCACTCTGCACTTAATTGCACTGAATTTCATTTGCCATTTTGTAATCCTTTCACCCATTTGGAGAGATCCTCTTGGAGTTCTGCAGCCTGCTTTGGATTTCAGCCTCCTGAGTAATTTGGTGTCATCTGCAAATTTGACTACCTTTCCTGTAGACAGAGCCCTCTATTTGAGTCCTCTGCTGCCTGACATCCAGGCATTGACTGAATTCTGTGGGTTCCATGTTAATAATTTCACATCAGCCCAATTCAGACATCATGCTACATGAGCATACAGATGTCTGTATGCTCGTACATGGGTTTCTGTGAATGACTGTACCTGTGTTCATTTTAAAAGTAAACCTGGATACAGGCCCTTCAAATGTGAATGACTGTACCTGTGTGCAGTGTTCACTTGTAGAAGTGTTGAACATAATGTGTGAATGGAATTTTCTACATTCAACCTGATCCTTTACAATTAGATCCATGGCAGATGCGAATGTTGTAGCCAGTTAAGAGATACTTCTGTAATTACCACTTTCTAGTCCATTTTGCTTTTAAAAATGGATGAGACTAAGAGTCATTGCAATCATTTGGAGCTCTTCCTTCCAGATCTTATGCATTTACTCCACTTTTATAGTGCTTTTCCTCCCATATATAAATAAGCAACTCTGTTGTCTGTTCCAGGAGGCTTATCATTTTTAATAGCATAATGCAGGAAATAAGCAACATACGGTCCACAGGTTACATGTGGCCCAAGCAGTAGACTTATGGTTATTTTAGAATGCTACAAAATTTTATGAGTTTCTTTTATTATCTCCCCCCTCCATACTGTTGCAGAGACATCTGAAATTGCCCTTTATGGGGCCAATGTGTTATAGTCCAAAACCAAGAATTTGCCATGTTTTAAAGGGCTGCCTCAGGTAGTTATTTTATTAAGTGCATTTTTATACCGCCCCAACCCAAGGTCTCAGGGCGGTTCACAACAAACAAAACCAAAACATTAAAATCAATTAAATACTAAAAACCGTATTATTATTAAGTGCATTTAGGGTTTTCAGAATCCAAATATTGTAAAGTAAGTGTTGCATACCTACTGACTATTGTTCAACTGCTGCTATTATTGTAAAAATGATATGCAAGTTGTATGCTGTTGAAATGACTTGCTCCTTACATACTCACTTCTGGCATATTCACTTCTGCTAAGCAAAGTCAAAATACTTTGAAGAAGCAAGATAGAAAAAGCATTGACACTTTTGAACTTTGTGCTGGAGAAGACCTTTGAGGATACCATGGACAGTCAGGAAAACATCAGTATGCTCAGGGGCGCTGCACCCCCAGTGAAACATCACACAGCATAAATTGGTTGGAACTGTGAGCTGCCCGATTAGCAGTCATTCACTTCCTCTCTCTCATAGAAGGACAACATGTGCTCCTATGCATGGACAACGTCACCACAAAATTGCATATCAACCACCAAGGTGGCACTAGATCCCAAGCCCTGATGAGGGAGACCAAGCATCTATTTCAATGTGCAGAGAGTCACATAGCCCTCATTGTGGCAGAACATCTCAGGGGAGTTGCCATTGCTCAAGCAGTTTGACTCGGCCACCAAGCAGTGGATCCAGTGGAATGGTCTATTCACCCAGACACCTTCCTCTATCTGACGTCCATTCTGGGGAACCCACAGGTAGACCTCTTTGCGTCTCCCCTCAACCACCGCCTTCTGCAGTTCTTCTCCAGTTTGCAGACACCAGAGGGGCAGAGGCCCTCTCAGGAACCTGGCCCTCCAGCCTCCATTACACCTTTCCACCAACTGCCACCATCCCCAAGGTGATCAATAAGATGCTTTCGGAAAGAGCGGAAAACATCCTGGTGGCACCTCACTGGTTAAGACACTCGTGGTTCTCAGACCTGACATCCTTGGCCATATGTCCTCTGCTCTTCCTCACGCCACATCCAGACCTGCTGTCCCAGGGTCGATTCTACATCCTGACTCCGACTGGCTTCATCTCCGCTCCTGGAGGTTGAACACAAATTCCTATCCTGCAAAGGGTACTCACTAAACGTACAAAACACCATCTTGGTGTTCCGCAGGCTTTTGACCAACAGGATATACCAAGCCACCTGGGCCACATCCTCGTGATTCACACACAGGAAACTTCTGAACCCACTTAGGGCAGGAGTCCCTGAAGTCCTCGCCTTTCTACTGACAGGCATTGCTCTAAAACTGAGACTCAATACCCAAGCTTCATGCCTGGCATCTGTCCTCAATTTATCATCATCGGGATCCACAGCTCTGCACCCTCACATCTCAAGGTTTCTACAGGGAAAGGCTAATTTGGTACCCCATTCACTGCTTTCCTTCATGGCGCTTGAACAAAGTTCTCTCACCAGAGCCCCCTTTGAACCTCTGGCCTCAGTACCCCTGAAATCCCTCTCTTATAAGGTCCTCTTCTTAGTGGCCATTGCTTCTGCCTGCAGAATCTCTGAACTTGCAGCCCTCTCAGCCTGAAAATAACTCTGCACCTTCATTCCAGATGCCGCTTTCCTCAATGTTGACTGCCAAAAGTCAACTCTACCTTTCACAGGGCCCAGGACATCATCCTGCCTTTGTTCTGCCCTTCCCCTACCCACTCCTGGGAAAAGATATGGCACACTCTGGACGTACACAGGGCCCTGTGGATCTACCTTTGATGTACCAAGAATCTTTGCCGGTCGGACTCCCTGTTAGTGAACTTTCATCTGACTTCCCTGGGATCCAAGGCATCCAAATCCTCGTTGGCTACCTGGCTCTATCACTGCATTGCCCTTGTGTACGAAGCCTCCAACCTTCCGGTCCCAGGCAACATCACGGCACACTCTACTCGCAGCGCTTCTACCTTGACCACGTTCTCTGCCCAAACTCCCCTTGCGGACATTTGCAGAGCAGCTACATGGCCTTCATTTGCACCATTCATTAAGCACTATAAGATCTCCTTTCTAACTTCCCGGGCTGCCTTCAGTTACATGGTCCTCCAACAGGTGATCTGATGACATCTGGTCCCTCTTGACAAACTCAGCTTGGGCATGTCGCAGTTGTACTGGCCTACGATCTTGCTGGGGAAAGGAACATTGGTTCTTACTGTGAAGGGTTCTTTCCCCTAGGGATCATAGGCCATCTGACCCTCCTTCGGATGTATATAGTTGTTTCTGCACTCGGGAAAGGGAACCAGTGTTTTGGGTGTCCATGGCTGCCAGGGCAAATAAATATTCGGGGATCCCTTCCTTGTGGTGTTCTAAAGTTTTCTTCTCCTATGCTGTTTGTGCTAATATTATTTCCCATTTAGGCTACCATAGACCTGGTTACCTCTCTACACTGTCATCGTCTCTCTGCTCTCTTGGCAAATGAAGTCACGCAATTGGCGATGGGCACTCTCTGGCACCAGAAACAAGCCTTAAAATTTGACTATTTCCTGTCTGCTTTGAGCATGCCTCCAACACAACCCAATTGTACAGGATAGCTTACAATCCCTGGGAAAAAGAGCCCTTCACGGTAAGAACCAATGTTCCTTTCATGAGCTTAGGTTCACTGTTCATTTTTAGGAAAGAAAACTGTGGTCAAACTAAGCATGTTCCATCTCCTCTATTACCATGGTGGTATTTATTAATAATAAAATCCTGATTTTGCACTCTTTTGTAAAGTTTCTTTATTTATACAAAAATTTTCTTCACTTCCTTTTTGTGTACAGTACTGGCTTACATTACTTAATCATCTTCACCATGGTGTTGCCTTCCAGCTCTTGGTGTAATCTGTTTGTTGGGCACTTAAGTGCTGCTTATACTTTTCAAAGAAGTAGAAAATATTGCAATGAATTTTCACTTTCTTTTGTCTTCTCATCTTTTAGACCTTCTTTACTAATCACAAGGTTGCTTTGATTTAAATTAAATCAAGAAGGACTTGATTTTAATGATTTAAATCACTTGTCAGGAAGATTCTGTTTAACCATTATTTTCTAGTAAAAGCACATTCTTGTTGTCTAATGTACCTTAATACATATTCAGGGGTAGGTCTCGGTTTGATTTTTAAAAGGTAGGTGCACACATCTCATAATGCTGCTTCGTTTGGGCAACCAGGCCTTGCATTTCTTTGTTGCACTGTTTGCATTTTGCATACATGCCTGTCTTACCCACAGGTACTGGAACTGCATTAAAAATATTCCCAAATGGGGTCTCCTTTACAGCCTGCTGCCATGATAGGTGTTTCCTTTCTACAATGGAGGATACACTCTGAAAAGGTTTCCTCAGGACTGCATGAATATGTTCCTTTCGCTTTTGTTTTCACTTTCTATTCCACCACACACACACTGCCCCTTGCATCCAGATGACGACTCCTTGCTCAGATCTTCTCCATCCCCTCAAATTTTCTGTTCATTTAGTGACGTGTTTTGTCTTTGCACTTTTGTGGCCAGGGGCGCGGGGCACTTGATCAGGTCTGTTATTTCTCATCCCCATATACTGCTATTAACATCTTCATAGAATATAATTAGAAGTTATGATTAATATTCATGATGATCTCTCTGACCTAGGTTCTTTTCTTAACAAGTTGCTTTAAAAAAATAAAAATAAAAGCCTATTTAAATTTTAAATATCTGATTTTTTAAAAAACGCATTTAGTCTTATCAACCCTTTCTAATCATAAGGGGGAGGGAATGGGAAGTAATAGAAATGGTTGTTTGTGTGTGATATTCTAAACTGTGGAAGAAGAACAGAAGGGCAGCACCATAAACTGAGTAAAAAAGGAGTGGTGGATTTCCGTAAGAAAATACACATTTATTACAGAATCCCCAATGCGTTTCGAATGATGAAATAAGTGGCTGGCATACCACAAAAGGGTATGTCAGCCCAATCAAGTTGCATGTACAGAAGTTGTGTAAACTGCACACGTTGCACAAATGCAAAAATTGCTCAAATGATCTTACACAAGAATAAGTCCAGATTGTGTAACATTATTTGAGATTTTTGCATTTGTGCAACTTGCCCTTGTGTAGTGCTGTGTGGTATGTCAGCCACTGTTCTGTAAAGATTCCTCATGCCTTAACACCATGCCTTATCACTGTTATTTCATAATTATTTTCTCCTAATGAAGAGCACATAGCTCAAAATGCATTGGCATTTTGTAATAAACACATCTTTTCCTACATGAATCTACTGCTCTTTTTTTGGCTCATGTTTTCAACTGTGACTGAAAATTTCTGAACTCTGAGTGCTAGCAAAATAACAGTTATCCTATCTGAGTGGCCTGAGAAATGTTCTCTGAATCTTTTACATGTTGAACTACAAAATGCCGATTTTTATTTTTAAACCCTGTTGGTCGACCACATATGGAGCAGATTTCTGGAAGTGACCGTGAAATCATCAGTTTGACAAGTTGCTCTAATATGGCAGTGAAAACTCAAGGTTTTACAAAACAACAGCTTCCTTCTCTGCTCATTACTCCCCTGCTCCAGTTTTCAGAGACTGAAACAGCAAGTTATTCTTGTATCATAGAAGCTTACAGTCCTCTCTTGTTCAGTAACTCTAATGCACTCAGGGGAATTGCAGTCCCATATATATCATGGAAGAATACTTGGTAGAGTCCTGTGCAAGCACTGTCTTCCTTTTCATGAATGAATGGAATGGAATGTTCCTTGTGGGAGTCCGTGAACACTTGCTATGGAACCCTGTAGAAAGTTTGGAATAAAAGCCATGAATTTACCTTTCTCGTCTTTTTATTCACATCCATTGCCTAGACTTAAGCCTGCAGCAGTTCCAAAACTTGGGACCTGAGGAATGATGGACCAAGTACCATTTTAGTGGCACCACTCCATTCTAGTCAAAGGGGGGAAATTTAGAGAGATCCATAGAGAACCTTCTTTGCTGTAATAGTCCAGATCTGGTCGTGTAATACTCCCATTTCCTTATAAAAGCTTCTGGGTTGAACGTCCTTAATGGGAAGTAGGGAACTTCGCTGTTGTGCAAGGCCACCTTTTGTATCTGCCTTTGTTTGTTCTTTTATCTCACCTTTCTTCCAAGGAGCTCCAGCAACTGCCACTGGGAGGAATGTGAACACCATACATGCACAACTAAGGGACAGCCTCTGAGCACATGCTCAGCCCAGGAATTTCTTTTCAGTACCAGAATTGAGCTCACAGTCCTTCCAGACAGAAATCCATTCCTGGCTTTCCCCCAAGCATTTGTCATTTCAGCAGCTTATTTTAGGGCAGAGGGAGGGTCTTCTTGTTCTGTTCTTGTTAAACAGTTGGGAATTGAAGACCTGTTCTTATCTACTGTGGATCGCCTCATGATCTACCAGTATACCCCGATGTACCTCCTCTCTGCTCGCCACCAATGAATGTGAATCCAGGGACATCTGGGGCTGCTCATGCTTAGAGCAAAATTGCCTGTCAGAAATCTCATTTGCTTCCTACAAATAGTGAGTACTAGAAGAAAATTTCCAAGTGCTTATTTTGTGGGAAACCAAGTTGACTTATGCAAACTGCCAGTTGCATCTGCACAGAAGCAAGTGATTGGAAAAGTTTAAATATGGCAGTTATTAATCTTGGTGACCAGGTAATTGCATCCATAAAATGCTGCAGTAGGGAGCTGCAGATCCCATCTGCCAGATGAATGGTCCCAAGTTGCTGTTCTTCAAGTGGTGTGGGTAACTGCTTAAGAAAGTAGACTTTTTCCTGTTTGTAGCACCAGCTGAAAACATCTTTTAGCAGATGCTCCATAATCAGTTGCAGGTCAAATACAATCTGCATTAGGAAACCTACTTGAAAGTGCTTTTATATACTTTTAAAGAGAGGAGTTTCCACATCTGAGACTCCAACATGGAGGTGTTAAAAATGTTGCTTAGTATTAAGTGAAATCTGTGTCTTCCCCCCCCTTTTAGATACTGCTATTGCAGTTCCTGTCAAGCAGGGATGCTCAAATTTGGGTCCCCAGATGTTGTTGGACTGCAACTCCCATAATCCGCAGTCACAATTGCTGAAGGTGAGTTGGTCCAACAACATCAGGGGACTCAAGTATGAGAATCCCTGCTGTAAGGATAATGGTACTCTAACAACGCTTGTTGCAAGATAATTTTAGTAAATTTTATTGGCATGTTTTTCTAGTATTTTGACCATATTCCTTTCATATTCCTAACTACCCATTTTGGTTCATATTGGTCCAGGCATTGTGAAATTGATAGGAGGGGACACACACACTGTCAGGTGATTTCATAAGTTTACTTTCTCTAAGGAAAGTAGGCTAACAAAAGCAGAACTCATCTAAAGAACAATTAGAGCTGAATAACAGGAATAGAAGAGTGATGCTGAAAAAAACATGGTTTCCAAAGTGACTATTTACACCACCTTTCTTAGATCCAGTTTTATGAGTTTCTACTTGTACCCGTTAATGTCATTTTTTTAAAAAATGTATGAAAGATGGGAAACTGAGGCTGAGAAATTATTACTAACACAAGAAGCCAGGTATTGTTAATGGGATCTTAGATGTGACTAAACTTCTCATTTATTTAAATGGTGTTTAGTCATGACTAATTTAGTCTAGATTCTGCCTGGTGTCACTGGATATTGGCTTCTATTTTGCACAGTGAAACACAGACAGTTCAGCACTGTTCCACCTTGACTTAAAATGGCAGTAATCACAGTTGTGCGACACTATGTCCATAATTTCCAGTGGACGCAGCATCACACAATTGTGATTGTGCAACTTCAAGTTTGCAGTGGAACAGCCGAATTCCACAACAGCATAGGCGTTGCTGAGCTGTCTCTGTTTCACTGCACAGAATCTGAGCCCCTGTTCTTTAGTAGCTTTGTAGCCTGATTGTCTCCACTGATTTGAATGGGATTTTCTCCCATGTAAGTGTCCTAGAATTACAGCCTTGGTGACCCTGATGTCCCAGGAGTTTTTCCATGTAATGATTGTTTCACAGGTTACTTTTACAAGATGGGAGCCCATGTCCATCTGCTTCTAAAATGTCTGGAAACGAAATGCAGAAAGAGCATAACACATTTTTGTTTTGTATAAGGCCGGCCAAGAAGTCATGTGTGCACGATGAGAAACCACCATGTGTGTTACATTTATGTAATGTGTAACACGCCTTTTCAAAGTAATGTGGAAAACAGCACTGATGATGAAGAGGCAGAGGGGAGGTGGGTTGCATCCCAGTGGAAAGATGCAGGCTGAAGGCAGCTGTTGGAAGGATTTTTCCTGTATACATGCTGGGAGAGGTGCCAGATGGTGGTTAAAAGCCAACATTCCTCTTTGCCATTGTTTCCTTGAGAAACATGTGCCTAAGATGAAATGAGCTCCATCTTTTTGAAATGTCAAGAACTGCTATGTCTCTGTGCTTTGCATTGTACCTGCTGGTTTCTTATTCTTGTAGTACACTTTTCCAGTGTGTAGATACTTGCAGCAGCTTGTCTTGGTGTTTCTACTTCATTTTGATAAATTGCTCTGTTGACTCAGATCAGGAGTCTTTGTCATCTCTCTGTCAGCTTCAAGTACACACTTCCTACTACCAGCAGGGCTGCTAGATTTGGTACATGCTGTGCTAAAGATTCAAGACTTCTTCTTCCTGTCGTTATCATTTGATGTGTTGATCTAGTTATCTAGTCTAAAGTCATCTTCTAGACATGATTTTTGGAGGTGGTAGGATTTCACAGTTAGAAATGGTGTGTGTGATCTTGCATCTGTGTCTGCAAGGTAGACTTTCTTTTGAAAAGAAAAAAGAATGGAAATGATTGACAGTAGAGCCATGGTTCACTGAGACACCAGTGGACAGGATCCGATGTTGCCAGTGCAACCAAGCAATTAGGGTTTTTTTGTGCCTGGACTTGAACTCCATGCTGGTGCATCTTCAGCCATTGGTACCTCTGCATTATTCAGCTACAGAAGTGCCCCTACAGCCTTTTATATTGGTGCAATGTTTTTCTTTCTGAAGCAGAAAGTAAAAATATTTTAGTAGTTTGCCTAATATAGAATATTGCTTTATTTTAAGGACCTATTCCCATATTACCTGCTTTAGGGCAGGGTTTGACAAATCCCAGGCACCAGGGAACCATGGCACCTCGAAATATAACTGTGGCACCGAGATTGGGATATTCAGAGGCAGAGTTATTTAATAACACTTTAAGTTGTCCTAGACAACTCTGTTTTTGTTCGCCTAATTTCTGTAAGGAAAGTAAGTTGATGAGATCCCCCCCCACATGAACTTCTCAGTATGAACCAAATTGGGTACAGTTCATAGGGACACATAGGGACACTCAGCGCTGTAGTTTATGATGTCATCCATCCCATTCAAGATGGCGGACACATATAAATGTTTGAGACGCACGTGGGCTAATTTGTGAACAGCCTGATTGAACCAAATTTGCTACAGCTGTAGGGATGCCTCCAATGGCATAGTTTGTGATGATGTCATCCACTCTGATTCAAGATAGCAGATATGTGAACATGAGAGGCATGAGTGGACTAACTTGTGGACTGTCTAACTGATTTGAACCAAATTTGGTACAGTTGTAGTGAGTGACACCTCAGTGGCGTAGTTTGTGATGATGGCATCTACTCCAGTTCAAGATGGTGGATGTATGAACATTTGAGGCACAAGTAGGGTAACTTGTGAACTAACCAACTGATTTGAAACACATTTGGAAAAGGTTGTCTGCCCAGGCCCCACCCCACAACCTGTAGGCTTGCCAGGAAGGGCTTGTGCGGTTCAGGCCTCAAAGTTTCCCCAAAGGTGGGGGCTTGAGTGCCACCCTGGTGGTCCTTCTTTCCATGCTGGTCGGTCCTGGTGTCCGCCTCTTTCCAGAGGCCCAGGACACCACCCACAAGATAGCCTCCCTTCTCTGGCCATCCCCTTATATGCCGCTTTGCAAGCCATGTACCGCCCACCGTGTGTTGGGCCAATGCCCTCCTTTATTCGCTGTAATGTTTCATCCTCTACAGCTGCTGCAGGGTTGTTCCCTGTACCTCCCTCCTCCCTCTCAGGCCCCCTCTCCTTGGGAGGTATACTACTGATGTCATCCTCCTCCCCCCCCCCCCGCTCGCTCTTTCCCTTGGCTGCCTGGCCCTTGATAGCTCTGGAGCTTCCGGCCAGTGTTCCCTCTAATTTTTTCCATCTTTGTGTGGAATGAGTTTTGTTCTGGGTGGCAGTATCAAGGCAGTGTGTACACACGTACATTCAGAGTGGGGCCTTTTTGATTCAACCTGAGCGGGAACTAAAATTAACTGAGCGGACATTTAAAAACTTGTGAGCAGAAGCATGTGCGCACACTTTAGAGGGAGCCCTGTTCCCAGCTGCTTCCGCCTGTCCTTGGCCATGGAGACTTGGCTTCTGCCTGTTGGCGGGACCCCCTGCTTCCTCTCCCTGGCTGCTGCTGCCCTCTCCTACATCTGTTGAAAGCCCTGAGGATTCGTCTATGGGAGTAAGGACAGTGGGTTGCACCGGACACAGATATAGGGACACATAGGGACACCTCAACAGTGTAGTTTGTGATGATGTCATCCATTTGATTCAAGTTGGCGGACGCATGAATGGTTGAGGCATAAGTGGGCGAACTTGTGGACTGCTTAACTTGTTTGAACCAAGTTTGGTACAGTTGTAGTGAGTGACACATGGGGACAGCCCAAGGGCATAGTTTGTGATGATGTTATCCACCCCAATTCAAGATGGCAGGCGTGTGAATGTTTAAGGATGAAGTGGGCTAACTTGTGAGGATGGTAATTATCAATTAAGATTATAGTGAAAAGAAAGTAGGCAGATACATTCTTACCAGAAGAACTTGTTCTAAGTGTGTTAATTCTAACGGGAATAAAGAGCCCATTTACCCTCCCCACGTCATATCCATCTCTAAATCCAGTCATTTTGCCAAGTGTTCGTTGTCTGGCTCCTAAGGTTTTGGACTGATGCCTAGTTCCAAATAAAATTGGTCCAGACCTGCTTTTAGGATCCTTTTTCTACCTGCCCCATCTTTAGAGGTGAGGAAGGTAGCAATTAGAAATAGGGTCTTTTCTGTCATGAATGTCCCAGATGTGGAATCCTCTACCCCAAGCTGCTTGCCTGTTGCCTGCTTTGTTCATATTTAGCTGTAATATGAACAGCTAAAATTTTTGAAAGGTGTATCATGAGAATTTGTATTTTGTTTTCAATTGGAAGCTGACTTGGAAATCTTCTTGCAAGAGAGAGAAAAACTGCCCGCTAACTTAGTTCAGACGATACATCCTACAGCCCTCTCAAATGTGGTCCCTGATCATTTAAAGGTCAACACCAGCATTTTGAATTGGGTTCAGAAATCAAGAGGGAGCCAATGACACTGTTTCAAAATTGTTGTTTGGTCTTGCCAAAAAAGCATCTCCTTAGTTTAATTTTGTATTTTAGATTATTTCCTTCAGTGGGGTTTTAATTTATTTTGTCTCAGTCGGTATTAACACAAATATTTAACAAATATTTGTCATGCTTTTTGTTCTTTGTTAATGGTCACGAGTCTTTGGCCTTATCGCCACTGTAACCACTACACCACATTGGCTACTTCCACAGTTTCTCTTAATGAATGTTTTGCATTGATCTTGGAATTCAGATTGCTTAAGCTCCATCAGCACTCAGCTGTTTAGCTCAGTGCTTCCCAGTCCACCTCATAGGAGCCAAGCCAGCTGTAGCCAGGGGCATGTGCCTGGTAAAACCAACCCTGGAGTTGCAGCAAAGCAACCTGTAGTTTCAGGAGAGGTGGGGCAGGCAAAGAGATCAGAGGTCAAGGAGGTGATTCCAAGGCTAAAGAGGTCTTCGTATGAGGAGGGGAAGTGCAGGTCCACCAAGAGGAGCTTGAGCAATGCATCCTGTTGTTTTCCCGTGACTGTGCGCATGGCCACCTCTAATCTGCTTGTCCAAAATGGTCACAGACCACACTAACAGCCCAAGGGCTGTGAACATGCTAGTTTAATTATAACTTGACAGTTTGATGCTTTTGTTAAAAGCGTTGGTGGTTTTAGAATGTTTTCTTTATTTTGGGGATGGTAAAGATCTAACAGCTTAATAATAAAAAGTGAACTGGGCTATACTGGAGAGTTGCCAGTTAAGCTCTGGGATTTACTCCTGTTCCTCCTTGCCAGAGCTTTGTTTCAGATCTTAAGCTTTCATTGTGAATGTGCTTATTTTGAACCTTTCATCTCCCATTTGGTAGACAGTCCAGCAGAGAGCTGGAACCTATTACAAGAAGGAGTAGAGAGGCGTAGCTAAGGAATTTTAAACTTAGATTTAGACCTCTGATTTTGTTTGTTTTTAAAAGAAAGGACATGCAGTTCGAGTTCAGCATAAACAGCAATATTAGCCTTTCCCCAAAATGTCAAAAATGCAAGCAAAGAGAAAAACCAGCTCCTTCTCCAGCCTTTTATATAAGACTTGGCCATGTGTAACTATGTGCCAGATTGCAATCTTTATCTTCATTTCTTCTCTCTTAAAATTAGATCACTTCCCTTTCTTGCAGTATTTCCTGGGTATTGATTTCATATGCTATTCTTTGTATCTTTAAGTAGAAACTATAAAGACAGCGGAACAGACTTGCTGGATTAGGCCAAAGATCCATCTAGTCCAGTATCCTGTATTCAGCTGCAATGTTTTCATGCATCTGGGAAATTGCCAAGCAGGGAATAGCTCTCTCCTGCTATTGTATCCCAGTAACCAGGATTCAGGTTTATCCTGCCTGTGAAAAACTCCCCGGTTAACGATTGTTTATGTTTGTATATGCTTCTTGGTCTGGGGTTTAGTGATGTAAGCATGGCAACTGTTGCTAGGTATTGGGATTGACGGAGAGTTCCTTGGACCTTGGAAGCAGAGTCATTTGGAAGTTAACTGGCAAGGAGGAGGCTGGAAGAAAGGGTCTTGGAGGGCTGCTCAACGTCAGCCCTCCTGTAGATGTTGGTCTACAATTCCCATAAACCCTGGATATTGGCCACTGTGGCTGGGGATTATGGGAGTTGTAGCCACCTAATGGCGCAGCGGGGAAGTAACTTGCCTAGGGAGCAAGAGGTTGCTGGTTCGAATCCCCACTGATATGTTTCCCAGACAATGGGAAACACCTATATTGGGCAGCAGCAATATAGGAAGATGCTGAAAGGGATCATCTCATACTGTGTGGGAGATGGTAAACCCCTCCTGTATTCTCCCAAAGAAAACCACATGGCTCTGTGGTCACCCGGTGTCGACACCAACTTCACAGCACAACTTTACTTTAATCCAAAAACAGCTGTGGAGCCTGAGAAGGCCTGGACTAAAGGATAGTTAATTGTAATGGGTTGTGCTTTGAGCTGTGCATTTCTTGGAAAGGACCATTTTCTAGTTGTTTTTCTTTGTGAAACAATACATCCTCTTATTTTTAAAATATTTGAACTTTCTGTGTTATAGTTACACCCTTTCCCTAAAGTATTCCCCTGCTATCAAGGGCAATATATATTATAGGAGAGGATTATTGAAGATAAATAGTGGCAGTGAATACAAGAACCATTACACTGTCTCTCAGCGTAAAACATACCTGCCAGCATGTCCCTGTTTTCCAGTTCAGGTTAAGGGGAAAATAGGGACATGTTGGTACTTATGCATAAAGGCTCCATTTAGGCCTCATGGGTAGCCTTCTGTCCTCCGTGAACTTCTTTAATCCTCTTTTAAAACCACTTAAATTAGTGTCCATCACCACATCTTGTGGCTACAAATCCAGTATATTGGTTTTGCACTGGATATGTTCCATCATCTGCTCTGAACCTGCTGCCGCTCCATTTTGTTGGATGGCCCTAGTATTATTAGAGGTCAATTTCTCTTTGTCCACCTTCTTCACACCTCTCTTGTGTCCCTACTGTAGTCCACCATTTTCTAAGCTAAACGCTCTGGGCCAGGAGTGTTCTATCTTGGGTCCTCAGATGTTATTGGACTATAACTCTCATCATCCCCAGCCACAATGACTTGAAGGATGATGGTGGCCAGAGTGCAGCAATAGCCAGACAATGGGAGCTGGAGTCCAGCAAATGCCGTGGGGCCCAGGTTTAAGAATCCCTGCTCTAGGCTTTCCTAGAAAGTTGCTCCCAACCAGTGTTCCCTCTATTTATTTATTTTTCCATCTGTGTGTGGAATGAGTTTTGTTCTGGGCAGCAGTCTCAAGGCAGTGTGTGCACATGTGCAGTCAGACTGGGGCCTTCCTGATTCAACCTGAGCGGGATCTAAAATTAACTGAGCGGACATCAAAAAAACTTGTGAGACCTGCCTTAGAGCAGGTCTGCTCAACTTAGGCCTCCCCAGCTGTTTTTGAACTACAACTCCCATAACCCCCAGCCACAGTGACCAATAGCCAGGGATTATGGGAGTTGTAGGCCAACATCTGGAGGTGGGCTGAAGATGAGCAGCCCTGCCTTAGAATGAACACTGTTCCCAATCCCATGATCATTCTGGTTGCTTGTGTACATAGTGTTCCAGATGTGGCCACACTATAGAGTCATTGGGGCATTGGAAATATGATATGTTACTCCCTTTCTTAATAATCCCTAGTGTGGAATTTGCCTTTTCCACAGCTGCCATACACTGAGTTGATGCTTTTCGTTGAGCTTTCCATCGTAGTCCCAGGATCTCTTTCCGGGCTACTCACTGCCAGCTCAGACCTGGTCAGTGAAACCTAGAAAATAAAATAGGCCATTGGTGTCTCAACAAAATCTGTGCCAAATAGCTAACATTTAACACTTATCACTTTTACTCTGCTGAGTGATTATGTTGAGTAATCTCACAATAATGCTAAGAGATAAAATTATCCTCATGGGAATGGGGCTGTAGCTCAGTAGAAGAGTATCTGTTTTGCATGAAGAAAGACCCAGATTCGATCCCCAGCATTTCCAGGTAGTCTGGGGAGGGTTTCTGCTGAACCCCGGAGGGCCCTGCAGTCAGTGTAGATAGTATTGAGCTAGGTGTACCTATGGTCTGTCTCAGTAGAAGACAGCTTCCTACGTTTAGGGGGTGGTTGGGAAATGGATGCAGACTGATGGGACAGGGCTTTGAGCCAAGGTCTTTCAGATCCAAGCTCAGTCTCTTGTCCACTTTATCACATCAACTAAAAAGTGTATGATTAAATCAGTTAAGCGTGTCATCGAATGAAATAAATTGGCTAATCACATAAATTTCAGTCTATCAATGAAATTTGCATTTGGGTAAAACCGGTTCTGAATCAGGAAACCTAAGTTTGGAAGCAGGAATAAAAAGCAGGGTATTTGAGAGAACTCCTTCATCGTGAGCCCTGCTGCCTCTTAAGACTGTCTGGGGAGGTCCGACTAAGGCTGCCACTGGCTCGTCTGGTGTCAATTCAGAGCTGTGCCTTCTCTATAGTTGCCCCTGAGACTTTGGAATGCACTCTCTGTTGGAATAAGTGCTGCACTATCTCTCCCACCTTTTACAAAAACCTGGAAGATGTTTATTCAACCAGGCTTTTAGTTATTTCTTTTAAAAACGGTTAAAACGTTTAAAGCTGCTTGCATGTTTTTTGTAGCTGTATTTTTATTCTTATGCAAACCGCCTTGATACATTTGTTGTAGGTGGTAAGTATGCAAAATAAGTAAGTGGCATTTTCTCCTAATGTGTGAGAGAAATGGGGTGGGCGGGTGGGGATTCTCTTTTAAGAAGATGCTTATTCTTTGCAGCATCTATATTAATAGTGATATACTAGCTTATCCCACGCAGAACATCTGTGCATCCTTCCCCCCGCCCCAGCTTCGGTTTTATTGCTCAGTGTCAGCCACTCATTCACTCACTCGCGGCCACCCCCTTCTCCTTCAAATCACTCACTCCCTCAGCTCACCCCCTCAGCTCCAACTGCTCACTCCCTCAGCTCCAACCGCCAGCCTCTTGACACCTTGCTGAGTCTCCTCGTGAGGACAACGGCCAAACTGGGGCTTCTCATCCGGCCTGCATGGACAGCCCCTCCGTCTACCACTCAGCCCTCCTCCATGCTCTCTCTCTCTCTCTCTCTCTCTCTCTCTCTCTCTCTCTCTCTCTCTCTCATATTGAGTGTCATCAGAACTCTTGTGAGATGTGCCGCTTAACCGCGAGATGTGTCATGTACATGCTTAGGTTTTTAGATAGATATAGTGGACTGCCTGATTAATTGGAAAAACCTTTGTAGTTAATTAAAAGTGTTTTAGTTGATTAATTTTACAACGAATATGATGAATATGTATATATACCACTTTTCAACAAAATTTCCCAAAGTACATAGATATAAATAAGTAAAATAATGGCCCCCTGTCCTCAAAGGGCTCACAATCTAAAAAAGAAACATAAGATAGACACCAGCAACAGCCACTGAGGGGATTCTGTGCTGGGGATGGAATGGGCCGATTGATTGATTAAACATAGATTAATTACAGATGAATTGATTAAACACAGCCTAAACTTGAGTACAGAGAGAGAGAGAGGTCAGAATTGAGCACTTTTAAATCCTAGTAGTTGAAATGGGAGAGAGATGACTCTCACTGTGCCATGTGCTTAACTCTCCCTTTTCAACCAAAGGGTCTCTCATAAGTGCTGCTTTGCGTCTTATGCGCAAATATTGACTTTTAACTAGTAATGCAGTCTGTATCAAGTGATTTTTATCTTCACAGTAGCTCTTTAAATATTTTTGTGTGTTAAAGTGTAGAAGAATCAAGCAAAGTGTTTTGGGAGTGTAAATTATCTCATCATGGGGGGGAAACATTTATTCATAGCATGGATTTCACCCCCACCTCCAAAAGAAGGGCTTTGTGGAGCTAGAAAGTGGGTATGTTGGCCCACTAACAAGCAATTCTCTTAACTGCAGCCTTGCTGAAGCTGAACAGATCTGAGATGGCTCAGGAACCCCATACGAACCCCATATAGACCTTCTGGAGTTCTGTGGTGGAAAAAAGGGATAGAAATACCCGAAATAAAAGTAATAAAAATAACTTTTGGCAGGCAGTGTTTTGCTTTGTGGACCATATAGAAACAGTTATGGTGATTATTAGTATTTATTGCATGCTTAATTTCTTAAAACACACACATTCACAAACGCTTACTGCTTTGACCCTTAAGTATAGAAATAATTCATTTATGCTAAAGTTATACTAGATATACTGGCTGCCATACAAACTAACCTACTCAGTAGTACTACTCAGGAGTTGCTCTAGGTAAAGGTAAAGAAGTGTGCCGTCAAGTTGATTTTGACTCCTGGTGCCCACAGAGCCACGAGGGGTTTACCATTGCCTCCTCCCACGCAATATGAGATGATACCTTTCAGCATCTTCCTATATCGCTGCTGCCCGATATAGGTGTTTCCCATAATCTGGGAAAGGAATGGTTCGAATCCCTGCTGGTATGTTTCCCATAATCTGGGAAACATACCAGCAGGGATTCGAACTGGCAACCTTCTGCTTGTTAGTCAAGCATTTTCCCACTGTGCCACTTAAGGTTACTAGTTACTCTAGAGGACTACTTAATTTTAGTAGGGCTGCTCAGGAATAATACAGTCTGGATGTCTGGAACTGGAATTTGTATTTACCACCAGGACAAGAAAAAGAATTCAAATTCTTAGGCACTGTTTGTGTGTAGAGGATTACACACAAAATTCGTATGCAACATTTGTCCATCATTCTTTTCCTATCACCCACCTTGTGAACTATTTGAAGAATCCAGCTGTTGCTAATGAAGGTGTAAGCCGAAATGTGCAACTTAAATTTTGTCTAACTTTCTATTGTTGGCCATCTTTTTGGTGTGTGTTCGTTCTCTCTCTCTCTCTCTCTCTCTCTGATTTTCCTACCCCCTGAAATGTTGTTTTACAGCCATTCCATCTTTGTGTTAATAACCTATTTTAGTTACTGTTATCTGTCCCCATCTCTTATGTTTTTTGGATTTTTTCCCCCAGGGTACTGTGGTGCACTTTAAATCCTTGCCTGCACTTTTCATTCCTGTGGTTTATCCAGCCTTTTATGCATGGCCAAAAACACTGTGGTGCAAGCAGCAGCCCCTTCTTTTGAAAATGTTTGATCCTGCATTTTTTCATCCCTTCCTCCAGCTCTTAAACCTCATGGACGCCAAGTTGAAGAGTTGAGTACGTTTCTCATTACTGATTGAGCTTGATCCTCTATGGGTGTCTTTTTCAGATCTGGTTCGCACTGCACACCCACTCCAGTGAATGATATGGGTCTGTTCTAATAAGTTTTGCTAGCTGTCTCTTTCAGTTTCTCTCCATTCTGAATTTTTTCTTCCTGCATTTGGAAGAAAATGAAGGAAGAGGAGGAGACCCAAGGTGTGTCCTCTGCATAGTAAAAATAAGGTCACCTTGGATGGCCTGCGGAGCTCGCTGCTTTTCAGTTGCAAGAAAATTTAATTGCGGGTTATTTTCCAGATGATTTCTGTTGTAATTTTGCCACTGACTTCGGCATCAGTTGGTTAACTGTACATGTGTGTTATGGAGGAGTTGTTTGTTTTGTTTTATTGAGTTATTTCAAGTGGCTTTTTTACCTTGCCTTTCCATTAAAAAGAATCCCAAGACAGCATTCAATTATTTATTTATTATTTATTAATTCTGTTTCTATACTGCCCTTCCAAAAATGGCTCAGGGTGTTTTACACAGAGAAATAAGATGGATCCCTATTCCCAAAGGTCTCACAATCTAAAAAGAAACACAAGATAGACACCAGCAACAGCCACTGGAGGTACTGTGCTGGGGGTGGATAGGGCCAATTACTTTCCCCCTGCTAAATAAAAAGAATCACCACATTAAAAGGTGCCTCTTTGCCACATTATAAATAATATAAAATTATAAATAACATGAAAACAATGCAAGCAAAACAAAATAATACTAACGCTATCAGAGCAGATTAACAGAATAAAATCAGCTGAAAATGTTGGATTTACACTTTTAAAAAGGTGTTCACCTGGCACCTTAAGGTCATTAAATTAAATTAGTTGCCGAGCAAACTTTCCATTATTCTGAAGATGGGTCACCAAAGCTAAAAAGACTTCTTCCCTGATTATCATCTGCCTGGTGTCTGATAGTGGTGGCACCCAGAGAAGGGCTTGGATGACAACCTTAGAGGAAGGTCTGTAGCTCAGTGGTAGAGCATTGGTGTTTCTTTTAGATTGTGAGTCCTCTTGGGACAGGAACCATCTTCTTTTTTCCATATAAAATGCTTTGAGAACTTTTTTGTTGTTGTTGAAAAGCTGTACATACATATTCTTGATGATGCAGAAGGTCCCAGGTTCAATCCCTGGCATCTCCAGGGCAGTGGCGTAGGGAGGGCATAGGTGGCCTATGTTCTTGCGGGCAGCCTCATACTCCCTAACCCTACTGATGGTGGTGCCCCCCCCATGAATACCTACTCCTACCAGCCATGTGCCACGTCCCCAATATCTTGCTGCTGGGGCTGAACAGTATTGCACACCGTTCTGCAGGGAGGAGAATGGGGGTGAGCGAGGTGGCCCCAGAGACAAGCTAAGTGGCCCCTGACGCAGAGCAGTATGGGTTCCTGGTACCTGTGTGCCCTGTTATAGCTCTGTACCCAGAGGCTGGGAAAGACCCCCTCCTTGAAATCCCAAAGAACTGCCACCACTCTGTGTAGATCAACCTCTTAAGTAGCAAGTACCCCCAGCTCCTGAAACATTTAAGAAGTACATCAATTTTCCAGGTGATTTTATATTTATAGTAACGTGTGCCATATGTTGCAAGGTTGTATATATAGAAGGTTGTATATATAGAATCATAATTTGACCAACGATTGGTCTAATATGTATAAAATTGCACCGGGGTTTACAGCTTGAGTATCCAGTGGGATGGAGGTGATGTTGGTCAGAGCCAGAGGGGCTGAACCAAACTATTGCTGGGAACTCTAAAGCACTGCATATTGAATGGCGCTCCAGTCTTTTTTGCCGTCATTTTGAGAGTAGAAAGGGGCAAGATAGAGGGATGGGGAAAGAGGCCAAGAGGGTGGTGGTGGTGGCAGCTTGATAAATGTTAAGTTTTAATAACGGCAACAGTGTAAAAGAGCATTTCCCCCTTTGTAATAAAGATTGGCCTGGTTTGAATAATAAGTCTGGTTTGTTTTTGTTGATTCCTAAACTTTGTCTTTTGAAGTAGTATAGTGAACAGCACACTAACTATTTGCACACAGATTTTTGGTTATATTTTGATTAAAAGCAGTTAGGTTGGAAATCCACCTCAAAATGCTCTATGGATTAGTGGTACGACAAGGTGTGAAGTGCTGTCAGACACACCTGCGTACCTAATTTGCCTTTCAGATGTGCAAGTTTCTTTGACAGCGCTTGAGTGTGTATGTGAATAACGGAAACTTGCTTCAGCCACCAAGCGACCATCAAACTTTGTATGTGCTTTTTAAATGTAATTCTTGCACTGAAACAGCACATTCATGTTCTCCCAATAATTGGTGGATACTATATGCAATGTCTCTCAGTTGCTTTGTTGTTCTGATGTTTGTTCTGTATTAAATAGGTAGAACAGGATCCTGACTAGTTTAGTCATGACTTATTAAAAATAATAGAAATTAGGTTAGCCATGACTAACTTGTCTTATTTATTTCAATGGTACTTATTTATTTTTAAATAACTTGAATAAAGAAAAGTCTATTGAGCCAATACTATAATACTATAGTATTATATACTATAGTATTGCAATACTATACAATACACAATACTAGAAGCCCAGTCAGCTTGTATACCCAAAAGGAGGAAAGGTACCACTAAGTCCAGGAGGATGCCAGCATGGCTAACTGGTACCGTCAAAGAAGCCATAAAAGGGAAGAAGACTTTCTTCTGAAATTGGAAGGCCTGTCCAAACGAAGAGAACAGAAAGGAACACAAACTCTGGTAAAAGAAATGCAAGGTGACAATAAGGGAGGCAAAAAGAGAGTTTGAGGAACATTTAGCCAAAAGTATCAAGGGGAATAACAAAAACTTCTTTAAGTACATCAGAAGCAGGAAACCTGCCAGGGAGGCGGTTGGGCCATTAGACAATGAGGGAGTGAAAGGGATTATTAAGGAGGATATGGAGGTTGCAGAGAAACTGAATGAGTTCTTTGCGTCTGTCTTCACGGCAGAGGATACTGAGCATATACCTGTTCCGAAACCAGGCTTTTTAGGGATGGAGGCCAGAGAGCTGAGTCAGATAGAAGTGACAAGGGATGATGTTCTAAACTGTCTTGAAAAACTGAAAGCTAACAAATCACCAGGGCCGGATGGCATCCATCCAAGAGTCCTCAAAGAACTCAAATGTCAAATTGCCGACCTCCTTGCTAAAATATTTAACTTATCCCTGAAATCGGACTCTGTACCAGAGGACTGGAGAGTAGCAAATGTAACACCGATTTTCAAAAAGGGATCCAGGGGCGATCTGGGAAATTACAGGCCAGTTAGCCTAACGTCCGTTCCGGGCAAATTGATGGAAAGCATCCTCAAGGATAAAATTGTAAAGCACCTAGAAGAACAGGCCCTGCTGGGAGTGAGCCAGCATGGCTTCCGCAAAGGTAAATCTTGCCTCACCAACCTTTCAGAGTTCTTTGAGAGTGTCAACGAGTGTGTGGATCAAGGTGATCCAGTTGATGTAATATACCTGGACTTCCAAAAAGCTTTTGACAAACTTCCTCATCAAAGACTCCTGAGGAAACTTAGCGGTCATGGGATAAGGGGACAAGTACATGTGTGGATTGCTAACTGGTTGAAAGACAGGAAACAGAGGGTAGGTATAAATGGAGAGTTTTCACAATGGAGGGAAGTAAGAAGTGGGGTCCCCCCAGGGATCTGTACTGGGACCGGTGCTTTTTAATTTATTCATAAATGATCTAGAAGCAGGGGTAAGCAGCGATGTGGGCAAATTTGCAGATGATACCAAACTCTTCTGGGTAGTGAAATCCAAAATGGATTGTGAGCAGCTCCAAAAGGATCTCTCCAAACTGGGGGAGTGGGTGACAAAATGGCAAATGCGGTTCAGTGTTAGCAAGTGTAAAGTGATGCACATTGGGACAAAAAACCCCAACTTTAAGTATACGCTGATGGGATCCGAGCTGTCGGTGACGGACCAGGACAGGGATCTTGGGGTTGTGGTTGACAGCTCGTTGAAAGTGTCGACTCAATGTGCGGCAGCAGTGAAAAAGGCCAATTCCATGCTAGGGATCATTAGAAAGGGGATTGAAAATAAAACGGCTAACATTATAATGCCCTTATACAAAACTATGGTGCGACCACACTTGGAGTACTGCGGACAATTCTGGTCACCACGTCTTAAAAAGGACATTGTTGAACTGGAGAAGGTACAGAAGAGGGCAACCAAGATGATCAGGGGCCTAGAGCACCTTTCTTATGAGGCAAGACTACAACACCTGGGGCTTTTTAGTTTAGAAAAAAGACATCTGCGGGGAGACATGATAGAGGTCTATAAAATCATGCATGGCATGGAGAAAGTGGAGAGAGAGAGAGATTCTTTTCCCTCTCACACAACACTAGAACCAGGGGTCACTCCATGAAATTGATTACCAGGATGTCTAGGACCAACAAACGGAAGTACTTTTTCACACAACGCGTGATCCACTTGTGGAACTCTCTGCCACAGGATGTGGTGACAGCCAACAACCTGGATGGCTTTAAGAGGGGTTTGGATGACTTCATGGAGGGGAGGTCTATCGATGGCTACTAGTCAGAGGGCTGTGGGCCACCTCCAGCCTCAAGGGCAGGGTGCCTCTGAGTACCAGTTGCAGGGGAGTAATGGCAGGAGAGAGGGCATGCCCTCAATTCCTGTCTGTGGCTTCCAGCAGCATCTGGTGGGCCACTGTGTGAAACAGGATGCTGGACTAGATGGGCCTTGGGCCTGATCCAGCAGGGCTGTTCTTATGTTCTTATGAGCCAGACGTTTACGTCTCTACACCGGCCTTAGTCTCGCTTCTTCCTCTCTCCTCCCCTCCCCTTAGAGCAAGATGGTGGTCCCTGGTCACTCTGTGGTGACAGTTGAGGGACTGACTTAGTTTGGGTTCTGCACATAATTTTAAAGAATGGGTCAGTTTCACTTGGGAGCAGGTAGGTGTTCAGGTTTGTTGGTGGATAGGCACTCTTTTTTGACATAGTAGGCCTCAGCAGAGAAAACTGGGGCGAAATTATACATGTATCCAGTTCTGCTTCAAACCTGGCAAGGTTCTTTGTTCCAACAACACTTTCAAAGGTGTTGTGTAGGACTACATGTCCCTCAAATGCACTGCAAGGAATTCCATCTTTTGATGCTGAAAGGCATCATCTCATACTGCGCAGGAGATAGCAGTGGTAAACCTCTCCTGTGTTCTACCAAAGACAATCACAGAGCTCTCTGGTCACCGGGACTCGACATCGACTCGACGGTACACTTTACCTTTACCTTTAATAATCCATTTGAGCATAGGCATCTTTAAAGCGATGATCCTCTTGTATTTAGCAGGAGAGTAAGTGTCCCTGTTCAACCCCAGCACAGCATCCATCCAGTGGTGGTTGCTCCCTTGGATTTCTTTTTAGACTGCGAGTCCTTTGGGGACAGGGATCCATCCTTATTTATTTATTTACTCATGCATTAATTCTAGTGAGCCACATGAGAACTTTTGTTGTTGTTGAAAAGCAGTATATAAATAGTAATCGTCCAAAACAGAATTAGGCAACTTTGCATTTGTTTCCTGCTGTGCTGTGAGCAAGCAAGGGCTGAATGCATGGTATGGATCACTAGTACATTTATTAAGTCCAAATAATTCAGTGGAAATTACTCTCAAGAAAATGAGTATAAGATTGCAGAGTATCTAATCTAAACTTTGGTTGTGCTGTCTGCAAGAACAGTTATTGTGTCTGCTGCCAATGCAGAATGAAATTTAATTTCCATAATTAAATATCTACATAACTTTATATATACATTTTTGTTCTGCTTATTATGGAGAATATTAGTTTGGAAATTTGAGGAATTTTGAAGTGCAATCTTGCAGTCCCTCAAAAAATAATCACTGCATCTTGCCCATTTAAAAATGTAATCCAACCCCTTGTCCATCAGAACAATATTTATATACTGGTTTTCAACAAAGGTTTCCAAAGCAGTTTACATGGAGAAATAATAAATAAATAAGATGGCTCCCTGTCCCCAAAGGGCTCACAAGCTAAAAAGAAACCTAAGACTGACACCAGCAACAGTCAATGGAGGGGTACTGTGCTGGGGGTGGATAGGGCCAGTTACTCTCCCCCTGCTAAATAAAAAGAATCACCACGTTAAAAAGGTGCCTCTTTGCCCAGAAAACATACAAAACCTGTTATGTATATTAGGGGGAAAGCTGGCTAAGAAAATGACTATACACGTTGCTTGTTTTTGAAAATAATTTCCACTGAGAGCTTGTGATACCGGCAGAATAATTTGCTGAAAGGAAGTCTCATGCCATCACCTTCCTATGTCATCCTATCTATAGTGCTGCTTTGGGAGCGACATTATTTTATGCACAGAACAGCTGAGCAAGATATATGGGCTCATAATGCACCCTGCTTCCGCCATCAATTTTAGAGCCATGTCAATAAACTTGAATTGCTGTCTGCTAATTACACTGCTATCCTTTTTGTGGAAAATGTCCATTGCAAACTGGCACCGTTTATCCCAGCTGAGAAAGTCTGTTTTCCAAAAAGTACATAACACATGTTTTATGTATATACTAGCTGGCCGGGACACAGAGCATCTGTACCCGCTGCTATCTCTCCCCCTCCTGGCAGTTCGCTTGCGAACTCTTGCGAGAGCTGCCACACGCAGGATTAGCCACGGGTACGCCTTAGCAAAATATATAGAGAAAGCTTATACTCACACACACTCATTCGTGTTATTTATTTAATAACCCCACACACTCACTCATGTTATTTAAATAACACTCGCGCTATTTATTTAAAATGTAAGGGGTAAGTCTCCTTTTGTACATGAACTGAACCATACTGCCTATCGGCATACATCTTATTTTGCACATCTTAGGTTTTGCAAGAAGGTGCAGAATACCGATACAGAACTAAAACCACAGAGATTGATTAGTAAAATGGAAGAATAATAGAGGGTAAGTATTAAAGTGCTCTGAGGTTTGGCAGGGGCAGGCATTGTAGTCGCCGTAGCACAGTTTTGGAAAAAGTTAACATTGTGTTGGCGTTTTGTATTTGAATCTTGGAAGGAGGCAAGCGTTGCTCATAACTCCTGTCACACCGCGTCCTTATCTTTGGTTTGGAATGGGAAAGGACCCACTTCTCAGAAGTGATAGAGTTCATATAGATAGTATATACTAAATTATATTTTTAAAAAAACCTGCCCCCAGACAAGCCACAGGCAATAGCAACCATGAGGCTGTTCACATGCACGGCCTAATCCAGGCTAGGGAAGCCCAAATTGGGTTAGTATGCATGTGAGAACCACCAGGATCATGCCCGACGCCAGTGGGGCAGCATCGCCTAGCCCGGCTTTTTAGCCAGGCCATTAGCTGAGGATAAGGGAACAAGAGCTCCCTTAACGCTGGCTTGCTGCTCATGTGCAAGCCAGGCTACTTCCAGCTCGGTTGCACAGAGATGGGTGCCAGCAGCACCTGTCTCCTGGGGGACTCCTCCAATGGAATGTGGTCAGTGCATGGTGCATTGTGGGATTCCCAGAGGCCAGTACACGTTGTCCTGGCCTCTGGAGCTCTGGGAGTGCAGGCAGCGCTCCCAGAACAATCAGCACTCATCTGTGGGAAGGAGAGTACAACCAGCCATCCACCCTGCCCGCACGGTCTTGTAAGTGACCTCAAAATGTTACATGTTTTATTAATCTTTATCATAATACAAAATATAATATGTTTAGCCAGTTTGTGTACGGGTCCAATTCAAGGTGATGGTTTTGACCTTTAAAGCCCTTAACGGTTTGGGCCCTGGATACCTGAGGGACTGCCTGCTCCCAAGAGTTGCTGCCCGCTTGACAAGGTCATCTGAGGCGGCTGTGCTCCAGGTGCCAAGAATGATGGAGGTTCGGCTGTCATGCACGCAGGACAGGACCTTCTCTGTTGCTGCCCCCAGACTCTGGAATGTTCTCCCGGTGGCTATTCGCTTTTCAGTCTCTATCACAGTTTTTAGAAAGCGTGTGAAATCTTGGCTTTTTACCCAGGCTTTTATATGATTCTCTACTGCTGCTGCTTTGTATTTTGTATGGTTATATTGTGCTTGTATTTTAAATCTTTTTAGTCAGATCGATGTTTTTATATTCTATCTTGATATTTTAAGCTAGAATATTTTAATTGCATAATTTTTATAGTCTTGTTTTAATTTTTGTGTGTGAACCACTTTGGGATTGTTTTAGTGAAAGGCAGTATACAAATTTAACAATAAGTAAATAAATAATGCATGCTGGTGTACTGGGTAATTAAGGGACCGGGTACCTTAGGGACTGCCTGCTCCCAGCTCAATTGACCCACCTGACAAGATTGGTTGGGAGAGCTCTGCTCCACATGCCCACACCTTCCGAAGCCCACTTGTTGAGTACACGGGGCAGGGCCCTCTCCGGCTTTGGAGTTCCCCGGCTGTGAAACCCGCTTCCAGACTTGCATGGCTCCCAGCCTTTGGGAGGAGAGTGAAGACTATCCTTTTTATTCAGGCTTTTGGCTCATGAGCTGTCCCTGCTCTTTTAAATTTTTTAGCTACATTCTGTCTCATTTTTATGTTTGTTTATTGGTTTTTATTGTTTTATCTTGTTAACCACCCTGGGGTCTTAGGACGAAGGATGGTATATAAATATAAAATAAACAAATGTGACTGACTCAGTCTGAAATATAAGCCTCATTCAGTTGTTATTAATGGAGGCTGTGCATCTTCTCATACTGTGAGGGAGGAGGCAATGGTAAACCCCTCCTATATTCTACCAAAGACAACCACAGGGCGATGTGGTCGCCAGGAGTCGACACTGACCCAGCAGCACACTTTACCCGCTCAGCATGTCAGTCACTCTCCTCTGCTGGGCAGGTCCATTACGCTTACAACCTTTGTCTGAAGAAGTGAAAGCTCTAAGTGTGATTGTGTTTCTTCCAGTGATCGGGAGAGTGGGGCATCCCAGTCTGCCAGTCACAGTAAGGCACACCATCACACTTACAGCCTCTGCCTCTTCAGACGAAGGCTGGAAGCATGACTGACCTGCCCAGTGGGGGAGAGTGACTGACATGTGGGACGAGACGTCTGCCTCATTTTTGGAGGCCTCTGTTAATAACATCTGAATGAGGTTATAGCCTCTCCTCATACTGTTTTGCTATTAATTAAGCAGATGCAGTATATCCTTAGCTCAGTTGCATCAACGTGTCCTTATTTGTGCCTCCATGGATGTTATTTACTGGATGGGTTTTCTTTTGCTTCAATTACTGGAACCGAATAATTTAGCTAAGGGTATTTCTGTACCAGCTGTTTCCCTGTAGGATCTGTGCAGCCTAAACACACCACAGATAACGTGGGTAGTCCGCACCTCATGCTGTTTCCTGTCCTGATGTTCCACTTCTGGGTGGGTGGTTGTGTGTGTGTGTGTGTGTGTAAATAGAACTACTGTATTACCAAATACAAAGCACTGCAGACAAAGGGGTTTAGTTCCTTGAAAGTGTGGTTCAGATACTTTCCGCGGATCCTGCTGAAGAGGAAATTGCCTGTACTCAGCTGACAGGAATAATAAAAACACGTACACAGTAGTTTTGTGGCTCATTCCATTGGCCTGAAGAGTGTTGGGCTGATATGTGGGAGGGGTTTGTGGTAATTCTCATGACTGAGGCTAGACTGAATCACCAGTAGTTGATAAGGGACTTGAGGAGATCCCCAAGAGTGTGATGTCTGTGAATGGTTTTCTGATTCCAGTCAGCTGAAATGACACAATTTCTCCATCCATAGGATCCTTAAATAGTATTGTACCCGTTGCCACCACTGGGGCTCTGGCACCAGAATAGTATAATGTCACAGGTTTTGCTGTGTCTTAGTAATTGAAATACCAAGGAGACAAAGAGACATGGTCACAAACCAACCAGCTAAAGGGAGGAAAGTGAGTGGATGGAAGACCTCAGTCATATGAGCCTGTGACTCCACTTTTTCATGATTGAACCTAGATGCCACCAACACTTGATAATGAAAATCATGTGGCATCTTAAAGACTTGTACATCTTCTGTGGCAAAGGTTTTTGTGGACCAGAGCCACCATCATATGCATGAAGTGGTAACCTTCAGGCATTCCTTCAGAAGTGCATCTGTATTAGGGGTGTGCACGGAACCGCCACACTGCGGTCCGGCACTGGGGTGGGGGGTAGCTTTAAGAGCGGCGGGAGGGTTTACTTACCCCTCCTGCCGCTTTCCCGCTCTGGCGCCGTAATCTTAAGAGTAATTGGGGCGGCAGGATACCTCCCTGCCGCCCCTTCCCCGCTGCTGGTCTGCAAAAACTCCCAGTAATCCTTTGCGCACGCGAACGTCGTTCCACCCAGGTCCGGACCGGTCTGGGCCCATCCCTAATCTGTATGCTCAATGGATGCTCATAGGATGGGGGACATAATTGAAGCAGCAGGCTCCATAGCCTGTCCGTTCTGGTACATGTCTGCAGCTTATCCACATGCATATCCTTATACATGTGTAAGCACCTTTCCCAGTCTGCAACACTCCCAACTAGTGATGAACTTGCAAAGCAAAATGAATACTGTGCACAAAACACCCAAAGAGGAGCAGTTAGTTTGTATAATGAACTAGCCTCTCCCAGTCCCTTTTGAGCCCAAGCCTTTATTTGTAGAATCAAATTTGCAGATGAATTCTAAGTCAGCAGCTTCATGCTGGAGACGGTCTTTGAAACCTTTTTGATGAATTATGGAAATGTTCATGTCCGTTTTTAGGGATGGAGGCTAGAGAGCTGAGTCAGATAGAAGTGACAAGGGATGATGTTCTAAACTGTCTGGAAATACTGAAAGCTAACAAATCACCAGGGCCGGATGGCATCCATCCAAGAGTCCTCAAAGAACTCAAATGTGAAATTGCCGACATCCTTGCTAAAATATTTAACTTATCCCTGAAATCGGGCTCTGTACCAGAGGACTGGAGAATAGCAAATGTAACACCGATTTTCAAGAAGGGATCCAGGGGCGATCCGGGAAATTACAGGCCAGTTAGCCTAACGTCCGTTCCAGGCAAATTGATGGAAAGCATCCTCAAGGATAAAATTGTAAAGCACCTAGAAGAACAGGCCATGCTGGGAGTGAGCCAGCATGGCTTCTGCAAAGGTAAATCTTGCCTCACAAACCTTTCAGAGTTCTTTGAGAGTGTCGAGTGTGTGGATCAAGGTGATCTAGTTGACATAGTCTACCTGGACTTCCAAAAAGCTTTTGACAAAGTTCCTCATCAAAGACTCCTGAGGAAACTTAGCTGTCATGTGATAAAGGGACAAGTACATGTGTGGATTGCTAACTGGTTGAAAGACAGGAAACAGAGGGTAGGTATAAATGGAGAGTTTTCACAATGGAGGGAAGTAAGAAGTGGGGTCCCCTGGGGATCTGTACTGGGACCCGTGCTTTTTAATTTATTCATAAATGATCTAGAAGCAGGGGTAAGCAGCGATGTGGCCAGATTTGCAGATGATACCAAACTCTTCTGGGTAGTGAAATCCCAAACGGATTGTGAGCAGCTCCAAAAGGATCTCTCCAAACTGGGGGAGTGGGTGACAAAATGGCAAATGCGGTTCAATGTTAGCAAGTGTAAAGTGATGCACATTGGGACAAAAAACCCCAACTTCAAGTATATGCTGATGGGATCCGAGCTGTCGGTGACGGACCAGGACAGGGATCTTGGGGTTGTGGTGGACAGCTCGTTGAAAGTGTTGACTCATTGTGCAGCATCTGTGAAAAAGGCCAATTCCATGCTAGGGATCATTAGAAAGGGGATTGAAAATAAAACGGCTAACATTATAATGCCCTTATACAAAACTATGGTGCGACCACACTTGGAGTACTGCGTACAATTCTGGTCACCACATCTTAAAAAGGACATTGTTGAACTGGAGAAGGTACAGAAGAGGGCAAGCAAGATGATCAGGGGCCTAGAGCACCTTTCTTATGAGGCAAGACTACAACACCTGGGGCTTTTTAGTTTAGAAAAAAGATGACTGTGGGGAGACATGATAGAGGTCTATAAGGTCATGCATGGTTTGGAGAAAGTGGAGAGAGAGAGATTCTTTTCCCTCTCACACAACACTAGAACCAGGGGTCACTCCATGAAATTGATTGCCAGGAAGTCTAGGACCAACAAACGGAAGTACTTTTTCACACAACGTGTGATCCACTTGTGGAACTCTCTGCCGCAGGATGTGGTGACAGCCAACAACCTGGATGGCTTTAAGAGGGGTTTGGATGACTTCATGGAGGTCTCTCAATGGCTACTAGTTGGAGGGCTGTGGGCCACCTCCAGCCTCAAGGGCAGGGTGCCTCTGAGTACCAGTTGCAGGGGAGTAATGGCAGGAGAGAGGGCACGCCCTCAACTCCTGTCTGTGGCTTCCAGCAGCATCTGGTGGGCCACTGTGTGAAACAGGATGCTGGACTAGATGGGTCTTGGGCCTGATCCAGCAGGGCTGTTCTTTTGTTCTTATGTTCTTATGTTACAGAATGTCCAGGAAATGCTTCCTCCACTAGTTTAAGAATTACTATTTTTAATGTTGGGAATAGGTCATATTTTTTCCAACTGGTCTTATAGCTTGATGACATTTTCATTGCATAGTAACATCTTGCATTGTGTGGTGCTTGGGCTCTGGCTTGTAAAAGCTTATGCCACAATAAATGTTAGCCTCAGGGTGCCCCAAGACACCTTGGTTTTCTTGCTGTAGCAGAATACTACAAACTGCCCTCTGGAACTTAATAAGCAGTTTTTGGGGAGGACTTCCGGTCTTCCCTGCCAGGACTAATCTAGCTGTCAGTTTCTTGGACTGCACTCATCCTCTGAGGCCTATCAAGCTATTAAATGTAACCTCTCAGCCGCTTGTTCTTTTATGATATTTCATACCTTCAACCCTCTTTAAATGTGTGGTGGTTTTGTTTTTTTAAAGTAGGGATGTTGTGCTCACATAGGGCCAGTTTGGACAACACAGTTCCCACCACCCCACTATGCATCATTAAGGCGGGAATGTGTTGAGAATGCGCCTGCCTTAACATCATTAAAGGCCGTGGCAATGCATTTTTGGCATGTCCTCTAATCGTGTGTGATGGTGATCATCCTAATGGATTAAACTGGATTTTGGAGTACAGGTAGTGGGGTGATTCGGATGATCACTCCTTACACAAGACTGCGTTGGCACCTACTTGAGTGAAGTAAGAGTGGGCTCGTTCGCGGTGAGACTGCAGCCTTATCATGTGTAAAAGGGGCAGCAGGCTGATGTTAATCTGAACTGGCCCATACAGTGTTTATCTACAGAGACAAATGCTGTAGACCAGGGATTCTCATTGTTGGGTCCTCAGATGTTATTGGACTTCAACTCCCATAATCCCCAGTCCCAGTGGCCTTTGGTTGGGAATTATGGGAGTTGAAGTCCAATAACATCTGGGGATCCAGCGTTTAGAATCCCTGCTGTAGACCATGGATAGCAGGTGCGTGGGGCTTCTGAGAGCATCAGTATGGGGGTGAGGCTCCAAGGTGTGCTCTCAGGACTCTGTATGCAAATACAGTGTTTCTGCCCTTAAAAAACAACACAACAACTTCTGAAAAGGGCTTTTGTTTGTACCCCAATCTCAAGGTGATGATCTGCCACATGCCTGGCACAAACCCCAAACACCAGCAATAGTTTTAAAGGCAAGAATAAACCAGGTACAAATATCCCAAGATGGTAATTGTTTTCTTACAACTTGTGTATGCAAGACCTGTCATTTCTCCCATTCCGTGCCACGTTACTGAATGTAGCTGTGGTGTTTTGTGGGGTGGGGAGCATGGCTAAGTAAGTTCTCAGAGTTGAAAGTTGGCTAGACTCACCACCCCCTGCTGTGATAAGCCAGCCGGCTCAAAGCAGGATTTGGTTAACTCTCATAGCTGCTCTTTTATTGGCAATGACTGAAGAAAATGTTAGGAAAGAAATGTGATAGAGGGGGAGGGAGATGCTGAATGTTAACGTTTTAGTTATGTGGTTGCCTCTAGCTTGTCGATGTGTCACACTGATGTGTGAGAGGCCGCTAATATGGGCCATAAAGTGTCGCTAAAGAAACTCATCACGTCTGATTATAACGTTATATAATATTACACCGTGCTCCTCCGTCTTCTTTGTGCCCTTCTCTTCTGTCTTTCGAGACCTCTGCAATATTCTCAGGCTACGACACCCATCTGTCACCCACTGAGACCTATTCCCAACCCCGTCCACAAGGCACAGGAACAAATTGCCACCCTCAGGGTACGAATGTTTCCCCTTATGCCAGCCCTCTTCTTCCAGCTGCTTCAGTCTCCTTCCACCCAACTATGATTGCATTGACAAGGGAGAATGATTGTTTATGTAACCAAACCCCAGTGCGTGGGATCGGGTCACCTCTGGCCCTGGCTAAAGTAATCATTGTTGCTGGAACAAGACTATCACTGTGCTTGAGACAAGAGGGAGCGCTGTAAAGCCTGGAGACCGGAGAAGAGTTCCACTCTGGAATGGCTTCCTGTTTACCTTCAGGAGGGTGGCTGGTGTGGGCTGAGGCGTTTGTGTTTATTTGTGACTTGTATGCACCTAGGTGGGGAAAGTGGTTTGAGGGCTTGCGTTTGTTTTATCGTCTTCCTTTCTGTGTCCAGTGCCAGCCCAAGACAGCTGGAACTGTGGCGACAGCACAAGGCCCAGGATAGGAACAAGTGGGTGGAATCCACTAGGGAGGAAAAATTTAGCAAGGACAAGTTCTAAGCTGCAGTTGAGACAGCGGCTGACATGATGAGGAAAATTACTCAAAGCAGTCCCATTGAAATTAAAAGGATTGCCTGCAGTGGGATACTTCTTGAGTACTTTTCCTCAGCCTGTCAGCCAGCATTCTTATGAACAAAACACTAGGTCTGTGAGTGTCTTCAGTACTATGCATTTGCTCTGCATGTATGGGACTACATTTCCCAGTGTTCTGCCTAAAGCATACTGTCTTCTCAGAAGCTTATGGCTCTCCCCTGCTGTGCTTTCTTGAGTGGAAGTAGAAATCCTTGCAGAGGAATTGTAGAAAAGGGTGAGGGTTGACACAAACTCTAAACCAGGCTTGCACAACACAAGGCCCGGGGGTCAGATTCAGCCCACAATGACTATTTTACTGGCCCCCAGGTATCCTGCAGCAACACAGGAGTTGGAAACTGCCTTATAGCATCATCCTGTGCATGCCTTCTCAGAAATATGCTCCAAATATGCACAGAAATGTGCCCAGTGAGACTTACTCCCATGTAAGCATGCCTGGCATTGCAGCTGGAAGCAACAATAATTTAGGGAGAGGAGAAGACTTGGCATTTGTTTGGGACTGGCATGCCATGCACTCTAGGGGCCCCACTGATTGAGCGGGGATAGGACCTATTCTCTGGCCACTATCCTTGTTTAAAACTATGGGTTCATTGATGGGGGAATAGATCCACAAGTAACTAATAACATTTTTAATTTTAATGTGATAATGTGCTAAAAATTTGACCTTGGCCCCTGCACACCAAGTGGTGGATGGTTCCGGCCCACTAGAGCATTTGAGTTGTGCAGCCCTACTCTAAACTAACAATGATTTGGATGATACTTTGTCCATCTGGTCCATATGATATAGGGGTGAGTGTACCACATGACTCCCCACCCCACAGGAGTTTTGTTCCTTAGCTGTGTGGGGGTGCCATTTGTCTGACCTGCTCTATATTTATGGTCCAAATGCTACTTTAAATGTCAGTATTCTTCATTGTAAGGCCCAGGGGGCAGTGGCGTTCCCCATTAACCCTGAGTGTGGCCCTTTGACTAATTGTTTATGGGGCCTGTGTGAAGCTTTGACCAAAGCTGAATACTCTGCATGTATTCAGAGTAAACTCTGAATACCGTCCCCATGGCACCATGTGTGTCGTGGCCTGTTCCAACCGTGTAGTGTTGCACTTCGTCCAGCACCAGTGGGCTTCTTTCAAGGGAAACATCCACCATTTTGGAAGGCATGCACACAGAGTGCTAGGAAGTGTAGTCCTTTCCAGTGCTTTCATGTGAGAGCTCTTAAGAGAGGGCTCTTGTCTCAAAGGACTCTCCCAGCACAGAAAAGGACAGTACTGTGCGGAGATCAGCACCGTGGGAAGTGGCTCTCCCACTTTGAAGGGTTTTTGCCAAAGTGGTAAACTTTAGTATGTGGACTGCATGTAGAGGAGCCACCCCCCCATGCAATTAAAGAATGGTGTGCTACAGCAGGGGGTAGAAGCCATGTGCGTTTGTGTCTTTGTCATGTGGGGTTGGGCCAGTTGGGCATCATATCATGCGAACTGGCCTCTAATGTTCTGGTAATAATTTTCTGGCAGAATCTCAAGAATTGCTGTGTGTGGGTGGTTTCCTTAAAGTACAAGTTCAGGGGGGAAAAACATGTGAACTGAGTTATTTTCTAGTAGAATAAATCTGCCCCCCCCCCACCTGCCCACTGGTTTCCATTTAATCCCCGCACTCCTCTTGGCAACTTTTCTTCACACTTACCTTTTGTGTTTTGAGCCTCATCTCTTCTTCCCAGAATCAGAAACAAAGACAAACAACTCCAAATAGATTAGCAAAACACAAAAAAAATCCCCCAAACCAAGATTGAACAAAGATAATCTGCATATATTGTGTTGATGTACTCTGTATTTCTTAGATGGAACATTGGAAGTGGGAGGTGTTTCTTTGTTATTGATGTAGAATCCTTCTGGATGTCTGATGGGATATTGTAACATTTTAAATAGACACTGGTGATATAGACCCAGAAACTCTGCAAAGTGAAAAATGGAGAGGAGTACCTATAGCTCTCTCCTCTCCGTCTTGATAGCTGTGTTTAAAGGTGAACATTCATTCTCGGTTACAGTCTGGTAACCCTAGAACTGAGACGTTCTCATTGGGTAGTGTAAATAATCCCCAGTTTGAGTGTTTTCAGAATGAACTCTGGAGAGAAACAAACTCCCAAGAATGGAGAGTTTTGTGGGAAACCCTCCTGGCATCCAAGAGGAGAAATAATCGATATAGTTAAGCAGTTAAGACAGAACAGTTCTTAGTGTTTTTATTCAATATGCACATCATGGCCTTCTCCCTCTTTCTCAGAAGCTCCCTTCTTGCTAAGAAACAAAGGGGGAGGAAAGGAAGACACATGAACCACAATTGTGGTAGCAGAGCAGAGTATTGTACATTTAAATATTCTGCTGGCACAAGGTTCAGGGAAGTGGTTTCTACTGTCATGCTATACAAGGGCAAATTTTGGAGGCAGGTGTAGAAAGGAGCAGAGAAGATAAGTATGCTCTTTGTGTCAAAAACATCACATTGTAGATAAAGGGGAAAGAATGATGTTTTTTTAGCTGGCAATCAGATGTGTGGTGTATTCTTTTTCTCATGTAACTTTTTTCTTTGATAACTCCGTAGTCTGTCTGTTCTCAGCCTCATTTTTCTGACCTCCTCTTACTTCACCATTGGAGCTGTTTTCTCAGACACATTTTAATTCCCTAGACAGATGTGGAGATCTGGAAATAAAAAAATATTTATTTATATTTATTTATTGTTAGATTTTTATACTGCCTTTCATTAAAAGAATCCCAAGGCGGTTTACAAAACACTTAGAACAATATAAAACTATCAAACAGTTAAACAATAAAAATATTTAATTTTTAATATATGAACAAGAAATTCACAGAGCTTTAAACAATTCCCAGTTTATAAACAAATACTATCATTCCTTGGTAACTTCTAATATTTTGAATAATTTGTTGTTGAACACTGTTCTGAAATATGGCCTGGAATCTTTGCTCAGGATGCTGCATAAGGGGATTTTTCCAACTTTGTTAAGGTCTTCAAAATGAAGTTTGAATGGGAGCAGTGGTGGTGGGGAGGAGCCTGTTAAAAAAAGTTGTCTTGTTGCTCCAAAAGGGGAAAATAGCAAAAAATGTACTATAGTATATTTTCTTCTTGAATAAACAGTGACAGTTTTTAATGCGAAGGTGCAATGTGAATAATTCTTTCTGCCCTCAAGGCAGTTTGGTGGTGGGAAAACCACTCAGGATGAAAGTTTTTTCCTAGGCCATGAATCTAATGAAATGGGTATTTATAAAAATACATTAGCAATGGCTGAGTTATATTAGAGGAGTTCTTAGAATGGCTAGTTTTATTTATTACAACTTACTGTGCAGTTGTAGGTGTGTGATGGCTCCAATGCAACAGAATCATGGGGAGCTTCTTAGGGCTGTGGCACATAGCCCTTAAACACACACACACACACACACACACACACACACACACACACACACACACACACACACAGAGGTCTTGAACGCCAGCCAATCAGCTGTTGGTGGAAATGGGGAGTGGGTGGGGTGATGGAGTGGGACTGAATCCAGCCCCGTCTCCTGCTTCCCAGTCAGTCGGCAGGATTTCAGCTTTGTTTGGCTGCTAGGTCAGGGATGGGAATTGCGTGCTGTACTGGATATTTTCTGGCATTGCTCGTCTGCCACTTCTAGTTCCTCAGGGAGAAGAGCAGCACTGATTCCTTATGGCGCTTCCAGCACTCCACCAGAGCTCTTAAAAGGGAAGAGACAGGTTTGGGATGCCTCAAGAAGGGGTCATTAGGTCCGGCATTCAGCAGCTGGCACATGTATCTTTTGTTGCAGTTTGCCCAATTCTTTTTGAGAGATTTAGGGCCAAACGATGTGCAATGTTAAATTCGACACACAATGTTAAATGTTAAATTATAAGACTTCTTCATGCAGAAATGGATCAGAAGTGGTCCTTTTATCTCTAAAAATGAGCTGTGGGGGTTATTCCTGATATAGTCCAGGAAAATGGTCACAGTGAAGAGGATGTGAACTCTTAGCTCCTGTGCCATTTTTACCTCTACATCTCCCAAGTGGCAATTTGCCCCCCAAAAGTGTTTTGCTACAAATTGCCACTTGAGAGGCAAATTGCTGCTCCAGGATTTTGAGGGTGAAAATTGTGCAAAGGGAAGTGTTGACTCCCTTCTCACTGTGTAACACATCCTTGGGCTGGATTGAGCCTCCCACAGCTCATTCTTAAAGATAAAAGAACCATCTCCATTCCTCTTCTGCATTGATCCCAATTTGAAATGTTTCATGTTACATACATAAATGTCACACTTCACTCTTAATATGAAGTGTGCATTTAGGTGTTTCCCTAAGGAATCTGAGCAAAGAGGCAACTTTTAAAAGTGGGTGATTCTCTTTATTTACCAGGGGGAGAGCAACTGGCCCTATCCATCCCCAGCACAGCACAGGCTGTTGCTGGTGTCTGTCTTATGTTTCTTTTTAAGATTGTGAGCCCTTTGGGTACAGGGAGCCATTTTATTTATATATATCTATGTAAACCTCTTTGGGAACTTTTTGTTGGAAAGTGGCATATAAATATTAGTCATATTCATATTTGAATTATGAAGTGGCTTTGTATTGAGGTTGCCAAGCAGTTTCCTAAATAAAACCTCTGTGGTGGTTTCTATTTATAGGTTTAATGGGCACAGGCATCCTGGAGTTTGTCATGGCAGCTTTCTAATGGGGGTGGGAATCTTGGGGGTGGGGTGGAATATTGGTGTGGTTCAGCTTGCTTGTCTCACTCAATGTTCCCTCTAAGGCATGTTGGTGTGCATGTGCTCACATGTTTTTTGATGTCCACTCAATTAATTTTAGATCCCACTTAAGTTTAATCAGGAAGGCCCCACTCTGAATGCATGTGCACACACACTGCCTTGATACTGCCGCCCAGGACAAAACTCATTCTGCACGCAGATTGTGGGGGTGGGTGGGCGGGCGGGGAGATAGAACATTGGTCTCCATTCTTGGATGTAGAAAAGTAAAAATATTGTGGTGGGTTTTGCCCTAGGGGGCACCCCACCGTCTTTGAGAGGGAGCGTTCTGTGTGCTTGCACTGCTCCTGTACCATACACATGAGATCACAGTCACCTAGAATGCCTTCATGGCAAGCATAGAAACTCAACAAACCTCAGATTATGCCCAGGAAACATATGTTCTTTCAATGCTTGTAAAGCATATTTTATTCTGGCATTTTGTAATTCTAAATCCTGTTTTCAGCATGTTTCATTTTGTGTGTGCTTGGACACATCTCTTTGTTTGCTACAGTGCCTAGCAGTTTGAATGGGTGGTTCTATTAAAAACAAAGGTGCAGAATAAGTTAGGACGTCAGTGCCTCATGGTAGAACATTTTAAAATATACTTTGACATTGTGCATAGGTTTGCTAACTGTTCACCAACCCTGATAGCTGAGCAGTGAGGCAGCTTACAGTGGTGATTCTCTATATATTTAGCAGCGGGAGAGCAACTGGCCCTATCCAACCCCAGCACAGCATCCTTCCAGAGGTTGTTGCTGGAGTCTACTTTATGTTTCCGTTTAGATTGTGAATCCCTTTGAAACCCTCTATCTATCCATCCATCCATCCATCCTGCCTAGGAAACTTCTGTGGAATAGCAGTATATAAATAGTTGTAGTAGTTTGCTAATGGAAATGTGTCTTAACTCACTTCTCTTCTCTGCCTTTAACCGTGTCTGTGTGGTTTGTTTATTTATTTTTATGTCCCGCTCTTCCTCCGAGGAGCTCAGAGAGGTGTACATGGTTATTTTTATCCTCACAACAACCCTGTGAAGTAGGTTTAGGGTGAGAGATATATGACTGGCCCAGACTGGCCCAGTGAGTTGCATGGTTGAATGGGGATTCGAACTCAGGTCTTCCTGGTCCTAGTCCAACACTAGGAGGTGTGGCGGGGAGGTGCTTGTCCCCCACTCCCCACATCATGGACGTCATCTTCCCAGCCCCTAATCATGTGAGGGGACAGTTCAGACACCACCCACATGCATAGGAGACTGAAGGACGGTGCCCCTATGGAAAAGAGATGTGTGTTCCCACACTGTTCCTCAATGTCATTAGGTTGAGTCAGTTAAAGTGTCATCTCAGCCACCCTCTGTTGTTTTTAAAAAACAAAAACTTGCCAATTGAAATTCTGCATACCAAGTGTCAGTGCGGTGTGATGTTTAGAGTGTTGGACTGGGTAGCTCTGCATTCAAATCCACTCTGAGCAACCCATATCTCTGGGTGAGCTTGGGCCACTTGTTATCTCCCAGTCTAATCTACCTCACAGGTTTGTTATGAAAATAAAATGTGGTTAATTGTGCATGCTTCTCTGAGCTCTTTGGAGGAAGGAAGAGATATAAATGCAAGTGATTGTAGTATTAGTAGGTAGTGAATGAAAAAAGTATAGTGATGTGATGGTGTAGGGGCTGGGAGGGATATGTTCTCACCTCTGCAAAAGGTTTTTGTTTTGCTGCTCGGAAGTGACTTGCACGTCTAGAAAACTGTGAGTCACAAATGCTATTAATTGATTCAATGGAGGTTTTCAGAATCCTTTTTCCAGGAAGCATGCTGACCTGTTGGTTTTTTATGTTAAAGAAAATTCTGTGCATCTTCATTAGCAGTGGGAGGATGGCAGAAATTATTTCCCCCCTCTGCCTCATCCTTTCATACCTAAGTAAGTATCAGTAACTCCTGCTTACTGAGCAAAGAGGCACCCTTTAAAGTGGTGATTCTCTTATATTCAGGAGGAGGAGAGCAACTGTCCTTATCCAACCCCAGAACAGCATCAACTCAGTGATTGCTGATGTCTGCCTTTTTATATTGTGAACCCTTTTGGAACGATCTTATTTACTTATTATTTATTTTTCTATGTAAACCACTTTGAGAACTTGGGTTGAAAAGCGGTATATAAAATATCCATAGCAGTACTAGTACTTGTTATCACATCATGATGATGACCATCACCATCCTGTTCATCACCGAGGAATGTTGCCCTGCTAATTCTTGAGGATCCTTTGACTCCCACATACTTGCAAGATGTGGAATTCAAGACGTGGAATTACGAGAGACAAGACACTGTACTTAACCAAATACAAGACTACTCTGAATTTATGACAAGCCCCTTAAAAAATAAAAGTTAAATACAGGTTAATATTTGTATTATATTTGTCCCAAAAGAAGAGTACTTTGAATTTAAGATGACCCCTGATTTCTAACATCAAAGAAATTTGAAAAAAAATCTAGGATTCAGGTAAATACAGTATGGCTGCACCTGTCCATGACTCTTAACATCAGGTTCTGGAGTACATAGCTGTAGAAAGATGGTCAGATACATGCAAACCAGCAGATGTTTCCTGAAAGGATTACACCACTATTAATACACTTTGTATGGAAATGTGTGTGTTGGGGGGCCTTTTCTTTGAGCCTCTAAGGCAAAGGTGGGTTTTGCTTCCGTGGGGTCTTGTAAAACTGAAACGAAGGGGCTTCTGGCTTACGGTCTCGTTCCAGGTAATGGGGAGGGCTGTTGAATCCCCTGTAGAGCGCTGGGAAGGAAAAGGTGGTTAACTAGTTCCATGCAGAACAGGACACTGTGCTGAGCCTTTCCCCCCTGCGCTGGAGCTCATCAGAATGGGTTGTAGATTCAGCATGCTCGAGACAGGGCCGGATCACGTGATACTAGTTTCCGGTTGCCAGGAGGCACCATAGCCCCAGCTCCACTCCTTTCTTTCTCGGGTTCACAGGTCTTGTAAAGAGCTCATCAGTGTTGGAGATTTTTGCAAGGCTAGTTTCTATTTCTTGACTTGGCATTTTCCTTGTATCTTCTTTTTTATTCCTCTCAGATTATGCAAGGGTGGGAATGGGACTCTTTATAGTTATCTCTTACATTCCCAAATAGCCTTTTAAATTTCTAATTTGGCTAACTGGTGTTTAGTTTCACTTTTGATTTGTTCCTCTTTGCTCCACATGGAGCAATCTCAGGCTGGCAATTTGCTGCTTGGCTCCCTCTCAGAGGGCACACAGCCAAACTCTTGGGGCAAAAGCCTGCCGTGGGAGCCTCCCACCTCCCTAAAATGGGCTAGGTCATCCTCCCCCCATGACCCCTTCCTGCCCCTTCCACAGTGGCGGAAGCCTCCTCCGCAACTCCCATAAAGGCGGAGAAGAAAACAAAACATTGTTCTGGGCCAGGCAAAGCCTCCACAAAAGAAAAAGTGCAAGAAGCCAGCCCTCAGCCGTTCAACTCAGCGAGCACATTTTGATTCAGGCAGTTTGTCAGCAGAAAAAACCACTCCGCCTCTCTACTGTTCCTGCTAGCCTCAAAACAACGCAGGATCACAACCACTGCCCATTGGGCACGTCTTGAGGCTCAGACCCAACTAGCCCAATGATTATTGTGGCAGAGGAGGAACTGGCGGGTTCATGCATTCGCCCCATGCCAATGGCACCCAATCCCAACCCGGACAATTTGTGCCACACTTCCCACGGATTCTGCTGGTGAGGCCCCATCTCATAAGGAAGTGGTGGAGAAACCAGAGGGTGCCCTTCCAGTTCTCCAAGATTTGCCTCCACAGTGGCTGCTGATGCATGTACCAATGTCCCTCCTTGGGTACCGATGATTTCCTTTACCCCAGACATTGCTGACTGGTTGAGAGATTTCATTGAGAGGGAATGCAAGGTGTTATGCAACCCCTTCCTCCCTGCCCCTGTGGTACCACAGCCGGTTGCCTCTGCTCTTCCGACCGGGCCTCCTGTCAGACCCAGACGTACTGTTGGGCAAATTCCTTCTCTCTTCCTCCTCTCCTGACTCCAGCCCCAGGAGGGAGGGCATTCCACTTTCAGAATGGGGCCTTTCTGAACCATTCAGGAGAAGGGACACTAGACGCGAAAGGAGGGTACGCCGCAGATCCTCCTTGGAGGACCAGCCACTTCCACCTAAGCACCTACATATGCAACCAACAATTCCTATCCCTCCTGCGATACCCCTGGAGTTGCCCTCGCCTGTACCTGTATTGCCTCCACCACTGCTGATTCTACAACATCCCTCTGGGAACCTGATCTTGCCAAGGTCAGATTCTGAATACGCTCATTCTCACCATCTTAACCCACGGGTGTCTGATAGGGAGGAAGGAGAGTTATATGAGGTAGAGGTCACACAAGTACCCATCTCCTTCAGTCTATTCTTGTCCATAGATTTTGAAGTCCTTCTTGCTAAGGCTAACAGGACTATTCATGATGTTACTCCTATTGAGGATTTGCAGCCCTCAACAGCATTGGACCAAAAGTATCTTCCCTTCTCCACCCCTTCTGCCACAGCCCCCCCCCCCGATCAGCCTCCTTCCATCAAACTTTTATAGGACTCTCCAGCAGTATTTCCTCTAATTTTCTCCATCTCTGTGAGGAATGAGTTTTGTTCTGGGCGGCAGTATCAAGGCAGTGTGTGCACACATGCATTCAGAACTGGGCCTTCCTGATTCAACCTGAGTGGGATCTAAATTGAAATGAGCGGACATCCAGAAACTTGTGAGTGCATGCATGTGTGCACAACTTAGAGGGAACAGTGCTCTCCAGTGCCTAGATCATGGCATCATAGTCAATCCGGAAAAGATTACCTTCATCCAACACAGTCCCTTTAGCACCAGGGAGCATTATTCAACACGGTCCAAGCATCGGTCTCTCTTCCCCAGGAACAGAAAGACAAGATATCAACTCTCATCACACCTTTCCTACACCAAAGGAGGACAGATCTGATGCCCTTGGCCACTGTACTGGGATCCATGGTGGCCTGCCTCATGGTCCAGGTGGCACTCATGTTCCCTCCAGTGGCTGCTCCTTTCCTATCAGGAATTGATCATGGCAAGCGTACACAAACAGGTAAAACATCCCTCTCAGGGTGTGCCAGTCATTCCATTGGTGGATCTTTGCAGCAATCTACAAAGGCCTCCCCCTGATGGACCCTCAGAGAATAATAGTGACCACAGACACCAGCCTCACCAGTTGGGGCATCTACTGCTTGAACCAATTTGCCCAAGAACACTGGTCCCCTGAGGAGTCGTGCCGAAACATCAACTGGCTAGAGCTCTGGGCTGCCAGACTCACTCACTTAGAGTTTCACCATCTTCTGCAGGAATGCTATGGCCTAATCCACGCAGACAACATCGCCACCAAGTCCCATGTCAGTCGTCAGGGAGGCACCGGATTTCGGTCCTTGATGGTGGAATCCAATCTCCTCTTCAGTGGGCAGAAGACCATTTAGCGTCAATCACAGCAGAACACCTGAGCGGGGCTGACAACTTTCATACAGACTGGCTTAGCGGGCGCACGGTGGACTCAGCAGAGTGGAGCCTCCACCTGGACGGCTTCCACCAGCTGATGTCACACCTGGGCCAGCCAGAGGTGGACCTCTTTGCATCCCCATCAAACCATATTCTCCCCTGCTGCTGCTTCAGGTTTGTCTCCCCTGGCAGAAGCGATTGATGCCCTCATGGCTCCCTGGCCACAGGCCCTACTCTACGCCTTTCCTCCAACAGCCATCCTCCCAAGAGTTCTCAGAAAACTCATAATAGAACAAGCAGAGCTGATCCTCGTAGTTTCTCACTGGCCCTGGAGACCCTGGTTCTCCTAACTACTCTTTCTGTCAGTCCACCCACCCTGGCAACTCCCCTTCCGAAGGGACCTCCTCTCACAAGGTCTCCTCCTTCATCCATCCCCAGAGGCTCCAATTCTCCGCCTGGAGGTTGAGCATACAAAGCTAAACGCTCAGGGCTATGCCCCACCCCAGTCCAAGATACTGTTCTGGCCTCTAGGCGCCCATCCACCAATCACATTTACCAGGCCACATGGGCAGCCTTCTCTCAATGGGCATGTAGAAAACACTATCTTGGTGGGAGTTCCCAAGGTCCTGGCTGTTCTCCAGTCTGGGCTTGAGTTGCAGTTCTGCCATAGGAGTTCTAGACCTGTCCTCTCCTGGGTGATCCACACTTCACCCACACATTACAAGATTCCTCAAGGGGACATCCAATCTGGCCCCCCCTTCACAGGTTCCCATCATGGAGCCCTAACAAGGTCCTGAACGCACTCACACAACTGCCCTTTGAACCCTTGTCCTCTGCCTCCCTCAAGGACCAATCATACAAGGTCCTATTCCTGGTAGCCGTCATGTTGGCTCTTAGAGTATCCGAACTGGGGTGCCTTTTCGGTTAGGAAAGAATTCTGCGTCTTCCAACCAGACTCTGTAGTCCTGAAGCATGACCCCACCTTCATTCCTAAAGTTAACTCTTTCTTTCACTGCTCTCAGGACATAATATTTATTTATTTATCACATTTGTACACCGCTCCAAATTTTAGTCTCTTGGCGGTTTACAATAGCATAAAACAAGTTTAAAACATATACAAAATACTTAAAACAATTTAACAATTTAAAATAAACCAGAGATTAAAACCTAAAAAATTTCAAAAAGCTGAGAAAGCTTGGGCAAAAGGATGGGTTTTTAGGTGTTTTTAAAAAAATTGCCAGAGATGGGGAGGATCGTATCTCAGTAGGGAGCACGTTCCACAATCTCGGGGCAGTGACTGAGAAGGCCTGTCTCTGTGTAGCCTCCAAACGAGTTGGCGGTAACTGGAGACGGACCTCCTCAGATGACCTCAATGGGCAGTGGGGCTCGTAGTGAAGAAGTCGCTCTCTTAGATACCCAGGGCCTAAGCCGTTTAGGGCTTATAACTAGCACTTTGTATTTTTTTCCGGAAACCTATTGGCAGCCAGTGTAGCTCCATCAGTAAGTACTACCCTCCTCCTGTCTGTCACCATCCCATTCTAGGGAAATGGTGAGGCACATCCTTGACATCTGCAGGGCTCTGCACCTCTATATCTGTCACACGAAAGAATTCCGCAAATTCTGTCTCTCTGTTTCATTCCAGTCCTCTTCACTAGGCTCCAAGGTCTCCAGAGGTACTCTAGATGGATCAGGCCTTGCATCCTCCTGACTTATGAGACGCTTAATTTACTAGTCCCTACTGGACTTGTGGTACCTTCCACTCACAGCACAGCTACCTCGGCGGCCTTTTCGGCACACACCCCTCTGATAGATATCTGTAAAGCAGTTACATGCTCTCCTGTTACTACCATCATTTGGCATTACAAAATAGCCTCCTCCTCTCACCCCGAGCGGCTTTTGGCCATCAGGTCTTACAGCAGGTAGCATATGCATCCTTCCCACCCCCTTTCTCAGAGGGGGGCAAGAGAGGGGGCAGGAGGGAGGGGGAGTGGGGCAAGAGAGAGTGGGGCAGGAGGGGGAAACAGCTGGCCCCAAAGAGCATGCAGATGCTCTGTGCGGGTCGGCTAGTATATCTCAATTACATCTAGACTGGATTGCTGTAACACACTCTACATGGGCTGCATTTGAAGACCGTTCAGAAACTTGAGCTGATACAAAATGCTGCCTTTAGAATTTTAACTGGTGCCAAGTTCTGGAAGTATGTTATTCCCTTAGCTATATTGATTGCACTGGTAACTGGCCCATTTCCAGTCACAGTTCAGACAGAGTGCTGGTTATCGCCTTTTAAACAAAACAGCTTGGTTCCTCATGAGAGAGCTTGCCTCCCCCCCCACCCCCCGCTGCCCATGAATCTACCCACCCACTACGGTCATCTAGTAATGTCCTTCTGCTTTTCTCCCCACTTTCTGAGGCATGGTTGGTTTTGACACATGATATGGCCTGTGCTGCTGTGGCTCCCAGTCTGTGGAACTCCTTGCCCCAGGCACATGTCTTTGTCAGCATTTTGTTGCTGAGTGAAGATTTTCCTTTTTCCGCAGCTCAATAATGCTTTTGTTTAGTTATTGACTCCTCACTGTTTTTTCATTCTACTGCAATTTGTTGATTATTTTACCTGGCTTTATTTTTGGAACTGGAAAGGTGGGTAGAAATTTCCACACAAATAAACTGACAGCAGACAAAGTATTCATATCCTTAGTGCAAGATGAAGTGTTAACTCACTAATTTATCAGGGATCCAGGAGGGACAGCCTGCATGTTAATGAGGCACTTTTGTTTTTATTTATTTGTAATCAAAACATAGAATTAATAAACACTAATAATAATAATAATAATTAATAAAACTTATTTGTTAGCCGCCCCATAACAAATCATTTTCTGGGAGGCTGTTCATGTGATTGAAAACCGGATAGGACAAGTGACTCAGCTTCAGGAGCTGTGCACGCTTCCAAATTGCAGTTGTATGTGAACAAATAACTAAGTAGGAGGAGGGGCGAGTGATCGTTTGTGTGAGAGAGGAGCTGGGTAGGATGGCTTTTCTTCCTACCTTGTTAGTGCTGGGCGCGAGAGCTGGGTAAGATTCTACTGTCCTATCTAACTCTTCTCTCACACACATTTACTCTGCCCTCCTCCTACCTAGTTGTTTGCTGGCACACAATTGAAAGTCGGGAGTACACATAGCTCCTGAAGCTGGGTAGGATGCTTGTCTTACCCAGTTTTCGATCTCTGAACCCAGTTTTCGATCTTTCGAGCCCTGGTTAATAATGTGCATGCACACACATGCACACCTCACACCTATTTGTATGACAAAGAAACCAAGGTCTGAGTTCACTTATATTTTCCAGATAAAAGGTTTTGTCTCTGCTTTCCTTTGTCCATTAATATTTGCTCCTGAAACACCTATTGCACTTCCCTTTTGTTTGTGTGAACGCATTCTTTGCTACCGTGCTGGAATATTCCATAGTGATCGCCAGTGTTCCTTCTAATTTTTTTCATCTGTGTGCAGAATGAGTGTTGTTCTGGGCGGCAGTATCGAGGCTGTGTCTGCAAATGTGCAGTCAGAGTGGGCCTTCCTGATTCAATCTGAGCGGGATCTAAAATTAATTGAGTGGACAGCAAAAAAACATGTGAGCGCACACACATGAGCACATCTTAGCAGGCCTGCTCAACTTAGGCCCCCCAGCTGTTTTTGGACTACAAGTCCCATAATTCCCAGCCACAGTGGCCAATAGCCAAGGATGATGGGAGCCTCAAAGGCAGGATGCTTCTGAGTACCAGTTGCAGGGGAGTAACAGCAGGAGAGAGAGGGCATGCCCTCAACTCCTGCTTGTGGCTTCCAGAGGCATCTGGTGGGCCACTGTGCGAAACAGGATGCTGGACTAGATGGGCCTTGGTTCTGATCCAGCAGGGCTGTTCTTATGTAGATGAACATTTGCAGGAGGGCCGGTTGAGCAGCCCTGCCTTAGAGGGAACACTGTTGATCACTAGTAGTCTCAGGTAAGACCTACTGAGCAATCCATAATGATTTGAAATGCAAGCAGGGCTTTGTGTAACTACTACAGGATGAGCAAGGTGGTTTTTAACAGTGCAGCCAATGCTAGAGTGCACTTTTTAAAACGGGAGGGACCTTTTAAAAGTATATGAATTGTTAAGCTTTGTCCGTGCCTCTGGGTTTCTTGGTTACACTTTGTGCCTCTTTGGTTATGTGTGTTGTCTGCCCTTTCTCATGCTCCAATATCTCTGTGGGCAGGATCCAGACTAAGTTAGTCATGACTAAGTACCATTAAAATCCAAGCAACAAGTTAGTCATGACTAAATGGAGTCCCTTTTAAATCTCAGTGGGACCTACCCATGATTTAATCTCAATGGGACTTACTGTGAATCATGCCCATTAGATACACCACTGAGCACCTCCAGAATTGCCCCTAGTTTGTCTTAATTCTTTTTATCAGATGGATCTTATATCTCTCTCTCCCTCTCTCCACCCCCTTTGTAGTTGATATTCGTGAAATCCAAGAGATTCGTCTGGGAAGACATTCCCGAGATTTTGACCGATACCAGGAGGATCCTTCTTTTCGGCATGACCAGTCTCACTGTTTTGTCATCCTTTATGGCATGGAATTCAGACTGAAAACACTCAGCTTGCAAGGTGGGTTTCTTCTCAGCTCTTAGCTTCCCTGGGTGGATAGATTCTAATGACACATGACCATTCTCCTATTCCCCTGTGCAGTCATTGCTTAACCACCTTTCAGCAGAGTCTAGTTGCTGGCACCAGAAGGGAGCAAGTGATTGAGAGATGGCAGTGCTGCTGAGGAGGAGGAAGGGAGTGCTTAGGTGCCTGGAGCAGCTGCCGGAATACATAGCTGCTGCAGGGACTTAGAGGCTTCTAAACACATGGCTACTAAGCACCATTGTTGTTGGTACAGGTGGACCTTGTTATTCGCAGGGGTTCCGTTCCCGCTGATTTCCACAGGGCATTAAGTCTACGGAGATTGGGAGGTTAGGTTCCTGCAGGGCAAAAAAAGGTTTTAAAAGGGCTAAAGACAGTGGTAATCCAGGAAAGCAAGTGCTGTGTCATGGTCCCCAGCTGTCCAGCAATGCTCCCCAAATACCGAATTTTGCCCATTCCCCCACAAAAAATTACGGAAAATAATGATCCACAAAATGGCTTCTTTCTTCAAATTGGTGGCCAGAAATTACTTCTGAGGTCATTTTCAGTCCCCCAGGGACCGTGGATATATGATTCTTAACCTTTTATTTACCCACATATGCCAAGGCCAGAGATAAGCAAAAACGTGGTTCTTGGGACCACGTGTGCGGAGGTCCACCTTTATTCGCTTTTCCTGGCTTCTGTGTTGGGGGCAGCAGTCATTCTGTCTAGCAAGTTCCATTATGTTGCTGTTTTTAACTGTCTGTAGTCATTCTATGAAGCCTCTATACTGACTTGCAAGCTTCCTATAGATGTTTTGCCATTTATTTTAAATAGGGCTGATTACAGTTTTTTGTTCCATGATCATTTCCTGTTCTTAACTTGCTAAAGCAACTAAATGTTGTGGTTTTGAACATATTAAAACTGATTAATCTTCTGTTTAATCATCAAATATTAATTGATAACATTTAAACCAGTTTGCACACTCTTAAACCTTAATATAAGTGCTTTAGTTTTGATATTGAAGGAAGTTTGGGGGCTTATAATTCGACAAACAAAAGCTATCACTCCTTCCTAGAAGGAAAGACTATGTTTAATGTTTTCTTTTTCATTCCTGTTATAGTATCCAGAGCCAACATAGCTTTCTCTCTGTGTCTCCCCACAAATTAAAATTTCTCTGCTGCTTAAGCAACTAATGTTCTTGATTATTGATCTATCAATAATAATGTGAAACTTGGAACTCTAATTTTTATAAAACAATATTCTCTTCCCCCCCCAGTGAAAATTGTGATAATGTGATAAGAAAAGGTTACAGTATCTAGTAGGGATGTGCACGGAACCGTTTGGCGCTCCATTATAGGAACACCAAACCGGTTCTGTCAACTGGCATTTGAGCCAGTTCGGAGGGCCGTGGGGGTGGGGGGGTGTACTTTAAGGGGCAGGAGAGGTGCTGCCTACCTGCCAGCCCCCGCCCCGGTGCTCTCACAAACAGTGCTCTCACAAACAGCCCCCGCCCCGGTGCTCTCACAATCAGCATGCCTCTCTGCAGCCCTGGTTAGTGTCACCACGCAAATACTGATGTGTGTATGCGCCATGCGCACGTGCATCGGCCATTTGCGTGACAACGATGACCAGGGCTCCGGCCCAGCACACCCACACTGCGGCCCAGCACACCCACTTTTGCGAGAGTGCCATTGGGGGGAAAGCGGCGAGGTGGGGGTGGCAGTGCCTCCCCTGCCCCTTAAAGAATCCACCCTCCCGGGAGTGCACGGAACCAGTTCCATGCAAATCCTTGATATCTAGATGCAATATATGCTTAAATGGACTTTTCTCTTTAACTTTCCATTTAATCTGGAGGTAAACATTTTGATGTGCTGATATTAACTAGCATTAACTGAGTTCATCAGTTAATTAATGAATGCCCTTCTCTAAAATACAGAAAGAGCTGTCATGTTGAATCTCATACCAGAAATTGCATAAATGGGATGGTGGATATATACTGCTTCTGTCGGCCTGCTCTCTTGGTCTACTGTGCTCATGCAAATTCTGTTTAATTGTGAGAATGTAAACAGGAAAACCATTTTTGGTTTAGCTTATTTCCATTGTGGGCCTTGGAATCATACAAAAATTGTTCTCCACCCTCAATTCTTGGAATCCACCAACTTACAGAAAAGCTAAAGGAAATATGCAGTGCCTAACACCTACCTTTTCCTCAACACCTTCCCCAAAGTAGAGAGATGGTCTTGAGGTAAAGGTAAAGTGTGCTGTCGAGTCGATTTCGACTCCTGGTGACCACAGAGCCCTGTGGTTTTCTTTGTTAGAATACAGGAATAATACATTGCCTCATCCCACGCAGTATGATATGATGCCTTTCAGCATCTTCCTATATCGCTGCTGCCCAATATAGGTGTTTTTCATAGTCTGGGAAACATACCAGCGGGGATTTGAACCAGCAACTTCTGGCTCGCCAGACAAGTCATTTCCCCGCTGCGCCATTCATTGGCTCTTAGTCTTGAGGTGGTGAGCATGACGTGCCCCTATTGCTAAGAAGGGTTTGCAGTGGTTTGCTTTTGAATGGTTGACTACATGTGAGCACTGTCTGTTGCAAGATGCTCCCCTTAGTGGGTGAGGCATTTGCTTGCATGCAGGAGGTCCCAGGTTCATTCCCTGGCATCTCCAGGTAGGACTGGGAAGACTCCTGCCTGGAATCTTGGAGAGCCACTGTCAGTCATTGTAGATGCTACTGAACTAGATAGACCAATAGTCTGACTCGGTTTAAGACAGCTTCCTATGTTCCAACTGATTGTGGTTCTGTAAGCGATGAGAATGTAACTTGCTTGGATCTGTATAGACGGACATAATTATAAAAAGTTTATGGACTTATTTTGTTGTTCTCTTCTGTTCCCATAGTCTGTGCCACTATAAATCTTCCCAGAATAGGCTGGGTGATGGAATGGTGGACGTGGCACTGTAGTATGGTGATGACCACACCATTGTCTTTTAAAGCACATTAGTCACAATGGCAGTATGGACCCTCCAGATTCAGAGGCAATATTCCACTGAAGACCAGTTGCTGATGATCAACAGTGGAGGAGGCTTAATGCTTTCAAGCACTACTTGTGGCTTTCCAGAGGCATGTTTGGCCATTGTGAGAACTAGAATGCTAGACTAGATGGACCTTTGGCCTGATCCAGCAGGGCAGCTTCTACGTTCTAATAGCAAAGCAGTCACATGGCCATCACCATGTGCAATACTCTGCATGGATCCAGTCAGTCCACATCTTCAGTGTGCTGTTTGGGTCATGTGAATTGTCCTACAGAAGGATGTCTTAAGTTCCAGGGAAGGGATGTGAGCTGGTCTTGTGGTAGCAAGCATGAATTGTCCCCTTTGCTAAGCAGGGTCCACCCTGGTTTGCATTTGAATGAGAGAATGTGTGAGCACTGTAAGGGATAGGCCCACTCTGGGAAGAGCATCGGCATGCTTGCATTCAGAAAGTTCCACGTTCCCTCCCTGACATCTCCAGATAGGACTGAGAGAGACTCCTGCCTGTAACCTTGGAGAAGCCGCTGCCAGTCTGTGTAGACCAGAGATTCTCAACGTTGGGTCCCCAGATGTTATTGGACTTCAACTCCCATAATTCCCAGCCCCAGTGGCCTTTGGTTGGGGATTATGGGAGTTGAAGTCCATTAACATCTGGGAACCCAACGTTGAGAATCCCTGGTGTAGACAGTACTGAGCTACATGATCAGACCAGTGGTCTGTATAAGGCAGCTTCCTATGTTTCTATGGAAGGCTTTGCAAATAAGTATTCCAGAGTTATTAGCCCTTTGAAATGTCTACTAGCTTGCCTGCACACAAAACTATGTTACATCATTTGTAGCATGCAGACTGGCTGCCTGACAGGAAGAAAAGAATGGACTTTTCATTTATAGCAGGTTGTCTGTCTGGTCTCCTGGAGGTGATTCTCACTTGCCACAGGTGACCAGACAAGTAGCAATTTACAGGCTTTCCTGAGAAGATGACAAATGAATTCCTTGTTTATGTAGAAAGAGTAGCTGTGAGTTCTGAATGCTGAAACGCAGGTTTTGTTCTCCCATTATCATCATTCTTCTTTTAATTGTCTTTTATAATGCGTGAGCCACTACCTCAGTGGGATGAGTTTCCTCCTGTTGGAGACCAGCTGTGAAGGGACTTCCTTCATGGAAACAGGGGTCAGTGCCTGTGTCTTGTATCTTTACAAGTCCAGCTTCTTCTTTATTTTCACAGCCACATCCGAAGACGAAGTCAACATGTGGATCAAAGGGCTGAACTGGCTTGTGGCGGATACGCTAAAGGCTGCTACCCCATTGCAGACTGAAAGGTAAAACAAAAATTGGGAATAGGAAGGCAAATGTAGGTAGGTGGGTGTAGCATGGATTTCATTTAATCTTTATGTTGCCAACATAATCCTCTTTAAAATATCTTCTGAGACTGCATGTGTTAAAAGAAAAATCTGTAATGAGCACTTGTAATAAATAACGGCCGACATCCTGATAATGCTGTGTGCATGCAGCTAAAAAAAGTATGTGTGCAGAGATAATATCCCTGCTTCTGAAGCGTGGGTGGGCACGATTTTTGCCAGTCTTTTCTTCCCCAGAAGTGCTCTGTGGGACACGAAAAAATTACGTCCTCAAGGATCGTCAGGGACGTAAATTTGCACTGCACAGAAGGCTTTCAGGGGAAGAGAAGATTGGTGAAAATTGCATGGACATGCATACACCCTGTGTGCGAACCCCTGAGCTTCAGAAATGGGGACACTATTGCTTTTTTTTTTTAGCTGCCAAGACACTGTGTTAATCGGGATGTCAGCCAACAGATATTTATGTATAGACAGTTCACTTGCAGAATTATTGTGCTTCCAAGAGCAAACAATTTTATGTATTTATTTAACACAATAATAACTAAACATCATGTGGTGGAGAGAAAGAAGAGAGAGAATGAGGCATTCCCTCTGCCACCCTGTGCCCAAAAAAGCCCCATGAAGTTGGGATGGAACAGCAGAGCACAAAGTTCCACTGCTTTCACAGTGGTCAGCTCCTGCCAGCCACTATCCACCCCCCCCTTGAAATTTGCATTCCAAGGGGGAATAATGCTGGCCAGCAGAATTCAGTGCTGCTGCTGCCCATCAAAAAATGGCATTTTCAATTAAAAGAAAGAGGATACTGCCATTGCTGCCAGCACCGGCAGCAATGGTGTCCTGCTGCCCCCACATTGAAACCGCCAATGAACTTTGTCCATGACCCCTCCCCTGCAAAATTTGTCAAACGACCCCCTCCACATGCACTCATTTTTACCACCTGCAAAGGGGGTAGTGAAAATAGTTATAAGCATCTGCATGAGCTCTAAACGTTTCCTTCCTTAAAAAAAAATTTTTTTTTTAACATGGGATTTTAGGTAATGTTCTTGCATTCAATTCATTTCATTGCCTCCACTTTGGAGATATTGAAGTGATGGAACTGCTATGTAAATAACATTGTTGTTAATTTTACCTCTTGCAGCCAGCCTATTTTAAGACACCGCCTCCTCCTTTATTTCCCTTTCTATTCTCCAACATTGACCAAGGACTCCCCCTGGAGGCACCATGTGTGTCCTGAGTCTAAACGGCTTGTAGGAGGTAGTTTGGTGGCTAACTTGGTGCTGTGAAAGTTTCTCAGTGATGTATCCAAATGTGACCCATCTTGTTTCAAGGCCTTTGAGGTTGGCCTGGTAGAGGATTGGCAACTTTAGCTTCTTTTTTCTATGTGTTTGAACAGAATTTTAAGTTAGTTAATTACAGTACCGATTCAGTATATTGTACAATACTATAGAGATCTGAAACCTGGGGAAAGTGTCTAATTTAAAGAACATTTCTTTGTATCGAGTCATGTGTAATTAATATGCTAGACATATATGTGCCTAGTTATTCTTTGGTGAACTATAGATAATCTGTACTCTGAAAGTTCTGCAGAGCATAGGAGAGACTTGCATTTCATCACGTATTTACTTTCAGGTGGCTCCGAAAGCAGTTCTACTTTATTGATCGCAACAGAGAAGACAGGTAAATAAAGTGAAACATTGTTGTTTGCCATGTGGTTTTGTTTATCTGAATAATTAGTGAAATATGCAGAAAATATGTTTGAAATAGCCGTTCTCCTTTCCTGAAACTGTGAATTCACCTAGCTGAACCTGTTGAAAAACCAAGGCCAAAGTAATGACTATTGTGTTACTTTGGAAAAGGAGGAGGTATCTTCTTCTGTTGTTGGTTCTCAAGAGTGACCAAATCAGAAGCACTTTTAAATGGAGATAAAGCACTGGACATTTTTTTTAAGCTACCATAATACCATACTAAGTGCTCACCCTCTTAATGATAGCACAAAGATAAATACCCAGCCTTTGCTTAGATATGTGAAATTCCTGAAGTAGACAGGGTTGGCCTGCAAAATATGGTTATTAAGTGCATCAGAGTTGCTAAGTTAAGTCTGGAGATACATGATAGGTTTTAAGACGATTGAATGTGATGTGTGTGAGAGAGAGATATCTTGCTTTCTGCTCTCTGTGTGTGCATTTTTTGTCCTTCAGTTGCCTCTGGTCCAACAGGTTTTGCAGCGATTTTTCTTTTCTTATTTTCAGTGTTAGAAATACTTGCAGCAGCTGTTTGTTTGCTTATCTATCCATCTATCTATCTATCTATCTTCTATACCTCCCAAACTTTCGTCTCTGGGCAGTTAACATAAAAACAACTAAAACACATATAAAAGTTAAAACAATGCAACAATTTAAAAACAGCCATAAAATTCAAAACAGACAGTTTTTAAAAGCTGGGAAAGCTTGGGTGAAAAGATGAGTTTTCAGGTGTTCTTTAAAAATTGCCAGAGATGGGGAGGATCGTATCTCAGCAGGGAGTGCATTCCACAATCTCAGGGCAGTAACTGAGAAGGCCCGTCTCTGTGTAGCCACCAAACGAGTTGGTGGTAGCTGGAGACGGACCTCCTCTGATGACCTCAATGAGCGGTGTGGCTCGTGAAGAAGACGCTTTCTTAAATACCGAGGGCCTAAGCCATTTAGGGCTTTATAAGTTATAACTAGCACTTTGTATTTTTCTGGAAACCTATTGGCAGCCAGTGAAGCTCCATGAGCAGAGGAGTAATGTGGTCTCTCTGAGATGACCCAGAGACCAACCTGGCTGCCACATTCTGAACCAACTGGAGTTTCCAGACTACATACAAAGGCAGCCACATGTAGAGCGCATTACAGAAGTCAAGTCTGGAGGTTACCAACAAATGTACCACTGTTTTGAGTTCATTGATCTCGAGAAACGGGCGCAGCTTACGTAACAGCCGAAGCTGATAGAAAGCACCTCTGGCCACTGCCTCAACCTGAGAAATCAAGGAGAGGTGTGGATCCAGAAGTACTCCCAGACTACGAACCTGTTCCTTTTGGGGAAGTGTGACCCCATCTAGAACAAGGAGATCAAGATGGTCTCTGGAGTTCTGACCCTGCACAATAAGTACCTCCGTCTTATCTGGATTCAGTTTCAGTTTATTCTCCCTCATCTAGCCCATTACTGCCTCCAGGCAGGCATTTAAAGAAGATATGCCATCTCCTGAAGAAGTTGGCATGGAGAAGTAGATCTGGGTGTCATCAATGTACTGGTAACACCCGGCTCCAAATCCCCTGATGATCTCTCCCAGCGGTTTCATGTAGATGTTAAAAAGCATTGGAGAAAGTACGGAGCCCTGAGGGACGCCATACTTAAGCTCAGATCTCGAAGAACAACAGTCTCCAATCAACACTGTTTGGAATCTGTCCGAGAGGTAGGAGCGGAACACTGTAAAACAGTGCCTCTACTCCCAACACTCTCAGACGTTCCAGGAGGATACTATGGTCGATAGTATCGAAAACTGCCAAGAGATCCAAAAGGACCAACAGAGTCACACTTCCTCTGTCAATTGCCAATTGGAGATCATCCATCAGGCCGACCAAGGCAGTCTCCACCCTGTAAGCCCGCCTGAAAACCAGTTTGAAATGGGTCTAGATAATCAGTTTCCTCCAAGACCGCCTGGAGCTGAGGCCACCACCCTCTCAATTACCTTGCCCATCCATGGGAGGTTGGAAACAGGCTTATAATTGCTCAACTCTGAGGGAGTTCACAGACTTCGCAGGCTTCTTTAGAAGAGGTCGAATGATTGCTTCCTTAAGACAAGGAGCCATCCTGCCCTCCCTCAGAGAAGCATTTATGATTTCCACAAGGCTGTCTACAACAGCCTCCCTGCTAGATAGAATAAGCCATGTTGGACAAGGACAAGAGAACAAGTGGTAGGCCTCACTGATCCAAGCAGCTTGTCCACTTCCTCAGGAGTCAAAGAGGCAAAGTGGAATTATGAGAGGCAAAGTGGAATGAATGTATACCCCCTCATTCAAACCATCTTCAGTTTTCTAGGGGAGTTTAAAAAAATCCTTTTAGTTAATTACTAGTCTCAAATTTGACATCGGAGAAATCCTTTATAAAAGGATGTCTATCATTTACACAATCATTGGGCATGATTCAGAAGCTTGTGTCCACAATGGAGTTTTTCTAAGGAATTATTCTTCAGGCAGCCCCCACAACAATAACACCCCCTCTTGTTTCGCTTTTTAAACTCTTCCAAATTTATAACCGTTGGTAGCAGGCTTCTGCAGGGGGGAACTTCTAGCTTGTGTGTGCGTGCGTTGTGTGCTACTCTGAATTGCAACCTGTATTTACTTTATTCTATTTCAAGTACAAAGTTCACTCGTAAATGTGGTTTGCCTGCTATTACTTTAAACTGTGTGTGATCCCTAACCTGCAAACAACATCCGAGTACTTTATCATTCCTATGTCAATTGTTCACGTGTGAGCTCTGTTAGGTGGGTAGCTGCTATTGCTGTTTTGCAGGTGTGGCACTGAAGTTGAGAATTGTGACTTGCTTAAGGCTACTTTCTGAGTTCATGATAAAACAAGAATCTAAACCAGGCCTGCTCAACTGAGCCTGCCCCCCAGCTGTTTTTGGACTACAACTCCCATAATCCCCAGCCACAGTGGCCAATAGCTAGGGATTGTGGGAGTTGTAGGCCAACGTCTGTAGGACGTTGCCGAAATTGAGCAGCACTGATGGACCTAAGGTCTAGTATTCTCTTATTTGTGCCACACCAAACAGGATTACTGTCATCAAAATACATGTAGATTCTACGGGTAATGAATAAGAGGGAAAGGGCTTTTATATTTAAACAAAGTATTTAGTTTAGTTAGTATCCTAAGCTAAGAGTTTAGGACGAACCCCTTTCCTCTTCCCATTGTTCAGCCTAAACATATGACTGGCCAGCTTGCAAGTTGGGGACCTGGCTGAATCTGCCTGAAGCTTAGGTGTTCCATTTTGATCAAGGCTGTTGCTGGAAGTATGGCCAGTGGTCAGAAATATCGGTTGAGATCCAAGGCTAGCCGCTGAATCAGGCTGGGGCATCCATCTTGATTTCAGTTCCCAGGCTGAAACAATTGTTCTGCTCAAGAAGGGGTGAACTTTGTTTTCCACAGAACTAGTCTATAGTGCACCAAATAGGGAGCTGAAAACAAAAGAAACAAGACAAAAGTCAATGTAGGGAAGCAGGAGCGGCAGAAGGGAGTTGCAGGCAATGAAGCATGGGATGCCTGTGCAAGGCTGGTTGTTTCCTGGAGTTGGGAGACTGTAGATTCCCCAGCCAATCAGAAGCATATTCTCAAAGCCAGTCAGAATCTGTTTGAAGAAGCTGTGGAAGCTAGGGTGTTCCTTTTCTTCTTTTCTTTTTGTTAAACTTCCTGTTTTATTGAGTATTTTTTAATGCAAACAAGAAAAACAAAATGTAGACCTTTCCCACCAGCCCCATTGCTCACTCTTTGAAACTTGACACTTCCAGATTCGTTAGTATGTGTAGCAGGTTTGTTTAAGACACTTAATATAAACATAGAAAGGTCGCTCACACAATCATTTTTCCTGCGGCTGGAGGGGAAGGCAGGAGAAGTCCTACCTTCCCATGCATGACCTGCGGTGTCTAGCAAACCATGCCGCGCTCATGCCCACACGATCACTGCTGTGGCAAGCAGCGCAGCTTTCTGGAGGGATGAAGCCTGGCCTCCAGGAATCCCACAATGCACCTCACTTGTGCAGTGCATTGTAGACATACTAGAGGCTGGGTCGTTCCTTCCCCCAGCCACTATGGCTGGCGGCAGCCCCAGAGAAGCTGCCAACAACCCGACCGCACACACGGCTGGGCGGTGGGCAGTGGTCCCTCTAATTTTTTTTCATTTCTGTGCGGAATGAGTTTTGTTCTGGGCGGCAGTATCATGGCTGTGCATTCAGAATGGGGCCTTCCTGATTCAACCTGAGCGGGATCTAAAATGAACTGAGTGGACATCCAAAAACTTGTGAGAGTGCGCACGTGCACACGCATTAGAGGGAACAGTGGCGGTGGTGTAGGAGGGCGTGGGTGCCCCTTCCTACCTCGCTTTTAGCCCAGGTTTAGAACCTGAGCTACCTGGCTGAGGAGCACCGGGATTGGGACCAATCATGGCAGTTCTCATGAGCAGCTCTACATGGGTAGAGCCAGCGTGGTGTAGTGGTTAGAGTGCTGGACTAGGACCAGGGAGACCCAAGTTCAAATCCCCATTCAGCCATGATACTTGCTAGGTGACTCTGGGCCAGTCACTTCTCTCTCAGCCTAACCTACTTCACAGGGTTGTTGTGAGGAGAAACTTAAGTATGTAGTACACTGCTCTTGGCTCCTTGGAGGAAGAGCGGTATATAAATGTATGTATGTATGGATGGATAAATAAATAAATAACCTACCTACCTACCTCATAGTTTGGTAAATGTTTGGCTTATTCCAGTTCACAGGTTTAGGTTCCCAGCAGGGTTCTCTCTAATTTTTTTTCAGTTGCATGCAGAATGAGTTTTGTTCTGGGTGGCAGTATCAAAGCAGTGTGGTGTGCACAAGCATTCGGGGTGGGGTGGGGGTGGGGGCTTCCTGATTCAAACTGAGCAGGATTTAAAATTAACTGAGCGGACATTAAAAAAAATACACATGTGCACACGCCTTAGGGGAACGCTGGTTCACAGTAAGTAATCACTGCCTACCACCAGTCTTCCAAGAAGTGGTCCTCCTTTGCTAGGTTTGAATTTGCTCTGTTAACTTGTCTATTATCAGTGGATCCCAAAAAATATCCCATCTTTTTTTGTTGGTGGGTCAACACATTTCCACTCTTGTGATATGGCTAGGCATGCCTCTGTCAAGAGACTATGGATTAATTTCTTTGCAAAACAGTTTGTGTTGATTGATACAACTCCATAGCATTGCTAATGGATGAAGGTGTAGATTGCATTTTCTACTTCACTTAATGTTGGTTCTGATCATTTCCCAAAATAGTTGCATTTTGGCCCCAGTTCACCTGGAATTCCCATTCTACGATTAGAAACGGGGGTGTTTCTATTATTGTCTGAGCAATCTGAGGTGGCTGAGTGAGAAGATTTTGACCCCTTGTTCTGAAGGACCTGACATCTGGTCCCAGTATATGACACGGCAGTGGAGCAGTTTGCTCACCCCAGGCAACCTCTCATTAGTTCAAAGAGGGAACTGCACTTTATGGCTGCAACCTTAAGGATCCATGAATGCAAACTGCTTTGGCACAGAGACACATTGCACCCAAGGAAATAAATTGTGCTGTCCATTTGCTGACATATTTTGAAGAGATTGAGATGTTCCGTTTTCCAACATTTGCTGTGTGCCTTGTAGCCTGTCCTTCCATCTTAGTGTCCTCTTCTATTATTGCTAGGTTTTTCTCCCTCTCAACACAGGTCTCCTTTAATGATATTAAGAGAGTACGTTAACCTTTCAATATCGATTTTTTTTTAATGCACTCTTCCCCTGGAGAGATTAAATGTTTTAACTATTAGCATTGAACACAGAAATACGAGAGGGAGGAAGAAGGGCACTGCCATACATCTAGTAGAGTCTGATTTCAGTAAGAAATCTTCCCAGTGGTTCTGTCTTAATGCTTGTGTTTTGCCTAACCATAAATACTGCCTTTGCTGCAATGGAAAGTGAGCACCTGAAGGATTTAGTAGTGCGCAGGATCACTTGGTTTGGTATCTCCAGTAAAACCTTTTTGCATGAAGAGTGGGTTGTGTTCTTTCTCCAGAGATGTGTTGCCATTTCAGTGAGAAGAGGTTTTTTTACTGCTTGTAAATGCCAGAACTGTATGCAGCTCTTTGAAAAGATTAATTTCTTAGGGAAGCAAGCTCTTCACGAGTTGTTATCCAGTTCCAGGAGAAGCTTTTGAATAGGGTTGCTGATAGGGCTGTTCACATGACCATAAGACTGGTCGGACAAGCATCCTACCCAGCTTTGGGAGCTGTGTGTACTCCTGATTTTTGATCATGTGTACGTAAAAACTTGTACATGATCGTCTGTGATACTTGTGCTAGTTAGAATGGCACCATCCTACCCAGCACCTGTACCTAGTTGTTTAATGCGGTAGGAAGAAAAGCCATCCTACCCAGCACAAGACTCACATATGATCACTTGATCACTCCCTCCTCCTCCTCCCTAGGTTTTTACTTGCACATGATCAAAAGTCGGAAGCATGTACAGTTCCTGAAGTTGAGTAAGATGCTTGTCCTACCCACGTTATGGTAGTGTGAACAGCCCTACTGCCTCCTCTACTTTCATCCTGAAGCAGTGATTTTTTTCCAGCTGCATTCCAAGGAACCCTGGTGTTATTGGAGGTCCTTCAATGAGAAGACCCTTGCTGGTGGAACGTTTTAGGCAACTTGTCCATCATAAGAACATAAGAACAGCCCTGCTGGATCAGGCCCAAGACCCATCTAGTCCAGCATCCTGTTTCACACAGTGGCCCACCAGATGCTGCTGGAAGCCACAGACAGGAGTTGAGGGCGTGCCCTCTCACCTGCCATTTCTACCCTGCAACTGGTACTCAGAGGCACCCTGCCATTGAGGCTGGAGGTGGCCCACAGCCCTCCGACTAGTAGCCATTGATACACCTCTCCTCCATGAAGTCATCCATACCCCTATTAAAGCCATCCAGGTTGCTGGCTGTCACCACATCCTGTGGCAGAGAGTTCCACAAGTGGATCACGCGTTGTGTGAAAAAGTACTTCCGTTTGTTGGTCCTAGACCTCCTGGCAATCAATTTCATGGAGTGACCCCTGGTTCTAGTGTTGTGTGAGAGGGAAAAGAATCTCTCTCTTCACTTTCTCCACACCATGCATGATTTTATAGACCTCTATCATGTCTCCCCGCAGTCGTCTTTTTTCTAAACTAAAAAGCCCCAGGTGTTGTAGTCTTGCCTCATAAGAAAGGTGCTCTAGGCCCCTGATCATCTTGCTTGCCCTCTTCTGTACCTTCTCCAGTTCAACAATGTCCTTTTTAAGATGTGGTGACCAGAATTGTACGCAGTACTCCAAGTGTGGTCGCACCATAGTTTTGTATAAGGGCATTATAATGTTAGCCGTTTTATTTTCAATCCCCTTTCTAATGGTCCCTAGCATGGAATTGGCCTTTTTCACCGCTGCCGCACATTGAGTCGACACTTTCAACGAGCTGTCCACCACAACCCCAAGATCCCTGTCCTGGTCCGTCACCGACAGCTCGGATCCCATCAGCATATACTTGAAGTTGGGGTTTTTTGTCCCAATGTGCATCATTTTACACTTGCTAACATTGAACCACATTTGCCATTTTGTCACCCACTCCCCCAGTTTGGAGAGATCCTTTTGGAGCTGCTCACAATCCTTTTTGGATTTCACTACCCGGAAGAGTTTGGTATCATCTGCAAATTTGGCCACTTCGCTGCTTACCTCTGCTTCTAGATCATTTATGAATAAATTAAAAAGCACGGGTCCCAGAACAGATCCCTGGGGGACCCCACTTCTTACTTCCCTCCATTGTGAAAACTCTCCATTTATACCTACCCTCTGTTTCCTGTCTTTCAACCAGTTAGCAATCCACACATGTACTTGTCCTCTTATCCCATGACCGCTAAGTTTCCTCAGGAGTCTTTGATGAGGAACTTTGTCAAAAGCTTTTTGGAAGTCCAGGTATATTACGTCAACTGGATCACCTTGATCCACACACTCGTTGACACTCTCAAAGAACTCCAAAAGGTTTGTGAGGCAAGATTTACCTTTGCGGAAGCCATGCTGGCTCACTCCCAGCAGGGCCTGTTCTTCTAGGTGCTTTACAATTTTATCCTTGAGGATGCTTTCCATCAATTTGCCTGGAACGGACGTTAGGCTAACTGGCCTGTAATTTCCCGGATCGCCCCTGGATCCCTTCTTGAAAATCGGTGTTACATTTGCTATTCTCCAGTCCTCTGGTACAGAGCCCAGTTTCAGGGATAAGTTAAATATTTTAGCAAGGAGGTCGGCAATTTGACATTTGAGTTCTTTGAGGACTCTTGGATGGATGCCATCCAGCCCTGGTGATTTGTTAGCTTTCAGTTTTTCCAGACAGTTTAGAACATCATCCCTTGTCACTTCTATCTGACTCAGCTCTCTGGCCTCCATCCCTAAAAAGCCTGGTTCAGGAACAGGTATATGCTCAGTATCCTCTGCCATGAAGACAGATGCAAAGAACTCATTCAGCTTCTCTGCAACCTCCATATCCTCCTTAATAATCCCTTTCACTCCCTCATTGTCTAATGGTCCAACCATCTCCCTGGCAGGTTTCCTGCTTCTGATGTACTTAAAGAAGTTTTTGTTATTCCCCTTGATACTTTTGGCTAAATGTTCCTCAAACTCTCTTTTTGCCTCCCTTATTGTCACCTTGCATTTCTTTTGCCAGAGTTTGTTTTCTTTTCTGTTCTCTTCCTTTGGACAGGCCTTCCAATTTTCGAAGGAAGTCTTCTTCCCTTTTATGGCTTCCTTGACGGTACCCGTTAGCCATGCTGGCATCCTCCTGGACTTAGTGGTACCTTTCCTCCTTTTGGGTATACAGTCTAACTGGGCTTCTAGTATTGTGGTTTTGAGTAAACTCCATGCACTCTGGAGCAAAGTGACTCTCCTGATTTCCCCCCTCAGCTTTCTTTTCACCATACTCTTCATTTTGGAGAAGTTTCCTCTTCTGATATTCAAAATGTCTGTGTTAGACATCCTTGGTGATTCTCTCCCTGCATGTATGCTGAATTTGATGGCACTGTGATCACTGTTCCCTAAAGGGTCGATGACACTGACGTCACGCACCAGATCCTGGGTGTCACTCAGAATTAGATCCAAGGTCGCCTTCTCTCTGGTCGGTTCCATGACCAACTGTTCTAGGGCACAGTCATTTAGCGTATCTAGAAATTTGACCTCTTTGTCCTGACTTGAATGTGAATTTACCCAGTCTATGTGTGGGTAGTTGAAATCACACATTATTACAGCCCTGCCTCTCCTTGATGCCTCCCTGATTTCCTCCTGCAACTCCCAGTCACTGTTGGCATTATGATCCAGAGGGCGATAGCACGTCCCCAGTAGCACATTCCCTTTCCGGCCTTGTAGAGTCACCCACAGGGTTTCTGTGGAGGACTGCATTCCACCTAGGTTTTCTAGCTTTTTAGATTCTATCCCTTCTTTAACATACAGTGCTACCCCTCCTCCAAGGCGCCCCCCCCTGTCCTTTCTATAGAGTTTATACCCAGGGATAACAGTGTCCCACTGGTTCTCACTGTTCCACCATGTTTCTGTTATGCCCACTATATCTATTTCTGCGTTAGCAACCAAGCACTCCAGCTCACCCATCTTGGCTCGGAGACTTCTGGCATTGGCATACAAGCACCTATACACTGAATCTCTCCCCTGATGTATGCTATTCTTTTGACTCTTTGACCTGCTGGCACAGGCTCCCGTCTGCTCTTTATGCGGTTATGCTCTGTCCCCTTCTGTTTTATTTGAATTCTTTGCAGCCTCACACTTTAAAGGATGGCTTTTGCCAAATGGGATACTGCCCAGCTCCCATCGGCTGTTCCCCAGGTGTCATTTTAAAAGCTGCTCTGCAACCTTTTTGATTTTAAGCGCCAGCAGTCTGGTTCCATCTTGGTTCAAGTGCAGCCCGTGCCTTTTGTACAGGCCTTGCTTGCCCCAAAATGTATTCCATGTATGTATCCCATGGGGATCCCATGGGGCAAATAGTCATACATGTGGCACTCTGTGCAATACACTGGGAAGTGCCCCTTCCCCTGCTGACCTTCTCTCTTCATACTGTTTTTGTTGGCTGTTTACAGTATTTAGGGAGCTTATTTTCCATTTATTAGATAGTTTATTAGAAGGATAGGTCTCAGCTGTAATGGTCAGCTATTTAAATGTCCAAACAGCCTTTCCCAAGAATATGAGGGATACGAGGGAGGGATATGTACTTACGTTCTCTTCTCCACCAGGCTCCTTGTGATCGCAGGGGCTTGTTCCAGGCTCCCCCCGCACACTTCCCGCTAAATTCCTGCAAAACTCCGACGTCCTGTTTGCTATCCCTGTTCGCTATTCTCTTGGGCCTTCACCTCATATGTAGAGTAGCCTTCCAACTGTCACACAGGATGTGAGTCAAAGGAAAGGAATGTGGGTCTCTCCCAGCCCTAGCTGACTCCACCCCCTCCAAGCAGCCTCTAAGTAAACACTGGAGTTAGGTAAGAACTCCTAGCCCTGTGATATCTTAACCCTAACAAGTAACCCTAACAAGTAACACACACACAGAGATAGAGAGACTAAGACCTACCCCTTAAAGAGAAACAGCCCCTGCAAAACTCTACTCTTCCTGTTAGTTTGTTTGAAGGGGAAAAGGCTAGATGTTTAGAAAGGCTTGCTCACCTTCTCAGCTGTGTCTGCTCTTCCCAGAGTAGCCTTCCAATCATGACTGATGTTCACTCGCAAAGTGTGTTAATCTGTTGTATCTTGATGATAGAACTCAGAATCCACGTAGGTGTTGGTAGCTTAAGTGGTTTTATTCACAAGCTTCTACACAGCCCTTGGCAGAACTCCTAATACAGACTTGCTGCATGATTTCCCCTGTGCCATTGGAAGAAAAAGGGAGGAGGGTGGCGAGCAGTCTGCAGCTGGGTATATATACGGGGACAGTGCACAGTTAATTCACTGTACCCAAATACAGCACATCTCCTGTGCAAACAGGAGAGAGGTATCGTATTGCTGGCAATGGCTCTGCTCACACTGACATCAGATTGCAACACAGCCCTTCCATTCTTTGGGCTGGGAATGCAGCCGTTCCCTGTCCTGATCTCCCATCGCAAAACCACATGAGGGCATTTAGGTGTGTCCTAAGGTGTACTCTGAGGTTTCACAAGGTAACAGCTAAGCCCAGCAGGCCTGGTAAGAAGTGGTGGTGCTAGTGGTGATGATAAGTACCCTGTGTGACCTGGACACATACCCTTCAGTGCATATTGTTCCTTAGCAATCCAGTGAATGTGGAAAGTGTTCTACAGCCTTGAAGGAAGGATGCTTCAGAGTGCAAACTTTGTCACCAATGCAGTGATATGTGAGAAGATGCCAGGGGCGTCACTAGGGGATGGCCTCATGGGGACAGGCCCTAAACGATTTGCTTAAGCCCCAGATCTCATCAGTCACCTCGCTCTTCTATAGCCTCTCCCAGAAAGAAAGTGTAGCAGTGGAGGCACCTTGTACAGAGCATGGGAGAGAGCTCCTAGGCTCACCTAGAACATAAAAACAGGCCTGCTGGATCAGGCCCAAGGCCTATCTAGTCCAGTATCCTTTCACACAGGATGGCCCACCAGATGCCTCTGAGAAGCCCACAGGTAAGAGGTGAGGACATGCCCTCCTGCTGTTGCTCCCCTGCAGCTAGTATCTAGAGGCATCTTGCCTTGGAGGCTGGAGGGGGCCTATAGCCACCAGATTAATAGTCATTGATACTGGACTTGTCCTCCATGAATTTGGCCAAGTCCCTTTGAAAGCCATCCAAGCTGGTGGCCATCACCACATCCTGTGGCAGAGAATTCCATAGATTTATTATGTGCTGTGTGAAAAAGAACTTCCTTTTGTCCTAAATTTCCCAACCAACAGTTGAAGAGGATGACCTGGTTCTAGTGTTGTGAGAGAGGGAGAAAAAAATTATCTCTGTCCACCCTCTCCATTCCATGCGTAATTTTATACACCTCGATCATGTCTCCCCTTAGTTGTCTCTTTTCCAAGGTAAAGAGCCCCAGATGTTGTATGCTCACCTCATAAGGAAAGTGCTCCAGGCCCCTGATCATCTGGTTGCCCTCTTCTGCACCTTTTCCAGTTCTACAATGTTTTTCTTAAGATATGGTGATCTACCTCTATGCTGTTTCCACCTTCATAGGTGCTGTATTATAATATTAGAGACTTTTTAAAAAAACCATATGTTATACTTTGGAGCGGGTATGATTGAGTATAATTATCAAAGAGGGGGCTGTGGGCACGATCTTTTTAGTAACTAGCAATGCCCTTGGAAGGTTCTGCACTAGGCAAAGTTGACTCGAACCACTTTTTAAAGGCAAAGGAGCCCTATTGTGTGCTGAATCTGGCAACTTTCAAGCTTGATCCCAGAAGTGAAACTGCTGCCTGTCTTTCCCCACCAAACAAACGAAAGTAGCATTTCCTTTACTTCCAGTGCCAGAGGCTGCCTGGCACCTCTGCTGCTTACTTGTCTCCTTTCTCCCTTGGGCAATCTCTCTTCCGATTTCCTGTCCTGGCAGAAGGCCACTTGGGTTGATCATTATTTTGACTAGGAACTGGGACAGAGGCAGCCTGCAACTTCAGAGCAACATGGCTACAAATAATGGGCAACATCTGTCAGAGAGGGAGGGGTACATTTTTGCATGATTTGCATATTGATGAGCTTGTATCACGACTTCAGGAGATTATCGCCACCTGCTTTCTGAATACTTGGCTCCAGGGACTCGCTTGCAAAGCAGAAAAATGCTAAGTGCTCTCAATGGATATAATAAGCCAGCCGAGTATGCTAAATGAGCCTTTGTCATTCATCCTTGTTTTTATGTGTCTTTAAAAAAAAATATTTGCAACTGAGTTTTCCTGTTTCCAGTGTCCCCAGTCTGAGAGGGAAGAAACAAAGATGCAACTGGCTGGCATGTTTAAAAAAGAGTCCTTGTTGTATGAGGAATAAATAGGCTTCTTTTTGTCCAAGAGGCATGAATGGTCAGATTACCAGAGTAAGGCTCTTGAAATCTGAATGGCAGTTATCTTCTTTATGTGTATATAGCCAGCTCTTTGTGGGAAATTCCAGCTACGCAGCTTGCCTTGGCAGATCAGGTGTGGTTTAAAAGGGGAGAGATGTAGATGTGGAGGCTGGAGCCAGTGGGGTGTAATGGCTGGAGTTTGTGGCTGCAGAGACCCACTGCAGACTCACTGCAAAGACCCACTTTCCAAATCCCTGTTTAGCCATGAAGCACACTGGGTAACCTTGGATCAGTCACTGAGCCTATTCCCACGATCACTGGAAAGCGGGCTAAAGGAGTCTAGCCGGCTTTCCAATGATCGTTGGAACCACCAGGCGAGCCCGGTGGCTCCAGGGCAGCTAGCCCGCCTAAATCCCCCCCCCCCTTGAATGAATGCTCCATTAACCTTGAGTTTTTTGCATGTGTGCCGCTGCGGCGCACGGTGATACATGAGTGGACCCCCGGCTGGGAGGCTACAAGCAGTCTCCCAGTCTCGGGAGTTCTACCAGAATGCTCCGCACGCTTGCAGGGGGCATCCTGGGACTTACGGGGGCCACATGGCCCCCTGATCCCTGCAGCCCCCGCTGGCTCCGTGACGGAGCCGGTAGTCATGTGGGCGGCCAATCCAACTGCCCAGGGCTGCAGTCCTGATCGTCTGCTGGGCGAGTGGGCTAGCATCTGCAAGATAAGGCTGGGAGAGACTCCTGCCTGCAATTTTGGAGAAGCCGCTGCCAGTCTGTATAAATGATGCTGAGCTAGATGGAGCAATGGCCTGGGCTCAGTATATGGCAGCTTCATCCTATGTCCCTGAAGTCAATGCAGCAAGAAACTTTAAAGCCAAAGCTTTAAATCCACATTTTGCTTTATTGCTGACAATTGTACATACAAATATATATATATATTGGGGCAGTTCCAACCGCGTATGAGTTAAAGCCAAGGTCAGAGGCACCGTCAGTGCCTAATTTGCATATTATGTAAATTGGCGTGAAAATAATGTTTGAGCAGAATAGTGACTGTATGTTTTGCTCCATAACTCCGTTTCGACAAGGGTTAGAACTTAGCTTCTGCCACCCCCTTCCTTCCTTCCTTTAAAAAAAAACAAAAAACGAAAGCTGGAATCTGGGTGGGCCAAGCAATCTGGGTGAGATGCTTAAAATCTGGGTGAAACCCGGAATTTCCGAGGGCATGGCAACTCTAGGGTCAGAGGACTTTTCCTCCAGCCTCCTTGAGCATCTGGGTTGGGTATAGCCGCTGGGCAGCAAGGATGTCTCCAGCCCAGCTCCTGCTTAGCAAATGAGCATGGACAGCTCCTCCAACCTTGGTTTTAACTCTCACATGATCGGCAAACAGCAGCATGCACAGCTCCCAAATTAGGGTAGGAGGCTTCTTCTACCCTAATCATGATAGCGTGAACTGCCCTTTTGGCTGATATCCCTCAGTGTAACCTACCTCATAGGGCTGCTGTGAGGATAAACGTAACCATGTATAGTGCTCTGGGCTCCTTGGAGGAAGAGTGGGGATATGTATGTAGTAAATGAATACTGGTATCTAATGAACAATTGAGGTCAGGCTTCTTATGAAATAAAACAAAAATGCATCCAGATCTAACTTCCTTCTCTGCCTTTATCTGATGCTTTCTTAATGTATATTTATACCTCTTTAGAGAAATCTCTCTTCCTGCAAGTAGTCAGTCTTCCTAATCTTTATATAATCATCACATTCATACCAACTGTTTCTTGTAAACTCCGCCATCCTCAAGCTTTCAGAAACCTCTTAACATTCTATTCCATTCCACTCTACCAATCGTGCCTGAGATCTCAAGCTCCACCTTCTGTTTCCATAACATTGACACAAGTTAATGTTAGCACTCTTCAGATGTTGTGAGCTCCATGGGCACTCACACTTGCAGTGGCAAAAGTGGGAAGCGGAGGTCCTGCCCCGCCGCTGTTACTCACCTCCTCCTGCTGGGTGCACACGCTTACGGCGCCATCTGTCTGAAAGGGGATGTGCCGTAAGCGTGTTCACCAGCAATTCTGTGAGTGCTAACTTGGATCGATCTAGCTGGCAGCGGCCCATGTTTATATTTTTTGGTGGGCTAATCCCACAGCAACCCCCTCCCACCACTGCCACCACGGCCCTGTTAATCACCACAGCTGCCCCAGCCGGTAGACAGTTGGCCATCAAAAGGTATAATGACGTCAATGCCCTGAGCCGGGCAGTGACATCATTCTACCATGTCATGGGAAGGAGAATGAGTAGGGCTTCCTCAGTGGAGGTGACAGATGGTGGCAAATGGTGGGGTGAAAGGGGCTCATGGGTCCTCTTCCCTAATGGGGCCCCTTGCAGCCTGTATTCCTTGCACACAGCCACACAAACGGTTTTTCACTCCTAGGCTGCTGGGTACTTGTTCCCCAAGGCACAATGGGTGTGTAGGAGACTGTTTCAAGTAAACCTGCAAGGTTTAGTTGCTAAATTAATCCACTAAAGTTGACCAGCAAGGCCATTTTTAACCTGTTGGGATAAGAGTTTAGAGCATGCTGCTATTATTATTTCTTGTTTACACAGTCAGACAGGTGTTATTGACTGGTTTGTTTTATCCAGACATCGAGTCCTTCCCAAGGACCTGGGATGGCTGGATTTTATTGTCAATTGTTATAGATATCGTCGCAGAATATAGGCTGTTCCCAGTAAAGCTGCTTTTTGTAATTGGCTGATGGTGATTTCTGTGGCCCCTATGGTGTTGAGGTGCTCTTCAAGGTCTTTTGGAACTGCACCCAGGGTGCCAATTACTAGGGGTGTGCAATTCGGGTTTTCGGTGATTCGGTTCGGGACCCGAACCGAATCACCCCCGTTCTGTTCTGTGCCCGAATCTGGGCTACCTGAATCACCCCTGATTCGGTTCGGATTAGGATTGAATCCGAATCGATTCGGGTAAGAAAAACGGGTCCCACGGGCAAAATAGTGGGGTGGGGTGGTAGTGCCCAATGGTTGGAGGCTACCACCCAAATTTCAGGGGAATTGGGCAAAGGGCTGATTTTGGGGGGATTTTTGAAGTTTTAGTGTCTTTGGGACAGTTTGGGGGCATAGCGTGGGATCTGGGCAAAAAGAGTGGGGTGGGGTGGTAGTGCCTAATGGGTGGAGGCTACCACCCCAATTTCAGAGTGATTGGGCAGAAGGCTGATTTTTGGGGAATTGTTGAAGTTTACGCGTCTTTAAGGTTTTTCCCCATAGAGAAGCATTGAGGTGTCAGCAAATGTATAGCTTCACGCGGGGGGCAAAGGGGTGGCCTAGAGCAGTGTGGGGTTGGTGGTAGTGCCAGGTAGGGTCAAGGAAGCTACCTGAATTTTTTCAAAGGATTTGGGCAGAGGGCTGAATTTTGGGGAATTGTTAAAGTTTACGTGTCTTTAAGGTTTTTCCTCATAGGGTATACATGGAGCTTTCAGCAGCCCCATAACTGCACTTGGGGGGTGCTGGGGTGGCCCAGAGTGAGTGGTAGTGTAGTGCACATAGGGTGCCAACCACCCCCATGGGTTTCTAACCCATGGGGTACAGGGTTCTGTTGTTTCAGAGGTATTTTGAGTGTGGATTCTATGATAGCTAATGAGATTTTCAATGAAACACCATGAATCCACTCTAATTTAGGCACTACCACCCCACCCCACCCTTTTTGCCCAGATCCCACGCTATGCCCCCGAACTGCCCCAAAGACACTAAAACCTCAAAATTTCCCCCCAAATCAGCCCTTTGCCCAATTCCCCTGAAATTTGGGTGGTAGCCTCCATCCATTAGGCACTACCACCCCACCCCACTATTTTGCCCCTGGGACCCGAAATTCGAGCTGACATCACATCAGACCTTTTTGCATTCAAATCAATGAAGGCAAAAAGGCAGGAAATTCAAAGAGACGTCATCCCGAATCACCTGAATTTTTCAGGCACGAATCAGGGGTGATTCGGCTCGGCCCCGAAAAATATCGGGGGACATCGGGGTGATTCGGTTCGGACCCGAATCACCCAAAATTGCTCGTTTCGGGCACAGATCAATCTGTGCCCGGATTTTTTTGCACATCCCTACCAGTTACCACTGGGATTACTTTGGTCTTTTTCTGCCACAGCCTTTCAATTTCCCTTTGTAGATCTTTGTATTTGGTGATTTTTTCTATTTCTTTATCTTCTGTTCTGCTATCCCCTGGTATTGCTATGTTGATTATTTTGACTTGTTTTTCTTTCTTCTCGACTACAGTTATATCTGGTGTATTGTGTGGCAGATGTTTGTCTGTTTGTAGTCGGAAGTCCCATAATATTTTTACATCTTCATTTTCTTCAACTTTTTCAATTTTATGGTCCCACCAGTTCTTGGCTACAGGTAGCTTGTACTTTTTGCAGATGTTCTAGTGTATCATCCCTGCTACCTTGTCATGCCTTTGTTTGTAGTCAGTCTGTGCGATCTTTTTACCACAGCTGATTAGGTGGTCCACGGTTTCATCTGCTTCTTTACAAAGGCGGCACTTGCTGTTTGTGGTTGATTTTTCGACTTTTGCTCTTATTGCATTTGTTCTTAGTGCCTGTTCTTGTGCAGCCAGTATTAAACCCTCTGTTTCTTTCTTCAAGTCGCCATTCTTAAGCCATTGCCAGGTCTTGGTGATGTCTGATTTTCCACTTATATTGTGCAAATATTGACCATGCAGTGGCTTATTTTTCCAATTTTCTGCTCAGTTCTTGACTTGTTCTTTCTTGTAGGCCTGCTTTGTTTCATTGGTGTTGAATAGTTTCGCGTTCTTGACCATTTGAAGTGCATCTTCTTCACTGTCCCTTATATATTCTTCAAGGCCTCTTTTCTCCTCCTCTACTGTTTGATGGACTTGCAGCATTCCTCTTCCACCTGAGCTGTGAGGGAGGTATAGCCTATCGACATCACTGCGGGGGTGCAGAGCATGATTGATGGTCATGATTTTCCTGGTCTTACGATCTAGCGTCTCTAGCTCTGCCTGGGTCCAGTCTATTATTCCTGCAGTGTATCTGATAACAGGTATAGCCCAGGTGTTTATGGCTTGTATGGTGTTCCCGCCATTGAGTTTGGACTTGAGGATTTTTCTAACTCTCCTGATGTATTCACTTCCAATTTTTCTTTTAACTTCAGTGTGTGCGATGCTATCAGCCTGGAGAATGCCCAAGTATTTGTAAGGTTCTTTTTCTTCCAAGTTCTTGATCTTGCTTCCATTGGGCAGTTCTATTCCTTCTGTTTTTGTTATTTTCCCTCTGTTCATTATTAATGCAGCACACTTGTCTAGTCCAAACTCCATTGCTATATCGCTACTGAATATACGGACGGTGTTTAGCAGTGATTCGATTTCTGACTGGGACTTTCCATACAACTTCAAATCGTCCATGTACAGCAGATGGTTGATTTTACTTGATGTTTGAGATGTTTGGTAACTGAGGCCTGTTTTGTTTAGTATTTGTGAAAGTGGGGTCATGGCGATTACAAACAATAGAGGGGATAGTGAGTCCCCTTGGGAAATGCCTCTTCTAATGCTTACCTGTCCAAGTGTCTCGCCATTGATTGTTAACTGTGTACTCCACATGCTCATTGCTTTTTAAAATAAATATCTGAATGTTTTTGCTGACACCAGTTGTTTCTAAACATTGTAGTATCCATGTGTGAGGCAATGAATCGAAGGCTTTCTTGTAGTCAATCCATGCAACACTTAGATTGGTTTTTCTTCTCTTGCAATTTTCTAAAATCATTTTGTCAATCAGCAGCTGGTCTTTTGTTCCTCTGGTGTTCGGGCAATTTCCTTTCTGTTCAACTGGAAGCTGTTTGTTAGTTAATAAGTGTTGCATCACTTCATCTGCTATTATTCCAGTTAATGAACATGGTTGGCAGACAGGTTATCGGTCTATAATTACTTGGAACTGCACCTTTTGCTGGGTCTTTCATCCTGAGATGAGTTTTCCCAGTTGTTAGCCATTGTTCAATATCACCGCCTTTCATAATGTGATTGAACTGTTTTGATAGTTGTTTATGAAGGCTTGTTAGGTGTTTAAGCCAAAAGCCATGCAATTCCTCGTCGCCTGGAGCAGTCCAATTTTTAATTTTCTTTGCTCTTTCACTTATTAATTCTGGTGTTATTATTAGATCTTGTTGGTTACATTTTTTGACCTCTTTCATCCAGCCTGCTTTTTTATTATAATCTATTGGATTGTCCCATAATTTCCCCCAGAATTGCACTGTTTCTTCTTTATTTGGTGTTTCTATGTTTCTTGTAGTTTCTCCTTCTATGCTTTGGTAGAAATGTCTCTGATGAACAGGCACGTTTAGGTAGAAACAGGCACGTTTGGGTAGAAACGTCTCTTTGGTAGAAACGTCTCGACTGGAATTGGAGATTCTGCCTGTGTTGTGTAGTTCTGGCTTCATATCTGCTAATCTTCTTTGACACTGCTGTTATTTGCTGCTTTATTATTTCCAGGACTTCTCTAATTTTCCTTGAATCTAGGTGGTATTTTTGGATCAGATAGTGTTTGGTGTTTTCATTCTTCAGCTTCTTGTCTTTCATGTCTTTCAATTTACTAGCATCTGATCTTAGCCTGGAGATTTTATTTTCTAATCTAATCTTCCATTTAGGTGATGTACTACTTTCTTTTTTTACAGGTCCATTGATCTTATATCCAAGCTCTTGTGTTGTTATTGTTGCTGCACTGTACATTAGTTGGTTTGTTTCTTGCAAATTATTGGTTGTTACTTCTGCAAGTGCAGCATTGACATCTTTTAATACCTGAGCAAGTTGTTTTTTGGCAACTGTTTTTAGAGCTGGAAGTCGAACCCTGGTGGTTGTTTGGTTCATGTGCTCAGCTATTTTTTGCTTTAGTTCTTGTTGCTTTTCTGTTAAACAGCATTTGGGTTTTTGAGGTGAAGGCAAAGGGGAGGTTGCCTGGTTTTGATTTTGAAACAGTTCAGCAACAGTGTTATCCTCTATTTCCAACACCTCCTCCACCTGCGCCTGAGCAGCTGCTTCAGTTGGTGGTAATTCTTCTTCCATATCTTGAGCCTGTGTTGCTCTTTGCAGTTCTTCCAGCTCAACTCCTGTGAATACTTTATTTCTTATTATGAATCTTCTCTGGTCTGCTAGCCTTTGTTCTGTTATTTCTGTATCTGGATGCTTCTCTTTCGAAATTTGGTACATTCTTTTAAAATAACCTCTTCTTGTTGGACTAGACTTGTAATAGCAGATCATTATTTCCTTGGCATTTTTCGTATATTTTTTTTCGGTTAAGCGACATTTCTTCCAGTAACTTTGCTGTCTCCAGCCCTGGTTGCTCAACTGAAGATCCTGAGTCCTGTTGCCCACTTGCCACCAGATGTCCAGGGACTCCAGCACCTGGCGCGGTCCTTGTTGACCCGGGCGACGACCGATCCGGTATAGATTTATTAAAGTTACGTCTCACCATATTGTTGATGGGAGAGGCACTCTTTGTCTGGCTCCTCTGGTGAGACCTGTCCAGTATGGTTGGACCTCTGGCATAGCTCTCACCTTCCTCAGAGCACGCAAGCCCCACAACCACGCCACTGTAGTGCCTTACTGGGGGTTGTTGTTGTTGTTATTGTTATTATTATTATTGGAGAATATTACTAGTAATGGAAAGAAATAATTAAGAGGGTCTACCTACCTAATGGTGCAGCAGGGAAATGACTTGACTAGCAAGCCAGAGGTTTCCGGTTTGAATCCCCGCTGGTATGTTTCCCAGACTATGGGAAACACCTATATCAGGCAGCAGCGATATAGGACGAGTCTAAAAAGCATCATCTCATACTGTGCGGGAGATGGCAATGGTAAACCCCTCCTGTATTCTACCAAAGAAAACCACAGGGCTCTGTAGTCACCAGGAGTTGACACCGACTCGACGGTACACTTTATCTTTACTACCAAGGAGTGGTAGCTTTTATTACTCGTAAGTTATCTTGTACTTCCTTTTAACATCTCAGGAAGGATCTCATATTGAGATTTCAGTAATAACACAAATATAGTTTAAGTTTGGTTAATCAGTGAAAAGGCAGATGGTTTGCAGGAGGACGTTGCTAGTGAACTCATGATTTAAAGGAACAGATTAGTAGCCCTTTTAAGTTTTCAAAAGCACTTACTGCCTTGGATCTCAGATAGCTTGCCAAGAGAATTGCACTGAATAGAAAAACAGCTAAAAATAAGATGGCTGTATTGTGCAGAGATGGCTTTACCATGTTTACCAGTGGTGACTGATCTAATATGTTTTGAGCTCTTCATCAGGGACATCTTTACAAAGAAATTCTGGAACAAACTGTAAATAATCACAAAATTAATTAAATCCAAAATTTATTTTTAAAATCCTGCATTAAAAATGAGCATGCATATTCCAGGTTTAAAATATTTTTGACGATTGATGTGCCTCAAAGACAGCAAACATTAACACAAAAAAAGAGAAAATAATTGTGTTTGAACAGACAGCTGTAATCCTGAATAACAAAAACTTGCCATCTGTTTCCCACAATTTGGTAAGCAGTATGAGGTGAAGATTGGTGAGGCCCCAGGACAGCAATAATTTAGGATGTCCCTCCGGATACATTAGAGTGACTAGAGCTGGAAGTGTACTTTTGCTTAAGTGCAGTGCTCTTTGCTGCTGCTTCTTTTCTTGCCAGCAGTCTATTCTTGCTTCTGGTCACGGAAGGGAGTGAGGAAGAAAACAATCCCAGGGTGCATCCAGCAGTCAGCCGCTTTTGCATGAATGGCAGCGGACTGCTGATGCTGCTGGCTTCCTTGCCTTGAACCAGTCTCTTCATGTGAGATCTATGGACGAATCATTTCTGAGCAAGGCTGTGCACTTTGAATAGGTGCACAGCATACATCTGTGGGGATGGAGTTGTAGCTCTGTGCAAGAGCATTTGCTTTGCATGCAGATGGTCCCAGGTTCCATTCCAGGCATTCCCAGGTAGGGCCAGGAAAGACCCCTGAATGAAGAGCCACTGCCGGTCAGTATAGACAGTACTGAGCTTGATGGACATAGGAAGCTGCCATATAGTAAGTCAGACCATTGGTCAATCTAGCTCATCAGCACAGACTGGCAGTGGCTTCTCCAAGGTTGCAGGCAGGAATCTCTCTCAGACCTACCTTGGAGAAGCCAGGGAAGGAACTTGGAACCTTCTGCTCTTCCCAGAGCGGCTCCATCCCCTGAGGGGAATATCTTACAGGGCTCACACTTCTAGTCTCCCATTCATATGTAACCAAGGCAGACCCTGCTTAGCTATGGGGACACGTCATGCTTGCTACCACAAGACCAGTGCTCCTCTCCAAAGATATGCTGTTCCCATACCGGGAGTCGATGGTCTGACCTGAGACCAATGGTCGGACCTGGAATAAGGCAGCTTTCTATAATGTAACCTGAATACAGTATGGAAAAGGCCCTCGTCTAAAACCTCAGAGAGCCACTACAAGTCAGTGTAGACAATACTGAGCTTAATTGACCAATGGTCTGGCTCAGTATAAGGCAACTTCCTGTTTCTAGTCTTATTTTAATAGTCATGGTTTCGTGAATCTTCAAGGTGAGGAGAGGGTCAAGGCTGGCATCCTTGTGGCAGCTGTCCTGATTCCCCATATTCAGCTGAACTTTTAATATTGGTTCTTCCCACACAGCAGATCTCTGCAGCAAACACTGTGGTTAAGGGCCAGTGACCAGAGTGTCAAGCTGTGAATGTTGGTTCAGCGGATTCCTAGTTTTTGCAAATGTTGAAGTGGCCATATGACCTCAACATCTCTTCATCTCTCAATCCACATTTGTCACAAGGTTGCATAAGCTACTTTTACCCTCTTTGTGGTGATGCAGAAAATGAGAGTTGAGTTGCTGGTGTGCTGGAGCAGCCATATAACTGCTTTGTTGTCTGGGTGCATTGAAAGGGCATTCAGCAGTCACCAGTTTGATAGTGTCAATTGGCTGTTGACAATGCTGAAAATCAGTTAAATGCAATTTCTCACACAGAACTCCCTCTAGTGCAAAGATGATAGCACTACGGGCTTTCCTTCTGCTTCAAACTTGAAGCAGGTTGAATGAACTTCTTTAAGACAGGAGAACAAATGTATATTTGAATCTCCTCAAACATAATGAGAAGACAGCCACAGTAAATTGTTTTACCTGGCCTTAACCTGAGAGGGGAAGAGAATGAATGGGGCCGCATGAACCACAGCATAGCTACTTGCCCCTGTGGGAGGAACAAGAGGGAATTACGATATTAGTAGGGGTGGGGGAAGTGAGAGCCCATGAATCTGGAAAGATTTTTCTAACTGATGAAGGACTGCACGTGTGATTAAATATAAAATATCCAGTCTAAGGTTAATTTATTATGAAGAAAATGCATAAATGTAGCTTTACAAACTGAAAACGCTTCTTCAGAGACTACTACATTATAGAAGTCCGAAGACAGAAGATCATTGAAAAGAAAAGAAAAAGCCTCCTGGAGACCAAAACTTAAAACAAAACAAAACACCCCAAAACCTCTCGAAACATGTTGGGTCACGTGTTTTAGAATAGGAATATAAGCAATCCTTTATAGCACCTGTGGATATTTTCCTCTTCTGTATGTTGTCAGCTTGGCAGGGGGTAAGGGGAGCAATCAAGTACTAGCGCTCAGATGTTCTGTGCGGGTTAAGCTAGTGTAAATATATTGTGTGGGGCAGGGGGCAGTTCATTCAAATAATAATTAGACTGACATGGGTTGTGGTCATTGCAGCATGGTTCTTGTAATAGTTAAGGTTTCTTATGGTTTGTTTGTTTGTTTGTTTACATTTATATCCCGCTCTTCCTCCAAGGAGCCCAGAGTGGTGTACTACATACTTGAGTTTCTCCCTTGGTTGATGGTTTAAGGATGCTAAGGGGAAATGTTGATGCAAGATTCCAAGGGTTGGCTGGTGATTTGCTTCCAGTGTTGCCTGATCCATTCAATAACAGAGGAATGAAATGTTTTGCTGTATTAGAGCAGTGTCTGTCTAGTCAGGTGTTTCATTTCCAACTAGATGCTTCTGTAAGTTCACATGTATGAAGGTGCTGGCTCTCCACTGTTGGATTTAGTGCGAGCATCATCCCATGCTTAAAAAGAAGCATTTCTTTACTGGATATTATCTGGCTAAAAGTAGACAAAATATAAAAAGGAAGGCTCTGAATTCTTCCTGGAGCCGTGTTGGAAACCCCTGGCGTAATGCAATCTTCTTATTCAGACTATACAGTGGAAACATCAAGTGTCAATGCGAATGTAGGCAACATTTGATCAGTCTTTTACATTTGTGCAAATGCAGCCTCCATATGATCACTCTAAACAAGAGGTTATCAGTTGTTCCGTTGCATGGCTGTTAGCCATGACAGCTACATGGAACTCTCGTGTTCAGAATCAACTTGTTTATTTTCCATAATCATATTATAACAGAGAAATAAAATGCATGGATTGTAAACAAGCAGTGGCCAACATCCAGGCTCATGCTGTGCTTGTGCAATAACCTTGCTGCGCAAAGTTGCAGGGATGTGCAAAGTTGTGCTCTGGCACAGAAGTTGCCTGCAAAACATACGCGGAAGCTGGTGGTACATAGCACTGATTGGCTAGTAGCCATGATATTATCAAGAAATCCCCCTCCCCAAACAACATAGCTAAACTCTTCCCCCAAGCAGCTTTGTACTTTATTTTTTAAAAAAGTTTTCTTTTGTATTAATAAGGTAGCAAATAGATACAAGTGACTGCAGTGGTTTAAAAAGCGATATTAAAAATGTAAACAGCCTGGCTAAAGCATGGGTAGAGGGTCAAGAGGCTAAGTCATTTGCTAGTACATGCGTCTGTCATTTTGGTTGCAAAGCTGGGCTCACCCAGTGGCTGAGGGCCGTGGGCTGAACTGTCTATCTCGCTATGCTGTTCCCCACCAATGGATCGCTGGTTTGAAGCTGACATGTCCACTGTAGAACTCAAGGGAGGAGAGAGGATGGTAAAAAAAACCCTTCCTCTGCTCCTGGCTGTCTGCTGCAGCTCAGCATACTTTCCCCTCAGCCTGTCTGGCAGGCTTCAGAAAATTAGAACTGAGTACTCCCTTTGAAATTAATGGGACAACTAAACTTATCCCATTAATTTCAATGAAAGTACTCATGAATAATTTAGTCTCGATGTAAGCAAGTGACTGGAGTAGCCTGTCTCATAACTTGTAACATTTAAGTGTGTGTACACATAGACACACAATCTCTAGGTGGTATCTGAGCTGCAGGTTTGCAACAGACGGGGTACACTTGTTAACGTAGGTTGGAAACCCCGGCCCTATGCCACTGAATTTGCAGCTGTTCTTGGAATCCCTATGCACTGGGGGGAAGAGAGAGCCTGAAGTCATGCCTCCTATCAGTGGTTACAGTGTGGAGAACGGATTAGTGACCATTGGTCCTTTGTTCAGCCTTTCTCTTCCCCTTCCCCCTTCTTGGAATGCAGACACTCTCTTCTCACCCACTGAGATCTGGAAGTAATAAATGGGTAGTTACTGGGTTCCATTTCCTGACCTAATGACTGCAGCTAATCCTCCAACTGCAAGGTTGTCTGTCTGCAACATGCATCTCTCAGGAGTTCAGCTGGGGAGGATTTTTAACTGGATTAAGTCCCGTGCTTTCCTGTTCTGCTGAGGAGGGAGTCTCTGTTCCTGGGGAGAGGAAACCATTGCTTCTAAGTCGCCAAGAGCACATGCCAGCAAATCATCATCTGAAATTGATTTGCCTGGGTTTCATCAGTCATCATTTGGCTGACTTAAATTGTAGTGAATCATTAGACATGGGTTGCTCCTCTCAACAGCAGATTGCTCTGTGGAAGAGAGAATCCCTAGATAAATGGAAACCATAGCTAAGTAGCAGGTGGGTGAGCTCTGGATGTTGAAAATGCTCATTAATTGAACTTCTGTATGCTGATCCAGAGGTTTGAGGTGGTGCACAAAAACATAAATGTGACACTTCTCTAGTGTAGGAGCAGTATGTTCATGCTCTGCTCTGAATCTTTGGCAGCCATTTGTGCAGTGCCGTTTAAATAGTCGTCATGCATATGCTTTTGATTGTTAAGTAGAGTAAGGCTGGGAAAAGGTTAGCATGGATGTTCATCCAGCACAGCCCTTGAACTTCTTCATACTTGTGACCTTCATGAAATCCTTTCTGCATCAACTCCTCTGTGGAAGCACTGCTGAATGTCTGCCACAGCACCCTTATGCATTGAAGAAGATTCTGATGCGTAGTTGAAAGGGAGTGTGGTGTAGTGGTTAGAATGTTGGTCTAGGACTAGGGATCATTCAGGCTCAAACCCCAACTCTGCCATGACGGTCACTGGGTGACCATGGACCAGCCTCCCTCTTTCAGCCAAGCCTATCTTGTACTTATGGAGGATAAAAGTGGGCTAAGAACCATGCATGCTGATCTGAGATCCTTGGAGGAAGAATGGAACATAAATATGTTCACTAGCTAGCATGCAGGTCACTAGCTAGGCCTGTCTGGCTGCCTGATTAGACAGTCAAAATCAGAATATACTAAATATTTTCCTGTGGGAAGTCAGTCTACCATTAATGATCTTCTCACTGAAAAACCCTGATAGGTTTCCAACAAACAGAGCCAGAAAACCATGGCTTAGACCCACGGAAGCTGGTCTTGTGGTAGTAAGCATGACTTGTCCCCTTAGCTAAGCAAGGTCCACCCTGGTTGCATATGAATGGGAGACGTGATGTGTGAGCACTGTAAGATATTCCCCTCAGGGGATGGAGCCGTTCTGGGAAGAGCAGAAGGTTTCAAGTTCCCTCCCTGGCAGAATCTCCCAAGATCGGACTGAGAGAGATTGCCTGCAACCTTGGAGAAGCTACTGCCAGTCTGTGAAGACAATAATGAGCTAGATAGACCAATGGTCTGACTTGGTATATGGCAGCTTCCTATGTTCCTATGGAAATGTCGAACAGTAGCTCCAGGCAGCATTCCCAGGGCCTCTTTCCCAAAAGCAACCAAATCAGTTCTGCCAGAATGGCTTCTGCCACAACAGGTGGGGAATGTCTTATTACAGTGCACTTTTGCTCAACACTTATTGAACAGAAGCCATTTCCCAAACAGTTTCTGAATACTGTCCAAAAGGTGCCAGGAAAGCAAACAGACCTGTTTTTCTGAAGCTGTTTGGAAAGACTCTTTTGAAATGGTTTCCGTTTGCTGCTTGGAAAAGATGTGCAGAAGTAAAAGCAGTCTTCCCTTCCAAGCAGTACCTTGCAGAACTGCCAGCTTTAAAGCTCTCTGTGCCTTGTAATTTTTTGAAATGCTTGAAGATAGTCGCCTCTTCTGCTAGTCCATTGCTGGCTTTGATCTACATGCTTCCATTTGTCAAATTGCCTTTTATTGGATTTGATATGGATGTTATATATTTTTGCATTGATTTGGTTTATTTAGTAGCTGTCCTTCAGCAGTGCTCCCAGGGGTGGCATATGATTGAAAGTATAAAGCAATACAATTGCATAAAATGCAACACAGCAATAAAGGTATGGAGAAACAGCAGCATCGGCCAATTAAAAATTGGCTGAACTATAGAACAAGCATTAAAAACAATTGTATGAGATGCTGAAATGCATGGACAAATAAAAGAAGCCTTTGGTGCTGGGAAAACATCAAAATAGGTCCCAGGCAAGCTTTTCTGGGGAGCATGTTCTGAATATGGAGCGCCAACCTATCTCGAGTCAACACCTGCCTAATCGCAGGTTATCGCCTAATCACAGGAGAGCCTCTGATGAAGGTTGTAGAGCAAGCCTTGACAAATTTTCTTTGGATCTAGGTGCCAGCCCAAAAATTTAGCAGCTAAATAATGGATACTTGTCAAAATTACCAGACTTCGTGATGGACATGTGGGGGCAGGTGTTGGTATTTATAAGTAATATACTTGGACAGAAACGGGATTGCCTGGGAAAAATATTTTATTAAATAACTTTGTCTGTTAATATTCTAGTCTATGCACCACAGTTAAATTTCTAGGCACCATAGCCTCCTGGGATTCGCCAAGCCCTGTTGTGTAGGGTTTGGCATATTTGCATGGTGGAATCAGTAGCTTGTTTTCCCCTTTTCCTGGATTTTAGAGGGAGGGCTCAGAAGGTTTTGGGGAAACCCCAGTGTAACCAGGATACAGTGGCATTCCCTGACAAATATTCTCTCCCCACCCCCCACCCCTTTGCCCTTGATGATCTAGGATTTCTGCAAAGGATTTGAAAAACATGCTGTCTCAAGTAAACTACCGAGTACCTAACATGAGGTTTCTACGTGAGAGGTTAACAGTAAGTACTTGACTTTAGTGCTGTGTCTTCTTTCTCCTCTTAGAGTCATTAGCTGCGCCACTAATATTATAATAGTGTATGTCTTGATATTGAGTAACTTCCTAACATATCTCCTTGGGGAAATCTAGGAGATCACATTTGTATATACCCATCAGGGAGACCAGAAGGTCTTGACTTTCCCTGCTAGGAAGATGGCATTTGATTTTGGACCTTTAATTCTTCGGATCATTCAACAGTCAAAAATGGGTGGCCATCATCACCACCTGCTTCATCCCTTTATTTTCTTGTAAAGATTTTCAAGTAAGCTGACTGAGGACTAGGGATGTGCATGGAACCGTGGCAGGGAGGCTCGAAGGCGGTGGGGGTGCCAGTTTAAGAGTGAGGGAGGGTGCACTTACCCGTCCCACCGTTTTCCCCCCACCGGCGTCTGTCTTTTGGGAAGCCCATTGGGGCAGCAGCGTACCTCCCTGCCGCCCCGTTGGCCCCATCTTCCGGATATGACCAGAAGTCGCTGTTGTGTGTGCACGTGTAAGCACATCGACGACTTCCGGTCCTATCTGGAATACGGGGACAATAGGGCAGCAGGGGTATGCTGCTACCCCGATGGGCTTTCCAAAAGACGGACGCCGGCGGGGGGAAGTGGCGGGAGGGGTAAGTGCATCCCCCCCCCACTCTTAAAGTGGCACCCCTGCTGCCATCAAACCAGTTTGGAGGCCCATAAAGGGCCGGTTCCGTGCACATCCCTACTGTGATGGCGAGAGCATTATAAATCCCCCTCCTTTTGGGGTGGGGGGAATTGTAGGGTACATCTCTTCTGTCTATCCAGACTGCACCCTTGGAACAGATTATCATCAAGCTCTTCCTCTGCCTGTAGGCAGTATGTATTACACAACCACCTCTCTTTCCACCACCAGTATGACACAAGAAGAGAGCAGAAATGTATCAAATGTTTGTAGAGGATGAATAGTTCAAGTAAAACAGCAAGGTTGTATGCTGTACACCAGGGTGGACAGTTGGTAGACTGGTGAATTATCAGCCAATTTCTGGTGGACTACCTTGCACCTGCTGAGACTTTTGCAAAGGCACTTATGTTTTTGCATACTCAGGTATGCACAGATTAGATGTTTTACTTATTCATTTAAAAGTATATATACATTGGGTTTATTAAAAAAAAAAAGATTTACAACAACAGTACAATTTAAAGACCAACATAATAATTTGAACTAACACAGCCAACAAAATAGAAACAGTCATAGAGATCAGCCAAAAACCTGATGGGACAGCTTCAGAAAAATTGTATGTATTCACTGCTGAGATATCTTGACTACACATTACTGCTTTGTATATTTAGAGCACATTGGTGGATCATGGGGTTTGGGCTCTCCTTAGGACAAGGTAACCAGGGTGACCACCCAGGTCCCTGCTTTTGGCCCTGCACACTCATTGCCGCCATTAAAATTAGTTGGAGGCCGCACTGGCTGATTTGCCCCAGACCCTGAACCCAGTCAGGGCACGTTAAGAATGACCCTACGTCGCATGAACATCTGCTAGAGACTGTCTTTTCCACAGAGAGGTGGGTTGACCTCTCCTACGTGATTTGAAAAGCAGACTTCATTAAAACTGTGTTCTTCTAATTTTGTCTTTTAGGATGTAGAACAAAGGAATGGAGATATCACATATGGACAGTTTGCCCAGTTGTACCAGAGCCTGATGTACAGTGCACAAAAAGGAGTGAGATGCTTCTTATCTTAATATTCAGTGTTGTTCTTTAAAATCTGCCCTCCTTTTTAATTTCTCGCTCCTTATTCTCATTCTTTCACTTTTGTTTGTCTCACATGTGAGTTTAGTAAATTGCAAATAGTAAACAGTTGCCCTGATTTAGCTAGGTGGGGTGTGTGTGAGGGGGGGGGGGCATGGCGTGGAGAGAGGGAATGAAAACAGATTTCTAAACCTAGAGAAACCTATACATTCTGCCCTCAGATAGCCCCAGTCATAAAACTTGTGATAAATCTAACCCTTGGTGCTGTTGCCAGTTATTTGACTGTTGCATGAGAAATTAGGGGTGTGCACAAAACTGGCTGGCCTGGTTCAGTTTGGGTCCGAATTGGACCCAACCAGAACCAGGCCAGATAGATATAGATATAGACACATACAGAGAGAGGTTTTTTTGTACTTATCGCTCCTCTCTGAGGCTGTGTGGTGGGGTGTCCCTGGAGGATCTCCTTCCCCCTGCTGGCCTCCATTATGTGTGAAATTGCCATGTTCGGGTGGTCTTCGGGCTGTTCTGGGCCTCACCCTGTCGCGGTGGCCATTTTGGAGGCCGCCACGCATGCCATACAGATGCCCATTGGGCATGCGCGGCGGCCTCCAAAATGGCCACTGCGACATATAATGGAAGTCGGCAGGGGAGGGGGAACCTCCAGAGGAGCCCCCCCCCCCCCAGCCTCAGAGAATAGTAAGTTAAAAATATTTTTTTTAAATGATGGCAAACTGCCATCGGTGGTTGGTCCGCCATTGCACCGTTGATGGCAAATGGTCTGGTGCCGAACCAAACCGGGGTGGGAGTGCGGGGAGGTTCAGTTTGACCCCAGACCATCAAACCTGTTTGCACATCCCTATGAGAAATGGGAAGTACAGGCACAGTTTAAGAGGAGGGTGACCAACTTGAGCTTCTGCAGCTGCTTTTGTACTACCGCTCTCATCATCCCTAGCTCCAAGTGTTATCATTAAGGTTGATGGGAATTGTAGTTCAGCTACAGCTGGAAATTCTCAAGTTGGCCACTCCTGACTTAAGATTTTGAAGCCATGGGAGAATTACAGGAGAGCTGTTGCATTACCTTCATTGGGATGTAAAGTTTGATTTGGTCCAGAGTGCGTGTGAAAGAGAGTGAACAGGATTTGTGCATTTCTTGTGAATTTGTCTGACTTGTGCATTTCTTCCTATGCAGATGGCTGTTCCATACTTAGAAAGGTAAAGTGTGCATCCTTTTTCTTCTGTATTGAGGTAATAAAACTGCTTAGCTGTGAATTACGAGTGCATGCGGATGGTTAGCCTCAGTGTTCACTCCTACAGGACCTGTTGCCAGGTTGCCACATTGTTGTAAAAATGCTGGCCTGAGGTGTTTGGTGGTAGAATCTCCAAATCAGGGATGCTCAAAATAGAGATCAGAGCACCTTTTTTCAGCCCTTAGCCCCCATCTTATGTCGAGAGCTGTTCGGTAGCAAATTGCAAACTCAATCAAGTTGCACTGGTTTTATAAGTTGCTGTGATAACATTTGGAATTGTTGAAGTTACTGGTGCAGAGTTCACACATTTTAGGTCTCTGTTCCAGGGGCATAGCATGGATGGAGTGGGCCCAGAGACAAGATTTTAAAATGCACCCCCCCTCACTGAAGCTCAGCTCATGAAGTAAAGAAATCTTAAAGGAGGCTGAATAGTGGTAACAAAAAGCATAGTAAAATTGATAGATAGATAGATGTCTCCAATGTGCCACAATAGAACAGCATCCTAAATTATTTTAGGATGACCTAAATTAGTCAGTCATGTGACTTGCCTCTGAGGGGACCCCCAAGGCAGTGGGCCCCCAGACAACTGTCTCCCCTTGCCCTGTTATAGTTACGCCCCTGCTCTGTTCACCTTCAATAGTCAGACATACTTCTGGTAATGGGGCTCCCAATGGCAGGATATTCTGTCCGGCAGTGATCTGTCTCTGTCCAGAGATCCGTTAGCACCCTTATTTCTTCAGCTGATTCTCAACATTGCACTGTGGAGAAGGAGGGGCAGAGAAAAAGGGTAAGGCTATCATGTGGAGAGCTGGTCCTCTCTAGTTCCTCTTAGTAGGGCATCTTGGCTCTCGCTGTCTTCAGGGTTTGGCTGATTTCCAAAAGTGATAAGAGTTTTTCCTCCAGCGTGATGCTTTCTAACAAACATGCCTTGTCTGTGCTTCCTCCTCTAGTAATGGAGAAAGGCCTGAAAACTGTAAAGTATCTCTGACAGACTTCCAGAGATTTTTGCTAGAAAACCAAATGGTGAGTTCAATGTGACAGCAAGGGAACAGAGGCGAGAAGAATATTACCTTTTAATATGGGGCAAATCCTAGGAAATCTTTGGATGCCCACATGTAGTCAGACTTCTGTTAGGCAATGGTGGCTGTACTTTGGAAACAAGACTTCTTCCCTTAGTCCTGAGAGAGAACTGGAAGCTTTCAGTCTCAGTACCATCCAGCAAAACGGCAGTAACAGTACCTTATTTTTCAGCTCTGTTGCACTGACACTGTTTGTGCTATTTAATAATAATATTAATGTAATGATAATATTAATTAATAATACTCATGCTATGGACCTCCCTTATATGAAGTTGAACCCATCTCTGAAGTTCTTTACCTAAACCCCTGCTAACTGGGCAAAGAGGCACCTTTTACCATGGTGATTCTCTTTATTTAGCAGGGGGAGAGTAACTGGCCCTACCCACCCCCAGCACAGTACCTCTAGTGACTATTGCTGGTGTCTGACTTGCGTTTCTTTTTATATTGTGAGCCAAGATAGGGATACATCTTCTTTATTTATTTATATCTCTGTGTAAACCGCCCTGAGCCATTTTTGGAAGGGTGGTATAGAAATCGAATAAATAATTACACAATAAACACCCAGGCACTCACTTCCTGTTTTGAACTTTCTGTCCCTTTCCTGGTTCAAAACAGGCAACTGCTGAAAAAGCCCCACATTAACAGACCACCCTGTGCCAATGGAACCTGGTATATGGAGCAAGACCCTTCCCAATTATCTTTTTCAATTTATCATTTTAGTTTAGGGGGTGGGGCCATAGCTCAGTAGTAGAGCATCTGCTTGCATGCGAAAGGTCCCAGATCATCTCCAGACAGAGCAGGAGAGCCGCTGCCAGTTGGTGTAGACGGTACTGAACTAGATGGACTCATGGTCTGACTCCGTATAGGGCAGCTTTCTATGTTCCTATGTACAGTTTATTGTTTCTAGGTAGATGGGAGGTTTTTAATGTCAAGTGTTTGTAACTGATTCATAGATGTTTCTTTTTGCTATATGTTGGTTCAAATGGGGGATGAGTGGGATACAGATATTTTAAATAAACCAATGTCCAGAGAATGTTGGAACTTGATGCAGTTCCACTGCACAGAGTAAGCAGGTTGCTGCTGTAAGCTCTTTGGATGGGAGGAAGCCTGAGAATTGTACATAGGCCACTCTGAGCTCTTTGGAAGAATGGGGTTACAGGCATAATTCATTCTCAACTAAAATTTACATTTTTTTATTTGTTCAGTTTGTATACTAGGGATGTGCACGAATTGATTATTTCATTTCAATTTGTACCCAAATTTCGATTTGTACACAAATCGAATCACACACACACATTTGGGGGGGGGTCTGAATCTCTCCCTCCCCCCAATCACCTCAGATTCGATTTGTACCCAAATTTTCCGAATCAATTCGGGGCGAAAAAGGGGGCCCTGGGGGCAAAAGTGGACTCTCATTTCCTTCCAAAGAATTTACTCTCAGAACACCTCAGAAACAACAAAACCCAGTGCCCCATGGGTTTGTGGGTTTCGGAGTGGTTGGCACCCTATGTGCACTACATCACCACTCTCTCTAGGTCACCCTGGTGCCCCCGCAAGTGCTGCTGAAATCCCCCTTATTCCCTATGGGGAAGAAGCATAAAGATGCACAAAATTCAGAAACTGTTTAAAAATCACTCCTTTCACCAATTTCTTTGAAATCTGGGTGGTAGCAGGCACCCGTTAGGGCACTACCACTTGACCCACTCTTCTGCCCCCGAAACCCCTTTTCCTGACCCTAATCTGCCTCAAAGACATGGCAACTTCAAAAATTCTTTAAAAATTACCCCTTTGCCCAATTCCTTTGAGATCTGGGTGGTAGCTTCCTTTCACCCATTGGGCACTACCACCACCACAACCCACTCTGGGCCACCCTGCCCCCCCCTTGGGGAGTTATAACTAAGGCTGCTGAAATCCCCATTATTTCCTATGGGAAAAAGCTTAAAGATATGTAAACTTCAAAAAATCATTTGAAAATCACCCCTTTGCCCAATTTCTTTGAAATCTGAGTGGTAGCTTCCTTGCACCCATTGGACACTACCACCCACCACAACCCACTCTGGGCCACCCTGGTGCTCCTCAAGTGGATGGGGTGTACAACCCCATCCAAAGCTGATTGGATCACCCTATCGCCATTGGCTTTTTTGCTGACTAGCAGCACCTCCGTCTTGTCTGGATTTAACCTCAGTTTGCTAGCCTACATCCAGCCCATCACTGCCTCCAGTCCCTGGTTCAGTACATCCAGTGCTTCCCTAGGATCTGATGTCGGAGAAAGATAGAGCTGAATGCCATCTACATATTGATGACACTTCAGTCCAAACCTCCCTATGAACTCTCCCAGGGGTTTCATGTAGATGCTAAACAGCATGGGGAACAATACTGAGCCTTGAGGGACCCCATAGATTAGAGGCCAAGCAGAAGTCCCCCAGCACCACCTTTCGGAACCTCCCCCCAAGAAAGGATCAGAACCACTCCGATGCATAACCCCCACTCCCTGTACCCGAGAGGCAGTCCAGAAGGATACCATGGTCAATGGTATTGAACGCCACTGAAAGGTCCAGCAGAACCAACAGGGACGCACTCCCCCTGTCTAGTTCACAGCATAGGTCATCCACCAGGGCAACCAAGGCGGTTTCAGTCCCAAACCCAGGGTGAAAACCAGTTTGAAAAGGGTCTAGATAATCCATATCATCCAAGACCCTTTGCAGTTTTCTGCCCAAGGGCATCCTAAGTAGCATACAACATGATTACAATGGAGTGATGTATTGTTAGAACAATATATAATATTGTTATATATTATATGTTGTGTTATATATATATATATATAGAGAGAGAGAGAGAGAGAGAGAAAACAATATACAGAACAACATATGTAATCTTATAATTACAATGGACCAATCAACAATTTTAAAATAAATAAAAGAACTAGTTGTTGCTCTTGCAATAACATAAATGCAAGTTTAAATTGACTAGTCTTAGCAGGTAAACTGGAAATCTTGATGCTTGTCTGAACTGTTTCTCTAGTACCTAATGCAGTCTGCAGTGACCCCAGGTGTGCATTCTTGGCTTCCAGAATGCAGTAAGAAACACCCTAACCAGCACAATCTCCATTTCATCCTGCTGCTATCATGGAACGAAGATTGTGGGCAGACTGATAGCAGACAGTGTTGGAAAGGCAGATGAAGAAGAGCACATTATAGCCAAAGAGCCAGCCCTTCTCCCTGGTCTCTTAATTACTTGGAGATGTGGGGAGTGGGGGTATGTGTGTGTGTGTTTTGTTAGACTTGTGAAAAGCCATTTAGGACCACTTTCACACATGATTTGTCTCCTCTGTGAAGCTAATTTCCCTTTGAAAACAGGCATTATCTTCTCTGTTATGCATTAAATTGGGCCAGAGAGTTTGTCACAAATACATTTATCAGGTATATGATGTGTGTAGAGGCTTCTCAAACTATGTTCCTAGGGTGAACTGAACTCTTATGCCCCACTTCATACATGGTCGTGCACACAGGTATTTTTTAAATTCACTTTTTGAGAAATATGCACCTATATGAACTTGATAAAGATATGGCATAAGGCACCATTCTGGAATACTGAACCTCTGTGGTGTTATGATGTATGGATTATATTTGCCATTGTAATGTATGTTGTTGTTCCTTGGAGGTAGGAAGGTGTTGGAGATGTTTTGAGGGAAGAGTGAAAATGGGAATTTGTTTAGCAGAGTGATTAAGAACTATGAGGTGCCTGGTTCAGATCTCAGCACAACCATAAACTCTCTGCGTAGACTTAAGTCAGGGGTTCTCAAACGTGGACCCTCAGATGTTGGACTACAACTCCCATCATTCTCAGTTACAGTGGCAAAAGGATGAGTGCAAAACGCGGCAGCGAGGGTGTTATCCAGAGCTGCCCGTTGGGAACATATCACCCCCATTTTGAAAGAACTGCACTGGCTACCGGTTCGTTTCCGGGTCCAATTCAAGGTGCTGGTTTTGACCTTTAAAGCCCTAAACGGTTTGGGCCCAGGGTATTTGAGGGACCGCCTGCTCCCAAGGGTTGCTGCCCGCTTGACGAGGACATCTGAGGGGGCCCTGCTCCGGGTGCCGACAATGAGAGAGGCCCGGCTGTCGTGCACTCGGGACAGGGCCTTCTCTGTTGCTGCCCCCAGACTCTGGAATGCTCTCCCAGTGGTCATTCGCTCCTCGGACTCCATCATGGCTTTTAGAAAGCTTGTAAAGACTTGGCTTTTTATCCAGGCTTTTACATAATCGTTTTTACTGCTGCTTCTGGGTGTTTTTATTTCTTGTATTGTTTTATGCCTGTTTTTATATGTTTTTATACTCTTAGCATGTTGTTTTTATTGTGTTTTTATTGTATGTTTTTAACTTTTGTAAACCGCCTTGGGGTTATATTTTAACGAAAGGCGGTATAAAAATGCAAAAATAAATAAATAAATAAATAAATAAATGATGGGAGTTGTAGTCAAATGACACCTGAGGACCCCAAGTTTGAGAACCCCTGACTTACACAACTGACTATTCATTTCTGCTTTTCATCACATCTGTCTTTCACCAATCCTTCGGAGAGATTCATGGCCAAGCAGTGATTTGTGATTTGGAGCCAGGTTTCTTCAGTGCAAGTAAAAAACCATCTCTCATCCTCAGCTTTGCATCTACAATATGGGAACAGTAATAAAACTGACCTTTTTGCAGGGCTTCGGCTCTTTAGAAACAAACGTTCTGCTTCAGGATGGTGGAAGAAGTCACACTAAGCCAAATAACATTTCCACCCCTTCTTTGCAGGAACTCTGGGCTACGGACCTTCTCTTGGTTCAAGAGTTTATGTTCAACTTCCTGAAGGACCCACTGAGAGAAATTGAAGAGCCTTATTTTTCCCAAGATGAGGTAAGACTCTCAAAGAGCAACAGATACACATGGGTGAGAAGGAATATTATACATCAGAGTTGCACAACTTTGGCACTCTAGCTGTTCTAGAATTGCAATACTCATTGACCCTGAGTGTTGGCCCACTATGACTGGGGATTATGGAAATTGTATTCCAACAACAGCTTGCAGAGCCAAGCTTGCGCACTCTTGTTGTCCCTGAATGACCTGGTCCTAGAAACCTAAAGGACCAACTGCTCCCAAATGAATCTAAGCACCTTACAAGACCTTCTGCAGGGGATCTGTTCCATTTGCGGACACCAGCAGAGGCCTGCTTGTTTAGCATATAGGACAGGACCTTCTCGGTAGTTGCTCTGAGAACTCCCTCCCCAGGACAACTTGTGCTCTTAACTTCCTCATACCCTTTCACAAGCAGGTTAAGACTGCTCTCTCCCTCCAGACAGAAGAGGGTTTCTGAGAGAACTTTTCAACCACTGCTGTAGATGTGTTTCTATTTGCTGCTGTGCCTATTTTAGTTGTGTTCTAGTTGCTATCTCAATATTGTTTCATTAATTATGGATTGGGGTTTAATTCTTTGCATGCTATCTTGTGGTCCGAAGATGACAGGTGGCCTAAAATGTAAATAATTTTTTTAAATGTAGCTAACCTGGGATAATTTAGAGTTCTCATTCTCTTATTGGTTGTCTTTAAGCCACATTGGGCCCACTGGATTAGGTATGTGCAGAATCGGTTGGATCGCGACTAGTCCACCACAACCCAGGCTGGTTGGAGCAGTTCGATCGCGGACCACTCTGAATTGGTTCAAGCTGCTTCGTTGACCTGACTTGACTGGCTCAGCCGATGGATTCGACCGAACTAGTTCGGAGCCCCACAGTTTGGTCCGAATTTGGATCGAACTTTGCCAACCAGTCCGTGCACACCCCTACACTGGATCTTTACCCCTCCTTCCCCCCCACTTGCAATTTATCTGCTATTCTTGAACACCCTTGTCCTGACTGCAGAATGGAAAGCTGTTTGTTCCTGGGGATGATGCGAGTTGCAGTCTAACAACATCTGGGGACCCATAGTTGGGAATCCCTGTCTTAAGGGACTGCCTTCTCTCATATGATCCCTACCTTAGGTCATCATTGGTGGCTCTGCTCTGATATGTGGTGGTTGCCCACCCAAGAAAGGATGACCTTCTCAGTTTTAATTGCTTCTTGTTGTTTGTGGATGGTTTACTGTTCTGTTTTTATGCTGCTTCCTTGTGAATCTTTATGGGACAAAAAGGCAGGATTTAAATAAATTTATATCTGTTTATTTTCACTTATTGAGCCCTTTTTGTATTGATACTTGGGTGGGTTTTTTCTCTCTCATTTCTTCTCCCTTGGCAGTTTCTCACATTCCTCTTTTCCAAAGAGAACAGCATCTGGAACTCAGAGCTGGATGTTGCCCGGCCAGAGGACATGAACAATCCTCTCTCCCACTACTGGATTTCCTCTTCTCATAATACGTAAGAGAGAAGAAGGGCTTCCTGCTGCTCCTTCCCATCGTATTCTGCTTCCAAGAATCTGTTTGCATGTTGTTTTGGGTTTGCTTTTGATGCCTGTTCATGCCGGCAGTTCAGCATGTGAGGTGACAGCTCTGGGATTTCTCTCAGCAAGCTTTGAGATCTTCCAGAACATTTCTTGGAGATCCCTGAGCTGCTAGTACATGCACTAAATTGGTGGTGAAAAGTATGGGAATGATGGTGATGTGTGAACTAACTCTTGAGTTACGATCCCTTGCACAGAATCTGGCAATCACACTTCACTATCACACCATCTGAAGACTTTCTAAGTTGCAATATTCTTACTTCAGTCCCCAAATTTCCCAGTTCTTTTCACTGTTCCCGAGAGAAATGAAAACATCAACCACTTCATTCTTCTTGCTCCATACCTTAAACTTTACACCTTAAATTTTACTTATCCCTACAGTGTATGTAGAATACTGTTGACAAACTCTTTGCCTTTGAACCATAGGTATTTCTACCAGATCAGTGTGATCCTATGCAACTTGCTGGGGGTATTCACAGCTACATCTTCATTGATCACATTAGTTTTTTCTCATGATAGGTACCTAACTGGAGATCAGTTCTCAAGTGAGTCCTCCTTGGAAGCCTATGCTCGTTGTCTGCGCATGGGATGCCGCTGTATTGAGCGTGAGTGTGCTGGCCTCTTTCTTCTCCCCTCCCCTCTTTCTCAAGGCTGAAATAATGGTCTTGTGGTAGAAAGAATGAATTATCCCCTTTGCTAAGCAGGGTCCACCCTGGTTTGCATTTGTATGGGAGACGTGAACACTGTACGATATTCCCCTTGGGGGGTGGGGCCGTTTTGGGAAGAGCATCTGCATGCTTGCATGCAGAAGGTTCCAAGTGCCCTCTCTGGCATCTCCAGATAGGTCTGAAAGAGACCCCTGCCTATAATCTTGGAGAAGCTGCTGCCAGTCTGTGTAGACAATACTGAGCTAGACGGACCAAAGGTCTGACTGGGATAAGACAGGTTCCTGTGTTCCTGTTTCATATTTCTACATAAGCCCAACCCAATGTTCTTTGGGCCAGAAACCTTTTAAGGAAGCCACTGTCACAGTTTCCTCTGGTGGATAACCCTCTACCCTTTAGATGACAATATTTAAAGATACATACTCAAGAGTAAAACTTATGTAAATAAACTAGTACTTCATACAAGTTTTTGTACTGCATATATGGGCACTAACAAGCAATTAAAATCAATTAAACAATTAAAATCATTAAACATTAACATCATTTAAAACCAATATTTAAAATGGCAATAAAAATAAATTAAGAAACACGGCAATGATTACACTGATTTTCATGAAAAATAGGGTTTCAAGTAGCGTAGGTTCAAGAAGCATTAGTTCACATACTGACGTATAAATTGTAAAGTAAGAAAAGGGTTAAGTGAAGTGCCCAAAGGCAACCTGATATCCATACAAATTTCTACCTTTTTAATCCTAAAATTTCTCATGATTATACAAAACCATAACTTGGAGAAACATGTCAACATTCTAGTCCCCTCTTAATACACAACTAGTGATCACGTACACGTTTGTTTACTGCTGCTTTGATCTATTGCTACCCTAACACAAATTTATAATTAACCTCCTTAACTAATCCATATGTTTGAGAAGCAAACATAGATAGATCTTAAAAACACATCCTGTGAAGCATCTAGTTCACGTAGGCATCTTTAAAAAACAGTTGCAGGAGCAAAGGTTGTAAGTGTAAAAAGGTTACAGGTAGGTTGTCGTCTTTAAGTCTAGCTGAATTAAAATCATATAAGGGATTCCCCTTTAGGGATGGGGCCGCTCTGGGAGGAGCATCTGCACTGATGCTTCATTCTTATATCTGTGACACTATGAAACTTATTCTGTTAATTTCCTTGAGCTTGTGAATGGCTCCTTCAATGCTGTTTTGCAATGCTATTGCACAATACTATTGCCCCTGTAATACTATGGTACTAATAGCATCATCAGTGCATTGCATTCTTCATGTCATCACCATGTTGCTTGAAAGTGCCTTTTTGGTGATTCACCACTTGTTCATGTGCTGGCATCGAGAGGAATGAGATCTTGTCCACTAGTATGTGTTGCAGCAAAGTAGTTGGCTATCACACAACTGTTTACGTTTGCCTCTGGCTTCTTCATTCACAGGAGATTCCCTGCAGGGCAGTGCCCTGCCTCTTTAATGTTGTGGTCCTTTGCTTGTATTGCAAGGCTTTGGCTTGAATGTCTTTTTCTTAATAATTTCCTTTTTAGTTGACTGCTGGGACGGTCCTGATGGGATGCCAGTGATTTATCATGGACACACGTTAACCACCAAAATCAAGTTTTCTGATGTCCTAGCCACCATCAAGGAACATGCTTTTGTGACCTCGGAGTAAGTAGAACAGGAGAAGCTACACCCTGTCTCTTATGAACTTGCCTTCCTGTAACTCAGATATCTGCATTTCAGGGAGCTCTCATAAGTGGTCTGATGCCTGCTTCTAAATGCTTGCTACAGCATGTTTGCATGCATTGCTGGAATTTATATCCATGAACCACCACTATAATGAACCTGTCTAAGACATTGTGCTGGCACAGTAGTCAATACAATATAAGAACATAAGAGCAGCCCTGCTGGATAAGGCCCATGTAGTCCAGCATCCTGTTTCGCACAGTGGCCCACCAGACGCCACTGGAAGCCTACAGCAGGAGTTGAGGGCATGCCCTCTCTCCTGCTGTTACTCCCCTGCAACTGGTACTCAGAGGCATCCTGCCTTTGAGGCTGGAGGAGGCCCATAGCCCTCTGACTAGTAGCCGTTGATAGACCTCTCTTCCATGAAGTTATCCAAAGCCCTCCATAAAGTTATCCAAAACCTACCATAAATATTTGTGCTCTCAGTGTGGGTACACAGAGGGGATCAGTGCCTGTGCAGAACATTGCTCAGGACTTTCTAGAGCAGGGCTGTATTATATCAGCCCTCCAGCTGTTGCTGGACTACAGTTCCCATAATGCTCAACTGCAGTGGCAAATATGGGAGTTGTTATTGAGCAACAGCTGAAAGGCTGAAGTTTTGTAGACACAGGGACCTAGGAAGCTGCCTTCTACTGAGTCAGACCACTGGTCCATCTACCTCAGAATTGTCTACACTGACTGGCAGTGGCTCCCCAAGGTTCGGTTCTAGAGCTTTGACCTAAAGGGTTTTTGTTATTGTTGGGAAGGCCTGCCCCTCCAAACCTAGTTTGCATGCCTAGAGGGCAGGTCCTGCGCTTCCCCTCTCAGTCCTCTTTTGACTGCTACTGCAGCAGTAAAAGAGAACTTTCTCTTGGTTATCTTTTCTAGTGAACTTCACCTGTGTCATATTCCTCATCATTTTCCCTTTTTTTCTTTAGTCTTCCAATCCTATGTATATATTTCTTCTTCTACATGTTACAGCATAGTCATCAGTACATCCCACCCTGGACCTTTCTTTCTCTGTTGCAGCAAGCTTTATAATTGGAATACAAGTAGTTCAGAGTGCATTTGACTCCTCTTGTGTGTGCCCTGGATCTCCAGGACATGCACAGTAGGAGTCACTGAATGTGCGTGTTCAGTTGGGTGTGCATGGTCTGGATTCTGCCCTAATAGCCCTTTTGTTTGGCTCTCAGCTATCCTGTCATTCTGTCTATCGAAGATCACTGCAGCATCGCTCAGCAGAGGAATATGGCTCAGAACTTTAAGAAAGTTTTTGGAGACATGTTGCTGACCAAACCAGTAGATATCTCTGCTGATGGGCTGCCATCTCCAAATCAGCTGAAGAGGAAGATCCTCATAAAGGCAAGTCACACTTGTGGCCTTTGCTTATGCAATGATATCTTGAACTCAAAGTGTGGATTAAGGTGCAAAGAAACCTGGGGACTGCCATATGCATACCCATTTGTATAGGTTGCTTGTTTGGATTTAAGTACCTTGATGTTAACAGGCTGGGTGTGTGTGTGTGTGTGTGTGTGTGTGTGTGTGTGTGTGTGTATCAGGGCTGCACAACTTCAGCCCTCTTGCAGATGTTGGACTACAACTCCCATCATTGCTGACTATTGGCCACTGTGGCTGGAGATGATGGGAGTTGTAGTCCAAAAACTGCAGGAAGGCTGAAGTTGCGCAACCTTGGCAGGCGTGTGTGTGTGTGTATAAAATGAGGGAGAGATATGTAAATATCACAAAAACAATGTATTTTATTGCTAATGAGAGAGAGAGAAAGAGAGAGAGAGAGAATTACTGGCCTGTTAAAGAAATATACTAGCCTATTCTTTGAAAAGGCCATTAAATAAATTTGCAATATTCTGCAGGGTATTTATGTGGGACCCTTTTATTAATGTCATTTGTTTATTATTAGTGCCACCCTTGAATGTATCTTGCAGATTATGCCAATATTAGAGACAGCCACTAGCACTTCACTCCCCATCACCAACCCAAACTACAAACTTAAAACCTCCTTTAAAATTCCTACAGATCATTTTCTTGAGCAAGATTTTTCAAATTCAAATTTCACCTTAGGCAGGATTTACCATGAAATAGTGTCCCTGGGCAAATCTTCAAGGTAATGACTTAATGCACAGTCTGCATATTTCTGGAAAGGTAGTCATGTTAGTCGGCAGCAGTAAACAAAAAACACCAAGAGTGTTGTTAAAGACGAACATATGTATTGTATCATAAGCTTTCATAAACTATAGATAGTGTGTTTGGTGTAGTATTTTGTGCACTGTTGTTACAGAGTGTATTGTCTGTGCCCCAGTGATATCAGAAAGCCATGCAACAGCCTAAACTTCAGTCTAGATCTTCTTGTAGTTCTTGTTTAAAGACTGTATGTCTCTCATTGCAGCACAAGAAACTGGCTGAGGGCAGTGCTTACGAAGAAGTGCCGTCATCTGCAGTCTATTCAGAGAACGATATCAGCAACTCCATAAAGAATGGAATCCTCTATCTGGAAGATCCCATCAATCATGTGAGTTTCTTTCCATGCTACTGCTGATGCCTCTGCTTTGCTATATGTTGCCTGGAATTACTTGAGGCGAGTACAGATGATACTTCACCAGCCCACACAGTTAAAAGAGGGATGCACTGAGAGCACACCCATTGCAGCATCTTTTGTGGACATTATAACACCCTCCGGAGACATCCATTTATCACTTAGGGGTTTGTTTATCTGAATGGCAGCTCTACATGCACTCGAAATACTTGTTTAAACACATATCTGTTTATTTGGAGCATGTATATGGTGGCCATATGGACGAACACCCATGAAAGAAAGAGGGAGGAGGAGAATGGTGCTGGATAGATTAATGAATGATTTATTTAATATTGCCTGACGCGTTTCGAGTTATGCTTTTCTTCAGAGGCAACTGTAGTAAGGTTTCAGTTTATAGTTTTAAAGCTTTGGTTTTAGAGTTTTTATTGTTTTTATTTAATTGTTTTAATTAAGTTAATGTGTTAGTGGTTTTATATTGTAAACCACACAGGGACTTTTTTGTATGGGGCGGTATATAAATGTACTTGATTAAATAAAACTATTTCTAATACCTTTCTGGGGACTGAATCCCACACCATCCCTGTTGGTGTAGGATACAGTCACCAGAAATATACTAGAAATACCTCCCCCGCACTTCCCTGCCCCTTGGATGAACACCCCCCACACAATAAAGGAACATTCCGGAAGGGTGTCAGGATGTCCACAGAAGATGTCACAAAGAGTGTACTCTTGGCATGTCCCCTTCCTAAACATGAGGGTTGGTGAGGTATCATCCAGATCAGCCCTTTGTGATCCTGATAGAGGACCTGAACAGCTTAGATCCTGAGAGCTTGGTTCTAGGATGAACATTTTTGCTGCATGTTTCCCTGCAGGATTGGAACCCCCATTACTTTGTCCTGACCAGCAGCAAAATCTATTACTCTGGAGAAACAACTCGTGATCTGGGAAATGAGGATGAAGAGGAGCAAAAGGAGGTATGTGAAGCAAGTTGGCATGATGGTTTCTGAGGTACTGAACATCTTCAGTCTTCTCTGTCATTGAAGAGCGAGAATCTGGAGGAGGTTAATTGGGGTTGGAAGACAGGAAGTCCTAATGCTTTCTATGGTGGTGTATGCAGTCTTACCCAGACTGAAACTCGTCGTCATCATCATGGCAGAAGACCAAAATAATCCCAGTAGTAATTGGCGCCCTAGGTGCAATTCCAAAACACCTTGAAGAGCACCTCAACACCATAGTGGCCACAGAAATCACCACCAGCCAATTACAAAAAGCCGCTTTACTGGGAACAGCCTATATTCTGCGATGATATCTATAATAATAACAGCAACAATATTGATAATAAAATTCAGCCGTCCCAGGTCCTTGGGAAGGACCCGATGTCTGGATAAAACAAACCAGTCAATAACACCTGTCTGAGTAAATAATAATAATATAATAAATTAAAGAATAAAAATAAAAGGTCAGGGTTCCAACAAAGCTACCATTTCAGGGAAAGCAGTTTTCAAGGCTCCCTTTTTCTTTTAGCCTGCCCAGTGATGAAGGCCAGGGCTAAAACCCAGTTGAGAAGGATTAGGAAGGACCACACTTTATGTAAGGAAGAAGCAAAGAGAAGTGGAGCAGCTAACTTGACTATTGATTTATTAATGAAGGAAGTGAATTACAGGGATCAGCAGCCAGAATTGGTTTTGAAATAAAGTTTATGAGCATGCAAAATTGCGTTATACTGTTTCCTAAAGCTATTTTGCATATTAACAGCAGCACACTGTTTTCTTAAGTTTTTATTAGAAGTTGGTGGTTATTATTACCATCCATGTATGTGATGCATTGGAGAAGATGAGAAGACAGATCTCAGCCCCAAGGAGCTTACATTGTAAAAGATGCAAGGGAGACAACAGAAGAAGGGAAGGGTAGCAGAGGCATGGATAAATTGTGGGAAGAATATGTGATTACTTCATGTAAAATATACTTGGGCTTAGTTACAATACAGTGTGAAACGTATGGAGTTGGGTCAAAGGTTTCTTGGGAAAGGTGAGTGTTGAAATGTATCGAATACTTCTTGTTATTAGCAACAGGGGTTGAAGATTTCACTAATAAATAATAATACACTTCATTTGTTAGCTGTTCCATTACAATTTTTTTTCTGGGTGGCTCACAACATAACATTAAAACATCCAATAAAGACACACAGCAAAATAAAACAAAATACAATACAGTGCAATTTAAATACTCTTTAAAAATCAGTTAAAAATCAAATTTAAACGGCCCGAGTGAACAAAAAGATCTTTGCCTGGCATCTAAAAGAACAAAGTGATGAAGCCAGGCGAACCTCACTGGGAAGGTGAATATCTTCCATAAATGGGTGCCACCACCAAAAAGGTCTTTTCCCTAGTAGCCACTCCCCTCACCTCTTTTGTCAGTGTCACTCAGAGGGGCACTCCAAATAAAATCTTAAGGTCTGGGTGGGGACATATGGGGCAAGGCGCTGTCTCAGGTAACTCAGTCCCAAGTCATTTAGGACTTTAAAGGTTAAAACCAGCACTTTGATTTGGGCCCGGAAATGGACTGGGAGCCAGATGAACCGCTGGCGTAAAATGCTCAAAATGTTCAGTCCCAGGTAATAACCTTGAAGCCCTATTTTGTTCCTTGGCCTTTCAGGAGCTTACTTTAAAGGGGAAAAAAATTAAAATTTTATTAGAGTTTTCCCTCTTCAAAATACAGTGACAGGAAGGTATCATAATATGGAATAAAAATGACACATATTTATAACATTGATTCCCCCTGCATCTATCAATTGAATAACCCGTTTTGAACATAAAGAATAGAGGCTTCTGCTCTTGTAGATGAAAGTCAAGCCAGCTGATACCTTTTTTTTAAATAAACTAATCCTTCCCCTCCATTCCCAAGACAGTCAACAGACAAATCAACAATTTAACAAGAATTAAACATAAACAAGATTGGTGGTGAGATTTCATTTCACCTTTCTTTTTGTTCCAGAATTTCTACAATGGTTAATTTACCCTTTGTCTACTTTGGCGGCTCCATTTTTACCATTGGCCAAATTTTTAGAGTGTTGCAACAAGATTGTCATCCATTTTATCATATAACATGTAAACAATGTATAGTACTGAGAAGTATTGATTGTGATATGCATATAGCAGGAGTATAGGAAGGATTAAGTTCAAATATATATATTTATAGCGTTTAGCTATTTCCTTCTTTCCTTCCTTGATTTCAAATAATTATTCAAAAGACCATCTCTGTGAAGTCCCCAAAAGAGCATTTTACTAACCTGTATACACATACACACACACACACACACACACACACACACACACACACACACGGACGCCCCATCTATAAGGGATATTTGCTGCTATTAATACTTCTGTTACAGGGCGCATTGTTCTACTTTGTTTCAAGGTTTCTGGAGATATGTCTGAAAACACTTGTATAGGTTTATTCAGATATTGAAAGTATCCATGTTTTCTGGCTTCTTGCAATGTTTTATATTTTGTACGCATATCCAGAAATTTTACAGCGATATCCCTGTGCTGCATTAATGGGAAGGGAACCCATTCAATATTTTATTTTATTTTATTTTATTTTATTTTCACGGCTCTACCGCCCAAACATGTTTAGTATAGTCAGGTAGATTCCAGCTTTCAAATGCAACTCTTTTTTTAACCACGTAGATATAAAAGAGATAATATCCCTGCCTTCTACCCTCTCTCAAAACCTCTAAATCGGTTGAGTCCCTTTTAAATTGGTTTTCAAGATTTTCAGTGTGAGAAAGATCGTCTACTTCATTTGTCTGCATTATTTGTATTTCAGCCTGTAAGATAGTACTTACTTCCATCGCTGTTTCTGCTGTCTGGGCACTGTCTGAAGTTTTTTGCTCAAGTTTTCCCATTCTTTGCTGCAAAGATTGCAATAATCATTGCATTTGTGTTAGAATGTTGCTTTGACTTTCTGCAACTCATTTAGCAGGAGCTGAGTGTCATTTGTTGATTCTGTGTCCACAGGAGGCTGTCAGCCATTTCTTTGCTGTGTTGATAAGGCCTTTCTTTGTTGTATTGATGAGAGCTTGAGGAGAGGAAATCTTTAAGGTCTTTTTTTCTTTTGTTGCGATCCTTAGGTGCTGCAGCACTTGATTTCCTCATTTTCATTACAGTAATGGGTACATTGACGCCTTTAAAAGATTCAGCCCTGAGATGAGGAGCTCAAAAATTAGGCGTGTGACGTCACTTCCTCCCCGAGCTTACTTTTCTACTTCTGTTATGCAGTAATGCAAGTTGAGGAGGATTTGGGAGGCTCCTGAGAAAGTTGTTCTCCTGCTGTGCCGAATCCTGGTTTTTAAATGCCTGGAATCTGTTTTTACTGGGCAGAGGAAGTTGAACTGAATTCTCGAACAATATAACAGTGGCTCCACTTTCACACACACAGCCAGTTTTTTCCACAGGGAACTAAGTTGGCAAGTCTACCTTTTGTTTCCATGCTAGGCAAGCAACAGCACTGAACTCCACTCCACCGAAAAGTGGTTCCATGGCAAGCTGGGAGCGGGACGTGACGGGCGCCACATAGCAGAGAGACTGTTGACCGAGTACTGCATAGAGACGGGGGCCCCAGATGGCTCGTTCCTGGTGCGAGAGAGTGAGACCTTTGTCGGCGATTACACCCTTTCTTTCTGGTGAGGGTATTTGATCCTGATTGACTAGCTCTGTAGCTGAAATGTATAGGTCCATAGGTAGAGGGCATATACAAATATCCCTAATACTGCAGCTGGGATGCTGATATAACTTCCATCAGCAAGACAAATTAGCAGAAAGTATGTGAGGCAAAGCATTCACATGAATATCCAGTGGTGGCTCCATCCGAATGGGGCGGGGAGGGTGGAAAACAAGACGCATGTGTGGCTCATTCCCACTCTCCTCGCCCCACCCTGGCTGCCTTTGCCCCACTGCTGCATTAATCTCGGATGCACAGACTGGTCATTTGCCTGGTTCCCAAGCCCAGCAACTGACCAGCCCCTGTGCCTGGGTTTAACATGGCGATGGGGCGAGACAAGGAAGAGCGAGGCAGCCAGGGTGAGAGGATTGGAATGAGCTGCACCCAGAGAAGGCAATCCATGAGGTTATCTGGCAGCTCTTTGCACAGTTATGGGTTAAAATATCAGCTGGCGCGGCAGGAAGGTATGTGCTACCTTGCTTATCTTTAGTGAAAGCTAAGAACGGGCATTCTGTAGAAGAAAACATTTCTTAAAACACTGTAATTGCAATATGAAACTCAGAATAGTCACAGAAGCATAAGACTCCTGTTGAGATTCAATGCTACTGAGTAAACAATGTGCTTGCATCATGTAGCATGTTCCTTTCTTTCATGTGTTTAGACAGTGTTGATCAGCAGTTAAATGAAGAGGGCAGCTCATTCTCTCCCTTCTTTCCTGTATACAGGCGCAATGGGAAAGTGCAACACTGCCGGATCCATTCCCGACAGGATGCTGGTAGCCCTAAATTCTTCCTCACAGATAACCTGGTGTTCAACAGCCTGTATGACCTCATCACCCACTATCAGCAGGTGCCGCTCAGGTGCAATGAATTTGAGATGAGGCTGACCGAACCTGTGCCACAGACCAACGCTCATGAGAGCAAGGAGTAAGCAGATGAGGACATTGTTAAGGGTGATGTCTGCACTATGCCATAAAAACCCCAGTCTATATCTGCACTGACCTTAACCATGGTTAATGCTAATGAGATCCTCCTCTTAACCAGGGTTTGCATACTAACATCAAGACCTCATGTTTATGGAAACCCTGGTTAGTCCTAACTATGGTTACAGTTAATGTGGTGGTAACCCATAACCATGCCTTTGGTGAGGGTTTTTATGAGAAGAGGGGGCTTTTGAGATTGTGGCCTGCTTTTGGACTCTTATCCCCGGGAAGATTACATCTCCATTGGGTTGCAGGAAAAGAGAAGCGGGGACTCATTTCGTTAGCAGTGCTTCTGGGATAAAATTAGAAATGGCTCTTAATCTGTAGGGAGAACAGCTTGGCCCCTTTTATCCCTTTCTGTCTTGTTCTATAGAATCTAGGACCCAAACCCTCACCAGTTATTCCTGGCCTTGCCATTCACTTATATCATGTTATTTTTTTCACCCCCAGATGGTACCATGCTAATCTCACCCGAGCTCTAGCTGAGCGCATGCTGATGAGAGTGCCCCGAGATGGAGCCTTTCTGGTGCGCAAGAGGAGTGAGCCAAATTCCTATGCAATCTCTTTTCGGTGAGTTCTTCCTCCAGGTACTCAGGACAATTGTGGGACATGTTTTAATGTGTGTGCTGATAGTGCATTTGTTTCAGGATGACCCTCTGCTTCTAGTGGAAAGGGGAGAGTGAATTTCCCCCTGGCCTTCATCAGGGCCTTTTTAAGAGGCCCAGGGGCAGAATGTTCATTTGAACCCCCTCCCCGTTTTGCTCTGGGTGACATAGTAAGCAACATTACACACAAGTTGGAACATAATGTTTGTGCAGTTGTGCAAGCGTGCTGTCGTGCAAGCGCAAAAATTGCACAAATGAGCTGCACAACAGTGCGACCATTCTATATAATAGCTGCACTGTTGCACAACTCTGTGCAATTTGGGGGCTTTCACAACAGTGCAAACGTTACATTCCAATGCAAGTGTAACTTTGCGTACTAACGTCAGCCGTTGCATCCTGTGTCAATGTAATTACCCAAAACACTGAAATAACTTTTGATGCTGCAGTTATTCTTCAACTTGATTAGGTTTACTGGCTTGAATGAAAAGGATAATTTCAAATACTGAACCATACTCTAAATGTGGGACCTCTCATGTGCGGGGGCCCGGAGAAATTGCCCTCCACTCCAAAAAGGCCCTGTCTTCATCCATTATAAAATGGTTATTTGGGAGATGACTTCTTCGGTCACTTGTTCTGCTGTTGTTTGTCTCCCAGGGCAGAAGGGAAGATCAAGCACTGCCGAGTTCAGCAAGAGGGTCAGATGGTTGTGTTGGGCAACTCAGAATTTGACAGCCTGGTGGATTTGATTAGTTACTACGAGAAGCATCCCCTGTACCGCAAGATGAAGCTGAGATATCCAATTAATGAGGAAACACTAGAGAAGATTGGGACGGCGGTGAGTGTGGCATTGGGAGTGGGCTGATGTCCAGTATTATCATCCTGGACTTGGGTTGGGACCACTTTTGTTTTTATGGCACACAACTCTATGGGAGTGCCATTGTTGGATGATCTCTGGTACTGCCTAGTTGGAGAGGACCTGCATTTCTTGCTTAAGCTGGAATGTTATTGCCCATACTTTTAGATTGGAGGAGATCTGGTTTTGTGGAAGCAAGCATGAATTGTCCCCTTTGCTAAGCAGGGTCTGTCCTGGTTTGTATTTGAATGGGAGACTACATGTGAGCACTGTAAGATATTCCCCTTAGGGGAATGGGTCTGCTCTGGGAAGAATAACTGCATGCTTGCATGCAGAAAGTTCTAATTTCTCTCCCTGGCATCTCCAGGTAGATGAGCGAGTCCCTTGCTTGTAACCTTGGAGAAGCCACTGCCAGTCTCTGTAGACAGTACTGAGTTAGATGGACCAAGGGTCTGACTCAGTAGAAGGCAGCTTCCTATGTTCCTCTCTGCATAGGGGACACTCCTTCTTGAAGTCAGTTTAATCTCATTGGTTTAGAATCTGCCACCTTTTCCAGCTGTCCAGTGCTGGAGATCTTAGTTACATCCTAACTCCTGTGATTCTTTCCCAAATAAGCAGCAAGAGAGGAGAGAAGCAGCAATAGACTCAATGATTTTCTCTTATCCACCAGGAACCAGATTATGGTGCTCTCTATGAAGGGCGGAATCCAGGATTTTATGTGGAGGCCAACCCAATGCCAACTTTAAAGGTATTTTCTTGGTGTCTGTCTTGCTACAACAATGAGTGAGCTGAGACCAGGGGCTGCATTTTCCTTTCCAGCCTTGTGAATCTTTTGAGACCCTCTGAGTTATAGAACGTCTAAAAGGAAGGAATAATTTGGATGAGGGGCAACAGCAGTGGGATTCGTATGAATGCATGCCGTAGTCTAATGGTTGTTACAGGTTTCCCTGTCAAGTGGCTCTGTGGTTTTTGAATGGGTGCTACTGTTGTGGGTTATATTGCTCTTTCACAAGAACTGCATTCCCTTTGGAATGTTGCTGTGCAGGCCCAATACAGTCATCTGGCCCTTGTGCCATGGGATTTGAAATGGCAGAGCATAGGGCAGGCATCCTGTGTGCTCTTGCCTTCGTTTCCGGTGTGATCAATAATGATGGTGCTCATGTGGCATTCAAGATAGGAGAAGAAGGCTTCTTTGTTGAGACACCAAATGATAAAACTGATGTTGCAACTGGAAGGGGCAGGAGTGAATTGGGGTGAAATGATGTTGCCTGGTCTTGTTAGCACTCTGACACATGTTCATCTTGGGTCCCCATCCCCTCTTTTTCCCCTCTGTTTTTAGTTCAAGGAAGGGTCTTAACAGTCAGTTAGCAGATATAAAAATGTATCCCATCTGCAAGAATTCGTTTGCTACACTGTAAGTGTGTACTTGGTGCCTTTTGTATAATGGAGGCACTAACATGTGCGATGAAGTTGTTTACACGTGCAAGCTTCTTTCTTGTATATCCATTTGGAGAAGAAACCGAGCTTCAGTAATAAGCACCTATCAGGCATTGGGATATTCCTATAGTTTGCATGCCAAATTTCTCACTGTGAGCCTACCCATGATGGGTATGTACAGGCAAGAGGTCTATCTGCAAGTGGATTCTTACATAATTCTGTAGCTATAGCCATGTTGCTGCTGTTGAAATTGGCACCCATCTCTGCTTCTGCATTTCTCATCTAGTCTCACACTTTTGTGTCTCTTAGTGTGCTGTCAAAGCCTTGTTTGACTACAAGGCTCAGCGGGAGGATGAACTCACCTTCACCAAAAATGCTGTCATCCAGAATGTGGAGAAACAAGAAGGAGGCTGGTGAGTTTTCTCTGCTCTTTCCTTTGTAAAGATCTACCAGGTAACCAGAGATCATTTGCTCACATCACCAGCTCTTACAGCATCTGTTAACGTCACTTAAAATAATTAAGTAGCTTCGGTGCATTATGTGCTTTCAAACATGCAGGTGGGTTACAATGCACCCCTGCCTCATTCTGGAGGTCAGGCTAAAGATCCATTGGCAAACCCTGACCCAGGAACTTGGGCTGTTGTCATGCAGCTGCAAAGTGGCAGGAGGTGTCATTTTGAAGGGGAGAAGGAGAAGTGGGCTTAATCCTTCCCCTACTCCCCACTTTTCTCTTGCAATGTTCTTTTCTGCCTGCTGCTTTCCCCCTCCAAATCAGACCCTTCCCTTGCTGTTTTGCGACTGCTTGAGGACAACTTGGTTTCCCAGATCTGCTCCTGCTACTGAGCATCTATTTAACTATTCATCAGGAACACTTTCCCCTGGAAGTTGCCGTATACCAAGCCAGATCCTTGGTTCATCTCAGTCAGTATTGTCTACACTGACTGGCAGCAGCTCTTCAAGGTTTTCAGGCAGGAGTCTTTCGCAGCCTTAACTGGAGATCCCAGGGGTGTGACTCTGAGGCCTTTTGCATGCCAGGCAGATGGTATAGCACTGAGCCCATCAGCACACTTTGACAATGACTTGGTTTGCTTTGGATGGCAAAGCAGGAACATGGTAACTTTTCCTCCACTGTTTGGAAGTAGGGCAGGATTAACTATAGGGCATACCGGGATCAACTGCTTGCCCCCACTATGCTACTGAAAGGTCTTCTGCTGATGCTGTTAGTATTCTCTGCAGGTCTGCTTAAGACTGCTCATCTCTATATTCTGATGTCTGAATCTAAACGAGAGTTGTTATATGGAGTCCCTCAGGGCTCCCTTCTGTCACCAATGCTTTTCAATATCTACATGAAACCGCTGGGTGAGGTCATCAGGAGATTTGGTGCTGGGTGTTATCAGTATGCTGATGGCACCCAAAGCTACTTCTCTCTTTCATCTGCTTCATCAGGAAATGGTGTTCATTTCCTAAATGCCTGCCTGTGGGCAGTAATGGGCTGGATGAGGGCATAACAAATAGAAGCTGAATCCAAGCAAGACAGAGGTGCTCATTGTAGGGGCTCAGAATCTGAGGGATGAGTTAGATCTCCCTGTGCTGGATGGGGTCACACTCCCCCTGGAAGGAGCAAGTACGCAGCTTGGGGGTACTCCTGGATCCAGACCTCACTCTGGTATCTCAGGTGGAGGCCGTGGCCAGGAGTGCTTTTTATCAGCTTAGGCTGATTCAACAACTGCATCCATTCCTTGAGGAGGATGACCTCAGAACAGTGGTGCACCAGCTGGTAACCTCCAGGCTTGACTTCTGTAACACGCTCTACGTGGGGCTGCCTTTGTACATAGTTCAGAAACTTCAGTTAGTTCAAAATGTGGCAGCCAGACTGGTCTCCAAGGCAACTCGGAGAGACCATATTATGCCTGTTTTGAAACAGCTGCACTGGCTGCCGGTATGTTTCCGAGCAAATAAAAAGTGCTGGTTATTACCTTTAAAGCCCTGAACGGTTTAGGTCCAGGTTACCTTAGAGAGCGCCTTCTTCGGTCTGATCCCCACTGCATGCTAAGATCATCTGAAGAGGTCTGGCTCCAGTTGCCACCAGCTCGTCTGGTGGCAACCCAGAGGCGGGCCTTTTCTGTAGCCACTCCTAGACTGTGGAATGCTCTCCCTGCAGAAATCCATAATTTGAATTCTTTATTGGCATTTAGGAGAGCCCTAAATACCTACCTGTTTGGCCTGGCCTTCCAGGGTTTTTAGATTGTTTTAAAGGGTCCTTAATGTATCAGGTTTTTATAAGGTTTTGAACTGTTTTATTTTATTTTTAGTTGCTTTATTGTATTTTAATATCTTTGTTCCTGATCACTGATTGATTTTAACTGTTTTGTGATATTTGTGAATCGCCCTGAGCTATTCTGTAAAGGCGGTCTAGAAATTGAACTAACAAATAAATAAATAATATAGTATATACAACCTTGCATTTGCACCTTCTGTCTGTCCTAGGTGGAGAGGAGACTACGGGGGTAAGAAACAGTTGTGGTTTCCATCTAACTACGTAGAAGAAATAACTAGCCCAACGGGTCTGGAGCCTGAAAGGGAGGTGAGCGTTCATTTTGGAGAATGGAAAAGAGAGAGCCACGAAGGCTCCAGGTCTTTTCTAGAGAAAAATCTACCTTCTGCTTCTGGAAAGAACCAAGTTTGAGTTTTCATCTTGAAATAAGGCCTTCTGCTTGTCCTCCTTACATTGTTTTGCTCATGTTTAGAAGCGACTGCAGCTAGGAAAGCGAGGAAGCTGTCTTGAGTCAGACCATTGGCCCGTTTAGCTCAGTGTTGACTGCACTCACTAGCAGCAATGGCTCTCCAGGATTTCAGGCAGCCGTTCCTGGAGATGCCAAGGATCAAACCTGGGAGCTTCTGCATGCTAAGCTGATGCTCTTCCACTGAGCTACAGCCCTCTTGCCCATCTCCCCAGTAGTGAGATGATGCACATGTGCAAAAGGAGGATTTGTACTACAGTAGTTTCCTGCTGGTCCCTTCTGATAGCAATTGCTTGTACACCATCTATATGAGAAAGGTTGCATAGAGAGGCACTCCACTGCTATAGAACCACTCAAGACTGGCAAATCTAAATAGTCTTCCAGCTTTTATTTCACTACTATTCAGCATTTGTTTAATAACCTGTAGGCCTTGTGCAGAGGCAGGTCAGGCATCTATCTGTGTATATATTTCTCTAAGGCATACCTGTTGCTAATCCCATGTGTGGCAGCTCTGCGAGAGTTTGCGAGCGAGCTGCTGGCGGGGGGAGAGGAAAGCGGTGCCGTTGGCGGACAGGCTTGCAGGCGAGGTGGGAGACAAAATTGCAGGGGTGGGGGAAGAAAGCGGCGGCAGGCAGGGGAAGGAAACGGTGGCTGGTGGGGGGATGTGTGGATAGAGGCACAGATGCTCTGAGCCCAGCCCAGCTAGTTTTTAATATGTTCATAAGGGCTTGGAAACATTTTAAAACAGCCTATATTAATGAATATTGTTGCTATGTTCTTTTAATCTCCCCTGCTAGGGTGGGCTATAAAATGTAAATAAATGTATTTTATATTTTTGTGGTCTTCCCTGCAGCAGCAGCTAGATGAGAACAGTCCCCTAGGAGACCTGCTTCGAGGCGTCCTGGATGTACCGTCCTGTCAGATTGGTAAGTGGACAGTGTGGCAGGAACATGTTTGTTAGTTTTTAATTCCTGGCCCAAACTGTGCTTCCCTTCCTTGCTGGTGCACAAGTGCTCTCTTTCCAAGGCCTTGCTCCAAAATAAAGGCTCTGCATAGATCTCTACTCACTCTCTCTCCCACCTTTGCAGGGCCATTTGGGATGTTGCTCTTCAGCAAGGATTGCAGATGCAAGACTATCTTGCACACCCATGGCATCACTAACGTAGATATTGGGCGACTTCTCATGACCACCAGCAAGTCTGCAGCCTAGGATAATATAAGGAACTGGTGGGCATGTCATGTGAACCTGCCCAGGTCCAGTCCAGGAGCCATCTGCCCTCATTCTACTGACATTCTCTGCCCACCTTCAAATCTTGGTCCCAACTGGGCGGAGAATGTTGGCTGGATGGCTTGGAAAACTCTCACTGCTTCAGACAGCGAGAAGCCAGGAGTAAAAATTGCATTGCAGTCCAGTTTTCTGTTGTTTCTCCCTTACTCCTGAAAATGGGTTGTTTATTATTATCTGTGCTACCTTGAGAGCTTTTTGGCTGAAACTCTGATCCCAGTTTGGTCTACTGCTTGGTCAGCTTTTCTGGCTGTGACAGTCTGAAGGAGGCATTGGCTTATGTTCCGTGGCCTAGCGATTTACCCTGCTTGCCTTCTGTCTTCCACAGCCATTCGCCCCGAGGGGAAGAACAATCGCATGTATGTCTTCTCTATCAGTGTGACCTCCGTCTCACGGTGGTCCCTCGATGTGGCTGCTGACTCTCATGAAGACTTATTGGACTGGGTGAAGAAGATCCGGGAGGCAGCCCAGACTGCTGATGCCAGGGTGAGGTACCCTTTTATAAAACATGGTAATTCATAGTGTGAAAAACCTAAGATCTGGAGGAGAACTGGTCTTGTGGTAGCAAGCATGACTTGTCCCTTTAGCGAAGCAGGGTCTGCCCTGGTTGCATGTGAATGGGAGACTAGAAGTGTGAGCACGGTAAGATATTCCCTTTAGGGGATGGAGCCGCTGGGAAGAGCGTCTATGTTCCAAGTTCCCTCCCTGGAGGCATCTCCAAGATAGGGCTGAGAGAGATTCCTGCCTGCAACCTTGGAGAAGCTGCTGCCAGTCTGTGTAGACAATACTGAGCTAGATGGGCCTACGGTCTGACTCAGAATATGGCAGCTTCCTATGTTCCCAAGATGTTAAATATTGGTTACCATGCACAAGAGTTGGGCCTAGTCTAGTACCGGGCACATTGTATGAAAATCTCATTGGTACAGAGCCCAGAGATCATTGCTCAAACCTAAGGCTGAATTATAGATCACAGAGCTAGGTAGGAACCCTCAGCTATTGCTTCTCTGCTTTAAAGCGTTTTGGTGGCGGAGAGTCCAATTTGCAGGGGGGAAGTAGCAGGCAGAGAGGTGCCTACACCTCTTTCCTCCCTGCAACTCTCCTCCAAAGCCGCTCTTCTTTCTGCTTGGCATTTCCCCCCTGTTGTATTTTTCCACATCAAATGGGGGGAAAGCTGGGCAACATGATGTGCATTGTAACAGACCCGGAAGGCTCCATGTAGGACTGCAGCGAAACAGCAAGAAAAGCCCCAATACTTTTAAGAACTGATGGCTCCGAAAATAGCATTACCATATTTCCTCCCATATTCGTGAGTGGGGATCATACAGTGAGGGAAATAAGTATTTGATCCCCTGCTGATTTTGTCCGTTTGCCCTCTGACACAGAAATGACCAGGCTATAATTGGAATGGTAGGTATATTGTAGCTGTGAGAGACAGAATAACAACAAACAAACCCTCAAAAGCCCAGTGCCCAAAAGTCAGCGATGGATTTCAATAAACCTACCATTCCAATTATAGCCTGGTCATTTCTGTGTCAGAGGGCAAACGGACAAAATCAGCAGGGGATCAAATACTTATTTCCCTCACTGTAAATGTGTTAATGCTGCTTCCATAGCCGCTGGGTCTTTAAAGCGTTGGGGCTTATCTTGCAGCCCCACAGAGCACCCTATGGCTCTTTTAGAATGCACACCAGGTGATCTGCTCTTCAGAGTGGTGTTGCAGGGGGGAAGCAAGTAGGAAAAGTTTTAGCAGTCACTATGACTGTGACTATGAATATTTATTTACCACTTCTCAGCAGTTCTCAAAGCCGTCTGTGGAACAAATAATAAGATTGTTCCCTTAGGGGATGGAGGCCCTCTGGGAAGAGCAGAAGGTTCCAAGTTCCCTTAAGTCCAAGAAGAAATACAGCCACTGGAGGGCTGCTGTGATGGAGGTGGATAGGGCCAGTTGCTCCCCTCCTCTGCTAAATATAAGAGAATCACCACTTTAAACGTGCCTCTTTGCTTAGTTATCATTTCTTACCTGCACATTGCTCCCCACTGCTTTACAAGATGCAGCCACCAGGGTTTCCACTCCTTTGTTTGCTGCTGAAAATGTAGTCTGTCTGCCACCAGCAGATAGACTGCAGGTTAGTAATTAGACGCTGTGTGTCACCAGCTGTAAATTCCCAACTCACCAGGATGCTTTCCAGTCTGGCTGCTGGAACAGCAGGAAAATGCCTCCATTTGGGAAAGTTGCATTCGGGATGTAAACAGCAGGGGGAACAGTCTCACAACAACTAACAACCCCCCAAACCTGCAACTTTTTCACGCCGGATGTATGACATCCTTGTTCTATATCGCAGCGATTAAATTCGCAACGAGGCATTGGAAATATGCACGGCATCCTGCTGTTCCCGTAGGGACTGCGGTGTCACGATGCAGGAAGTGTGGAAGCACACTTCCGAGATTCGTCCTGACCCTGTTGAGAGTCTGGAAAGCACCCAGGATGGTAAAAAAACCTGCATTCCTAGACCTAGTTGTTTTGTGTTTCTTCTTTACGCTCAGGGGCTTGATATCCCCGATGGTGGTTGGCTCTATGCTGCCCTTGTGAAGGACACTGTACACTGACAAGTGTTTTGAGTGAGAGAAGAATTTTGCAATTTTGCTAGGTGCCATGAAGATGTTCATAGATGGAGGAGAAAGCCTCGCAGACCTTGAGTGGTTGACCTGCTGTTTCTAATTTCTGGTCATTGAACATCTTGCATGCTCCTTATGCAGCCAAGCCTATCTCTGTCCCAGTGTCCTCACACACATAATGAGACCTGCTATTTTTATATCTGGCAGCTCTCAGAAGGGAAGATGATGGAGCGGCGGAAAAAGATAGCACTGGAGCTTTCGGAACTTGTCATCTATTGTCGCCCTGTCCCCTTTGATGAAGAGAGTAAGTGCAGATTCCTTTACATATATATTGCAAACTCCTGTACAGTGAACTGTTGCATAGCCTGAGTTGACTACCCAAGAGCTGGTGTTCGTTCACCTTGTTATTAACATTATTAACCTTATAGAGCCATTCGCCCCTTGTTGGAACTTTTAGCGGTTGAACAGGAGAAACCTGCAAGTCTTGGTCAACTCTTGCCCCAAACTGTTCACACATTACATTTCTCAAAGAGATGGAGGAGAATGAAGGCCAGAGCAAGGAAACACACAAAATTGTCTTGGAGTTAGAAAAGAGTTAGCAGAGAAGGAAATGTTCTTCTTACATGAGAATTAGTTAAATGGTTATTTGAAGGGAAATCGGTTGAGTCAAAAGGCTTCAGTGCTCTGTTTCTTATTCACAGGATAGGAATGATACATAAAGCCATCACTCATTTGGTAACTGTTAAGCAAATTGAAGAAGTGTTGCTGAGCTGAAATGAGTTGGCCTTCCAAGTCTGTTTTCTATGGATTCAAGTCTAATTTGCAATCATTGCAAAGTTAAATTTAAACTCAGTAGCTTACATGTCCTGCAGTGCATGACTTGTCCCCTTAGCTAAGCAGGGTCCACCCTGGTTGCATATGAATGGGAGACTTGATGTGTGAGCACTGTAAGAGATTCCCCTCGGGGATGGAGCCGCTCTGGAAAGAGCAGAAGGTTCCAAGTTCCCTCCCTGGCAGAATCTCCAAGATCGGGCTGAGAGAGATTCCTGCCTGCAGCCTTGGAGAAGCCGCTGCCAGTCTGTGTAGACAATACTGAGCTAGATGTACCTATAGTCTGACTCGGTATATGGCAGCTTCCTATGTAACCGCCTATGTTGCTTCAGGGCTCTAACACACACAGCAGTGCTGCTGCACAAGAGGGCAGTATTGGCGTTGCTGAATCTAGCACGGTCACAATTGTGTGCTACTTCCATTGGGAATGATAGAAATTGAATGCAACGTGCAATTCGCACAATAGTTCCAGTACTATCCCCTTGTGCAGCACTGTCGCTCTGTGTGTTATGGCTTTGCAGTAGTGCGGGCAGTTCCAAAACACCCACGTTGCTCTGCAAGACTTGTAAGCCAGTATCTTGGATATTTAGTCACCATCTTAGTTAACAAATCAACACCTAAACTGTTAAAAAGGAATACATGAAAAAGAAGTGTTGTTAAAGTAATGTTCCCTTTAAAAGGGAACACATGAAAGAGAAGTAAAAAAGAGGATGGATTCTTATGAGTATTTTTGATATGCCTTTTCTTCAGTGTGTAGTTCTTCCAATTGATTTATACATGCTGAACAGTGTTCAACTCAAGTTCTGGCCATGACTCATTATGTACTATAAAACTGCCAAAATTACATGTTGAACTGTTCTCAACACAAGTCTTGGCGACGATTCCTCTTGTCCTATAAAATGATCCCCCCCGCCAAAAAAAAAAAGAGCCAAGACATAGTGACCTTTGACCCAGGCACATGTTGAACTATTTGCAGCACACATCCTGTATGTTCAGATTCAATGAAAAACAACTTTGTGGACCAACACATGGATGTAAGAATTAGTCCTAAATTTCTGAAGTTTACTGAAAATATGGATAGCCGCTCTGCAGAACACTTCTCTTTTACTGAAAAGCGGTATATAAATATCCGTCCTATTCGAATTCTCTACCCTTGGCCCTTATAATGGTAGGAACATCCTGACTAGAGGATGCCCCCATGTCAGTTTCTGCTCCATGTTTTCTACAGAGATTGGTACAGACAGGGCCTGCTACAGAGACATGTCCTCTTTCCCCGAAACCAAGGCCGAAAAGTACGTCAACAAGATCAAAGGCAAGAAATTCCTGCAGTACAACCGGCTCCAGCTTTCCCGCATCTACCCTAAGGGACAGAGGCTTGACTCTTCCAACTATGACCCTCTACCTATGTGGATCTGTGGCAGCCAGTTGGTGGCCCTCAACTTCCAGACACCAGGTGAGAGCCACCTTCCTGTGGCGTGTTCCATTACTAGGAGCTCTCTGTGCTAAAAAATATGGTGACCACAGTTTAGGGGAATGCCTGCAGTACAGAGAGAGGTTTTGTTTCTGCTTCTGGTGTTTGATTCTGTGTGTCATTATATAAGGCTGCACAAGTTTGGCCCTCCAGCTGTTTTTGGACTGCAACTCCCATAATCCCCAGCCACAGTGGCCAATAGTCGGGGATTATGGGAGTTGTAGGCCAAGATGTGAAGGAGGGCCGAAGTTGTGCAGCCCTATTATAAAACAATCAACAATGGCTTGCTTTTTGTTGTTCCTTATGAACTGGGGTGATTTCCGCTTTCTATAAATTTTGCAGACTATTGTTTATGTAATGGAAAGAAACACACACACAAATACCCAGCTCTGTGTCTTGGTAAGAATTCCATCTCCTTCAAGGGAAAATCCCTCCTCGTAAAACAAGCAGAGATTGGTACAGAATAACTTGTTCCCACTAAATACAACCTGTCTACCTGACATGCTCTTCTTCCCCACATAATGCTATTGAGGGTTGGATCGTTCCACAGACAGGGGGGGTTGAGCTAGAATTGATTCACATGACTCCAGAATGTGGAAATATGCCTCAAAGTGGAGAATTACCAAGTGACTTCACCATGCGGCCAACAGCCAACTTTCCATTGGTAGCAGGATTTATTGTGCTGCTACAAAGGCTTCCGACAGTGTTAGTGGTGTGGTTAAATGATCTCCCATACGGAAAAATTTCACATTTTTCTGAGTTTTGTGAACTGGCCAGTTGGCACTGGCTTTCCAGTAAAGAGTCCTAAATTGTACTTCAAATTCAATGCAAAATGAATTCCCCCTGCTAACTTGGCAAAGAGGCACCTTTTACCGTGGTGATTCTCTTTATTTAGCAAGGGGAGAGTAACTGGCCCTGTTCACCCCCAGCACAGTACGTCCAGTGACTGTTGCTGGTGTCTGTCTCATGTTTCTTTTTAGATTGTGAGCCCTTTGGGGACAGGGATCCATCTTCTTTGTTATTTCTCCATGTAAACCGCCCTGAGCCATTTTTGGAAGGGCGGTATAGAAATTGAATTAATAATAATAATAATAATAATAATAATAATAATAATAATAATAATACTGTGTGTTTCAGACAAGCCAATGCAGATGAATCAGGCCCTGTTCATGTCTGGAGGCCGTTGTGGCTTCATGTTACAGCCAGCCAACATGAGGGATGACATCTTTGACCCCTTTGACAAGAGCACTCTGCGTGGAGCAGAGCCCCTTTCGATCTTCATTGAGGTTTGTGCTGGCTTGCTGTAAGCAGTCCTTGTTTTTCCTACCTTGTTTTGTATGGACCTTTTTGCTCTCCCTGCCGTCCCTGAAGTGTCAAAACACTGACATAGTACATCATGAAGATAAAATGTGTGTAAGTGCGTGTCTGCAAACAACTCTGCTTTTCATATGGAATGTTTACAGTCTTTGCTGGCTTTCCCTCACCCATAACTTGATGGGAAATAGCTGGGCCCCTAGATATGGGACTGTGTATTTTCTGTAGGCAGATTCAGAAGTATGTAGCTCACGTGGTGCGTGTTGTGATTGGACATCACAGGATGTTGGTTGATTTAGGAACATAGGAAGCTGCCATATACTGAGTCAGACCATTGGTCCATCTAGCTCAGTATTGTCTACCCAGACTGGCAGCGGCTTCTCCAAGGTTGCAGGCAGGAGTCTCTCTCAGCCCTATCTTGGAGATGCCAGGGCGGGAACTTGGAACCAGAGCATCTCCATCCCCTGAGGGGAATATCTTACAGTGCTCACACATTTAGTCTCCCATTCAGATGCAACCAGGGCAGACCCTGCTTAGCTAAGGAGACAAGTCATGCTTGCTACCACAAGAACAGCTCTCCTCATGACCTTTAAACTGCCCCATATTTGAAAATAAAGATTTTATGTTTGAGAAATTTAAGTCAGGTCTTGACAAATCTTCTTTGGATCTAGAAGCCCCAAAATTTAGGAGTTGAACAATGGATGCTTGACAAAATCAAGAGACTTGGCAATGGACATTGTGGGAGGTGTAAATTGACTTCTCTTTGTCCCCTTTACAAGTAACATACAATACTTAGAACAGAAACAGGGCTGCCTGGGAGAAATTGTATTAAATAATGCTACTTCTGAATATCTTAGTTTAGGTACCACAGTTATATTTCCAGGCACCATGGCTCCCTACTACCTGGGATTGGCAAGCTCTGACTTAAGTGTCCATTTGATTGCCCAAAAATCACGCCAGGAGCAACCCCATGTGAACACTTTGCTGTTCTTGCAATAATCAAGTAATTTCTCCTTCATAAATAACAGGGCTGTTCAGTTTTTCAGGGAACAGGCACTCTCTAGTATCTCCAGTTTTGCCTAGGGAAGCTGCTCATTCAGCAAGGAGCGTCTCATAGGAACATAGGAAGCTTCCTTCCACGGAGTCAGGCCATTGGTCCATCTAGCTCAGTATTGTCAACACAGACTGGCAGCGGCTTCTCTAAGGTTGCAGGCAGTTGTTTCTCTCAGCCCTCTCTTGGAGATGCCAGGCAGGGAACTTGGAAGCTTCTGCATGCAAGCATGCAGGTGCTCTTCCCAGAGCGGCCCCAAGGGAAATCTCTTGCAGTGCTCACACATGTAGTCTCCTATTCAAATGCAAACCCTGCTTAGCAAAGGGGACAATTCATGCCTGCTACCACAAGACCAGCTCTCCTCTGGGTTGCCATTATAAAGTCTGAATGACATTTCACTTGAACTTTCTAATGTTACAGAAGGCTTTATAAATTGAAGAATGGGGTGGGGAGATAGCTCTGCAGTAAAACACCCACCTTGCATATTGGAAATCCCGACGTTTGCTCCACAGAATATCTAATTATAAGGAACTGAGAAGGACCCCTCCCTGCCAGTGACCTTGGAGAGCTGCGTCCAGTCACCGTAGACAGCACTGGGCTTTGTGCACCCCTATCCTGACTCTGCATAAAGCAGCTTCATATGACCGTGTGTTATTAACATTGGCAGACATCCTGACTAATGAAGCGCTTGTGGGAGGATGATGTGCTGGTGCAAAGCTGTTGCGCAGGTACTTGCTTTAAATCTGGAGCTTGCATTCCAGACTCGCGTTGCGCTTCTGCAAGCACGCTTGTACTCGTGCCACACTTACGCAACCTGCAGCAGGCCTCATCGGTTTTAAAGGGAACATTTTTGCAAGAGGACACAATTCCACAAATCTCCGTTTTTGAGTACAACCATGTGATCTTATGCTAGCGCAATGTTGCTCATGATGCAAGCACTTGGTTAGGATTCATTGTTGACTAACAATAGCCCGATTTGGACATTATGCTGTAAGAGCATACAGATATCTGCACACTCGTACATATGTTTGTGTGGATGACTGTACCTGCGCTCATTTTAAGTGAACCTGGATACAGTGAACCTGGATACAGGCCCTTCAAATACACGGTACAGATAGGAAGTGTACTTCTGTACCTTCATTCAACATGACATGTGAATGACCGTTCCTGTGTACAGATCTCTACCTGTGTACACTGTACAGTCATCATACGAGTGTTAAAGTGAGCCAGTGTGGTGTAGTGGTTAGAGTGCTGGACTAGGACCAGAGAGATCCGAGTTCAAATCCCCATTCAGCCATGAAACTAGCTGGGTGACTCTGGGCCAGTCACTTCTCTCTCAGCCTAACCTACTTCACAGGGTTGTTGCGAAAGAGAAACTCAAGTATGTAATACACCGCGCTGGGCTCCTTGGAGGAAGAGCAGGATATAAATGTTGTAATAATAATAATAATAACAACAATAATAATAAACATAACGTGAATGGGCCTACTAAATCACTATTATTTATTGACATAAATATCTTGTTGTATGGAGCAAAACAATATGCTCTTCTCATGGCAACCACCAAATGTTTACTGATGATAACTGTGTCTCCTCCTCTGCAATAATGGTTGCATTTTCTGGGAATCCTTGTGTCGACTAGCCCTCCCAAGATGGAACCAAACCAGCATAAGCCACCCAGCCAAGAATTCAGTAGCAAGAATCTCCTTGAAATGGACAGATGAGAGCAGAGATCCCCTGAAACAGCTGTGGGGAAACTGTTCTCTAGGGAAGAAAGTTAGCAGCATTCAATCTCCTGACACCCATAGGTGTCACCCTCCATTTACAAATTGCATGTCCTGAATTTTACGTAGTATTTAGCACTGGGCTGCTCAATTTGAAGCATGGTCGTGACTCTGGTTCTGCCATGTAAGTACTGTGCAGCAGGAAAGAACAAAGAGCAGAGTGTGTCACTGCTGCTTTCTTGGCAATGCCACCATCCGCAAGCTCCTTTTGAGAGCAGAAAACCAAGAATCCAAGATGTTGGACAAGCTCCGTGGGAGGGAGGACTTCTGAACCCCTTCCAGAGCTCCTCATGCTGACTGGGATGCAGTCATGAGCAGTGTTCCCTGTAACATGCCCAGGATTTTTTACTACAACTCCCATCACCCCCAGTCAAAGGGCAGTGTGGCTGGAGATTATGGGGGTTGTAGTCAGTGACATCTAGGAATCCCTGTTACAGGGAACACTGGTCATGACAGTGTCCCAGACAGCATGAGGAGCTCTGGAAGGTGTTCAGAATTCTTCTTTGTCATCTCCATCCCACAAAGCTCTCCCAACATCTTGAATTCTAAATACTCTTCTCTGGAAATACTGGCCATGACTATCTGTACTTGGGGAGGTGCTGTAGCTCACTGGCAGAGCACATACCTTGCATGCAGAAGGCCCCAGGTTCAGTTTCTGGTGTCTCCAGTTAAAAGGATCTGAAGGTTAGGGTTTTATTTATTTATATTTTTATAACACCCTTCGTCCTAAGCCTCAGGGAGGTTAGCAAGAAGATAAAAACAAGTTCTAGTAAGAACTAATCAGCCTACTTTCCTTTCACTGTCTCTAAAACTGGACTATAGCCACATAATGACGCAGTGGGGAAATGACTTGACTAGCAAGCCAGAGGTTGCCGGTTCGAATCCCCATTGGTATGTTTCTCAGACTATAGAAAACACCTATATCAGGCAGCAGCAATACAGGAAGATGCTGAAAGGCATTATCTCATATTGCGTGGGAGATGGCAATGGTAAACCCCTCCTGTATTCTACCAAAGAAAACCACAGGGCTCTGTGGTCGCCAGGAGTCGACACCAACTTGAACGCACAATTAACCTTTACAACTGGACTAAATTTGGTTCATATTGAGGTTCACAAGTTAGAGCTCAAATGTTCATGCGTCTGCCATCTTGGATTGGGGTGGATGACAGCATTACAAACTACACCATTGAGGTGTCCCTGTGTGTCGCTCTATACAACTACCAAATTTGGTTCAAATCGATTAGGAAGTCCTCAAGTTAGTGAACTTGAGCCTCCAAAGTTCACACATCTACCATCTTGAATCCGGGTGGATGACATCATCACAAACTACACCATTGGGGCATCTCTAGGTGTCCATACAGCTGTAGCAAATTTGGTTCAAATCGGTTAGACTGTCCACAAGCTATCCCACTTGCGCCTCACAAGTTTATGTGTCTACCATCTTGAATCTGTGAATGACATCATTACAAACTACACCATTGAGGTGTCCCTATGTGTCCCCACAACTGTACTCAGTTTGGTACATATTGGTCCAGGCGTTGCAAAGTTGATAGGGGCGGGGACACACACAGAGGAGACGAGTACCTATCTCTAGCAGCTGTGATTGCCTGTGGAGTTGTCCTGAACTGCATGCACCTGCCAGACACTTCCCAACAGACACAATGCTGCTGTACTGAGAAGTAGTTGAGGACTACCCCTTAACCCCCTGAATTTCATTTGAAACTGGAGACCTACAACCATTTATTGGTTCTGATGTGCCACCCTTTTCGATCATCAGTGCAAGATTTCTCCAGAATCCCTTTTGCCAGTAGAGAGGGGAATCCTTGTGCTGTTCCTGTCTATTTGGTAGCGTACGCTAAGGCAGAGTCATGGTGAAAGTTTGTCTTTTCCACCTGTATAGGTCCTCGGGGCACGGCATCTTCCCAAAAATGGAAGAGGAATTGTCTGTCCATTTGTAGAGGTTGAGGTGTCTGGAGCAGAGTACGACAATGCAAAGCAGAAGACCGAGATGGTGGGTGAGTACCCGGACCTACTGGCCAGAACTCCGCTAGAACTGCAGAATACGTCGGTGGTGTGTGTTCCTCCAGACAAGGAAATACTGAAACATTCATCCCTCATTTCTGTAAACCAAGTTCTGCTTTGTGGTCTCTGTGCAGTTGTGCCTGTGGGATCTGCTCCTTTCTAAAGCCTTGTTCAAAAGTTTCTAGAGCTCAGCTTCAAGACTGTAGGTGCAAGCCTTGCCTCTCTGGAGCGACAATACATACTCAAGTGGGCCACCTCCCTTTTCAGTTCTTCAGTGACCACAGTGGTAGCATCACAAAGAATTTTCTCCATTTGCTCTAAAACCAAGCAAGTTGGCCCTATGTTAAACAATTCTTCAATGCACCCCTTTCTCCTTTCATGCATTTTCTGCTTTTGATTTGTGTAGGTTTTTTCCCCACACCTTCTTCCCACCGCTACTTTCCCAGCTGTGGCCATGAGCTTATGCTAGCACAGACCGAGTTTAAAAAAATTAAGACTTGTGGATGGCGGTTCTCTGTCACACACTGTAAGAGAACAACCCACACTGCCGCGTCTGTGGAAACACCATCAATGATATTGCACACTAGAACTCCGACGCGGAGTTGTGCAAGGGGATACCCATTGTCAGTGGGTGTAGTTATGCAGCAAGCTGGATGTAAAGTTGTTCAGTAGGCTTGAAAACAATGAGCATCTCTTTGCACAACTTCTTGTCATAGTCCTGGTGTGCAGCATCATTGATAGTGAACATAAGAACAGCCCTGCTGGAGCAGGCCCAACACCCATCTAGTCCCACATCCTGTTTCACACAGTGGCCCACCAGATGCTTCTGGAAGCCACAGGCAGGGGTTGAGGGCATGGCCTCCTGCTGTTACTCTCCTGCAACTGGTACTCAGAGGCATCCTGCCTTTGAGGCTGGAGGTGGCCCGCAGCCCTCTGACTAGTAGCCAATGATAGACCTCTCCTCCATGAAGTTATCCAAACCCCTCTTAAAACCATCCTGCATTTCCCCAAATGCAGCAGCATGGGCAGTGCTTTGTGGCTTCGTGCAATGTGTGAGCCACTGCGTTTTGTGTCTTGGTGAAAAGCACAAAGCTTAGTCCTATGTCAACTGTCTTGCGGGCTTCATCTCTCAACACCTTTTGAAGTGAATCTCCTTGATGGTTAAATTGGCATGCCAGTTGGCTGGTCAAAGCCCACTGTGGCTGGCATCTGCAACCTTAGACAGAGGTGTTGCAAAATCTGTTCAGCAGCCACGTGGCTTCAGTTGTCCGCTTTTGTGTGTCACAGTCAACATTCGCATCTGTGCTGATGATGCGCCTTTTGCCAGAGCTATCTTTCTTCTTTATTCCGCTAATGACCCTGCATCGTTAGTTCCAGGTAAGGTAACTTGCTCATCTCCCACAAGTGTGATTGCATAGACACTACAAAGAAAAGGTTGCTTACCTGCAACTGACACTCTTCGAGTTGTGATCCTTGAAGTCGCACAATCCTCCCTCCTTCCCGCTGCAGTGACTTCTTCCTAATATTTGCTTTTGTGGTGTTGCATTGTGGCAGTGTAATGGAACGAGGAAGAGGCACAGGCTGTCACTCCATAGAGCAGGGCTGCTCAACCCTGGCCCTCCTGAAGATGTTGGCCTACAACTCCCCTAATCCCTGGCTATTGGCCACTGTGGCTGGAGATTATGGGAGTTGTAGTCCAAAAACAGCTGGGGGGCCTAAGTTGAGCAGGGCTGCCAAAGAGACATGACTAGTGCCAGAATTCTTGAGATCACCTCTGGAAAGTTCCAAATGAGGCTCTGTGCAGGTGCAGATCCCAAGGTGTGACTGCACAGATGGCCACTCTGAGACCATCACTGACAGGTAAGCCAACTGTGCTTCCTCTTCGTCACCAGACTGCGATATAGTTTATGATCTGACACCCAGGGTCCTTTCCTGTTCCCTCTCCCCTGTCCTCTATGCTGTTTTTCCTCACACCTTGTGTGAAAATGAGGTTTGTTGTAGCATTGGCCAGTTTGCCTCAAAAGTAGTGGGGTGACTTTGATGTGGGAAGGAGTGTTTCCTGTTCACAGAACAGCTATAGGCAATTCTGCACAAAAGAGGAGCTCATTTCTGTGCTGATGCGAAGTGCAGAGATAAGTCTTCAGAACTGGGGATTGTGCAACGTGCTTTGGATGATGCCCAAGATGGTTGGAACAGAAATAGACGCACAGAGTTGATGAGACGGTATCTTTTGTTGGGCCAACCAGTAGATTGAAGTTGATACAGGCTTTTCAATTGCACTGAACTATCACACAATGCTATCCTGCATAGTATTGAGAACACATCGCATCTTATGCATCCACTTTGGTCTTAGTTTAGCAGACAAAACGCAACAGCTTTTTAAGAGCTTTGTTGGGTCTTCATCAGGTTACCATTTTAAATATTGCATGATTTTGTCTTTTTTATTGAAAACAAAAACCCACAGGAAGTATAGGTGATCGTTTTTATTTTAATATATAGTGGACAATGGCCTGAATCCTGCCTGGCCCCAGAAGACCTTTCAGTTCCACGTCTGTAACCCTGAGTTTGCCTTCCTCCGCTTTGTGGTGTACGAAGAGGACATGTTCAGTGACCAGAACTTCTTAGCTCAGGCCACATTTCTGGTTAAAGGCCTGAAGACAGGTATGTCAGGGAGAGATCTCCCAGGAAGCCTGGTTGCCCAGAGACATGCCCTTGCTAGGACTGGTAACATTAGTCCAGGGGTAGGCAACGTGCAGCTGTCCAGATGTTGCTGAATTGCAACTCCCATCATCCCGAGTTGTAACAAATTGTGTCTGGGGATGACGAGGGTTGTAGTTCAGCAACATCTGGAGAGCTGCACGTTGCCTACTCCTGCGTTAGAAAATATAAGGAGTCTGAAAGCTACATGAATATTATAATACAACAAACTCAAAGTAGCTTTTAATAGAACTTTACTGTAGAGTCTTGGTGACTTCACCTTCTAATTTGGGAGAAAGAGCAAGTTGCTAGTCCTCAGGTTGTAGATTAGACCCTAGAAACATCTGAAGAGTTTACAAAAGAATTGGACGTCCAAGGGATCTGGGTTGCATTCCCGTGCTGAGACTCAGTCTCTGCTTTCTCCTTAAATTGTTCCCTGATCTCCCTTTCCACATGTTGTCCCCAGTGTCCCACGAGCCACAGTCTTTCTCATATGTCCCTGCCTCTGTTAATGGTCCATGGAAAATACACAGCAACGAAAATTCCCAATTCCTGTAGGGAAAACACACACATACCAAACCCCTAATTCAAAAGTAAGGATGTGCAGTTTAGGTAAATGTTATACCTAAGCCATCACCAGAGCATGATTTTCTATCCCATGTTATGTACAGTGGTCCCTCGACTTACGAACTTAATCCGTTCCGAATGCATACTCGTAGGTCAAAAAGTTCGTAAGTCGAAAAGCGGTTTCCCATAGGAATGCATTGGAAACGGATTAATTCGTTCCGGAGCGAAAGGGGGGGGGGTCTTTACTCACCCCTTCCATGAAAGTAAGGCACTGTACTGTACTGTATTCCTTGTAGTAATCGGGCGGCAGGGTGCCGCCCGCTTCAGTCTCCCTCGGCGCGGGCTCCCGCTTCTCGTAGCCATAATCGGGGCGGCAGGATCGCTCCCAGTCCCTGCCGCCCCCTTTAAGCTCAGTCCCCCTCGGCTGGCGGCCGCCCCCTGAAGCTCCCCAGAGGTCCCCCGCCGCCCCCTTGTTTCCAAATCTAGCCCCATTTAAGAGGACGGCAGGAGAACTCCCTGCCGTCCGCTTGCCTTGCTGGCTGGGCTGCAACTGGCTTCTAGGAAGCCTTTTGCACAGGCGCACGAAAGGCTTCCTAGAAGCCAGTTGCAGCCCAGCCGGCAAGGGGGAAGGGGACGGCAGGGAGTTCTCCTGCCATCCTCTTAAATGGGGCTAGATTTGGAAACAAGGGGGTGGCGGGGGACCTCTGGGGAGCTTCGGGGGGGGGGGCCGCCAGCCGAGGGGGACTGAGCTTGAAGGAGGCGGCAGGGACTGGGAGCGATCCTGCCGCCCCGATTATGGCTACGAGAAGCGGGAGCCCGCGCCGAGGGAGATTGAAGCGGGCGGCACCCTGCCGCCCGATTACTACAAGGAATACAGTACAGTACAGTGCCTTACTTTCATGGAAGGGGTGAGTAAAGCCCCCTCTTTTTAAGTGGAACCCCCCACGCCAGTGCCGTTCGGATGTCGAAAAATTCGTAAGCGTGCGGCACTTTTTTCCGTTCGTAAGTCGAAAATTTCGGATGTTGAGTAGTTCGTAAGTCGAGGACCACTGTATTTAGTGTACAATGTAGCTGAATAACTGCAGTTAGTTGGCTCCTATCATAACGCTTTTCAGTAAAGGGAGGTGTTTGCTTTCTTTTAGGATACCGAGCCGTGTCTTTGAAGAACAACTATAGCGAGGACCTGGAATTGGCCTCTTTGTTAGTAAAAATAGATATTGTTTCTGGCAAGGTGAGTCTGCGGTTGTGAAGCGTTAACTTGGGACTGTGAAACATCAGAAACTTGCAGCAAAAGATTCGTGGCTTGAAAGCATGGTTGGTCTTAAGAAGGCTGCAAAAGGAGCAAATGTGTCCTATGAACATAGGAAGCTGCCTTATACAGAGTCAGACCATTGGTCCGCCTAGCTCAGTACACAGACTGGCAGCGGCTTCCCCAAGGTTACAGGCAGGAGTCTCTCTCAGCCTTATCTTGGGGACATAAAGTCTCCCATTCAAATGCAAACCAGGGCACACCCTGCTTAGCAAAGGGGACGATTTATGCTTGCTCCTACAAGACCAGCTCTCCTCCCATGTTATGTTGATTTGGCTCCATCACGGGGGCCAATCACTTTGTTAACGGCTCCATTACTGGGGGCCACATTTTCACTGTCAGGTTAAAGAGTTCAGCCACAATGCAAGCCCTGCACGCTCTCACAGTGTGTCATGGGAATCCAAAATTTCTAGGCAATCCTGGTTAAATTGCTTTGGTGAACCAGCATTTAACAGGAATGGCCTGGAAATTCCCAGTTCTCAGGACGTGCTCCATGCAAACCATGCAGGGCTTGCCAAATGCAGTGAGCTCTTTAACCGCGATGCGTTCTGGCCCTGAGAATGCAGCCTGGGTGAGATCTGGACAGGACAGAGCAGGGAAGAACCTGGCCCACCATGCACCTAGCCGAGAATCGAGCGAATCAGCCTGAATTCAAACAATGGTGGGCACTTCTGTCAACTGAAGTGACAGAAGCATTCTTACCAAACGACAGCACTTCCTGCTGTTGTTGCAACTTGTTGTTGAGGCTGACCCAAAGGTATATTGTTGGCATACTGGTTAATCTCCTTGAGGGCGGTTTTGGTGGGTGGCTAAACTTGATGGCTTGTGTGAGGCGTAGCATTACAGCTCCGGGGCATCTGCGGACATCAGAGCAAACCCTGGCACTATTCTGAAGCAGTCTGTGTGGAAGGCATTGTTTCCGCAGGTTTCCCCATTCCAGAAATGCAGCTCCAGATCAGCATCCGGGCTGGCTTTGGAGTCTGCAGAAGCCCTGGGGTACTGCAGGGTTGCAACGCTGTGCACAATTTAAGTCAGCGCTTTTTGGATAAATTGTAAACTGCCCAGGGATTTTTATATGGGGTGATATAGAAATGTGCTAAATAGAAATACATATCTTTCCAGTCCTTCTGTTCAAGAGTCTATGGCCAACTTGCTCGCAGTGCCAGTAAATACGCAGCCAGCCTAATTCTGCAAGCTGAATAAATGGCTTGCATTGCATGGCGACAAGCATGCTACACTGACAGATTTCGGAACGATGGCCTACCATATTCCTAAGGCAGAGGAGGCCCTGCTGATCTCTGTGCCTTGCAGTCAGCATGTTTGGGTGTTCAATTTCAAATGCTCACCAGATTGTTCTGCAAATTGCAACATATGAGCCTAGCTTCATTTCTGCTGAAGACATTTAACTGCATGCTTTCTTGGCATGTTGAATGTGATTTTTATGATGGCCTGGTTGTCCTGTTTAAGACGTTGAAAATAATGAAACTTGACTGCTGATGGGGGAGGGAGGAAATGCACTTGAACTAAAAGGAAATGTGGAGGCGTCCAGTGTTTTGTTGTGTCTGTGCCATTAAAAAACAAACCCCCAAACGCTCTCTAATGTAATGTGTTCACCCATGCCCGTATTATTTCCATTTAGTGGTAGAAAACAGGTTACCCAAGAGGATCCAGCGAGTTCTTGGCTGAACTGAGCTTTCAGTCTAGATATCTTCTATGGTAGCTGCCTACATGGTCTTAGGCAGGGCTGCTGAACTTCGGCCCTCTTGCAGATGCCCATAATCCCTGGCTATTGGCCACTGTGGCTGGGGATTATTGGAGTTGTAGTCCAAAAACAGATGGCGGGGGGGCTAAGTTAAGCAGGCCTGGTCTAAGGGCACATGACGCAGACAATACAGTCACCTTCTGAAGCTAAGCAGGTCTTGGTGTGGTCAGTGGCTGGATGGGAGACCTATGTATGCCACCTTTGTGGGTGGGGCCATAGCTCAGAGGTAGAGCATCTGCTTTGCATGCAGAAGGTCCCGGGTTCAATCCCTCCCATCTCCAGGTAGGGTTGAGAGAGACTCTGCCTGAAACCTGGGAGAACCTGCTGCCAGTCAGAGTAGACTGCCCAGAGCTAGATGAGCCAAGGGTCTGGCTTGGTAGAAGGCAGCTTTCTGTGCTCCCAACTCTCTGTGACAGCCACGTTTGCAGCCTGGTGTGCACATGGGGGAACCAGTGTACCTGTAGAATACACCAGCAGAAACTACCCCATTATCTTAGGTGCTGGGTATATCTCTGCAAGCACACACCCACAGAGAGAGAGAGAGAGAGAGAGAGAGAGAGAGAGAGCCTGTCTTGGGAAACAGCCTTGGCTTCAAAAATGTCTTTCCATTCTGAAGCAGGAGAATGGAGAAGTTAGCCCCTTTGGGGCTTCAGCCTTCCGAGAGAGGTCAGCAGATTCCCCAGGACAGCTCATGGCAGGCCGAGCCAGAGAAGGCTCCTTTGAAGCTCGATACCAACAACCATTTGAGGACTTCCGGATGTCCCAGGAGCATTTAGCAGACCACTTCGACAACAGAGACCGAAGGTAAGTCCAATAAGATTCTGGGCTTCTTGACACTTCAGGTAGAAGACCAAAAGGTCTAAAGTATTGTGGAGCTAAAAGGACTGCATAGCATAAGTGACTGCATCATATTAGAAAACCCTTTTTAAAAAGGGCCTGTTTCGAGCTCGGAGCAGAACCCTGTTTCGATCGAAACATTTTGAGTGCCATTTTGGATGCCTGTTTTTACTGATGCAGTCACTTAGGCTCTGCAATACTTTTAGCTCTGGCCCGTTTCAATTTGGAACATTTTGCCATTGGAACGTTCTGCACATTCCTACTGCAAATGATCAGGCTGTGGTGTGATCATTGCAGTCATCAAGTGCATAACACATCTGCATCAGTAGATGATAGTTTCGGAACTTGAATATTGCTAAGTGCCACATGATGATTGATTGCACTTTGTGCCACCCGCCAAATTCCCCCAAAGTGGTAAGGAAGCCAATAGAGTGTCGTGAACAGAGAGTTAGATTTGGATGAGGAAGGCCCAGGTCAGTTATTGGACACAGGGAAATCATTCTGAACCTACCTCAGAGAGTTGTTGTGTAGTTGAAGTTGCAGAACTCCGTGTACGCCACCCTGCTGCTCAGAGGAAGAGCAGAATGCAAAGCTGATTGAAGAAAATGAGCACCTCATGATCAGTTGTGCACTGAAGTGCCAGTCGTAATGTGTGCTTTGCCGTGTGCCATGTTCTTCTCCGTCCCTTTTTTCTTCCTTGCAGGGTACTGCGAAGGACTAGAGTGAATGGGGATAACCGCCTCTAGCCCAGTTTGACCTGCTGTGAAGCACCCCTCCTAGTGCCTGTGACTCTCACGGATTGCTGTGAACTGGTTTCTTTGGAAACGTCACTGCTTTGGCCTACTTGCAGGCAGTTTTTCCAGTTTCTCTTCTGAAGGGTGTTCAAGTGGAGACATTTTTAAAAGAAGCCAACCATGAATCAATGGTTTTATTGTTGTGACCATGAGTAATAACAAAACATGCTCCAAAAATGGCCCTCAACACCATACCAGAAACCAAGTCTGTGGAATGTGTATGTCTTCAGCACCCAAAGCTGGGCACAACTACCTGTCATCAGCTGCCTTCTCCCCCATGACTCTGCTTCCAGGGAAGAAAATACCTCAGAGCTGCCCAGCGGAGCAGCTGTGCAGATTTTATTTTTTGCCCAAACTGTTCCTCCGCTTGTTTCAAAGGACCTGACTTTTTCTTTTTTTTCTTTTTTAAAAATAAAACTTTTAATCACAGCTTTGGCACAGAACGTGAGTTGGAGAAATACAGCTGTCCTCTTGGTATTACAGGACAAGCCCAGTTGGGCTTCCTGACTTAAGTCTCAGTGGCCATCTCAAGCTATGCAAGACCCTTGAGTTTGTCTTTACAAAATGTCAGTATTAAGCGTGCATCCTCTTGCTCTTGGAAGAGGCAGCGTTGTTAGCTGTGGTTCATCTGCAAAAGGCCACCCACTAAACTGTCAGGCCGCTTCTTCCTTTGGGTGAGCTTATTTTTGTCAAATGTGGGGCAGAGCTACCCAGCTATTTCATTCCACTGTGCAGAGATGACAACTGAGATAAAAGGGCAGGCGGGGAGCAGGAAGGAGGGGAGCACCTCAGCCAACGCTTGCTCTGCAGGAGGAGGAGCTCTTGCCACTGAAACAGACTTTCTCTCCCCCACCCCCACCACCACCACTATTGAATTCAGCCACCAATAATGAGGCCAAGCAATAGTTACAGGGTTGGGTGCAGTTCAACAGCAGCTGTGGGCTCTTGAGACCTGAAGAGGGGCAGCGTGGCCTTGTTGGTGTTTCGAAGCCAGAACAGCTGCGGACGGCATTTTAACCTGTTCAGTCTCTACTGTGGCAGCTATTCTTGGGATGAAGACATCTGCGTGTGGTCAAACCACCTTTTTCTGGAGATGCCTCTGCCAATGTTTATGGAGTCAGACCTCAGGACGAGAGCAGTCACACCCCGTTGGGGGCAGGAAGCCAATAGTAAAAGTTGTGTGCTGCTGCCGCCGCCACCTTTTGTCCAATAAGTGACCCCACCTCCGACCAATAGACTGAATATTTTTTTATTTAGGTTGCCAGACTGAGTGGGAGTGGGGGGGCGGGGGCAAGTGTGCTCTTGTCTCTAGAGACAAGCGCCAATGTACACTGCAGGATTCTCTATATCTTTTGATTCTTAAGAGGAGCTTTGTCTTGCTTAACTCCATCCATGCTAGGCTCAGCTGGCTGTTACCTGGGATAGATCAGACTGCACAATAAAAGTCCTCAAGTTACCTTTTTGAGTCCTTCATGTTGTGTGCAAATAGAGCAAAGGCCAGTGGAAAAAATAGCCTCCCTTGGATATATAGAGCTGTTTCACATGTGAACAAGTCGCCTACCCGCCTAACCCTTCCATGTAGAAAATGAAGCTGAACTGATGTTACTGTCCCTCCCCCGCTCCCAAACATGAATGAAATTCACTTCTGAGTGAGCATGCTTAAACTGGAACTGGTACATTTAATGTTCAAAGTTTAGTTTGCATCAAAGCAGTTCTCAAAAGGAATTGAATTGTGCAAGCACAAATGAACTGGTTTTAAATTGCATTTATACATCACTTTTTTTTCTATAATAAAACTCAAGGTGACACTTTGGTTGTAGCCTAATGAATTAAGTGGGCACATTGATTGAAAATAAGCCAGCGGGCTTAAGCCAAAGCAACTTTTAGTTGCCTTGCCTTCAAGAGGAACTAGTCAGCACTTGATGGTTGAAAACTGCTCCATTTGTACTGTGAGTGCTGATATGCAGCGCTTATTCTTCAGAAGGTAAATAAAAGATAGAACCAATTAAGAAATAGAGACAGGGGGAACTGTAGCATTTCCTGCCAAGTTTGAGTTTGAAATGTGTATATCCTTGCTGATGTCGTTTTCAGAATATATCATCACTAGGCTTATTCTAACGGATCACTAAGGTTCAGGAGCTGGGCACGCTTCCCATTTTTGGATCATCTGAGTCAATAGCAGGGTAGGAGATGGGGGAGTGGTTGGGTGTGAGGCTCCCACAGGGTAGGACAGCACCATATGGCCCTCCTCTCATACCCAGCAGTTGGACAAGGTAGGATGGCATCAGCGTATCCAGTGGGAGCCTCACACATGAGCATTCCCCCTCTGTTTACTTGCAGACTCTCAAAAATCAGGAGCATGCACAGCTCCTGAAACTGGGTAGGATGCTTGTCTTAGTTAACAATGGTCGGAACAAGCTTACTGTGCTTCCATGTTTGCTGCAAGCAAGGAATAAGCCGATAGAAGAAATGGCACCAAGTACTGTTGCATACCCATACAATGTAGCCATTCAGTTTCATGCAGGGAGCTTTGCAATTATTCCAGATTCTTCTCTGAACACAAGGCTGCCAGCACTTTCCTTTAGGGCCACATGTGGGGAGCCCAGCAGCCCCGACACCACCACAGGGGGAGGCGTCAGGCACTGCCAACTTGGGTTTGCATGCTTGGCTGAGTGCACTGCATGCTATCATTTGTCCTAGCCTTAGTATGCATATGGAATCCTAGGAATTATATTCATATACCTCTAGATGTGAGGACATTCAAATGTATCTGGAAATCTACATAGCTGTAATCCTTAATGCGTGGATTAGAAAATATTATTCAGCTTCCAGAACTTTGGATTTATTTCCTTAAAATACCAGGCTTTCTAAAGCATGTTTCTAGCTGCCATAGCTCTACAGCCAAGCTTCATGCTGCTTTTGCTAAAGTTATCTGTATATTTAATTCTCTTGGGACATGCATGCCCAGGATTTGGCGACATGCTGCGAGAGTTCCAAAGTGAGGACTGAGGAGGAGAGGGGGAAGAAAGTGCCGGTGGTGGCTGGTGGGCAGAGGAGAGGGGTAGCAACGGGCAGCAGGAGAGAAAGGCGGCAGCAGGCAGGGGGAGAGAGAAGCCGCGGTGGCAGGCGGATGGGGGCGAGGAAAAACGGCGGCGGCAGGGCCCTTCTTGGCCGCCCGCCCTAGCTCTGTGTGGGGGGACAGGAGAGCGCGGGCCGGAGGAAAGAGAAAGAGAGGAGAGACTGGGGCAGGAGGAAGAGGGAGGAGGAAACAGCCAGCCCCAAAGTGCCGCACAGATGCTCTGTGCTGGGTTGGCTAGTACAGTATAATCCAGCTACGGTTAAACACAAATCTTTTTGGATTACAGTGGAAGAAATTTACACACACCTCAGTGTAGTAGACCTCTATCAGACTTAAGGCTGTCTGAAATTAAGGCTGATTTATTTTATATGGCAGGGGTGGTAGTCTGGGAGCAGGACCAGTTATTTGGATGGGCTTTTTACCCTTAACTGCAGCATCTAAACTTGCCTTCCTCTACCACCAAGCAATCTCCTACTCTCCAGTGCTAGGATTATAATAAGCCTCTTGCAACATAGCATTGTCACCTTAAGTGGCGCAGCAGGGAAATGTTTGACTAACAAGCAGCAGGTTGCCAGTTCAAATCCCTGCTACTATATTGGGCAGCAGCAATATAGGAAGATGCTGAAAGGCATCATCTCATACTGCATGGGAGGAGGCAATGATAAACCCCTCCTACCAAAGAAAACCACAGGGCTCTGTGAGCACCAGGAGTCGAAACTGACTTGACGGCACACTTTACCTTTACCATAGCATTGCCGCTTCCAGTATAGTGCAACTGAAACAGAGCCTTAAACAAGGATATTGAGGGCAGGAGCGGCAAAGGCTGCAGTCCCATCAGTGGAGTGTAATACTTCTTCATCTCACAGCTAAGTGGTTTTTGTTGTTGTTTTGGACTGATTAATAAACCTAAATTCTATCTCCAAATGCAGCTATAACTTAATAGCAAGTTTCTAGAAGGCAGTGACGCTTAGGACAGATGAACTCCGCACAACACAGCATTCCCCCCCACCCTTGCCCCAGAATTCACAGGCGTGCAAAAAAAAGTGGTTTTTGGCCTTGTTTATTTAGGAACAACCAAAAAGGTCTCATTTCACCAATCTGTACAAGCAAGCTATTCCCACCCTCAAAGCCACATATACAAAATGAAGGGAAACTTGCAGTTCACTTCGCAGAAGTGGCATTGCTGGGAGGAAAAAAAAGTGAGTGACATATCAGCTCTTTCTGGATGAATGAGCTCACATCCACCCGCACAGACAGTTTCAGCTCTTTTCCTCTTCAAAACGTTTTTACCAAAAGTACAAAAAGAACCCAGTTTTCTTCACATTTTTCATAAATCAGCCCTACCAAGAGAGATACAAAAATGGAACCCTATCCAATGGACCGTTGCATCAGAGGCTCGGTGTACTCATCTGCTGCTAAGGCCACCCTTATTTCTAAGGGTTCTTTTGCAGTTATGTTTCAGTGGCTTTGCAGAGATATCAAAGTTCTAAAAAGGTATCCAGGTTTCCCATCAGCTTAGAAAGCCAAAAGTGCTCTGCAGGACAATTTTACATAGGATGAAGAACAGCAGACCCATAATAAACACATTTTGAAGACAGCATTAGAAATATTATCCTAGAGCATGTGCAAATGTCTTTGCTCCAGGCAGGTAAAATTATGTCTGAACTTTTCACAGGGAAAACCTTCTCAGCCGGGGCGGGGCAGGGGGGTGGAATACACTGTTCTACAGAGGTTTGGGGAGAGATTCAGACTAAGTTAAACCATTCTTGCTTTTGAGCAGATTCTTGGGAAACATCACTTGAGAAAAGTACTTATGGTAGGTAACTCTTTTGTAAGAACATGTCCTTCCTGTTCAGCAGCATGAGGAATACCACCCTTCCATCATTGTTGAAACATCCATAAATGAGAAACATGTCAGATTGAAAAGGGAGCCCTTGGATTTATGTACATTTTTTCTGGTTGAACCAGTAACCGCAGGATTCTTGCTTCATTTGCTTTGTTTGCCTTCTTGCATTTGAGGCACCTGGGAGCAGCTTTGCACAATTCAAAACCTACAAATTTGCAGCATATCCATTGGGCTTTCCCACTACAAACTCCCTAACGTCACCCAAGTATGTCATATGCCTGCCTCTCTTGAACATAATGATGTGCACCATGGATAGGTTCTGCAACCTCATCTTTTTCATAATGTGTCATGTAAGCTGTATTTCCACAGTCAAAAGGAGATGCTTTCTAAATACACATGCATTCTACCAGTCATAAACACGTGAATCCAGTTCTTGATGGCCTCATGCATTTCAAAGCTGGTTTTGGGATTCCATGCGTTTGTCAAGGAGCTAAACTCCAGCATTGGTAGTTAACAAAACACACTCCCCTGTGTATGCAGACACAGACATAAAGCCGCCCTTGATGTGAGTTGCAATCCACCAGAAACCGTCTGTGCTAACCCCAGTGAGAGGAAGCACACCTCTCATTCAATTCAAAAGGAGACCACCAGAGAAGCTCCTAACAGACTGTAAAGGTTAGACCCCTCACAAAAGGAAATCTGCAGATTCCTTTGCAAGCCATGTTAGGAAGCCCACGTGCACCAGCCCACTGTTAAAAGTGTTTTACAATGTGCTGTTCCTATTCCAAAGGATGGTCCAACTGGCTTGCAATTTAAAAAGAAAAGAAGCCACGTAACTAGGAAATAGAAGCGGATGAAATTAAGATGCAAGTATGACTAATAAATACCATGCGAAGAGACAGTGTGTGCCTGCAGCTGAACATCCTCCAATCTCTTGTGATCTAAAAACACTTCGAATTCTGGTTCAGAATTCTGCATATCCCCACATTTCATCTGCCATGTTCCTGCTTATTCAGAGAAAGGAAAACTTGTGTGGGGTAGTTTTTAAAGAGGTTTCAAGTGGCATCTCCAGTTCTGCATTTTTCTGATATCTCTGGCACAGTTCTAAACTGAAAAAGAGTTCATATGCCACTTGCTATATAGTGATGCCATCATGTTAAGATTGATTTGATCAGATGGCCATATGGAGTGACATTGTCAAGCCAAAGTATCTACTGAGCACCGCCTGGTCTCACAGCTTGAGAAATAGTGTGGGCCAGTAAGCAAGCCCTTGTTTACACAAAGAGCTGCACCAAGAGTAGCATTACTCCTGCAATTTCAAACTAGCCTTAAGTTTATGTGAGGACACAATGCAGGCAACAGATTTTGATTCAAGCATGCTAATGTTGGACGGGTCAGTTAAATTCAATTCAGAGCTAGTGTGGTTTAGTAGATAATATACTGGACTAGAACTAGTGAGAGCTGGGTTCAGACCCTGCCACCACAGATGATCTTGGGTCATGTTAACTCTCAGCCTGACCCGTGCAGGCTTTAAGGCTTACAGGTAGCTGCATTGGTGGGGGGGGATCCATGTATGCTATAAACTCCTTTGCAAAGAAGTACACATGTAACACAGCACCATCATATGAATTCAGAATGTGTCAAATTAAGCAATCACAACTCAAGTTAGAGGATTCAGATAATCTAAATTGTTTTCAAAGTGGGCTGAAGAGGTTAAATAATTTGATTTCTACCCCAGTGTCTTTCCCCTGCCCTTGCGAAATTTGGGCAAGAGCAAGATGCAATAATTAGAAACCAGATAAATATTGTCAGAAAACTTAAATTTAGCAGCCTATAAACAAACATATCCTTAATGTTTTTATAAACCCAGCTTCTAAGTGCCATTAACTACTTTACCTATATCTTTATCTAAAACTGTAAAGCAGCCGTATTTCACAAAAAACAACCCTGAAATCTCTTTCAGGGGGTGGAAATGAAGGATGAATTTTGCTACTATGAATTTTTGCTACTTAAAAGTATTTGACTTCCCTGCTGCAATTTAGTCTGATTTCTGTGCAGAAATCATTGTGTGGGGGGGTGGGGGGCAAACAACTTTTAAGTTGCCTTAGCCAAGTGTTCCATCCCTGGCAAAATAAGTTTAAAAACTTGCACATATGAGAAATTGAGAACACACATACACACACACTAACCCTTCTCCTAAACAAGGTCTGTCTTAAACACCACTTTGAATTCCTATACACAGTTCAAGAAGTTGTATTACTAGAAGACCTGTGCAAAATTCTGGTAACGCTTCCTGTGACAAGAAAGGTTTAACAGTGGCTTTGAAACCACTGAGGAGAGATCAATATCTGGTCTGCAACCACATCTTTGCTCCTGAAGCTTGGTTTCAAAAACTGTGAATTTTAAGCAAGGTGATACTGACTACAGTAAATGTAACTTCCTACTTTTTATTCAGCTCTCTCTCTCTCTTGAAAAGACCGTGTCTAATTAAGATATTATGAATGAATTTAAGTGAGATACAAGAAAAGGCAGGGTATCCGTCAGCACAAACCCATGAGTTGAACTCCAGGTCCCTATCCACATGCACTGAATGACCATGTTTCTGGGCAAGCAGGCTTCCCCATTCTGTTCAACAGATGAGCATAACTGTCCGTCGGTGCCTTTGCACACACAGAGTCAACCCACTCCACTGAAGTTAATGGGCTTTGTATGTGTCAGAATTTATGCACCCAAAAGTAAATGCTGAGTCCAGGTACAGATGCAGGGTCTCACTGTTTTAGGTGGGGTACAGGTGTTTTGCAGAACATCCCTACTGTATGTAGCAACCACAGTTCCAGTCTAAACCATTAAATTACACTCACACTCCATTTTATCATGTGCTAAATACAACATCCTTTAAAGCAGCATCTCACTGTGCCACAAACGCAGGCAGCAATTGATTTTGTCTTAACTTTTCATCCACATAAAGGAGGGATTAGCAGTACTTGATCTCAAAGTTTGCAGTCTAAGTAACAATACAAATGTTTAATCTGCTGCTAACCTTGGCTACTCCAATCCCATACATGCTGAAATGGGTGTCTCAGACATCAGTGGAACTTTCTAAGCAAGAATGGAGAGGATCACATCCTCAGTAATCTTTTCATACTGCAATTCTTGGGTTAAGTCTCAAAAGAGCTACTTCCAAGTTACCTTTTGGGTGTACACAAAAACCATATTCTCCTCAAGAGAGCTGAGTGAGATTTCCAATGTAATTACACAGCAATCTGTACATGTACATGTTTAATGTAGGCACTATGCATAAACTATGTATGTTCTGTATATGTGCATATTATTGAAATAAACTGCATGTATGTAGACACGGGAAAGCAAGGACACAACCAAGAACTGCTCCTGCACTAATCCGATTGAAGGGAATGGGGCTGCCTCTTTCACTGGGAGAACTCTGGTTTAGTTCCCATTCAAAGGAGCTGGCCAACGGATTCCTGGGAAGGCACTGCTCACTTATCTTATTTGTGCTCTGAAGGTATGACTGCATGAAGCTACAACCACTTCCTCACATCAATTGTGCTTGAGGTCCAAACCTCTTTCCTCCATGGCAGAACATAAGCCAGACTTGCTCAGTATGACATCTTTTCCAGACTCTAGCATCAACTCCAAGAGCGACTGTGGGGTGGGGGTGGGGTGGGACTACCTCTCAAGGAGCAGTGGGCTGTGGCAATCAAGACTAGCAATCCAATAGTGAGAGAGCAGATATTTTTCTGGGTCTCTCTTTCAGAGCAGCTTCATGTGTTCAAAGCAGCATAAGCTAGTGGGGCCTCTTTTTCCACTTGTGGGTAGCAAAAGCAGGGTACGTAGGTCTCCTTCACAGAAAGAGCTAAAAGCCCCGGACAGGAGGAGGAGAGCTGGTCTTGTGGTAGCAAGCATGACTTGTACCCTCTGCTAAGCAGGGTCTGCCTTGGTTGCATATGAATGGGAGACTACATGCATGAGCACTATTAAGATATTCCCCTTGGGGGATGGAGCCACTTTGGGAAGAGCATTCCAAGTTCCCTCCCTGGCATCTTCAAGACAGGGCTGAGAGATTCCTGCCTGCAAGCATGGAGAAGCTGCTGCCAGTCTGAGTTGACAATACTGAGCTAGATGGACCTATGGTCTGACTCAGTATATGGCAGCTTCCCATGTTACTATGACAGCTTTTGGGCAGAATTCCCACTTCTCACATTACAGCAGAAGTAGAAGAATGAGACATGCAAATCCCTTATGCCTTTTCTTTCAACACATGAACTGCTCCTTAATATAAACCAGGGCTGTGTGTGTGCAAACTGTGCAGTTAAAAAAAAGAGTCCATGCCCAGGTAACCTATATTCTTCATAAAGCAATATTTCCCTTCAAGGGGGTAAAAACTGCCCAAGAAGAGTGGTTTTCAGCAGGAAAATGGTGCGGGGGGGGGGGTAGCAGCTGCCCACACAGTCGTCCATTTCAAACTGTAATTTTAAGAGTCAGGGGGAAAAGAATCCTGGAATCCTGTGTTGCATGCAGTTCCACCCAGAGTTCCAAAAAAGACTGAATTCTGTGCCAGCACGACATTTTGTGCTTCTACAGAATTGTGCAACACACACAGCCCTGAGATTAACGGCTTGCGTTGGAGTTGTAAGGCAACACTTTTGCTACATGATAAAAGACGCATTGAGCCGAGTCGCAGCAGTGCTTTAGAACCAACAAGAAATTTCTCCCAAAGTGCTACACAATGAACACCAATCCAAGCAAGAGGCTGGAGCATGAATGCTCAATACAAGCAGAAGAGGTGGCTGTGCTCCCGCATTACTTTGGAAAAGATTATTGAGTTCTAAGGAAGCAAGCTTCTTCAACCGCACCCAACAAAGCAGTTGCTTAGGGCTATCAGCTTGCCCATTTAAATAAACTTCTCCTGCTAGCACAGTGCATTAAAAGTTTTCTGCAGATAAAATAATTAAATAATATCATTTTCAAAACAATAAGAAGCCAAGACACAGGTAAGCAGGGGGGTATGCTCACCCATTACATGTGTAAGAGTCACTGTGCATTTGGCATAGCTCAAAGCCACTAGCAACTTCCATCCTAGCTCTGAAATGGCTGGAAAGATGGCAGGAAATGGCAAGTCTGCCCCTTTGAAGGTATGGGATCTAGCGCAGTTTTGGTCTAGATGTGTGAGGGGGACTGTATTCAAAATGTGCTGTCTGCCAATTAAGTGCCTTCCTGATCACAGCTGCCTAAGACTGCATTTTCCTCCATAGTCTTCTTAGGAAAGAAAGCAATTGCTTGCTTTGAACAATCAAAAAGATTCTGGATTCACCAATAAAAGTGGCTGAATTGTAGATGTTCTGATTAACAGACATCTCCCATGGACCTCCCATGGTAAGAAATCCTTCACACTGTTCAACATTAAGGAATGAATGATACTAGATGCCATCATCTAGGGTTTTAAAAGGGTTCTGCTGTGCTAGCTACTACTATTCAGTAGTACACACCACCCTGGTATTCAATGAAGAATGGTTCTGGTTAGCCACATTCTCCTGGTTTTATGCATAAGATTGAGGATATTGCTCAGATGTTATCCTTGAAACGCACACAGATAAACTAGACCTAGAAACTCAAATGTGAGGGGGAATATATGCAGTGATTCAGCCTTCAGAGAACAAACACTGAAAGATTAAAAATGTATTGTGCTGATTATAGTCCATTTCTATGAAACAAGAATGCTTAGCACAATGCCCCAGATTCATGATCCTTGTGCAGGTCAGCTGGCAATAGTAAAGAGCTGGTTCCATTTGGATATGAAGTATGAAAGAAACTGTCCATCAGAAAACAAGACAGTCATATTCCAGGGGGGAGAGATTGCGCCAACATTATGCCGGGTTCCTCTCCTATGTCAGGTCAGGCAGGAGACTGGTAAACTCCAGAATCCCACCAAGGTCTCATTGACTGCTCATTTCCCACCCTCTCCCAAGTGCTTTACGAAATGAAGATCTTGCTTTATGGCATTGTTTCCTCAGGCCCTTCGACAAAGATTCAGACCAAGCCACAGCTGCAGAGTCTTCGCCAGTTTAATAGCAGATCCTTCCGCGGAGGCAGTGCTGGTTCAATCTGTTTCTGAAAACAAACACACGTCACAATATACTTTATAAAACTGGAAGACTTAGCAGGCAGAAAGGCCAAGAGAGAGCTGAGAAAACAAAGTCACGGTGACCTCAGCTGCTCCAAGAAGAAGAAGAAAGTAGCTTATGGGAAACTGTATTTTTAAATGCCTGCTGCTGCGGGAGAGTGTTGAGGAGTTGGTCTTTGCCCAACTAGCTTTCTGACCTTCTAATCTGGTCACAAGGAAATTATGCCTGTGATCTTTACTCTAGCTTTTCCACTCCCAGTCAGGCAGGAGTATCCTGCCCTCTTAAACACTTAATTGTAATCATCCTTGCTGCCCTTTATGGGAGAACACCTTTTAACATCCATGTGGTGGCACCTTTCTCTCTTCCTTCAAAGCCCTCCTCAAAACCCTTCTAGCTGAATCCCCAAGTACTCATGCAGTATCAAAATGAAATCTAGGTTGATGTAACTACATCTAATCATATCCACACCTTGTTACCCTAGTTTATAAATTTCTTCCTCCTCTCCCTTTGTCATCTCCACTCAGTTGATATTTAGACTGTAAACTCCTTGGATAATGGCTTTTTTGTTTATGCTACTCTGTAAAGTGCTGCATACATGGATAGTGCCATATGAAGAAAACATTTAGGACTAAAATAGCCTTTTTATTAGAATATTCGATCATATGGATTAATATGCTATAAGGGAGGGGGGCCTTTTCAGTGGTGGCAACCCAGTTATGGAATAGTGCCCCCCCTCCCCTGCCACAGTGTGGCTCATATGGGACCGTCGTATTTGCTGTTCTGGACTGCAGATTAAGACCTTTCTGTTCATCCAGGCCATATAAAAGGTTTTTTGGGTTTGGGTGGGTTTTTTTTACATTTTAAACATGGTTTTATATTTTATTGTAACCTTGTGTTTTATCTTAATGTGCTTTTGATTGTATGTTTTACTCAATTGTTGTTTTATTATTTTACTTTATGAGCCACCCAGAGAACAAATGCTATGGGGTGGTCAACAAATAAAGTAGTTATTAATATTCAAACAAGTCAAAGAAAAGCTGCTCGTCATGTGTCCATGCAAGTTCGTGAGATTCAAGATCTGCCCAAAAATTAGATGACCCCAACAGAAAACAGGACCCCCACTGTGAAAGACGCACATCGAGATTATCATCCCCACCACACATTCTGATCGAGAGAGGTCCACCTCCATATACCACCGACTTGTCTGGCAGTGACTCGGGCAGTGACTCAGACTCATATGGCAGCAACTCTGTAGTCACTCAAGGACTGTGGAATGTGCTCCCTATAGACATTCAGGGTTTAACATCTTTGCCAGCCTTCGGAAGAGCCCTTAAGACACATTTTTTCGACCAGGCTTTTAGTACTCTCTGAATGATTTAAATTGCTGATTTTAACAGTTTGTTTTATTTTGTTTTTCTTGTGTGCATTTTTGTGAACTGCCTAGAGCCTTTGGAGTCAGGCAGTATATAAATTTAATTAATTAATTAATCAATCAAGTAATTAATTGATTAATGCTCGCTCTCTCAGTAGTACTGGCAACATTAGCAAGACTGGGAAGCATCAGGAGACATTAGCACCTTCCCTCAACCTCACTCCCAAAGATTAAACAAAATTAATTTCTAATGAATTTTCACTTGTTCGTATGTTCATCATTTGTTCAATGTACTTTTTGATGCTGAAGCTGGGTCCATTTAACAAAGAGAGGCTCCAGCTAGTAGAAAGAGTCATGGGAGTCAACAGACTGCTTACCAAAGTTAACTGCAGGCAGATTACTATCTGCATCTCCAAGCTCAGAGCTGCCATCTTGACCTCCAGGCTCCCAGGATTCACTGTTCTCAGAAACCTCAGAAAAGGCATCATACATCCCTTTTTGACTGCTGGGTGGCTCACCGATGCTTGAGGACTGATCTTCACTACCTGTGTCCGATATTGCCCTGTTTTCTTCATCCAACCTTTCAGCAAACCATAGCCTGACCTGTGGAATGGTCATCTGGGTTTTCTCACACAAAGCTGGGAGGTCATCTTCATAAAGCATCTTGTTCTTTTGGAAATAGTCCTGGAGGACCTCCCTGCCAGCTTCACCGGAGATCACCAAGCCTTTAGGAAAGATGCCATGCTTGTAGTTCTCAAACCACCTCAAATTTCCATTCTTCAACCCATAGCGGCTATCACCAAACCAGCGAATCACTTCTGCCCTGGGAAGGCCAGTCTGAGAACATATTTGGTCATATTGTTCATTTGTAGGCCTCTGGGTGTGCACAAACAGCTGTTTAAGCAAATGTCTCTGCTGAGCAGTCTTTTTAAAGCTAAGTTTGGGTTTCTGGGGCATTGGCGGCCTGCTAGGAGAGCTCTCTCTCTGACCATCTGCACTCATGCCTGGCAACTGGCTTTTGCCATTCGACTCCGTGACCTTAAAGTTCTTAAGATTGATTTTTATAGGGGTCACTTTGCGCTCACCTGACAGTTGATTGCTGCTGGCTGCGTCCAATGAACCATTTTCACTTGAAGCTCTCAGGTCATCCGAAGAGGAGTCCTCTTCCACAGAGTCGTCTTCAACATGGTCATCTGCTTGTGGCTCTGATTCTCTGATAGCTTGTCTCTTCCTCCGCTCAGAGAACCAGCTGTCAATCTCTCTCCTTGTCATTTTGGTTTCACTCCTCAAACGGTCCACTTCCTCACTGGGAGGAAGGGGATTCTGTGCAAAGCTGCTTTCCAAAGCTTTCACTTGTTCAGGGGCCCTCTCCTTATATTTTGTGGCGGAGAAGTCGGGCGTCTGATGCCAGGACTGCCGGCGTGTTGGGGTATGAACCACAGGCGCAGCTGCTGATGCGGAGATTAGCTCTGTGGCTGTTTTAGGAGATGAAGTGAAGGTAATTTCAGGTACTGAATCAATTATTATGGTATTGTCGCCAGGCTGCATAACCTTGCTGCCTCTTATGTTCCTACAATGGTATCTCCTATCACTAAACCATTTTCGAACATCCCTTGTACTGAGGCCCGTAATTTTCGTCAGCCGCTCAACTTCGGCATGACCAGGGAACTGATTCCTACAAAAACTGTTCTTTAGTGCAGACAGCTGTTCATAAGACTTCTTATTCTTGTATATGTTAGGATCTAGAAACTGTGAAGATAGGTTTGGACAGGCAGTGAGCTGCGACTGAGCAGTACTGACCACTTTCAGAGTTGATGCAGTACTAGATAGGGACACGCTGGTGGGTGGCTTAGCTATCTGGGTCTTTGGAATTGAGGTGACTGCAATTGCAAGAGATGAGGTTGTTCCCTGAAGTCCGTTTGCTATTATTGGTTGGGTGACCAGCACACCACTGGCTCCTTCAGGTTTCCCAACCGAATGGCCAGGCAGACTGGCCTGAATGAGATGCTGAACGTTGCCAGGGCTTGTAACTAGAGGCGTATTCAACACTGTAATAGTGGATTGGGGTACAGACTGAATCACAGTATTAAACATTTTTTTCCGTGCATCTTCTATTTCCTCCGGCGACCAACTGATACCTTGTTTCAACCTCTGGGCTGTGAACCAGATCTTCAGCTGTTCTTCTGGGTACTTGGTCACAACAGTCAAGTAGCAAAGTTCAGCTTTGGTGGGGTAAGGGAACTTATGGAAGGAGTTTTTCAGAAAGCTGTTGGAATCCATTGCTGCATTGTATGTCGGAATACTACTTAAGGGAATCATTACCTTGGGAAGGGATTTTGAAGTGGGAAGTTGCGGGTGAACTTGTGGCTGCTGCTGCAATTGCACAAGTTGGGTGATGCCTGCCTGCAAAACAGGCATATTTCCTATTATAGAGCCATTGACAACATGTGCGGATTTGACAGTGCTGTTTGTTGACTGGCTCACTGGCACAGGCCCATTGGTGAAGGGCTGCTCACCACCTTTTTTCTCCAAGTCACTAGCTAGCTTACTAGAGGCATTTTCTTTCAGCATGTGAATTTTTTTAACTTCAGGTTTCGTCTTCATTATCTTCATGATGGGTGTTTTAGTAATGATGATTTCAGCTTGACCGTCTTGTCCTTCCTCAGGTAGATCCCCCAGAAGGTCTTGGCAGGCAGTGGGGTCTCCATTGGTTTGTTCTACAATCATGTGATTGCCTTGCTTCACCACATTCCAGATGAAACTGGCTTCTTCTGCATGGCGCTCTGCATTGTGATGAGAAAGCACTTTGTGGCTCTTTGCCAGGAAGCTGCACTGCACACACACAAAGGAGGGGTCCTTGCTAAAGTCTCTGTGCTCAGAATCCAAGTGCCCGAGAAAGTGATTAACATCTTGAGACCCAAAACTGCAAAACTTACATCTGTAAGTATCACCATCGACAATACCGCTATGCCCGTTAGACAACGTTGCACTGTTGTGATTACTATTAACAACATTATCACTAGTAGGCAAAGTGATAGGAGTACCAGATGGTTGAACTTCTTCATGATCAGCTCCTTCAGAGGCTGATGGCATGTGCTGCAAGGCAAGTGTTTTTGGTGGTATCATACAAGGTGTTGTAGATTTCCTTTTGCTGGCCATGACTGGAACCAACGAAAAAGACCAAAGCTTAGGAGACAAATGTTACTTTTTGAAAATGCTTTGCAGGCTAAATTCCAGCAGATCCATGATATCCAGAAAAATGTGCATCAAGTATTGGGACAACTGCTTATATTTGCCATTGAATCTGAGGAAACAAAAGAATCAAATATTATGCTACAGGTTTACACTTCCATAGATATGCCCATTATTCAGGTATCTATTACATATGCATCATACAATAGTTGCAAATGAGTCAAGATCATTTTGAATTGGCTGACTAGTAAGTTCAAAATGGTTCTCTTTGTTCAGTCCATCAGCAGAACTGAATAGAAGGCCATAGCTAGTAGTCTGGAGCACACATCCTATACAGTATGGGAAACCTTTAAGGAGGTCCAATTTGGGTTCCCATGGGAGGGAAATTATAATTCCCCCCACCCAGCACTATGACAGGAACATATATTTTCACTGAAATTTAGTTTTTAAAATGCCACGGGGTGTGCATAGGTATTTGTAAGAAATTATAAACAATCTGAATAGATTTGGTTCATTCCCATTCATTCTGAAAATGAAAGCTATGGAATGAGAATGAAGAGAATGTGTGCCATTTGTTCCCCCATTTGTTTTCAGAATGGGATGAGAAGGAGCTTTCTGACAGGCTCTCTCTTTTCTTAACAGAACCATTTTACAACCTCCCAGCACTGCCAGGTTTCCCGCCATCTCCCTGTTGTGTCGATCTGCTGCACTGTAGTGGGGGGAAATGGCTCCCACCACTGAAGGCTGCCATGTTTTTGTGGAAGACACCATTTTGTCCCCACAATGACCCAGAACTGCATCCAGGGCATTATGGGAAAATTAAAATGGCAACTGCCAGGAGTCAGCTGCATTGAGGAGCTATTGCTGCCACAGATAATGGTGAAAAAGAAAACAATCCATATGAACAAATGAGGGAGGAACAAAATAAAATAAATAATATGGAATTACAAATGAAAGAAAATAATGGGGCTGCATTAGTTAAAAACTGAAACTAGAAACGAAAAACTTTCTTGCATACCTCATAACTTCAATAAAAATTTATGCCACTGCCTATGTCACTACAGACAAACAGTTAAATTGGGAAGTTGATTTTTATTTATTTAAAGGTGGCTCGTGATGTGATATTCTCAACTTGGGAAACCCTATTAAAAAGCTTGCCCTAGAAGGGAAGAAGTCTGCAATTCTTGCACCCACCTGTCTTTCCATTTAAACCCAGCTGATCTCATTAGGCTCAATGTAGGCAACAACTAAAAATAATAAAAGCATACCACATACATATGCAGCCTACAGCCGATAAGAATGAAAAAACTCCTCATACTATGTTATCCAAACTGCAGAGAAGTAAATGTGCAAAGGCACCCTAGACTTGCTGTGCCAGCAAAGGTGTGCTTCGGGCAGGGCCTACAAACCCCAGAGCCAAAACAACTTCAGAAACTGGTGTTGCAGAGATATTACACACCAGCATTGTAGGCAAATACGAGTCACAAAGACACACTTGTTGAGAGCAGAGAAGGAAACACTTCTTGTCCTGCTGATCTACCATTTTTCACATTGCTCAGCAGAGCAGGACAAGTTTAGAGGATAATCTACAGGTTTCTTGCAGAATATTAGCAAAAGTCCCTTTATGGAATACGTTTCATAGGGTGGAAAGAGAAGGTTTAGCAGAGGATTACAAGGCAAGGAGGAAAGTGAAGTGAGAGACAATAACTGAACAAAACCGACACACATTGGTTAAGAATTACAGAGGGCTTCATTAGGCAAATTTACCTAGGCCCCTTTTCAGCCTTTGTTCACATGAACACAACTCAGCACCATTAGATACATACTAGGAACAAGTCAAGAACATATGCCTGCTTGGATACTGTGTACATGGAAACAAAGAACAAGAGGACACAAGGCAGTTTCCAACCAGAGAGGATCGTTTTCAGCAAAGTAGGATTCTCAGATGTTTCCACTGGACTTAACTCTGCCTTATACTATGAACAGAAGCACCCTGGGAAAAGGAGGAGAAGTGAACACTGATTCCTACCTCCTTCATGCAAATGAACAAGCTGTAGGATATTAATCCAGCTTCTAAGCTGGATCCACACTTCTGTTCCCTCCGTGCTTCAGCTTCTATCTGATGGCTCCTTACATGATGCTCCAGTCAGGTAGGAGCTGCTTTTAAAACTGCCTCAGACTCAAAATCAGACCCCTGGTTCCTCTAGCCCAGTATTGTCTGCTCTGACTGATGGGGATGGGGTCAGGGTCATAGTTCAGTGGTAGAGCATCTGCTTAGCATACAGAAGGTCTCAGGTTCAATCCCCAGCATCTCCAGATAGGTCTGAGAACAAGTCTTGCCTAAAGCCCTGAAGAGCCACTGCTGGTCAGAGCAGACAATCCTGACCTAGGTGGACCAATGGTCTGACTCAGTAGGCAGCTTCCTATTACTGGTAGCAACTTTTGAAGACTGAAGGCAGGGCCTCTCCTCAGCCCTACAACTTTCAAATCCTTCTTTTAAATGGAGATGTCCGGAGATTCAACGTTTGTCCCCATCATGTGGATGGGAGTTGATTGTCTGGATCTGTCCCATGGAATTCGATCTCTCCTCATCAAGGTACCAGTTCCATGGGCAGGACACACACAATCCGTCCCACTCACACGATTAGGTCATTTGTGTTATCCCAGCCACACAGTAACTCTTCGTGGAGAAACAGTTCCCATGTGGCTAGGCTGACATTTAAAAGGAACCCATAATGCGAACAGCACAGGAGTTGAGGAACATGAAGGATTCAACTGTACATTTGTTGAACTGAAGTTACTGTTTGACTGAACAACATTCCTTAAGCACATTACCGCCCTTGCGAAAGCGGAATCTGAACGATTACAAGCACTGAGGAGCATGTAGTTTACAGAGGAACTGCAGGGAAAGCTCAATCTTGATATGGTTAAACAACAAGGCGGCCCAAATTAATCTGGAATATTAAAACAGTCTGACCTTATCATTAGACAGAGTTAATATTTGCTTGGCCCTGCTCAGCGTAAAGCTAGCTTGACGCTTGAAGCACAGTGACAACACACCAGACAAAATGTAATTGGAGGGACTGTTTGTACATTTCTTTCCCCCTAGAACAGTTACATAAGCACATGCAAAAGCCTGGCGCAGGCTTGCATCTGCAACATGAGTTGTGTTCCGAGCTGACCAATCTTAACAGGATGTTTTTGATTACCAGGCAGACGGAGCTCATATCCTCGCACAGTTGTGAAGCAATATTTCTCAATTCACAGTACAACAGGCCCGGCCTAGTTTTAAAATGTTGGGATGGTTTTGTTTGAACACGAACACATGAGGCCACCACACATAAGGTCGTTCCCAGCCCTTTGCCCATGCTGGTTTGTAGACAGCCATTAGAGGAAGTGTCGCAACACAAAGTCTGAGAAGGCCAAGCAAAGAACCAGCAGCGAGGGAACAGACCAGGAGCTGGGGTCAGGAAGCAAGCCTGGAGTCAAAGCTGAAGCCCACGGCCAAAGATCAGCAGACAAACCAGAACCAGGAGTGCAAGACAAACCAAAAATCAGAGCCAAAGCCAGGGGCCAAACCAAGCAAGAACCAGGTAAGGAAACTCAGTGCATTAGGACCACGAAGGCAACATCTGAGCTCAAGCAGGGCGTCTTTATATCCAGCCTGACTGGGCAGGATCAGTCCGGGTCCTGGTAAGGCTGCTGTAGTTCAGCTGGCTGCCACAAGGGGCAGCAGTACGTGGGTACCCAGATTGCTAGTCTTAATCATCGACAGTTCCTGAGATCCAAAAACCTCTTTGTCACTGGAGATGCCAGGCATGGAACCTAACCTCCTGCATGCAGAGCACACGTTCTATCACTTGCTACAGCCCTCCTCGCAATATGCAATTTAATTTAACCACCACCATTTTAAACTCCTTGACACATTTCGGGTCGTAACACAAATATGCAAGACTCCCTTACTCTCAATTTTTGCCACTTTATGTATTCCCCCTACTGCAAAAGGATCACAACTGCTTTGTAGTGTTTCAAACTCTCTCTTTGCGCCCTCTCTCTTTTTTAATGTGAAAACGTCACTAAAAAGCAGCTGGAACTGATCCGTTTTACTCTCCACACTTTCCATTAACTGGGCTCTATCTAAATCACTCAAATATGTTGAAACTTCTCATTTAACCATATAACAGCCACTAGGGATGTGCACAAACCAGTTTGGCACTCCTTTTATGGAGGGCCGATCTGGTTTTAAAGTCCAGCGTTTGAACCTGTTTGGAAACGGGAGTGGGGGCTGGGGGGGTTCCTTTAAGGGGCAGGGAGGGTGCCCTTACCTGCCCTGCCACTCCCCCCCCCACCAGCCCTCTGCCCAAAACTGCTGGCGCAGAGCTGAAGCATACCTCCTTGCAACCCCAGTAAGCACACGCATTGCCCACTTCTGGTAAGATGCTGACCAGGGCTACAAGGAGGTACGCTGCAGCCCCACACCAGCAGTTTTGAGGAGAGAGCCGATGGGGGGGGGGAGCAGCAGGGCAGGTAAGGGCACCCGTCCCTCCCTGCCCCTTAAGGGGAAACACCGCCCCCCCCCCCCGGCTCCCAGGAGTGCACAAACTAATTCGTGCACATCCCTAATAGCCACTTTGTGTTCATTCAGCAGTGGTATTAATTTGGTGGTTCTTTATTTATATATTCCAGGATGGTTAGGATATCATTCATTTTATCAAGTTTTTAAAAAAAATGTATAACTGTCTTTTCAACTGTAACAGTTTACAAGCGAGCAAAGTTAGTGCATAACAATTATTAAAGAAAGCCCTGCTGCATCAGGCCCAAGACCTATCTAGTCCTACATCCAGTGGGGGGGGGGGGGAGCGCATCTGCCTAGCTGCTCCTTTTCTTTGGCTCCTAGTGGGTCCCCAGGGACAGAGCTGCACTAGGGTACAGAGGAGATGTCAGACCACATCATCAGCATCCCAGTACTTAGGGGACATGGGCCAATCAGCATTGCTGGGCAGGGCATATAAGCTGGCCCTGCCTTGAGCACTGTAGATACAGGGGGAGAACCACAGAACTTTCATTGTTGAGCAACCAGCGGCTATTACAGTGAAAGCGAGGGGTGGGGTGTTCCAATGAATAGCCTCTTAGGGCTTTAGCACCCTTTGGGGGATCTCTTTGGGTCACCCACTCATAGTTATGAGACTCAGGGAGTGGCAACTAAGGAAAAATCTCCCAGCTGTGGGGCCTTGAAGAGGTGGTGACAGTCAGGTGAGTGTTTGCTATATCTAAGCCTAGTCTGACCATGCCCAAAATGTCCATAATGAGCTTTTACAAAGATGTAATTTTAACATAATAATGATTGACTGTCATCTTATTATTGAAAACAATGGTTTAGTTTGAGACTGTCCTAAATACCAAATGGTGATGAATTATAGATCATCATCAGAGTACAGGATGCCTTATAACATTTATTAGACAAGCAGGCACCTCAAGCACCTCAAAATCCAAAACAGACAATGGGAAAACCCAAAAGAAGCAGCAGAGGCTAATGTTCTTTTTCCAAATGTAGAAGGACTAGATCACATGCAAACACAGACCGTAAAAACATTTCAAAGTTTTTTTTTGTTTTGCAGAAGGTGCCAGGGTCTAATGGTATACCAGTTAAGGAGGAGGGAGGGGAGCTTGTCTTGTGGTGGCAACCATGAACTGTCCCCTTTGCTAAGCAGGGTCTGCCCTAGTTTGCATTTGAATGGGAGACTACATGTGTGAGCACTTCAAGATATTCCCCTTGGGGCTGCTCTGGAAAGAGCTCCTGCATGCTTGCATGCAGAAGGTTCTCCCTCCCTGGCATCTCCAAGATAGGGCTGAGAGAGGATCTTGCCTGCAACCGTGGAAAAACCACTGCCAGTCTGGGTTGACAATACTGGGAAAGATGGACCAATGGTCTGACTCTATATAAGGCAGCTTCCTATGTTCCAGTTACAGTCACAGTAACCCTGCATTTAGTCCTGGCAATATCAGTCTCTCTCCACTACCAAAACAAAAACAGCATCAAGTGAGACACACACACCTACACCCTAAGTACAGAGTATGTCATGTAGAGCATGGAGGGAGGAGGTGGCATCTCATGTTGTGACAGGGAGCAGGATTCCATCTGTGGCACATGCAGAAGGCTTCACTGAGGAGTGGGAGAGTGGGCAGCCTCATATTTCCCTTTGCCCCAAGCTTTGCAGAAAGGCAGAAGTAGCAAGAGAAGGCTTCCTTCTGTCCTTTTTCCAAAGTATGGCACAAAGGGAGAGGCTGACTTTGACCTGCTCCTGAGCCATCTGGTGCACACAGAAAACCCCAGAGAGGACTGAGATCTCATATTTCACTGCAGTGTGATGCTGCTGCAAAAATGTCTAATGCAGTTTTAGGCCTTATTTCCAAGTCACAAAAAGTAACAGATTTCATTCTGTGAAAGACAGACCTCATTTGGAGTAATGTGTCCAGTTCTGGGTGCTACACTTTAAGATGTAGACAAACTGAAATTGGTTCAGAAGAGGGAAGACAAAGGTGGTTGGCGTCTGGAAAACAAGCTCAATGAGGAAAGGTTGAAGGAATGGGGTATTTTAGCCAGGAGAAGCTGGGGGTCGGGGAGGAGAGAGAGATGATAGCATGCTTCAAATACTTTAAAGGGCTGACACATAGAAGAGAGCAAGAACTTAATGCCTGCAGTTGCAGAGGGTAGAACTAGAATGAATGGATATAAGTTACAAAGTAAATACAAGTTCTTTTCTTGTCTGACAGGGCAGAGAAGGGGGGAAACAATGGTTTTAATACTGACAGGGTGGGTTTTCTTACCACATTTTAAGGCCTCAGGAGCACTTGGGTTCTCTCACAAAACAGGTATAAAGGTGGACCTTGATATTTGCGGGGATTCTGTTCTATATCCGCGGAACGGAACAGCCGCAGAAACCACGAATACTGGATCATTGATCCCTAAGGGATTGCGAGGGTTAGGTTCCGAGTTGGCAATTTTCAGCCGAAAACAGCAGAAAATTGGCTGGTTTACGTAGCAGGGAAGGGAGCTCCTTGTCTCTACTATTCCCCCCAAGTTGCACTGCACCCCTCAAAAAAAATCCAAAAATCACTTCTTTTTTTACAGGAGCCATTTTGTGGCTCCAATTCCTAAAATGGCAGCTGGAAATGACCTCCACGGTCATTTCCAGCCACCACTGACCTGCGGATATGCAAGGTCAACATGGTTCCCACCCACCCCCACCACGTATGCCAATGTTGGGTGTCATTTTCCCGACCGAGGATACAGAATCAGTGAGTAAGGAGGTCTACCTGTACTAGGGATGTGAACAGAACCAGTTTGGAAGCCACTTATGGGCCTCTGAATCAGTTCGAACGGTGGGTGCTTCCACCGGATCGACGGTGAGGGGTGCTGCTTTAAGGGCGGGGGAGGGTGCACTTACCCACTTCTTAGTAGAGGGTGTGCCCGCTACTTCTGGGTACATCCAGAGAATGTAGCAAACAGGGTAGGAGGAAGGTATGCTGCTTCCCCGATGGACTTTTAGATAACCGAGCGCCGGCGGGGGAAACATGGCGGGGGGGGACGTGACAGGGGAAACACAGCAGGGGGGAGAAATGCACCCTCTCCGCCCTTAAAGCAGCACCCCACCCTCCATCGAACCAGCCCCTGTTGGTTCCATGCACATCCCTAACCTCTACTACATTGACTGGGTGCTGATACAAGTCACAGGCTCAGAAATAGCATCTTGAACATTATGCACATTCTGACAATCTATTTGCATGGATGGGAATGATTCACACAAGTGATTCTGGGCTAATACAGTGGTTGTACGAGACAGGACGGCATCGAGTGCATTGATCCATTGAGTGACCATGAGTCAGACACGACTGAACTGATAAATAGAGAGAGAGAGATAGTGGTTTATTTATTTACAGTGGTTCTGTTCCTACCTCTATGGTATATTCCAGATGGTGTCACTTGGAGACTGCTGCTCTACAAAGCAAGAACTTAAGTATGGAGTTCCACAAGACTCCATACTGTCTCCAATGTTCTTTCAAATCTACACTAAACTGCTGGGAGAGATCATCAGGAGGTTTGGTACTGGGTGTTAGCAATATGCTGATAACACTCAAATCTATTTCTCCAAATCAACCTCATCAGGACTTTCCATAAATGCTTGCTTGGAGATAGTAATGGGCTGGATGAAGGATAACAAACTGAGGTTGAATCCAAATAAGACATAGGTACCGACTGTGGGGTTTGGGGCCCAAGAGATGGTTTAGATCTGCCTGTTCGTGTTACACTCCCCCTGAAAGATCAGGTACATAACTTGGAAGTGCCGTTGGGGCCAAAACTTCCTCTAGTTACTCAGGTTAAGGCAGTGGCCAGGAGTGCTTTTTATCAGCTATGCACATTTTTGGAAGTAAATAACTTTAAAACAGTGGAGCATATGCCAATAAGCTCCAGGCTTGACAACTGTAATGCACTCTACGTGGAGCTCCCTTTGTATGTAGTTTGGAAACTACAATTGGTACAGAATGCGGCAGTCAGACTGGTCTCTGGGACAACCCAAAGGGACCAATTGCATTGGCTGCCAATATGTTTCCAAATGAAATACAAAGTGCTGGTTATTACTTATAAAGCCTCAACAGCTTTGGTCCAGAGTACTTAAGAGAGTTCTGTCATGAACCCAGCCTCTTAGTAAGATCATTTGGGTTACGGTTGCTTCCGGCTCGTATGGTGGCAACTTGGGACCGGGCCTTCTCTGTGGCTGCTCCGGGGCTTTGGAATATGCTCCCTGTCAAAATAAGAGCATCTCCATCTCTGACTGCTTTTAGGAAGACCCTCAAAACACACTTGTTTTCTCAGGCTTTTAACTGAAATTAATTTTAAACTGTTTAATTGTTTTTATCCTATGAAATTGTTTTAACTTATTTTGTGAAATCTTTTTTACCCTGTTTAATATTATTTGTTTTAAATTGTATACACTGCCTGGAGATACACATATGAGGCGGTATCTAAATAAGACAGACAAGACAAAAGACAAAACAAGTGGATGCTGCATACGATAAAGTCGGGGCTGCAGCAAGAATGTGCCTGTCTCATTGACACCAAAGGATGTATCAATGAGATCTCTGTTCATCTTTTAATTGCATGTGAGGGGTGTTCTTTGGAATAGCCCATCTAAACATAGCACAAAACCCTGTTTAAACAGAGTTCATCAGGGCAATTCTAATAACATCTCTCACATGTGATTAAAGGACACGCCAAGATCGCATAAGCATGTCCTTTAGGGTTGTCAGAGTGGGTGCATTTTCACCATGGCCCCAACTTTTGTGTGTGTAGCACCTGCTGTTCGTTTGAACCGGCCCCCTCTTATCTTTGAATCCTAACTTATGAACAGGCCCTAGATGCCAGGGCTCAGTATTAATATGGTGCTAAAGGTCAACAGAAACATAATTTCTTTTAATACATAAACCTTTCTCATGGAGCTAGCCAAGCTATTATGATGGGCCAACAAACATGGGAACACCTATTTATTAAGGAAAGCACACATTTAGAGTAGGGAACTGCAATTAAGACAATCTAAACATGATTATTATAGCTCCATTTGAAATATGCACTGCTGGGTAGGAGCATTCCAGTTCCTTTCAGCTTGGCTGCATATAAGTGGCTTGTTTCTAAACGTTTCATGGCATTAATGAAGCTGGGCTGGTAATGCAACACATTTGGTCTGGCCCATGCCAGAGTCCCCAATTAGAAGATAAGAACATGACCTTTTCCCAAGCCTTGCTCAAGCAACTAAAGCTGAACATGTGTCATAAACGAGTGTGGATTCTTAAGATCACTTAACACAGATTAGTTTTCCGTTAACATGTTTTCAGCACCATTGTGCCAGCAGAACTGAGAGGGTGGGGAACAAGCTAAGACATGGTAAAGGGATGGATGCACTTTATTAAAGGGATAGGAACACAGGAAGCTGCCTTATACCAAGTCAGAGCATTGGTCCATCTAGCTCAGTATTGTCTACACAGACTGTAGAAAAACAGGTAGGAGTCTATCCCAGCCCTACCTAGAAATGCCAGAGGGTGAACCTGGGACCTTCTGCATGCAAGCACACAGACACTCTTCCCCTGAGCTATGGCCCCATCCCATAAGGGGAATATCTTACAGCGCTCAGATGTAGCCTCCCATCCAAAGGTTCACACCCCCCAACTGTAGAGACTGCATGTGCGCAACAACCCCAGAGGCTGCATGCACAACGCCACCAGGATTGGTGGAGAGATGAGAGCTGGTCTTGTGTTAGCAAGCATGGCTTGTCTCCTTAGCTAAGCAGGGTCTGCCCTGGTTGCATTTGAATGGGAGACTAGAAGTGTGAGCACTGTAAGATATTCCCCACAGGGGATGGAGCCGCTCTGGGAAGAGCAGAAGGTTCCAAGTTCCTTCTCTGGCTTCTTCAAGATAAGGCTGAGAGAGATTCCTGCCTGCAACCTTGGAGAAGCCGCTGCCAGTCTGTGAAGACAATACTGAGCTAGATAGATCAATGGTCTGACTCAGTATATGGCAGCTTCCGGTGTTCCTGTGATCCACATCCAGCCTTTGTGGGCGACCTGGTGCATGGAAGCCCCACAGCCATGCTAGCTGCGTGTTGGCACAAAGGCAGAACCTTGGAAATTTCCAGTACTACCTAGGCCTGGCTGGCTCTCATGTCTGGATTACTCCAACATGGATCAGACAGGGAGTCTGCCAGGTTGTAGGTGGGTGGCCGGATCAATTAACATCATCCTGCAACAGGGATGGCAGGCAAGCCACATCACCTGTCCTAATGCAGTTTAGATTATTATTCCATCTGCTTCAAAACAAAAACAGGGCTGATGACATCTTCTATGAGCAACTTCTCTCGACTTAAAAAAAAACAACCAAACATCATAAACTGCAACTTGCAAACAACATCCAATTAAGGGGAGGGTGGGGATCCAGCTGACATTAGCTGCCTGCCAATTAATCATTACGTAGCCAAAGGTAGATACAAGCTTCTGTTTTTGAAGGCCAAACAGTTCAATAGCACTACTGTTTAAACACTCTGCTATGGCTGTCTGTGGATCACATTCAGGGGAATAATATACAGTAATCCATTAGGGTGTCATAGAGGTGGTTGGCGTAAGGCTGTAGGCCAAAAGGTAGATGTCCTACAACATTGTCCAGGAACCCACCCCACCCCCCAGCAGCTTCTTAAACTCTCCCCAGGTTCAAAAAGAGGTTTAAAGTGGGAGATACAAGAGGAAACTATAATAAAATGCCACATGCGCATGTGAGCTTGTTATACATGCACCTTTAGGTTACAGTCTTGATTAGTACACACTGGATAAATATGGGTCATGAATGGCTGGATCATTACACACTAAAGCCGTGTTTTTCCCAATTCCTACCCTCAGAAAACCTTTTCTGCACAGATTTGTCTTCTAAGAAACCCTGATATTTTGCAACAGGTTACTGGATGCCTTTCATGGTCCACTCCCAATTTACCTGGGGCCTGAGCCAGGCCCGTTAAGTTTTGCCATTACCCCACACAAACTGAGAACACATGCTAAAACACACCCAACACCCTCCTAAAACTGCACATTCCAAGAGAAAATAGGCAATAGTGGACCTTGGTTAAGCTGCATTTCAAAAAGCTTATTCTCTATTCTCACTGAAGAATCTCAGGGTTCCTAGTGATACTCAGGCACTCTAAAGAAAGTGGCTAAATTTCACCTTGATTGTACTACTTGAGGGGAGAGGAGCTCACATGATTAAATGCTCCTCCACAAAATAAATCCCGGCACACAGGCAACTAGTATGTCAGCAGGGGAAAAGCTAGATGACAACACTTTCCCCTAGCATACGTTTCTACATGGAGGAATTATATTTGGGTGTCAGACACACAGTATTAAATCTTACAACCCCTCTGCCTTCATACTGAAGTGGTACAGGAACATATTTACCACATTACAAGTTATTTTCTCTAGTGAGCTTCAAAGTATGAAAATCGCTGCCCTAAAGGTTTAGTAGTACATGCCTGGGAAACAAATGGATTGCAACCATCAGATCTTTTCAATCATTTTAAAAATTGCACTCAAAAACACATTTACTCCAAACCAGCAAACTAATCAGAACTATATCTCTCCTTTGTGTAGATCAATCCAATCCGCATCATTAACACTTGTGGTTGTGCCCTTAATGCACAAAGTGCTCTAACAGTTAAAGTCATTGAATTTAAGGGACCTTTAGGTGGAAGGGACCTTAGAGGTCTTCTAGTGCAACCTCCTTCTAGTGCAACCTCTCTTCAGGAGTCTTGTGCTGGTCAGAAGTCATTTGGAACACTGTGCAAGTTTCTGGCGTCCTTTTAAGGAGGATGCCAATACAATGAAACAGGTTCAGAGGAGAGCAATGGGGCAACTGAGGCAGACAGTTTCATTGTCAAACAGCTCTTACACAGTTAGGAAATGTCTCCTAATGTCTAGCCGAAATCTACTTCCTTACAGTTTCCACCCACTGGTTCTAATCCTGCCCTCAGGTGCAACAAAAAATAAGTCCACTCCATCTTCTAGGTGATAGCCTTTCAAATGTTTGCTCTCATATCTCCCCTTGGTCTTCTCTTCTCCAGTTTTAACATACCCAGTTCTGTTTCTCCGTTTCAAGACTCCACTCCACCTTCTTTGCTGCCCTCCTCTGAACTGGTTTCAGTGTATTGGCGTCCTCCTTAAAAGGATGTCAGAACTGGCACAGTATTCCAAGTGCGTTCTGACCAGCACAGAATAGAGTGGAACTATTATTCCTTATGATCAGGACACTATGCCTCTGTGAGCACAGGCCAACATTGCATCAGTTTTTTTTAGGAGCCGCATCATACTGTTGACTCATATTCAACTTGTCCACTAAGACACCTAGATCCCTTTCACATGCACTGCTGCCAAGCCAGGTCTCCCCCATCCTATACTTGTGCATTTGATTTTGCTTAACTAAATGCAGGACTACAGTTTTATCTGCTGAACCTCATCTTTTGGGGTTTTGCCGAATGTTCAAGCCTGTCGAGTTCATTTAGAATTTTGATCCTGTCTTCGTAAGGGGTTGGCTTTGTGTGGTACTCTTCTCTCATTCAGCATCAGAACCAGCTTCAGGATATAAATCCAAGAAATCTATGTTTCTCAAAGGCCACCAATCATTCTCAAAACTGGATTTTTATTTTTTTTAAAGGCCACCAAAAGACTAAACTGACTCAGCTTATGAGAGGGGGAGGAGAGAGTCTGAGGTCAGCTGACTGGGTCCTGAGCTTGTTTGTGCTCCACCCCCTTAAGAGGAATTATACAATCTTAATAAAATTAGCCAAAGACTTTAATCTTTAAAGTAACCACTTCTAGTTTCACTACTCTCATTGCAGTGGTTTTATGATGGCTGGAGATGCTCTCTGGTCCTCACTGCAGAAGGTTAACTGTTCAACAGTGACACTCAACAGGGGAGGGGGCAGTAGCTCAGTGGCAGAGCATCTGCTTAGCATGCAGAAGGTCTCAGTTTCAATCCTGGCAGTATCTCCAGGTAGGACTGAGAAAGACTCCCGCCTGAAACCCTAGAGAGCCACTGCCCGTCAGTGTGGACAATACTGAGCTAGATGGACCAGTGGTCTGATTCAGTATAAGGCAGTTTCCTGTGTACAAGGTAATAACTACATCCATGCCTGTGACTTAGCCTTGTTAGCTCCCTTCCAAACCGAGATGCTTCAAATTCTGCTTCTCCAGCAAACAGTCATTAACATTTGCTTTGCACTGATAATCAGCCCTTGCCAAGTCATTGCGCAGTAATGCTACCAGCCAGTTTAATTAGCCTTTCGTCTGTCAAGTGAACATGTTGCCTGGGTGATCAGGAAGTGAAGGACTGAAGCCTTACTGTTGTTTTGGAGATGGCGGGGGGGGGATGCAGAGTACCAAACCAAGGCCTAGCTTGCATATGAAATACATGTGCACACATACACACATGAAATTTAGCCTGGAACCAAATGGGTAAAGAAATAACACACCTAACACAAATTAAGTTTATCTTAGATAATTTAGCACCAACAGTGTGTAAAGTACTGCACAGAACTTCCTGAAATTCAAGGGACTACGAAATTTTAGAATAGCTAGAGTGGCTTATGTTATCTAAGGAAAGCATTACAAGCAGAACAACAGGCCCATTGTTCCTGTAGGCCAAGAGATGGGCCATCCCAGTGCAAAATGAAATGTAGCAATTATCTGGATCCAAGATGTGCAGTGCAATCTTACACATGTTTACTCAGAAGCGAGTCCCACTGTGGTCAATGGGGCTTACTCCCTATTCAGTGCACTTAGAATTGCTGCCTTGAACAGTCTGCTTTACAGTATTACCACAGGAAGCACACTTTTAAGGTTTACACAACAACAAAAGACTCATATCAATGGGAGGGGTCAGCATACAGATGAGTAAATTGTACATTCTGCAGAATGCAAGAGAGAAGACATTGCATTCAAAGCAAAATTCCACCTGACCCATTTAGAGAGGATCAATGACGTTCTTTAGTCATTCTGCCCACACTTGCCCAGTACTGTTCTTTTTGAAGGAAGGAGAGTGCTAAGTCCTCATCATTCCACAGAGACAACTCCACATCAAAATGGGCCCATCCTCCTCAACAAAGAATGCAGCAAATGCCGACAATATTACTAAATGTAGGACAGGTTACAACATACCCAGAGTTTCTTCATTTGGGCTTACTGGGCTGCTTCCCTGGGCACATTACCTCCTGGCCCAAAACATGCCTTCTACCTTCTTCACACTGAGGCCCGCTCACCCAGATGGCACACATGAAAGTTCCAGCCAAGCCCACATCGCCAACAAGCCACCTCACATCCTAGTGCAACACTTATCTTTCTCACTTGTCTCTTCCCACCTGCTCCACTGTAGGGCATCTTAAAGCAAAGTGGGGGTTTTAAGATGAGGGGAGCCATAGGCAGAGCCTGAGGAAAGCTTCCCTCAGGTGTAGCTGTGCATGTTGTCACATGGACCACCTGGTTACCTGGTCTCCATTTCCTTGAGTTAGAGTCCTATACCTCATTGCTGCAGGGCCCCCCTCCGCCACTGCCCTTGGGTTGTTGGCTCTTCCAGGATGGAGCCTCCTTCTGCAAGCTGAGAGGGGATCACCATAGATCAAATCACATGGAATTAAAATGGAGAAGACATCTGAACAATAATTATTTCTTCTTTAATACACAACTCTTCCATTGTATTGTCATCAAATTCAGAAGGACAATGAGCACTACATTGTTTAGGCAAGGATTTTAGAACTTTTAAAGTGGCCTCAATGGAAGTGATCTTTATTCTGTTGTGGGTTTGTTTTTAGGAATGTGCGAAACCAGTCCGCGGTCCGACGGTTTGGTCCCGGGGTTCATGATCGAACCGAACACCACCACCCCCAGTTCCGTCGGACCGGAACCGGCCCGCTAGGTCTGGTCTGGCAGGTCCGCAAACTTTTTAAAAAAAAAATTAAATGTAAAAGCAAGTACCTGTAGCCCCTTCAGGGGGCTTGCTGTAACCACGGGGGGGGGGATCCGTGCGGGTTCCCTCTCCCCCCACCGGCCTTCCTCATCACCGCCGCGGCCAGTTAAGCGTAGCCTTTTTGGCCCTTTCGGGCCTCTGTAAAAGTGAGCGGCCGCCATTTTGGCGGCCACCACACATGCACAAATGCCCTCTGCAAGGCTGTGGCCTCGCAAGGGGCATTTGTGCATGTGCGGTGGCCGCCATTGGGGGGGGGGAGGTTTCAACTACCTCCTCTTCCCTAGAAAGCCCTCCTTGTCACCCAAATGTATTTCCCGGAGGGCTGCGCAACTCACAGGAACATATTTTCAGATGACAAAGAATGCTTCCAGAGGAATGGGAGGTCATCAAAATTTGCCCCCACCACTGAATCAGCAGCAGAGTTGAGTTAATTGAACTTTAATGAAGCACTGGTACAATGGAGAAGCACCAGTGTTTCTGAAGTCAGGATATCAGCCACTAAAAATAATATATGGAAAAACCTTTGAGCACTTGGGACAATTATTAAATACCACGAACAAACAAACCAATCACAAGGAGGAATTTTTTTTAAAGTGTTTACATCTAATGTAGTATTAAACAAAAACATTGAGATTGCAACAATTTCAAGATGTAAAACTGTACCACACAGTTTGAATTGGCATCAACAATGACCCCTTTATGCTCATCCAATTGTGCTTTATAGATTTAACCCAGCTTTCAGAAACTGTTGGATGATTTCTGGGCAGAGAAGATCAGTTGAGTGAATAATCACATTCATTTTCCAAACCAAAGTGGAACATAGCCAGTTTTGTCCGGATCAGTTTCAGAGAACGGATGAAGCAACCTTGTATATAAATATTTCAGATAAAAATATTTGTCGCATTCATAACGAGTCAAGACCATCAGTCAATCCCTCCCAGTACTATGGCTCTCCAGTATCTCAAACAAAGCATCTTTCCAATCACCTGCTATCACAGAGGTAGGCAACTTTGACTCTCCAGCTGTTGTTCAACTACAACTCCCATCATTCCCAGTCACAATTTATTGTGGCTGGGGATGACTTGAGTTTTTAATTCAACAACAGCTAGAGAGCCAGGATTGCCTACTCCTGTACTACTAGATCAGTAACTGGAGTTTTCCAAGGGTTGCAAGTTCAAAACGTGCTCCCCAACCCCCAACACCCCACTCCCTTTATGTTCCTCTTTCAAAATTTAGTGATCTTGGGCTATGTAACACAGGTATTTAGGAGCCTCTCACCTTTATTTAGTCTTGCAAACTTTTGCTTACTTGTTTTTGAGTTTATTCCATAATGAAATCATCCCATTCTAGAGGGCAATTTAACAGTAGCCAAATCCCTGCTGTATTTCTCTTACATTTTTAGATGCTACTGATGGACTTGAGTTTTTATCTTGCATTCTTTCCCATGTCAGAAGCAAGAAATTATTTAGCCTCATTCCCCCAGTCATCAAATTCACAAAAAGTACTTTGACACAGCTGAGCACAGTGGTTATCTTAAAGCGCATACTACTGATCAACAATTTCAGTGCTTATGAGGCTTCTATGAGCATTGATGTGTGTGAGAATTTAGAGTGGAACATTTCTTCAGGGAGCAGATTTCTTCGACCAAGGGGTGGAACTAGCAGCACTCTTTCCCACCTTCCAATATTTAGACAAGCCTCATCACTGATTATGACGTAGTCTGCTATCCCTCTTGTTTTTGTCCTTTTGAGTTTAGTACCCTTGGCTATAGCTGAGTGAATCAGATTAACCAACACCCTCTGATTTATTAATGTGTGCCCTTGCCGTGTCTCACCATGTGTGGGTAATATTTATTTGCTTATAAGGCTGGACTCAATATTTAGAACATTTAGGATGACTGGTTGATACAAAAGTTCACTCACAGGTAGAACTACTGCTGCTTACACGTGGATTAAATACAAAAACAATCTTGGATTGCATGTAGCATTAAAACTAATTTATTTATATAGCAAACATGTCCTTTAGTGAGCAAACTTTCCAGATCAGAACCACAGCTAATTTAAAAGAGGAGGTCTCAGCTGATTCATGGTCATCTTTAAGACTTCTTAAATTTCTAGCGTGCAATCTCAGCCAGAAACTTCAGAAGTCACAATGCAGATGTGCACTGCCAAATCCTGGCATCCACTATGTCCATGCAAATCAAGCAAGCTATCGGCGAGCATGGTTCATTCATGAGTTGCACTTTGTGTCTCTTGGTATACAACAGCTTTAGTCAAAAAGTCTGGTGCAGCCCAAGTCAGCAAGCTTTGATGATAATCTGCAAAAAGCTGGGATGGTGGATAGGGCAGGTCAGCAGAAGCCCTCTTCTTTTTGAATGAACATTCAACTTATTTGCAATGACCTTCATGTTAATGCAACTTGGAGGAAAAATACTTCCACCTCTGTGCCAAATCCAAGACGGGGGGAAAATCCAGGTTAGAAAATATAGATATGCTCACCATTCCCTAGTGTCATACTTCAAGGCAGCTTCAGTTTAGCTGATCTCTTTTTCAGCTTTCTGAATATGCTGGTTTTCAGCTCTGTGTCTGCTCACTGAACTGGCTCATTCTTTTAGCAGAACAAACTGTTCCACGTTGAGGAAGGAGCTGGCACTGTTTTAACAAAAGATCCCCTCCCCACACACACACTTCTGACAGCCTTCTGCCAAAGATCCAGTGCACTCTCAGTGCCAAGATACAAAAGGTTAGGCAAGATCAAGTCAAGTAGCTCCAGTAAGCATTGCAGCTAACAGAAAAAATGGGTTGGGGGCAATGGAAGAAGACCTAAAACATTTTTCATAATCGCTATTAAGATATATACTTTATGATACCGAAGTAATTTACTGGTTTTTGTAAGATCAGCATGGTGTAGAACGGACCATTTTCCCTCCAGCATCACCCATACAAGACTTCGTTTGGGTGTGCATTTCTCAAGAAGGAAGAATTTTAAGGGTCCTAAGGTGTTATGAAGGAGTTAGTGGGGCCAACAGGGCCTGGAGATTCACAACCTCCGTCATCTCCAGCCTGGAGCAGTTGAACCCTGCCAATGGACTATTATCTGTGATTACCAATAGCAATTATGTGTTGTCATAGTTCCTACCAGAGCCAAAGGGGGAGGCGGAGGGAGTTCATTGGGGTAAATCCTTGACTGTAAGGGATTCACAGTAGGCTGCCACCAACCACTTTATTTTAATGTGGGACAAACCACTCTCTCCATACAAGATTCTGGCATGGGGTGGGAGATAGGGATGTGCACGGAACCACGGAGGCACGGTCCGGCACTGGAGGATATGGAGCTTTAAGGGCAGGGAGGTAGTACTTACCCCTCCCGCCGCTTTTCCCCTCCGGCGCTCAACTTTGCAGCAAAGTTTTTTGGGGGGCAGCGTTCCTCCCTGCTGCCCCTACCCGTTGTTGCCTGGCAAAAAGGGAAGTTGAATGCACGCATGTGTCCGTTGCAGCGCACACACGCCCATTGCCACCACCCCGCGCGCTGCACACGTCACACGTTGCGTGCGCACACAATGTGTGAAGTGTGCGGTGCGTGCACGCATGGCGGCAACGGGCACATGCACGCCGCAACGCTCCAGGCAGTTTTGGATGATACACATTATCTAGACCCATTTCAAATTGGCTTTCATGTGGGCTATGGGGTTGAGACTGCCTTGGTCAGTCCGATGGATGATATCCAATTGGCTGTCAACAGAGGGATTGTGACTCTGCTGATCCTCTTCGATCTCTCTGCGGCTTTCGCTACCATTGACTATAGTATACTTCTGGACCACCTGAGAGAGGTGGGATTGAATGGCACTGTTTTACAGTGGTTCCGCTCCTACCTCTCTGGTAGATCCAGATGGTGTCACTTGGAGATTGTTGTTCTACTAAGCAAGAACTGAAGTGTCGAGTTCCACAAGGCTACATACTGTTTCCAATGCTCTTTAACATATACATGAAACTGCTGGGAGAGGTCATCAGGAGGTTTGGTGCTGGGTGTTATCAATATGCTGATGACACCCAGATTTACTTCTCCATATCAACCTCATCAGGAAATGGCATATCTTCCCTAAATGTCTGCTAGGAGGTGGTAATGGGATGGATGAGGGATAACAAACTGAAGTTAAATCCAAATAAGACAAAAGTACTGACTGTGGGGGGCCGGGAACCAAGAGATGGACCCAAGACATGTTCTGGATGGGGTTACACTCCCCCTGAAAGATCAGCTACATAGCCTGGGAGTGCTCCTGGACCCAAAGCTCTCCCTGGTTTCTCAGGTTGAGGCAAGAGCCAGAAGCGCTTTTTATCAGCTTCAGCTGATATGCCAGCTACGTCCAGTTCTAGAGGTGAATGACCTTAAAACAGTGGTACATATATTGGTAACCTCCAGACTTGACTATACACTCTACATGGGGCTGCCTTTGTACATAGTCTGGAAAGTATGATTGGTACAGAATGCGGCAGCCAGACTGGTCTCTGGGACAACATGAAGGGACCGCATAACACTGGTTTTGAAAGAACTGCACTGGCTGCCAATATGATTCCGGGTGAAATACAAAGTGCTGGTTATTACCTATAAAGCCCTTAATGGCTTGGGACCAGGTTATTTAAGAGAGCGCCTCCTCTGTCATGAACCCTCCCACTTTTTACGATCTTCTGGAGAGGTCCAGTTATGGTTGCCACCAGCTCGTCTGGTGGTGACTCAGGACTGGGCTTTCTCTGTGCCTCAGGGCTTTGGAATATACTCCCTGCTGAAATAAGATCCTGTCCTCCTCTGTTTGTTTTCAGGAAGACCCTCAAGACTTTCCTGTTCTCACAAGTTTTTAATTAGAATTTTAATAATTTGTTTTATATTGTTTTATCATGTTTTATGTATTTTAATACTGTGATTTTGATGTTGGGATTTGTACACCAGCTAGAGATTTACATATCAGGCAGTATAAAAATATGAAAGAAATAAATTTAGTATATGACCACCAAACAACAAGGGTGGGTGCTCAGGGCCGTGTTCTTTTACTCAGGATGTGATGAAAGTCTGCAAGGCTGAAGGGAATTTCTACTTGGGATTTCTAGCATTAGCTTATAGAATGTTTAAAGATGTGTAACAGTGGATGAACTGTTCCCATTCCCCCCCACCCCCAAGCTATTGATTTTCTCTTACTCCCCTTAAGCTGGGAGGACGAAAGGGGGATGGAAAATACTAGATGCAGGATATGTGCCAATGTGCCAATCTAAGATTAAGCCAGGCTGTTGACGTTCATAACAGCAGAAAACCTCTATAATCTGTGGTAAGGATACAGTAATTACATGCAGGCAAAATATTATTTTATGGATAGTAACCACCTTAAATGGCACAGTGGGGAAATGCTTGACTAACAAGCACAAGGTTGCTGGTTCAAATCCTCACTGGTACTATATCGGGGAGCAGCTATATAGGAAGATGCTGAAAGGCATCATCTCATACTGTGCAGCAGGAGGCAATGGTAAACCGCTCTTGTATTCTACCTAAGTAAACCACAGGACTCTGTGGCCACCAGAAGTCGAAATCGATTTTACCTTTACATGCCTACAGTTACCATAGGAAGGGAGAAAAGTCAAACCGTCTGTAGCAGTAGTGGGGAGACTCCATCAGCTCCGCTGCATTCCAGGGGCCTGGAGCCCTGGGACATGTAGATTCCAGGGCACTTGACACCCTTGGTGCAGACTCAGTACCCTGAAGAACTGCATTTTCAGAACTTGCTGGTATGCTGCTGTGGAAGTGCTTGAGAGGCACAAGCTTGGATTACAATCTGAGCGAAGGAAATGCTTTTAAGACTAGCAGTTAGTTCACAATACCACTGAAGCATTTCAAGTTGGATAAATCTATATTTCAAGCCAGGCCAGCAGCACTACGCAGATCAGTGGTGTTGCTGAAATTCATATGTACCTGGTACTCAGAGGAGTTGATGTAATCAAAGCCAGCGTGCCCTCTCCCATTTAAGCTAGTACATAAGCAACATCATAAACCCTTCAAGGCAGGCAACCTTTGCCAGTAAAGTACTGCCCACAGCAGAAACATCGCTGCCTGGGTTTAAATACAACTCCAAACAAGTGACCTAATAAGACTGAAGATTAGTCTGAAGTTGCACCCTAACCAAGGAGCTCCCATCCCAGGAAAAGATCATGGGGGAAAACATACAGGCAGACAAGTGTCAAATGAGAGCATGGCAAAGAGTCAGTAACTGGCTGACAACCTCACCAGATCTGAAAATGTAACATTTCTGTCTGCCACGTTAGATCTGCTTAGAGGCTGCTTAAGAGACTGTTAGATTTAAAAATACATTTTGTAAGCCGCTACGCTACGAAAATATTTCTCAGTCCTGGGAACACAGGAAGCTGCCGTCTGAGTCAGAACGTTTACATCTAGCTCAGGATTGTTTGCTTCAGGGCTGCACAACTTTGGCCCTCCTGCAGATGCAGAACTACAAATCCCATCATCCCAGACAGCTGGCCACTGTGGCTAGGAAGGATGGGAGTTTCAGTCCAACTACAGCTGGAGGGCTGAAGTTGTGTAGCCCTGATTTGCTTTAACTGGCAGCCAGTGGCGTAACGGGGGGAAACGGCGCCCAGGGCAAGCTCTGGCCCTGAAATTGTGCCCCCCCACCCCCCCAGGCCCCCACATACCTTCGCCGGCGCCCCAGGCAGCAGATCGCCAGCGGTGGTGGCAACTCGGTGGTGGCGGGCAGCGGCGGGTCGCCCACCAAGTGCAGCGGCAGTGGCGGCAATTCAGCTGTGCCAGTGGCGGGCAGCAGCGGGTCGCCCGCCGAGTGTGGCGGCGGTGGCGGCGATGCCGGTGGCGGGTTGCCCGCCGAGTGCGGTGGCGGCGATTCGGTGGTGCTGGTGGCGGCGATTCAGCGGTGCCGGTGGCGGCGATTCAGCGGTGCCGGTGGCGGCGATTCAGCGGTGCCGGTGGCGGGCGGCGGCGGGTCACCCGCCGAGTGCAACAGCAGTGGCGGCAATTCGGCGGTGCCATTGGCGGTGGATCGCCCGCCGAGTGCGGCGGTGGCTGGTGGCGATTCGGCTGTAGCGGCCCGAGCGGCGGCGGATCGCCTGCCGAGGAGTGCAGCAGAGCGACGCCGAGGCCTGCCGTCTGGCCCGGCGTCGCTTCCCAACTGCGCAGGCGCGCCTGCACAGTTGGGAAGCGACGCCGGGCCAGACAGCAGGCCTCGGCGTCGCTCTGCTGCACTCCTCGGCAGGCGATCCGCCGCCGCTCGGGCCGCTACAGCCGAATCGCCACCAGCCACCGCCGCACTCGGTGGGCAATCCAGGGGGGGGGTCAGGGGGATGCCACCCTTTGGCACCCCCCCACGTGACCCGCCGGGGTGACGCCCAGGGCACATGCCCTGCCTGCCCCCCCATCGTTACACCCCTGCTGGCAGCGGCTCTCCTGGGCTTCAGGCAGGATGTGTTTCCTCAGCCTTACCTCAAGATGCTGGAGACAGAACCCGTTACGTCCTGCATGCTAAGCAGATACCCTACCACTGGGATATGGCTCCATCCCCACTCTATGGCCCCATTTCTCCAAAGAAAGCTGATGGAACCACTGAAGTGCTCTCTCACACTAACAGAGTTTATGGAAATGCAGCAGCTAAAACGGGGTTGCTAACCAACACAGGTATAAACAAGGTGTGAAGATGTCAGGGAAGAAGAGGTGGCACTGGTGATGTGGAAGAAAATCTGAACTGTGACTTCCCAAGACATCTCCAAAACCCCCGAGCAGGAATGCATGAAACAGCCAAGCAGCAGATGCCACACAGAGCCACTCCTGGAACCCAGTTCTGTGACTGAATGATTGCTCCCAGACCAAAGAATGAACGCAAGCAGGTTTTTCCATAGAGAAAAACAACAGTTCTTTGCCTTTAATAGTGGTGGTATATTTGGGTGCAGCTGTATACAGAACCCTGGAACAGAGGCGTAACTAGGGAAAACAGCGCCCGGGGCAAGCACTGAAATGGCGCCCCCCCCCAAACATACTACATTATACTTAGGTTTTTCCTCACAAGCGCCCGCCGCCGCCGCCGCGCCAGGCCACTGACTGGCTGCCAGGCGCCAGCAAAGCAATGGGGGGCGCGGGCAGCGCGGAAGGGACCGCTCGTGGGGGAGGGGCGCCGACACGCTCCCTTGACTGCTGCAGTGCTGCTGCACTGAGCAGGAAACATTTGTATTAATAAAAACAAAAAAAAATTTAAAAAATTAAAAAAAAAATTTGTCATGGCGGCGCCCCCCCATGTGACCAGAAAAGATGGCGCCCGGGGCACGTGCCCCCCCTGCCCCCCCTATAGTTACGCCTCTGCCCTGGAATCTTCCAACAGCTGCCAAGCATGCATACCCTGGCTCTCCTTATATATATATTTTAATATCTAGTCACAAAGAGGACATGCTGTCACGAGATCTCACACACTCCTTGCACAGCAAGACAGAGAGATTAGTCTTACTTGGGCATCTCAGACAGCAGCACTGGTTGACTGATTGCTTGATTAAGTGCCATCAAGTTGGGGTCAACTCTTAGCGACCACACAGATAGATTCTCTCCAGGCACTGGTTACTGAAGGGGTAATTCTCAACAACCTTTAATAAGGCATAACTAAGACAGGAAGGGGTGGGGCAATCCATGTGTTAGGAACATAGGAGGCTACCTTATAGGGATGCGCACAGAACCTGAGGGGGCCGGGTTTGATGCCGGGGGGGGGGGATAACTTTGAGGGTGGGGGAGGGTGCACTGCCCCCCCCGCCCCCGCCGGCGCATTGAGTACTTCTGGTAAAGGCGGCAGCGGGGAGATAAGCAGCTGCCCCAACTGACTTTTAGGAAACCGAGCACCAGTGGGGTGGAAACATGGCGGGGGGAGGAGTGCACCCTCCTTCGCCCTTAAAGGCAGACACACAAACACCCTCAGCTTCAGAGGACCGTAAAAGGGCCTCCAAACAGGTTCATGCACATCTCTACTGCCTTATACTGAGTCAGACCATTGGTCCATTTAGCTCAGCACTGTGTACACAGACTGGCAGTAACTTCTCCAAGGCTGCAGGCAGGAGTCTCTCTCAGCCCTATCTTGGAGGTGTCAGGGAGAGAACTTGGAACCTTCTGCATGCAATTGCTCTTCTCAGAGTGGCCGCATCCCGAGGGGAATATCTTACAGTGCTCACATGTAGTCTCCCATTCAAATGTAAACCAGGGTGGACCCTGCTTGGCAAAGAGGACAATTCATACTTGCTACCACAAGATTAGCTCTCTCTCTCAAGTTCAGCAAAACAAGCCATAGTGGAAAGCTATTGAGAACAGAAGGTCATGGATAATTGGCATAAGTTACACTGTAACTTGCATACCGTTTTTATAAATATTGCAGAAACAACTGATGTAGAAGTTACAATTATTTTACCATATGGGTATTCAGAAATATTGACTTATACATATGAAGAACATGAACCTGCCTTTGGAAAATGTATTATGGGGTTGCAGCTGGCCACCTGCAGCCTTTGGGCAGGATACAGCCCAGAAAGCCATGTCAGTTGCCCCACTGGCAGAGTAATCTCACCACCTCTGTCACTTTAAGTAAAGAGGTGGTAGTAATGTGTGGGTGATAACAGCACAGCAGTGGCATAATGTCTAAATACGTTTCATACCAGTTTAAAATAAAATGAGACTAACTTTATATGGAAGAGGATGGGGGAAATAGGTAGAAGAGAACATGGATAGAACAACATGGAGATTCTGGCTACTTCTCTTCCTCATCCCACCCAATGTATCCCTCCCCGAACCAAGCTGTCATGCAACTGGCTGAAAACAGGTTATGTTGTTTTCTCCCACTAGCACTTTAATTTTTGATTCTCTATTTACCAGGGGGAGAGCACCCCTCCAGTGGCTGTTGCTGGTGTCTATCTTGTTTCTTTTTTTTAAAATTGGGAGCCCTTTGGGGACAGAAAGCCATTTTATTTATTTACTTATTTATTTATTTCTATGTAAACCGCTTTGGAAACTTTTGTGAAAAGTGATAAATATTCATCATATTTGTATTAATTTAGGTTCAGCAGCAATAGACAGGGTAGCAATGGAGAAAGCAACAACACCATTTTCAGTTACTCAAGAAAAGTTTAATTTTGGATGGGAAGGGAAGGGGAAATGTGAGGAGATTCCATCAACCCAGGCTTTAACCAATTATGTTTGGGTCTAGGAGCCAGCGAAACCAGATATGAGCAGGAGAGCAAAAGGGCTTCTCTTTATCCCATATATATGTAACAGTCAGAAACAAGGCTGTCTGGGACAGATAAATATTTTTTTTAACTGTAGTTCTGAATATCCTAGTCTAGGTATGACGGTTAAATTTCTAGGTGTCATGGCTCCTTGGCTCCTGGAATTTGTTGAGCCCTGCCTCAACCTATTAAATCTCTAATTATATATTTTAAATATTCCCAATACATGCAACATGTCACAAATACCAACAAACACATCAAATTAGAAAATGCTATTTATAGTACGGGATATGTGAAGATATGTGGGAGAGCAAAGAGAGACAAATAAAAGCTATCAATACCAAGATCAACGCATACCTGAACATTTTTAATGTTCTGTTAACGTATCATTTTCCATCTCCTCTTCTTTTCTTATAGGCATCATAAGATCTCTGTTGTCGTGACAGCTGCAGTCCAGATTCAGCCCTAGAAGAATTAAGAGACTGCATGACTACTGAGAAATTTACTGCTACAGAATCAGTGGCTAACACTAGGTTTCTCTATTTTATTTCCAACAGGTTGTTCTGGTAAGAACTAATTTGCCTACTTTCCTTTCACTATAATCTTAACTGATAATTACCATCCTCACAAGTTAGCTCACTTGCACCTCAAACATTCACACATCCACCATCTTGAATTGGGGTGGATGACATCATCACAAACTATGCTGTTGAGGTGTCCCTATGTGTCACTCACTACAACTATACCAAATTTGGTTCAAATCAGTTAGATAGTCCACAAGTTAGCCCACTTGTGCCTCAAATGTTTGTGTCTGCCATTTTGGATCGGGGTGGATGACATCACAAACTACGCCATTGAGGTGTCCCTACAACTGTACTCAGTTTGGTTCATATTGGTCCAAGCATTGTGAAGTTGATGTGACACACGGACACAGACATACACAGCCAGGTGATCTCATAAGCTTACTTTCCTTAAGGAAAGTAGGCTAATAATGAAACAACAGGACTTGTAAGATACAACAACTTGTCTGAAAATTGGGCAAGTCTCCCCTACTGGGGTTATTCAAGCAGCTGCAGCTTCGGATGCCCTTCGTGGTACTCATTTACACAAAACTTTGAGGCAAACCAACTATTTCTTCCAGGGGCGGGAAAGTGGGAGAGGGCATATGCTGTAGTCCTGCTGGACCTCCACAATATCAAAATGAAGGTGGGAGGGCTGAATGTTTGGTTTTTTAAAAAATAACACACAGAGAGCATATGGTATCTGCCATACCAAATGGTATGTTAAGAAAGCACATTTTAGAATGAGGCCTTATCATGCCATGGCCCATGATAAGCACCAAAAAAAGAGAAACTGGGAAAACAGTTTGAAGAGATAGCAATAGCAATAGCAATAGCACTTACATTTATATACCGCTCTATAGCCGGAGCTCTCTAAGCGGTTTACAATGATTTAGCATATTGCCCCCAACATTCTGGGTACTCATTTTACCGACCTCAGAAGGATGGAAGGCTGAGTCAACCTTGAGCCCCTGGTCAGGATCGAACTTGTAACCTTCTGGTTACAGGGCAGCAGTTTTACCACTGCGCACCAGGAGATCATGTTTGAAGACTTCAATCTCGCCTTCCAGAAGGAGAAAAATAGCCCTTTGTTTCTTCACACAGAATAAATACTTTTTAATAAATCCTGAAAAACTGTGGCAACAATATGTTTTTAATTCCTCACTAACAACAAGAATAAGAATGCAATAATTGCTCTGGTGGATCGGACCAAGATCTATTCTCATCCAGCAATTGGGTACCAGCTGCCAGCAAAGTGATTCTAGGTTCTATAAAGGCAGGACATGATGATGGTTAATCCACCACTCCTGTGTACCCCAGTGCCAACAAGATTACCACCAAATACTCAAATTCCATTTCACAATTATGGCTAATAACCACTGACTGACCCTTAAGATACATAACATTCAAAGAAAAATGAAAAGTAAAATGAATGTCTTAATTACTCAAATATTAACCAGCAGCTGTCCAAGTCATTTTGCTAGAAGACCAAATACCACAATCAACTAGTCAGGAAGTTGTTTAGAGAAGCTATCACAACCACCACACCGATACAGTTATAACCCACGGCTATATATAAATCCACAACTTTACTTTCCACTTATGCTTTCTCTTCTCCTTCAAAGTGGCAGGTTAATTCTATCCAATGAGAACCCAAACTGTTAAACCAGCTTCTTTTTCAAAAGACTGAGGCTCAACTTAGAGTATAGAAAGAAATGTAGAACTGCCCTCAAAACAGAATGCACAAACCACAGAACTTCAAGACAAACTTCAAAATTTGTGTGTGAATTTACACAAAGATAAATTCATGATTCTTCTTGCCATCACTTGTTTAGCAACACATGTTCACTCAGAGCTGTTCTGTAGCAAATTCAATTACAAATATGATGAATATTTATACTGTATAAAGCTTTCCAAAGTAGTTTACATAGATATAAATTAAAAAAATGGCTTGCTGTCCCCAAAAGGGCTCACAATCTTACACACACACACACACACACACACGGCACCTTTTAAAGTGATGACATTCTCATGTTTAGCAGGAGGAGAGTAACTGTTCCTCTCTAATCCCAGCACAGCATTTTTCCAGAGGCTATTATCTTGTGTTTCTTTTTAGACTGTGAGCCCTTTAGGAATTATAGAGTCCAAGCAAAGGGGGAAATTAGCACCAAACTAGTGTTATGAAAATTGCTGGGATGGGGGCAAGCATGAAAAATATTCAAGGAGAGTTACTTTCCATTCTTGGGGTGATTTGTTGTGCCAGTCTGCAGCCATTGCTTCCTGGTCTGCATGGGGGATGACAAGTTATCACAATTCCTCAGGCAATCACAGGCCAGAGTTCACATGCTATGCTAGCCCGATTCGTTGCCCACCAGTGCTATGCAGCAATACGTTTCCCTTATTTTATTTTCCCCTTATCCAACTCTAATCAGGTGTTCATGGATATTTGGGATGACTGCTGAAGGGCATGCACACCCTCATTCAGATTATGCCCCAACTAAGCAACTACTACACACTGTGTCATTAAAAAGCATGCTAAACATCAAACTTCTCTTTCTTTATTTAAAAAACACAAAACAGTGCAGATCAGGAACACAGCAGTGGGGAAGGCAGGTTAACCTTCCCCCCCCCGCATCATTTCCCCACCAGAACCTGCCCTCTCCAAAGAGCATTTGCCCCTATAGCAGCTATTTACAGCAAATAGCTGCTTACAAGCTTGTGGTGGAAGTGTGATTCAATGGGGAAATACTGCATGGGGAAAGGTTCACTCCCTCTCACCACACCACACTCCTGACCTGGCTCAGGTCTACAACTACAATGATTTTTTGTTAAAAGGAGAGAAGCTGCCAGTCTTAAGCAAGCCTCTTCACGATACATTCTGTGTAACAATTAACTTGACTCTATGTGTTACTGGATAGGAGCAAGAGAACACTGGCCCACATGCCTCGACAATGGGAACATATTCTCCCTGATAACTATCATCTTTTGAACAGTTTTGCATCCTTTCCCAAAGGTGTGTGTGCACGCAACAGTTACCAGGGCAGAACATTTTGGCTGAATAGTTTCCAAAGGTGGTGGAGATCTCATATGGGGCAAAACAAAAGGGGGGAAAATGTACACCACACACCCACACCTATTTTGTCTCAGGAGTAGATCAAATTCTATTTGATCAGTCAATGCACATATTCAGAGGCACCCTGCTAAATGAGCAAAGAGGTGCCTTTTTAAAGTGGTTATCTTTACTGAGCAGGAGGAGAGCAACTAGCCCTACCCAACCCCAGCATAGCATCTCTCCAGTGGCTGTTGCTGATGTCTATCTTATGTTTCTTTTTAGATTGTGAGCCCTTTATTCTTATTTCTCTATGTAAACCACTTTGGGGACTTTTGTTGAAAACCGGTATATAAATATCCATAGCTGTAGTAGTAGTTATAAGTATCCACAAATAATGCAGCTGGTTTCCAGACTGCTATTGCAAATCTGTGCGGAAAGTGCAGGGGAGATTTGCAGTGATGACCCAAAACAAGCCAATTGCACAGAATGAGGACAGGTTCTCCAGCAGTCCAGACTTTTGAGCAACCCAGCACCAGTGAACTAGCAGCACTTTGTCAAGGAACAAGAAGCATTAGCACATCTGATGTCACTTTTGGGGAGGCAAAAACATCTGCTTGCAGAAATCACAGGGAAGGCTTGGCACAGCACTGATTCAATCCCTCATCCCACCAAAGAAAGCAAACAAACCATGAAAACAAACGAGATCACAATCTGATTTACAGTAAATACTTGAAATAAACACATTTGCAAGAATATCCACAACTCAGTTATGTTTATTATAAGATTGAGCGAAGGCCATTTAAAACAGCACATTAGATATGAGTTTGGGAAGGATAACGCTGTTGTCAACTAATTAATTCTGAAGAAATGTTACTTTGTTGGTAATTCTGTTTCATTCAGAACCAAGCACAGATTCCCTTGCAACAGCCTCCAAATAAAACAAATGCGAGAATCAGCAAAAAAAGGGTAAAAATCTCCCTCATTAAAGGAGGAAAAGGTATAGTTTAATAAGCAAAGTTGAAAAGTCACTAGTTCAAGTCTCACCTCAGCTGTTAACTCACTAAGAGGCCTTGGGCAAGCTACCATTCTTTCAGGATCAGCCATGATTAGTCACAACTCCCCTTCCCTCCATCAGCAGTATGTGTCTAACAACACTGGCCACCAGTCTTACAGAGTTGTTGTAAACATTACTGAGATAAATATGAAATGCTTTGAACACTCCGAATTTATATATTAGAGTGTTAAGGCCATAATAATGGCTGACATAAGGAAAACTACTCAAAGTAATCCTACTGAAAATGGTCTTTCAGTTTCAATGGGATTGTTTTGAATCATTCTCCTCACGTCAGCCACTATGAAAAATGGAAATCTTTCTTGAAACATAAATACTTGTTAGAATTATCTTCTCACAGCACCAGCATGGTATGAAACCTGTTCCACCCTAACCACATTTCCAAAATAATCCATCTAATACTTGGCACATCCCCTTCAGTTTAGATGGCACTGGATACCACTTTGAAAGAATATTATAATGGCTTTTCCTTTTTGTTGTGTGTTAGACAAAGATATCTTTTATTCAGGGATGAATAAAATTGCTAGCACTGAAGCAGTCCTTTAAACACTAGTCTGATCTGCAGCTATTAGCAGACTGTCATGTTTAGCTCCATACCTCAAAAGCTTCACCTGCTGATTTCTGTGGGTGGCTTAACATGACACGATGAACCTGAAGTTCGGCAGAGTCACTGGAGCCCCAGGAACACACATGTGCCCTACTTCTGATGTCAGGCAGGATATGCCGAGACTGACAGGGTCATACAACACACCCAATTTCAACATATTCTACCCTACTTGCGGTACAGAACCCAACATCTGTCCCTCATTTCAAATCTAAAGGACAGAAGTCAGGTTCCGTACACTGCAAGTAGGGTAAAATATCTGCCCAGACTGGCAGATTCATATAACACAGCCAGTCTCGGCTGTCCTACTTGACACTGGAACTAGGGCACGCATGCGCATAGGAGGAGAACCGGTCTTGTGGTAGCAAGCATAAGAACATAAGAACAGCCCTGCTGGATCAGGCCCAAGGCCCATCTAGTCCAGCATCCTGTTTCACACAATGGTCCACCAGATGCCACTGGAAGCCTATAGCAGGAGTAGAGAGCATGCCCTCTCTCCTGTTGTTACCCCCCTGCAACTGGTACATAAATTGTCCCCTTTGCTAACCAGGGTCCACCCTGGTTACATTTGAATGGGAGACTACATGTGAGCACTGTAAGATATTCCCCTCAGGGGATGCAGCCGCACTGTGAAGAACACCTGCATGTCTGCATGCAGAAGGTTCCAGGTTCCCTCCCTGGCATTTCAAAGATAGGGCTGAGAGAGACTCTTGCCTGCAACCTTGGAGAAGCCACTGCCAGTCTGTGTAGACAATATTGAGCTAGATGGACCAATGGTCTGACTCTATATACGGCAGCTTCCGACGTTCCCAGAGCTGTGGTGGCTCCATGAAACAAGTCTGGAATCGAGAGCTCATTCACACAACTTCTCTGCCCAGGGCAGGTTCTGCTGCCCCACTTGCTCAAAAGGAGAAAAGCAAAACTGTTGCAAAGAACTGAACGAAATGTGAGCCACTATTTGCTTGCCAACTGCTCAGCCCACACTCAGAAAAGCTGCAGTGTTTGAAAGGTGGAGTTGTGTGCTGGTGAGGACAATTCCAAAATCTAGTTGTGATGAGTATGGATTGCTATGAGCAGGGAAGTGGCCACATGCCAGCTAGTTGTGTGAATCTGCCCTGAAATGGCAGCTCCAGATAAAACCCTAGCTGGCGCATTTTGCACTAGCTGCAGTTTCCGGATATACTTCAAGGGCAGCTCCACGTAGAGCGCATTACAGTAATCCAGCCTTGATATGACTGAGGCATGGGTAACTGTGGCCAGATCTGCCTTCTTGAGAAAGGGACGCAGCTGGCGCACTAGCTGAAGCCATGCAAAGGTACCCCTGGCCACCGCCTCCACCTGAGCTTCCAAAAGCAGAGCTGGGGGTCCAGTAATACCCCCAAGCTGCATACTTGCTCCTTCAAGGCGAGTGCAACCCCATCCAGAACCGGTAAAATCTCCTCATCTCGATTGGCTCTCCTACTGATCAACATTACCTCCATCTTTTCCGGATTCAATTTCAGTTTATTAGCCCACATCCAACCCATTATGGCCTCCAGCCCCCAATTCAGGACATCCACCGCCTCCCTAGGATCAGGTGACAAGGAGAGATAGAGCTGAGTGTCATCCGCATATTGCTGCCAACTCAGTCCAAGTCCCCAGATGACCTCTCCCAGCGGTTTCATGTAGATGTTAAACAGCATGGGGGACAAGACCGAACCCTGAGGGACTCCACAGGCCAATGGCCACGGAGCCAAGCAGTAGTCCCCCAGCACCACCTTCTGGACCCTCCCTCCAAGAAAGGACCGGAACCACTGCAATGCAGTACCTCCGATTCCCATACTCGAGAGGCGGCCCAGAAGGATACCATGGTCGATGGTATCGAACACTGCCGAGAGGTCCAGCAGAACCAACAGGGATGCACTCCCCCTGTCTAGTTCCCCGCATAGGTCATCCACTAGAGCGACCAAGGCAGTCTCAGTCCCATATCCGGGGCGGAAGCCAGATTGAAAAGGGTCCAGATAGCAATAGCAATAGCACTTACATTTATATACCGCACTATAGCCGGAGCTCTCTAAGCGGTTTATAATGATTTAGCATATTGCCCCCAACATTCTGGGTACTCATTTTACCGACCTCGGAAGGATGGAAGGCTGAGTCAACCTTGAGCCCCTGGTCAGGATCGAACTTGTAACCTTCTGGTTACAGGGCGGCAGTTTTACCACTGCACCACCAGGGGCGAAATCTGTATCATTCAAGAACCTCTGCAGCTGGGATGCCACCACACACTCTATCACCTTGCCCATAAAGGGAAGGTTAGATACAGTTGTCTAGGTTGGAGGAATCAAGGGAGGGCTTTTTTAATAATGGTCTTACCATCGCCTCCTTGAGGCACGATAGCATCTTGCCCCCCTTAATGAGGCATTGATAATCACCTCCAACCATCTACCTGCCCCCTCCCTGGCAGCTTTTATTAGCCATGAAGGACAAGGGTCAAGAGCGCATGATGTCGCCCGCACACTGCCCAGGATCTTGTCCACATCCTCAGGCTGCACCAACTGTTGAACAGTACAGCTGTACAGTTAGTTACCTGTATCCTGCATTTCAAGGGACCTGTACCCAAGTTCAATGCAGGTACAGTCATTCACAAAACATGTATGTGTTCACAAATATCTGAACACATATAGAAAATAGCATCTGAATAGGGCTCATGATTCATGAATTATTCTGCACTGGGCTCATTGTGAATCAACAGCTGTAATTATTGTTGATGAAGAAAAAGACGACTGGCCCAGCCTAGTCCCTTCCTCATCAGCAATAAATGCAGCTTACCATGCCCAGGACTACTGCCAATGGGCAGGAAGTAGCCGTAGGAGACTGGATCATCCCCTACACTTTATTCATGTACTTTCATAATTAATTCTACATGGCTGTCAACTATATTCACAAAACAATTGCAGTATTCATACATTTTTTAAGAAGTGTATGTAACCAGATTCAGGGGTTTCAAGAAAACAGATAAAGCAACTGTTAACCTTGACATCAGCCTTGGTTTTTCTACAGTGGTAACTGCAGAAGACTAGATTAGGAATAGGGAGCGATGGTAGTGCATTTGAGAGGGAATGGTCATCATCTACTGAATATGTCCATTCCTCATTTTTTGTTCTTTTGCAACATCCTTTTGTCTTCTACAGAAATCTATTTCCAGCTACAATTCCATAGTCAAAGCTGAGATGCTTAGGGAACTGTGTAGTCCACATACTGGTTTATTGACAACTGGTTTGGTTTAATGAGAAAACAATAGTATATGTTTTACAGAATCCTAGTTTTACAATTTTCACATGTTGAAGTGATTCAGATTATAAACTCTTATATAGCTGTTCAGAATTAAATGAAATGAGGAGTTTAGACATAACTGGATTAGAATGAGCTTACATTCAAATCTGCTTAACAATCAAATATCAGCCTAAAACCACATACATTTATTTATTACATTTATCTCTTCCCTTTCTTCCACTGAACTCAAGGCAGAGTTCCCAGGCAGTCTCCCATTCAGGTACTGATCAGACCCAGATTTGCTTAGCTTCAGCAAGGTAGCTGCATCATGTGCCTTCAGACACACATTCAGTTTAAAGGACAGCATGTAACTCACATTACCTCCAACTTTGCTTCTTGTTACAGGGAAATCAAAGGCAGGCTAAGGAAGCCTGGCAGGGATTATATGTGTTTTCCAAGCACAACCAAACACAAGCTGCCACTGCCATGTGACATGTCAGCCCTAAAGGTAGAGCAAACACATTATATAAAACTTTAAAATTGTATTTTTTAAAAAAGCTTCTATATTCACATTAAACATGAAAAACCTCTGCAGGAAACGAAAGATTGTTAGTGACGTCACTAAGGGCACACATCCAAAGACAGCTGCTTCACATGCTACTAGTTACGTGCTGTAGTGCATAATTGTGACACACTGTGAGAAATGGATCAGGGAAGTCGATATCTTTCCTCAGGCAGCATCCCTGATGTACTCACCAAAGACCAGAGGAAGGCAACCTCTTGGGCACTCCAGATGTTGTTGAACACACTAAAGACTATATAGTACACAAGTTATAGCACCCGAATATTAATAAATAGTGGCTGAGGATGATGGGAGTTGTAGTTCTACAACAACGGGAGTGCCAAAGGTTGCCTGCCCACAGCTAGCTGCCCTGCTGGCTTCATGGTCCAACAAGAAGCCAACATGGGCTATGAATCTAGAAACAGATGTCCTGAAGCAGATCCCTCAATCCCTAGAATTAGAGCTACCTGGATGTGCTTTCTGGGAGGCTCTGTACATGGTGACTGCTGCAGGGACAAGTGGAGTTACGCTGGTATAATGTGTGCATATAATACAATCATATATACTAGCTGATCCGGCACAGAGCATCTGCGCCCCTAGTTCTTCCTGTCTCTCCTTCCCATCTTCATCCACCCTCCCTTCAGCCCCAGTCAGTTCTCTCCCCGCCACCACCCGGCCACCTTCAGCTCCAGTCCATTCTCCTCCGCCAGACAGTCTGGCCGGCGCTTTTCCTCCCTGCCCACTGGCGGCACTTTCCTTCCCACACACACCCTTCACATGCACACTTTACACAGTGGGAAGCATCAGTGTAATACTAGCATTTCTCCTGATAATCTTAACGTAGCACTGCCCTTACAATGGATAGTTTCCCAGTGACATTTCACAAGAGCCAAATCTATGCTTTGTGTAATTATCATCAGCAATTTAGTTTGATTTAAAAAAATAATCACAGATATCAGGATGCTGTAATAAGCTGTAAGAAGAATTTCAGGAACACTTTACCAAATCAGTAGGTTAAGGGGAGGTGGGAAGAGAAGACAGGTGAGAAAACCAATACATTGCATAGTTGTCTGGAAATATTGAGGGTATATATCTCTCCTGCTAACTTGGCAAAGAGGCACCTTTTAAACTTGGTGATTCTCTTTATTTAGCAGGGGGAGAGTAACTGGCCCTATCCACCCCCAGCACAGTACCTCCAGTGACTGTTGCTGGTGTCTGTCTCATGTTTCTTTTAGATTGTGAGCCCTTTGGGAACAGGGATCCATCTTATGTATTTATTATTTCTCTCTGTAAATTGCCCTGAGCCATTTTTGGAAGGGCAGCATAGAAATTGAATTATTATTATTATTATTATTATTATTAATAATAATAATATAATATATTCTAGAAAACTCTAAAGAAACATTCAAGAAAACAGAAGGGGGGATTCTGATGACTATACACAAGTTATTATGGTGCAAGTCAAGATAGCCATAATACTAGACTATCTACTGTATATACTTTAGCATTATAAACCTGATAAAAGAACAGGAAGTGAAAATGAGTAGGTTTCACTCACTCACTCTTACTTCTTTTTCTGGGTTAAACCCAGCTTACCACCTTTCTGCAGCTAGAAGTGGAGGTACGGTGACAATGGGGTTTAACCACAGCGTTACAGATTTTACACTGCAACAAATTTTTAAGCGGCTACCATGTCTGTTCCAATAGTCCTAATCCAACTAATATTGCGCTAAAATGAGCCAAAAAAGTATTTACGAATGATGGCACAGTGGCAGGATGGACTCTTACGACTTTTGAAGAAAAAAAGTCAGTTCCTTTCTCTAGATCAACTTTTCCTGCTCTTGGGAGAGAGAGAAATGCCCTCTTCTACCAGACCTCTGCAGGAGGCATACAGATACTATTCCTGTTTTTTCAGCTCAGACTTGGAGATCACTTTCACAATATTTAACCCACTCCTACACAGCAAGTTCCAAGACCGTCTGGTAACTACAACAGCAGAATGTGGTTTGTGATGTCACAGCAACCTCTACGAAAGCACATCATGTTTTCCAGACTGTAGCCATATCCCCATGGGACAGTTCTTCAGAAGGCACCCAAGACCACACTTTTGTATTGACTCACAGATTAAAGATATGTAATATTTTGAAACTCTGGCACCACAACAGAACAGTCACTACTTTAAACTTGCATCTAGTGTTCACAGGTGGGCGGGGTGTGTGTGTGTGTGTCCCTGCTACAAAGAATGTTTATTTTTTAAATGGTTAAAATTTCGACACACTTTGGAAAGAGACCAGCAATGAGTGCCAAGACCTTGACCTATGAAGTTACCAAGTATTTGCCAGGAAAAGTTTGATGCATAATGAGAGAGTAAGCTATGAAAAGTGCTGAGCAAGTAGGTTTTACTTTGAAAAGCCTGTATAACAAAGTCCTGCTACTATGTACGATGCCCTGAAATTCTTCTAGGCTGCTTATTGTTAATTCTCATTATGCAACAGGGGCAATTAGAGTGGACTATAGGCCTGAAGCCAAAGAACTGGCTGGTTATTTCAAAATCAACATGTGATTCCTTAGCTCTAGAGCTCTCCTCTCTGCCCTTCTCTCATTCCTGAACCACCATTTTCACCAAAGTTCTAACCCTTGTGTTCTAATCCATCCACCCCCACATCTCTTGGTGTGCTGTTTGCTTGGGTCCCCAGCTCCCAATTTCATGGGCTCATGCTTCTTCCACCCCTCCTTTGCAAGTTCCTCCTGCCTGCTCTCAGGGGCGAATTAGCCTTTTTGCTGCCCATAGGCAAAAAGGATTCCCCCCCCCCCCAAAAAAGCCGCTGTGAGACTGGTGGCTGTAGATCTCAGGAAGAAGTGGTCGAGCAGAAACGTTCCCCCTTTGCCCAGGGAGCAGCAGCGAGGGTGGGGACAGGGGCAAGAAGAAAGTCCCCCCCATGGTATGTTTGTGTGTGTGTGTTTTAAACTGCCACTGTGTGGTGTGCTCCTTCCAGCTGCCCTCCCTCCTCCCAACTGACTGTGCGGGCCTCTCACCTCTCTGCTGAGCAGCCCTTTTCTGGCCTTCTTCCATGTGGAGGAAGGAGAAAGGCAGAACTCGGGAGGCCTGTGCAGTCAGTTGGAAGAAGGAGCTTGCCACTTCCATCCCAGTAAGAGGGGAACTCTCCACTCCTGCCCCCCCCCCCGTGCCACAGCCTCCACCACCAGTGCCACGCCCCATCCCACCCTTCCTCAGGATTTGTTAAGGGGAACTCTCCCCTCCTCACAGCTACTGCAGTGGCGGTTTTTTAAAAAAAAAACACACACACGGGGGGGGGCTTTCTCCTCATCCCACCCTCACTGTAGCTGCTGCCGCCATCCCCAGAGAGGGACAGAAAAAATTGCCGCTCCTCAAATTGTGCTGGCATAGGCAGATGCCCCCTCTGCCTCTCTGGTAATCTGCCACTGCCTGCTCTGTGCCTCTAGAATCTAGCAGCTCAGTCAAAGGCAGCCAAAGCCTATTAGGAACAGAAACACATTTTGCCAATGACAATCTGAGACTACTATCACAAAATCCCATACTGAAGGGGTTCTCAAATTTGGGTCTCCAGATAATGTTGAACTACAGCTCACATCATTCCAAGACATCTGGGGACCCAAATCTGAGAACCCCTGCCTTATTGCATTGCTATATAGATATCCATATCAGAAGCATAGATTTGCATGCATTCACCTAAATTTAATGAATGAACAGTGTATGAGGTCAATATTATTTTCCCATTTAGCCACACAATGTTATATGTCCACATAGCAAGCCACTTTTTAATGAAACCTTTTACTCACCACAAAAAGGAACCTCCTTATTTCAGTGATCTTTCAGCATATGAGCAGTTCACCTCTTTAAAGTGCAGCTTGCCAAAAATGTTGGAGGGATCACTGCTGATCATGCTGGGATTCACCATTGTTCATGCAAAAAGCAATTTTTCAGAGGGGTGGCTTGGCTTCGGAAGGAGTTTTGTTCCCTTTCCCGACAGCCAAAAAACTGTCATGCCCAAACTTGACATTCATGAGAACTCACAATAGCAGTATCACATTCTGAAGGTTTCCCCACCTTTATACATCAGAGTTTCTTCTGGCCATTCACACATTACACATTCTCATATGTTCATGTAATTTCCGTCACCTACCTAACCACACTTTCACAAATTGAATATGAGTTCCACCATGTATGTGTGTGTGTGTGGCGGGGGGGGGGGACGACACAGCTGTGATTCATAAATGTACAAGCCCTTCATAATCAAATCATATTTATTTCCTACTCTGTTATAACCCCTCAGCTCCAGAAACCCAAAACGACATCTATGCCCAAACATGGCTCTAGCTACTGAGCAATCTGGACCACAACCTATAAGAGCATTTTATCACCCAAGCAACTTTCTAGCTTTGGAATCGCCTACTTGGGAAATTCCAAAAATAAGTAGGACATGCATCTTTCAGGAATGCTCTGCATATTGCAGATCCTGCCCTATGGCAAGGGGGGTTGCAAGGTAGCTGATGGTCCCTTCCAATAGGAAATGCATGAATATTCCTCCCTAAAAGCCAGAAGCTGCAATTCTGAATCCAGGAACTATCTCCACTGTTCCTTTATCATCACCGGAATGGTACAACCATTACAGAAGCCACCGAGCTGCATTCAGTTACTGAGTTTGAGTAATATATTAGGATTATGCCACCCGTAAAAAATGGTCCTTAAAATGCATGAAAATTACAATTAGAAAAATAGTGATGTGAAAACAAGTATGCCAATTCTTAAGCAACTTAAAGCAGTTTACTTTAGGACAGAGGAACCATAGATCAGTGGTAAGAACAGGTTCAGAAAGAACAGTTTTGTAGCTTGGGAGTGCTCTTGGACCCAGGTCTCACCCTGGTGCCTCAGGTGGAGGCTATGGCCAGGAGTGCTTTTTACCAGTTGTGATTGATTCAACAACTCCACCCGTTCCTTGAGGAAAATGACCTGAAAACAGTGGTACACCAGCTTGTAATCTCCAGGTTGGACTACTGCAATGCGCTCTATGTAGGGCTGCCTTTGCTCATAGTTCAGAAACTTCAGTTTGTTCAAAATGTGGCAGCAAGATCGATCTCCAGGTGATCCCAGAGAGACCACATCATACTGGTTATTACCTTAAAGCCCTGAATGGCTTAAGTCCAGGTTATCTGAGAATGCATTTCTCTACAAGGTCCCCACCATTCAATAAGATCATCAGGAGGGATCCGTCTTTGGGTGCCACCGGTTCATCCTTCATCTGGTGGCAACGTGCAATCAGGCCTTCTCAGTTGTTGCCCCTGAGTTGTGGAACACGATCCCTATGGATATAAGAGGATTATCTTCTTGGAGGCCTTCAGGAGAGCTTTAGACCCATCTTTTTAACCTGGCTTTTAATGATATCTAGTTTCAAATTTTAATTTGAATCTGGTTTAAATGTGTTTTTTATTTTCATTGTTTTTTGTGTTTTTTATTCTAATGTTAACCGAATGAGCCACTTTAGAAAGGGCAGTATATAAAATGAATGATTGAATGAACGAATAAATATTTAAAGAAATGTTCATGTTTTGAATACAGAATGGTTCAGTGCCTAGCTTCAACAGCTAAACAAACTAACAGAAAAAGTCAGGTAGTAGATTCATTCATTCATTTGATTTCTATACCGCCCTTCCAAAAAGTGGCTCAGGGTGGTTTACATGGAGAAATAACAAATAAATAAGATGGAACCTGTCCCCGAAGGGCTCATAATCTAAAAAGAAACATAAGATAGACACCAGCAACAGTCACTGGAGGTACTGTGCTGGGGGTGGACAGGGCCAGTTACTCTCCCCCTGCTAAATAAAGAGAATCACCACGTTAAAAGGTGCCTCTTTGCCAAGTGAACAGGGGTGACAAGAAAGACCTCTGCCTGAGAGCTTGGTGAGTCACAGAATACTGTGACTCCCAGTCTCAGTATTATATTAGCTAGATGGCCATCTAGCTAATATAATGGCATAAAGCAGCTTCACATGCGTAATCTCTTTGAATTAGATGTGCATCTTTCTCTTTTGACAATATATTTTAAGGTACACGTGCAATATCATGGTACATATCTGTACCCAAAAATCATGAAAAAAGCAGTATATGAAACTGAAGTAATGCTAGCATTTCACTGTATGTCTAAGGCTGGAAGCTATACACTAGAATATTTCAATTTAAGATTCTTTGTAATTCTTTCTGGGTCATAAAAGGATAATAGTATAGTTCATTGATATCCACGGCCAATCAAACATCATGCAGGACTATGACACTAGCCCAGGCAGCACCCGATTCTGCTGCAACAAAAAGACACATTCATGACACATTCACGCAGCATCGGCCTAGGCAAGTCAATGAAAGTGGCAAGAAATTATTTGTCCATGTCAAACACTGGGGTAGGGAATAAGGAAGCGAGATTGTATAACTTTAGAGTTCAACAGATGCCTCAAGCCTCTTTCCACCATAGAAAACTGGAGATGAAATATTTTCTTTAACTTTCCCCCAACAATTTATCTTTGATTTCAATGCAAATTAGGGGAGGAATATAGCCTTATGTACAGTGTGCACTTGTGCAGTGCTGTACACAGTTATTCACATGTTATGTTGAACACAGGTAAAGCTGTACACTTCTTATTTGTACCATGCATTTGAGGGTCCTGTATCCACTTTTAAAATGAATACAGGCGCAGTCATTCACACCAACATGTGCATAGACATCTGTACAACATAATGTCTGAACAGGGCTTATATCTTAAACAATCATAGGTTCAAATCCCGACTCAGCCACAAATCTCAGCAGGTAACCCTAAACCAGTTTTACATTATCTCTCAGCCTAACCTACCTCACAAGGCTGTCAGCTTTGTGGAAGGAGGGTGGGATAGAAGTGTAATTTAGAACCTGAAAAAACTGAAATGTATCTTCAGTTGGTGCTTGAATACACAATCTTCCAGCTTAACTGAGAGACCCTTATGTAAAGCTAATAATGGGTTCTGGGCTACTGTAGCGGCAAGTAGAAGGGAAAGGGATTATATAGGGATTTTAACCACACCTTTCAAACTATCACAAGTTAGGCAGACAGGCCAGCACTAAGACAGGCCAGCAGTTTGGGGCCGAGTTGCTTTTGTTCTAGCTGGCACAAGACCACTCTTGTGCCAATATGTAAAATTGAACTTGCATGATGCTACAGCAATTGGAAGTGATGGCCGCAGCATTGTGCAAGTACAACTGTGCAACTTCACATGAGCATTATTGCGCAACAGTGCTGGCATTGTTTAGATGCCCACAGCAGCACAGGCTGTGCAGAACTGCCCACGTTGCACTGTACATCATGTTAGCCACCAAAATGAAATTTAACAGACAATAAAAATCAGTAGACATCTCCCAAGACAGCCAGATTTATTTAATTTACTACATTGTTAAGTAGTAAATAACTCCTTCAAGGAGTTCAGAGAATTGTATATGACTAGGTTTGTCTTCACAACAACCCTGTAAGGTAGGTTAGGCTGAGAGGTAAGTGACTGGCTCAGTCACCCAGTGAGTTTCATGGCTGAGTGGACATTACAACTTGGGTTTCCTTTGTCCTAGTTCAACACTCTAAGCAAGCAGATATGCTCTAGGCTGATTTCTTGATCGCTTAAATCACGGTTTTGAAAACACTTGAATGTACCCCCAGACTGTTTTTAGATTAGCTTTCCATCAGACAGGCTTTGGGGAGTAAACTGGAAGAAAGCCCAACCAGAGGGGAAGAAGCAGACTCGAGGCATTTGTGAGGAGAAACCGCAAGCAAAGATGGGGTACACCTCTCTCCAGGTCACTCCTTTCCCCCTGAAAATACCCAGCTTGGGTTCTCAGCCAACACTCACTGGGGAGAACACACATTTGCCAAAGTAATGTGTAGCTTTCTCCTTTAGTTACCTCTGCTTAGAAACACCTTGTTTCTCAAATCAGCTGAAAAGGAAGCATGTGGACAGTTAGCTAATGAAAGGTCAATTCACATATGCACCAGCGTAAACCATTTTGCCTAGCCAGCAATTGATATTTCTTCCCGTCTTATAGAAGGTTGGCAGAAAGACTCAAGACCTTGGGGAAGGAAGATTATTCTTTCCATTTCAAAATATCACCCACAACATGAAAAACCGAATATTGAGGGGAAGTGTTAGAAGAAAGTTTTTTGAACTTGTCACGGCCTGGTAGTAACCAGCCCTGTGAGTAAGGAGGGGAAGGCAAGCAAACCAACCTCTTGCTTCTCCCACAAAGTCTTTATTCCCTGGCTGCCTGCACCAAACAACCCACAGTATCTCTGAATCTCCGAAAATAACTCAGGTAGAGTGGTATGCTAAGTAAGTGTGAGGTGGGGTATGGAACAGAACTCAGAGACCACAAACATCTTGAACAAAAGTTATTTCTTTACTTTAAAATAAACAGAATACAATTTATAATAATCTTGATCTTAAAGATGTACACTTTTGCTTTGAAACCAAATCAACGGCTTTGATTTCTCAGATTTTCCAAAAGTGGAGGGAGGAATTTAACACAATTCCCCTTTACTGCTTCAAAATATTTAGAAGTCTTATTTCACAGTCCTGTCCATCTAGGTGATAATTCCCGAGAGTTTGCACCCAGTGGTATAATTAGTCGAATACTTTATAATTCTTAGCACTATAACGCTTTCCCACAAACTATCATTACTGTGCCAATAAGGATTTGCGGGGTGGGGGTGAGGAAGAGAAGAACACTTGAATGACGTAAAGCAAATCTGTGTTTACTTAAACCAAAGGAAATAATATATGGAACAGGATCTTTGTATGGAAGAGGATCTTTCATACCAAAAAAAAAAAAAGTTAGTCTCCCATGAAGATCTATTTTCCAAATGAACATTTAATCACAAGTGATCAAGGGTCCTTTCTCAGCCAATCTCTCTCCAGAGAAAAGCAATGTGCAAAAGATCTATATATGACTCTACTCACAAGTCATATTAAGAGTATATGGTAAAAAAAGGAACAGCTGCTTGAAATACCCATCTTTGACTTGCAACTGAGAGTGTGTACAAATCTTTACTAATAGCTATTTTATCCAAGTACCTGTCACCATACGAGTCCCCCACTCTAAGTATTTAGACCAACTGATCGGACTCTGCTCCAAATGCAACACCCTTTGAAGCCAGGCTACCTGCTAAAAGACGCAGAGTCCATAATGTGGAACTCCCTCCCAAAGGAAGTTCACTAGATTCCTCACGGTTGGCTTTTAGAAAGCTTGTCAAGATTTTTCTTTCAAAAGGCCTTTGGGCAAGCTAGTATTTTCAGGCTGGTGGTCTTAGCGGTTTAGTGCTGATGTTCTTGTCAGTTTCCTGCCAAATGTTTCAGCGATTCTCACCCAATTGTTCTGTTTCTACTTTATCATGCTTTAGTAGCACTAAGAAAAAAAGGACGACACTTTTCCATAACAAAGATGCTCAAAGTTGCAGATAATAACAGTCAGAACTTTGAAAACAACCAAACACAATGGAAGATTATAGCAATTATATCTGCCGTTTTATTTTGTGAGCTGATTTGAAAAATCTAGCACTGATTAAAAGGCAGGATACAAAATCAATAAAGCAAGGAAAGTGACCACAAGCGGAAAGTGACCACAAGCTTGAATCAGCCCTGTGCAAAGAGTCCACTACTCAGGGTCTTTCCATCTTTAAAATAAATAAATATGTATAAATATGTACACAGCAGATCTTCTCTCCAGACTTGCCACTTCAAAGTCTTTAAGTTCCTAGCATAAAGCACCCACAGGCATTATATTAGCTTTTTTATTCCCCGTAAAAAAACGTTTTCAGGCCATGGATAGAGGTGAGTTTTGTTTGATCTAGAAACCTAAGCAACTATAGATAATTGCAGGCTTGTTACCAAAGGCATTTCGGTTGCATGCAAGGGTGACTGCAGAAAGTGAAGGAGACTTTTGTGGACAAGGTAATTCATATCATGACCTTAAACAGCTTTAAACAGCTGCCTTCTTATTTTGTTAATCAGAAATAGCCAGTTTGTTTACTGTCCTGAGTTGATCTTTCTTGACCACTAATACAGAAGTGTTTTTAACTTTCCTTTCCCTGGCTTTTTACCTGTTTTAAACAGCAATAGGTTTAGTCACCAACTGCTTTAAGTCAGAGTCCATGTTGCCTAACATACACAACCAGATGGCCATAACAGATCACCATTAATATTATTTGGCTGTGCATACACACACACTGACCCAAACCATTACTTTTGATGTATTTCGTACTCCTGACCTCTCTCACTGTCACTCTCTTCTAGAGCAGCAGGACTATTAACTTGAGGCAAGTGTGTATGCAGACATTACCTACCTTAACTCCCACAAGGTTTCCTATGGATAAGCACACCACACATCCTATTTACTCATATCTTCATATATTCAAAGGCTATTTATTCCGCCTCAAAAGAAGGCTTCTTCAAAGTTATAATTTAGTAACAAATCCTGATAAGTTTAACTTTCAAGCCTCCCCCACCCCATAGGTGGCTCTCCCACTACAAATTTAATATGGGTGTTCAAAATGTTGTGGTTTGATAGTTCTGTATTTGGAATGCAGGCTCTGAGAGGAAGAGTACTATTCTGAGTATTCAGACAGTTTTGGATTGCTTCCAAGAGGTAAAAAAGAAAAGGGATGATGTAATCTGATCACAAACGCAGTTTTCTCAGGAAACAATTAAGTCAGTTTCACAGTCCTCAGAACAGCAGGTCCTAGACTAGATACAATATAAACAACCTCAAATTTAGTGAAGTGTCTGGTTTAATATAAGGAGTTCAGAACCTGGTGAAACAATCTTTCCACAGCCTCAGAAGTGTTTACACACCAGAAAAAAGTGAATGCTAATGAACTGTACTAGTGATAACAAATTATATTTGGGCCCTGGGTTTTTAAGAGAACGGCTTCTTCGTAATGAACCCCGCCACCCATTGAGATCATCTGGAAAGGTCCGTCTGCATTTGCCACCGGCTCGTCTGGTGGCTACTCAGGGACCGGCCTTCTCCGTTGCTGCCCCGAGGCTTTGGAATGCACTCCCTAGTGTAATAAGAGCCTCCCCATCTCTGACATCCTTTTAAAAGTCCTTAAAGATGCATTTCTTCACCCAGGCTTTTAACTGATATTGTTTTGATTGGTTTGAATGTTGTTTTTAGAATATTGTTTTAAAATTTTTAAATTGTGTTTTAGATTTCTTGCTTTTAAATTTTTGTTTTGTTTTGCTTTTGTTTTTAATTAATGTTTTACTTTTTAAATCTTGTTGTAAACCACCCAGAGACATTTTGGGCAGTGTAAAAATATGATAAATAAATAAATATATGAAAGATAATTTGAATGTCACTACATCTGCGAATATACCTTGCACTCATCAGCTCAACTAAGCTAAATAAAATGCATCTGGCTTGCATTTCTGACCATATTAAGTTTATTGATGGAAAGACATACACCTCTTCCTGTTGTGTAGGAGTCGGACACTTTGTGTGTCTCTACTCCCACATAAGATTTATTACACTGGCCCTGTTCAAATAATCCAGCAAACCATCATTTGTTGGACTCAGAGTGAGCAATAAATCCACATGCTCCTCCTCCTTTCTCTTGTGACATCCAAACAGGGAAACTGTGGTTTAACAAACTAGGAAGCTCTCTATTTATCTGGGTATGTGAGGGGAAGAGGGAGTGTGGGCTCCTTCCTCATTCACTGTTCCTTCCTCATTCATTCGTGATTCAACAAACAGTGGCTTGCTGGATTGTCTGAAGCTTCCTACGTGGAAAGCAGTAAACTACAGTTCAACATAGCTCTAGTGCATACAAGAGCCAACAGAGGTTGCCACATTTCTTCAACATTAGGAAATACTTTACACATGCATGTCTATTTTCTACACCAACCAGTCCCACCACTGAAGTGTATAAAGCAGCCCGTTTGTAGTGATTTCTGCAAAGGCACCAAAGTAATGACAATCCAGTTCAGACAGCACTGTTAGTTTGATACTATAGTCAATATGACAATATATTTATGCCATGAAAACAACAGGGATGTTCACCTGTGGATTGCTCCATATCTTCAGCTTATTGCGATACCAATATTTTCAGCAGTCAGGTTTGTAATGCCAGCGCACCAAATTTTTCCAGAGAAAATATCAGGGATCTCACTGCATCCTCTTACATCACAGGGTTATCCCAGTGGCAACAAAACAAAGCAAGAAACACACCCTATAAGATGTGTTTAAGATCATATTTAAATGCCAAACATTCAGAGAAGGGGGTGTCTGGCAGGAGCCAGTTGCCACCTCCAATTGAGCCAGTCATATTGAATTCAATGGGGCATACTCCCAGATAGTGGATATAGGATTGCAGGCTCCGCCATCACCCCACCCCCTAAAAGAGGTCCTGCAGACACCCATACAGGCCTGACAGGCACATGGAGTAGAAAGGCAGGCAACTTTAATACAGAAGGACCTTGATATTTGCAGGGGTTCCATTCCTGGCTCCAGCCATAAATATCAAAACTGTGAATATCGAGGCATTAAAGTCAATGGGATTGTGGGGGTTAGGTTCCCAGTTGGCCAGAAATTGCTCAAAAATGGAAAATTGTCAAGTTTGGGGGGAAAACATGTGAGGGAGAGTTCCATACGCTGTTTTGCTGCTCCTCCTGAGGGGCACTGTGCCCCAGAATGCCCCCAAATTAACCCAAAATTGCTGGAGGTTTTCCCCTTAAACAGAGCCATTTTGTGGCTCCAAGAAACAAAATGGTGGCCAAAAATGACCTCCGCGGTCATTTCTACTCCCCCCCCCAACCTGTGGATACATGAGACCAACATGTTTTCTGTTTGTTTGTTTCCCTTTTCCCACATGCCAAGGTTTAGTGTCTTTTCCCCGACCACGGATATTTGAATCAGTGGATAACGAGGTTTCCCTGTATGCATTTACAATGTTAGTGCACTGATCTGGCATAAAACAGATATCTATTCTGGTGAGATAACAGTCTATTTCAAGTTCTCACCAGAATGCAGGCTAGTACCACCATACTGATAGTAGTTGATATATACTATAAATGTGGATACTATCAGAAGAGGTGTGGAATTAGATAAGATAGAAGTTGCAGGGTAATTACTGGCATATGCCCTCCAAATCCCACACTAATATTTGAAAATTATTTCCCTGACATTTCTCAACAGAATAATCTTAATAAACCTCAAGCACCTGAGTCTCTCTTTTGAACTAGCACACATGAATTGCCAACATGCTATATTAACGTTTAGTGAACGCAAAGCAAACCATGGATGAATTCTCACTGGTGATCAGGGTATATCCTATGATGGTTCCAATGTTAAACCAAAGAAAGGCTATCACAGGATGTATCCTGATCACCACTGGAAGATAATATTATGTATTTCCAGTAAAACTGCCGTACCAGACCATGCTAACATCTATTTTATTTAGATTATGTTGGGAGATTAAACAACAGTATCACTGGCCAGTGGACAAGGCAGTCCAATATGCATATGAACTCTTGCAAAGTTTACCCTCATACTTCTTAAACACTAAGCCACATAAAAGATGAAGCATAGAAAGCACCCTAGAAAGGAGGTAAGATTCAAAAGTGATATTGAGATGCAGCAGCCCTATTAGAAGCAAGTCTGTTCTCCAAAAATAATTGACAAATCTTTTTGTCAATTCTTTGGAAGTGAATATGGAAATGGTTAATATCTTACTTTTGAAGCTTATTAAGAGCCAGATGGCTCAGTACTGTATTAGCACACCAAGGCTGCAGTACAGTGCTAGAACATTTGAGTCATTATTGACTCAGGAAATAAGCCACTCCATGTATTCTCCATGCTTCCCTAGGTGATTTGCTTTTCTTAAGAATTCAACCCAAATATTGAACAGCCCTTAAACTCGAACAAGCTGCAGACAACATGACTGTCTTCTAAACCAGTACCCAGGAAGAAGTAGAGAACATCACTGTTAATATTGAAAAAGAATGTGGTTTAGACTTGTAGTTCAAAATAGCATGCAGGAAGATTAATATCACAAACATATATGTTTCTTGTTCTCATAGCTAGAAAGTGTGGTTAATTTGACTGATCAAAGTGAAATAAAACAAACCAGAGCCCCTGAAGTTATGATTAACCACATTTGTTCCTCCTGCAATAGATAGGATGCCAAAACCTCCAGCACAGAAGACGGATGTTAAAACACCATTAAAGTTTTCAGAAACAAAGGAAGCAAAAAGGAGGATTACTGTCTAATAAACAATTTAAGTTCACACAAGCAT